>NC_138189.1:35013710-36213710 GCF_964194105.1 Spermophilus citellus | reverse complement strand
CCTTCAGATTTTTGCATTCTAAGGTAATGCATATCATATTAAGATTCAGGATGGATGAGAGTACACCTTCTTTGATAAAATAAGACAAAATGTGCATTTTGAAAGCACATTTCATTTTCATGTCTATGGCCCAATCTCAGGTTAATTTCATATGTGTGTATTACAGAGTTTGCAGATATGGGATTTTTTCTTGTTAAAATATCCATGTTTAAACAATGTACTTTGGTGTCTACTGAAATAAAAATAGTGAAGCAGTCTAACACACTAACACAAGATCAATATATACATTGTAATTATAATAATACCATATATATTCTTCCTAAATGTTCTCTGGAAATCAAAACAATTGCAAGCTGTGACAATCTTTTTATAACTTTTTTCTTTCATATGATTAGTATTCTATAATCATACCATGATGAACTTTAAACAATTTCATTTACCATACACATTGGTTATTTCAATCAACATATCAGAAGAAACCAAGAATTTGGGGTATATAAATCTGAAAGTCTAATCTTTTATTATCCTTCATATTTCTCCCCAACTCAGGGACAAAAAAAACCATGCACTTGGGGCTGGTGATGTGGCTCAAGTGGTAGTGCGCTTACCTGGTATACACAGGGCGCTGGGTTTGATCCTCAGTACTACATGTTGTGTTCACCGAAAACTAAAAACAAATAAATATTAAAAAATTCTCTCTCTCTCTTTAAAAAAAAACATGCACTTAATTTGTCTCATTCTCAATTTAATTTAGGTGAAGAGGTGCTCAGGAACATGCCCATTACAACTAATTCTGTAAGGACATGGCCAAAATCCTAAGAATTTTCCTCTGATATATGCATGCACATATGCACCCACAGGAGCAGATGCTTCTAGGTTCTTTCAGAAGATATTTTATCTTTCCACATCTCTACAATGCCATAGTGAGATTGTGTCTTTGAGTAATGAGATGAGGAAATCCCCTGTCATCTTGTTTTCTTTCTTTGGCTTTACTATTATTATAAGAAACCTGCCAATATTATTGTTTTTTTCACTGTGATAATATTCAGTTAATCTTTCTTCTCCTTTTCAGTTTTATTTCATAGGTTTTTATGTGAGATTATAGTGAGTTATTCTAGCTAGGTATTTGGTTATATCAACATATATCTTTCTTTTTCAACTTTTTTTTCTCATTCAGTTATCAGAAGGAAAGATAAATTTCTTGTCTTTTCAGTTAGTACACTTTTGTGACTATTGAAAAATATATTATTTTTCAGTTTGCAAAATTTAAGGTCAGCTTTAAAATAATTTTCTACTGCTAGAGCTACATTTAATATTAAACACTTTGTAATGAGAGCCAAAAAAACCCTGTCAAACCTTCATACATGTGACTCACATGTAAACTTGAGCAAGACTCGCTTTACTTTTCTTTCTCCTTCAACAAAGTAAAGGAATAGAATGATCTCAAAATTCCTTAGATGGGCTGGGGATACAGCTCAGTTGGTAGAGTGCTTGCCTGCATGTACAAGGCCCTGGGTTAAGTCCCCAGCACCACCAAAAATAAATAAATAAAAATTAAAAAACTCCTTAATACTCTGATGTTTCTAAATTCTTAATACATATTTTTTTCTAATGCATCAACTTCAGAAACCTTTCCTGATCCCTTTATCATTAATTGAAATTATTTATTCAGAATTATTTACACAGTAATATTAACATCCACTTACATTATGGAAAGTTATTAAAGTCTTACTTTTATTAATGCAGAAAACATAGCATAAGGTATAATGTTTAGGGATAGTTATATCTTTGTTTCTTTATATTCCTGAAATTCCTAATGTCTAGGATTTCCTGGTTAGGAGTTTATAATGCTGAGATCTGGCATTTTTATTTCATTGCAGAATCAGAATATCTGCAATTTGCAATGTTTGTTTACCCTTATATAACCCAATCTTCCCTTTGCAGTAGATAAGACTTCCTCTGAAGGTCTGTTCCAGGAGAAAGACCAAATGATTTTAGACTTAAAATCCAGCATGCTGCATGCCATGTGAATAGTGTTTCTGCCTCATTCAGTACCCACAGCCAGTGCCGGTTTGAGGTGGGTGACTTTGCTGAGTCAGTTTGCATGAATAAACCATAAACAAAGTTGTGCATATCGTACCAGTAAACTCTGCATTTCCCAAAGCATGAGAAGGAATTTCCAACATATTTTTTTTAAAGGATAAAGAGTTCATGGGAGGGAAAGAAAGAAAAAGAAAGAAAGAAAGAAAGGTGGAAGGAAGGAGGGAAAGAAAGAGAAATCCACAGAATGAGAATTAATATGAAAGAGCGGAGAAGAAGATGAGCACGAATAAAAAAAGGTCATTTAAGGCAAGACTTCAAAGAAGAGTCAAATATCTTCAGGACTGACTCCTACTTGCCCCACATCAAGAACCAATTCTTCCCACTGGCGTGCATAAAATAAGGTTTGCTGCCAGCCTAGTACTTAATGACCTCAGAACTAGAAGCTCAGCAAGACAGAAGTAAGAGCAGTTACTGTACCATAACAAAAGAAACTTTTTATTTTGGAAAGGCAGCCAGGTTACAGAACATATATTTATGACAGATTATTAAGCAGTAGAAATATTTTTGGCACGTAATATTTATGTCTATATAAAGATGTGATAAAGACACCTGGTTTTCTAGATTTAAAAGAATTGTCCATGAGTTTACCCAAAAACTACAACCTATACTCAAAACTGTTTCTGGATTTTCAACATTAGTAGCAGAGGCTTGACCTCTTATCTTCACCCCATGCAAGCTCTAAAGGATTTCAAATCCCAACATTGACCATACAATTTTACAGGGCCATTTAAGAGCTCCTTTATTTAGAAATAGGTTCAAAAAAGGAGTATTTATGCAAGACTATAAATGAAATATGGACAAAAGGAAAAAATAAAGGGTTGCTATTTACTTCTCTTGTCTTACAGAGAGAGGAAATTCAGATAGGTGAAACGACTTCCCAAAGCAATACAACAATAAGGTAGAGCTGGTACATGTGGATATTTTTCCCCTATCACAGCAATTTCTTAACTTCAGGTGTAAGTTGTAGGAGTTGAAATGTTATACTGCATGGTAAATAGATACATTGTGATATAAATTTCTCCAGCAAAAAGAGATTGCTTTTCTGTGACTCACAGTATCTTTTATCCACACTCCCTAAGGCCTAAACTTATTTTTTCCTCTAATAGTATATCAACATTACATTAAATATGCTCTCAGGTTATGTGATTTCCACTTACCAGTTGAGAACTGAAAGTCTTTAGAGATTAGAAAATGTATCTGTGCAAAGATAGAGATGGTGGTAAACCAGAACAAGAGCATAAATTCAAGTACAGAGTGCAAACCCGAACCCCAATACCTTGTTTTATTTATATAAAAACATAAGCTTGGGAATTGTGTGCAATAAATTTGGAGTACAAAAATCTGTGTTTAGTCCTATTTCATTTCTTTTCACTTTGCACCTCTGCCCATTAGATGTTGAGTTGTTGGGGCACAACATCCATGCTATTCTCACATTCTATGTCATTGTCTTTCTCAGCACACAGCTAGAATGAAGTTCCCAGCCTGCTTTGCATTTGAAGGATGCTGGGGACTTGAGTTCTAGCCAACGATGTGAGTAGAAATGATGTGCATTATTTCCAGATCTTGACCATAAAAATACTTTGCCAAGTGATTTTTCTGTGCTTTTCCCTTTTTTGTTGGCTTGATGCAAATGAGCACAATGATCTACAAGATTGAGATAGAACAGCAAGATAAATGGAGGCAGAGTACCAGGAACACTCATTGGATGAAAACCATTTGTCATGTGGAACACTAAGGTTGGACTTTAGGTAAGAAATATGCTTTCATTCTTGTGTGACATCATACCCTTTCCTGTATGTTCATTAGAGTCACTAGCTTTACACTATCTAATATATGATTTAACTGGCGAGAATCACATTTTCTTACCTTAACAGAAAAAGTGCATCAAAAATGTAGAACTACTGCTTAAGTCACTTATGTTACCAACACAGTTTAAACATAGGGATTCCCACCCAGAGTATGTACCTCAGTGGGACTGGTGATCCACCACTCCTACCCCTCATCCTAAATCACTCCTTACAATGGCATTTGGTGCCAATGGGAGTATTTAATGTTGTAGAAAATATCCAGCAATGTTCAGATATCCCAATTAAGATCTCACATCTTCTGAGATACAATTTATATTTCTCAGAACCTTTCAACCTCTTAATTCAGAGCACTATCTTTCTTAATATGGGATTCCATGTCAGTAGTGGTAATGAGACAAAAGGGAACAATGACATCCCTTTTGGAGCAAAGGGAGAGTTTCAGCTTCTTAATCCCTCTCAGTGGGTGGATATGGACACTGATTCTACATAAAGTTGGTATAATCTCCAGCAGTTCAAGTATGCCTTCTTTTTTTTTCTACTTAAAGGGACCTCAAGTCTGTCTCTGAATGATGCACATCTTGATTTTTTTTCCATATAACATAGGTGGAAATTGTCTACAGCTTTAATATATGCAATGTGAGCTTTTGCATTAAAAGTCTAGCAAAATGATTATTAAGTGGTTACTAAGGGATACACAATCTATTAAGTTAAAAGAAATATTTAATAACCACATAATCTATCAGTAATTAAGCCTTATTGGCTTAGCCTCAAAACTATTTAAATTACTTATAGCTCTTCCCCATAGCACAGGGATTCAAACAGGGATTGAGAGTGGAGTTAGCAAGCATTTCCATTCTTTATCCAGGACAATAATTCTTACTATTTACCTGATTCTATCCAGTGAATCCTCTAAATCAATTAAACATTATTCAAAGTGTGAGTAAGACAAAAATTGTTTCACCTTAAGAAACAGTTGGTATCCTAGGACTTGGGAAATTCTCTTTAAAAAAATTATACACACACACACACACACACACACTCATATTAGCATGTTTTAAGAAAATATTACTGAACCAATAGATTTTCTTCATTTTATCTTTCAATGCTTTGATGTTAACAGTTTTTTTTAAAGGTTTTCATCTTGGGGGATATCTGATAATAATGTCTCTTTGCTTTGAATTAAATTTGTTGCAGGGAGTAAAATAGAGTCTCCATAGACAATTAAATGATTCAGTAATTGGAAAGAAATAGGAATTTTCATCCTAATTGAGAAGTGTTCCAAACATATATAAATGAGGGAAGAAAAGAACTTGGGAAAAGTTTAAGGATATAATTAAATGGACACCACTTTAGAAACAATTAAATGTATCTTGTAATCTTGACACTTCCTCAGGATGAAGTGTAAATCAACTCCTGAATGTCAGCACTAAACAAAATAAAGCATGGCAAAGAGGATTCCTTTAAGATTCAGATACTCAAGAGTAGTTATGCAATATTTTAGTTTAAATACATATGCAGAATAGTTTATCTGAATTATTAAATTACCATGTTCACCAACCAAGAGGAAAATATGCTGAGAGTGAAGTAAAAACTAAAATTGGTGTAGTTCAAAATGTGATCTGAAAATGTCTATGTGTGATTTATGCATTCTAATACAATAAGGTAATTTTCTTGGAATCTATTTAACAGAACAATGGGATTTAGTGATGGAGCTTTTGTTATCATCAGAGACCTTGATCTGATAACAAAAACTTTTATTTAACAAAGTTGCTGTATAACAAAAGAATAGAAATCATAAAAATAAAACGGATAGTCTAGTGTTGTGGGCCTTGGCCCAGAGACTTGTGTTGACTCACAGTTTCAGAGTAAAAGGCTTCCTGTTTCTCTGAACTGCTATGGTCATGATGAACATGCTGTGTTCTGACAGCCATGATCTAAGCTCTTCAGAGCCGCAGAGGCAAAATCAGCTATGAGCTCTGCCACATTTCTCTCAGTTCTAGTGCTCTCCCAAAACATAAAAATGTTTGGCTCAGCCTCCCTGAGAGTAATTCAGGGTGGATTGCTAAACATTTCTTCAGGCAATTGGGGTACTGCATGTCTGGGGATAATGCAAAGGGACTCTATGTCTCTTAAAAGGAGTTAATTATACTTTTGTGAGATAATGATACCCATCACCAACTGCAATCTCTAAGGTTTGAAGGGATTTTGAACATTCAAGGAGCCCACGTCCTTTCTGATTCATGAGTCTCTTCAGGTTCAAGGAACTCAGTATTTCTCAAGAGAGTAAACAGTGTCCTGAGACAGCTGAAAAAAGAAAGAAGATCATTTCTTATATTGCACTCATAGTTACTTCAGTTTAGTTTCATAGTACAAACGACCTGGTACAATTTCTTATAAAGTGGTCTATAAACCAACACAACAAATTTGTTCTTTATGGAAGCAATAATAATCTTAAGTTAATTTCCTTGATGAACCTAAACTTGTCTCTTTAAAATTATATAGCATCCCATTTATAAGATATTTAATACAAATGAATAATTTTGCCTGGTGAAAATGAAAGGTGATTCCAACAAATTGATATCACCTTTCATCCTATACCTTTATAAACCCAACAGTGACTATGATAGGGAACTTCAGGGATTTTCAAATGTTACCTGTCTTTATTTCAAAATGTTGCTAATTGATAGACCAGATATTTAATATAACCATTCATAAGATGTAGCTTTGCAATTTTGGATGCCATCTGCCATAGGCAGAGCAGAACAGAAACAGAACTTCTTATCCAAACTTTTACATTTTAAACACAGTTCAAATTAGCTTGTTGGAAACTCCAACAACTGCCAACTTATAAATATCCCACTGTTGATTAAAACGAATACTCTCAAAAATATATATAAGCAACTAAACAAAATTTCATAAAGCATTGCAGAATTTTACATGTTCCACATTTCACTAGATTTTATCATGTTGAGTTTTTATCATGGATCATTACTCCAACCTGTGTCAATATGTTAGAGTTAGAATATTCTCAAAAATAACATTTACTATTTCTTATTGTAATATCAATACATTTTCTATGTACACATGCTGTATCTTTACCCATATTAATTTTAAAAAGGAAAAAGGAAGAACCATAAGAGCATCTATAGTAAGAACTATACATCTCATTTTTGGAATGGAAATCTAAATTTGAGACTAAAGCCAAGAGTGCCAGAGATAAGCCTCTGATCCAGTAGAAAACCATACAATGACTATATCCAGCAAAGGCTAGTGAGCAGACCCAAGAGAGAATATAGTTGTGCCAAATAAAGACTACCTTTTGTGTGAGTTTCAGAGAATTGTTTGTATGGAAAGCTGTAATGGAAACTACATTCTAAATGGAATGTAGTTGAACCAGAGAGATTGATTTCAGTAGATGAGGGCACCCATAGTAGCCACGATATTGGAACCAGGAGTAGTTCTACTAAGTTGGGAATTGGCATAGTCAAAGACATAAGAAAAAAAGTAGCGAGAGAGAGAGAGAGAGAGAGAGAGAGAGAGAGAGAGAGATGTTTTCCCCAAGATCAGGCTGCTTATTCTCTACCAAGTAAATTCCTTTAGTGATTATTTTAATCTAGCTCACTTTTGCTGTAGGGTGATACATAGCCTCTTCCTAAAGAAATCCCTCTTCTCTTGCCAAGGTTTGCTTTTTCATTTTCAGCCCAAATATTAGTCTTTTCAGCAAAAAAGGCAAAAGTAATTAGCAACTGAACAACTATTCAAGAAATTGTGCAAAAAGCTTCCAATCATGAATTTATAGTTCTATTTTATTTACTAGATTTCATCTCCGACATTTCATTTGTATAAACATTATATTGATTTGCATATGTAACAAATTTCTTCATACATCTAATAAAAGATGTACAAAAAGTGAACATGCAGATGCTTTTGAAACACCCTTCCACACATATACATATAAATAATTCAATATGATTTTCTAGATCATCCAGAATTCACTATTAATTTATACAAAGGAGAACTTTGGCAATTTTTAGGACAATTCTTATAAGACAGATAATAATGCATACAGCTTAATCTTTATCTTGTCATTGAATAAGGAAGAGTCAACAAGATTAAAGAAAGTTGTTACTCATAAATGGTAGCCATCATTAAGTTAGTCTGTACAAGAGAATCGTAAGGCCAAATGAGGCTTTGATACCCATTATTTAGCCAAATTTTCCCAGCCACAGGGAAGAAAATAAGTAGTGAGTTAGAGACCAACAGGATATGAATGAGCAGGTCAAATGAACTCATTAAAGCAGAAACTGGGCAGAAATAAAGAGTACATAGAACACAAGAGCAGCATTTGTACTCGGGATGGGCTGAACTGGAATTCAACCAGATGAAGAGCATGGCTAATTAAGGACGTTTAAAAAAGGGTTTCTATAAAATTATGTCAATGGTGCATACAGGAACTTCATCAAGATACATAAATGACTTCCCTTTCATTCCAGCAAAACATATAGGCCATTAATAATAAAGTCTATTACTTTTTGAACAATTATAGACATCCTCAGCAATGTCTTGGCATTTAAAATGGCCTTAAAGCTGAGCATAGTAGTACCTATAACCCCAGCTATGACCAGGAGATTGCAAGTTTGAGGCCAGCCACAGCAACTTAGCTAGATTCTGTCTCAAGTTAAAAAAAAACAAAATCAAATGGTGCAGCTCAGTTATAGAGCACTCTGGGGTTCAATCCTCAGTACAACAACAACAATAATAATAATTTGAAAATAAAAATGACCTTCATTTGTCTGAAGAACCATCTTTCACTCTACCTTCTTTGAATAGGAAATAAAATTCCCCAAAAGCATTTTACACCTAGTTCAGTAGGAGGGTAACACTGAGAATAACTGACAATTGTCTTATTTACTCTCAGGCAAATCTGGAAATTTTCTCATCTTTTTTTATGAAAATGGAGAGATCCCACAGGAAAAGTTAATGGACTGATGACCCTGCTCCATCACAGGTTGTAGCATATTAATTCTCAAATTACCCAGATTGTTAGTTCTGAACATGCAAAATGTTTTAGGGTCTTCATAAATTACTGAGACACTAGGGAGTTCAGAGGTGATGGGAATAAGGAGTAAGTAATTAATATATCCAAACTAAACTATACAATCTAGTTTTTAATAATGCCAAAAATAAGCCTCTCCTTTCTCATGTTCTAGAGAAAGAAGTATGGTTGCTTAAAGAATTGTCCTTGGAACTTCTAAGAAAGGGAAAGAACTACCTAATACCAATCATATGAATCACCATACAGTATTCTAAATGACTGCTTCATATGAAAAGGGGAAATGAATGTCTACTTAATGTTTTGGTTTTTTTAATGTGAATAACCAAAAATATTCCACATTTAACAGCAAACCATGTATATATTGTTTTATGGAAAATATGATATAAATGCTAAAAAAGAGAATGTCTCCACCTTTATATATGTATCTTTAATAAATCTTAGAGAAATGTAGGCTGATGGCATGGTTTAATATTAGTATATTCAAATTTCCTTGGATTAAGTCTTCAGAGAGGCAATCTTGCTTATTGCACCATAACACATATAGTTGAAGTGGCGACATCCCTATTAAGATATTCCTTCATATAATAGAAAATATTTTGTGCTTTACAGACAAAAATAGATGAGGTCTTTTGTATTATTAAGCTGAAGCTAAATTATAAAAGGGGTCAAAATCAAAGGAGTGCTAATGTGTTTACAAGGACAGCAGACCCCTCAGATTCAGAAGAGATCATTCAACATAGAGTCTGCACCCAGTTCTGTCTTTTCATTGAATCTCATTATAAGCTATCATTTCCAGTGAAACCTCTGTGCCTTCAGGTAGACTTAACAAATATGATTTTTTTAATTTATGAAAGAGGTTATTTTTCTTTTCTTTTGTATTTTTTTCTTTCCTTCCAGTTTCACGCTAAGAAACAAACAAAACCATCAAGGGTCAAGAGAGCATCTCATCTCAATTCTGTGCATTAAGAAATGGATTTTGTTTTTCTTTACAAATACTGTATAGTAAACAATTACAAAAATATTGTCTCCTAGAACACATACTGTATTTATATTCATGCAGAATAAGAATAGGTTAAGGGGCTGGGGATGTGGCTCAAGCGGTAGCCTGGCATGCGTGCGGCCCGGGTTCGATCCTCAGCACCACATACCAACAAAGATGTTGTGTCTGCCGAGAACTGAAAATAAATATTAAAAATTCTCTCTCTCTCTCTCTCCTCTCTCACTCTCTCTTAAAAATAAAAAAAAATACAAAAAAAAGAATAGGTTAAGAAGTATTTATAAGTGCCTGAAATCTTGTCAGTTTAACATAGTGTTATGAATCAAGTTTGTGGATAAGATTTTGCCCAGCTCTAGGACTCACTATCAGTGACTGGTTTTTTTGGTTTCTTATACTCGAAAGTGGGGCAAAGAAATGGATGAAATTATTTTCATAAAAATAGGAAATGATTCTTGACTATTGGTGCATAATCATAGTGCTACAATAAACATGGGAGTGCAGATGTGTCTTCAATATAACCAATGTCATTTCTTTTGGATGTATACCCAGTACAGTGAATGCTGGATATTGGTATAGTTCTATTTTTAATTGTGGTGAATTTCCTTATTATTTTACATAATGCAAAATGAATAGAGTTTGACATAAAACCAATCACAAGATAAAATCCATCCTTCTATTAAGCATGTAACTCCATTTGCAAGGAAAAGCTACCAGATGATAGCTTAATCCACTATTTGTGAGCCTGCCTCCAAATTCTTAGAACAACTTTCCCACAGAACAATAAAATAGACCTGAGAGGGATTTTCAGGGAATGTATGCTGGTTAGGTATGTGCTAATGCTGTCACAGAAGGAAGGTCACATTTGAGGTTTTCTCCCTTCACACTCTTCTCTATTGCCACATTCCCAAGCTCTGGTGTAACCATCCTAAAAAGAAAGAAGTGGTCTTGGTTAAGAAAGAAAATATGTGATTAAAAGGTGCACATCTCTACTTCAACAAAACAAAACAACAGCAAAAGATGAAAACAGGAGGAGGAAAGGCATGTGCTTGATTGTTACTTAAACTGTGGGCAGAGTTTGTGAAAAATAAGAGAAAATATAGATCAACTATGTAAATAAGAAAAATGTGTAAGTGAAATAGCTGTTCAATGGAGGTTGTAAAATGAAGGATTGACATCACTGGTTTTGTACGCCCCCCCCCAAAAAAAAATTAAAAAAAAAAGAAGAAGAAATGATGACTTTTTTCCACTAGTATTGAGGCTGGGGTCAAAGGACAGTCAGTGTAGGTAAGGAATGTTCGGGTCAGGAAAATGGAAGTTGATTTAATGGAATATTAATTCAATGGAATATTAATATCTCAGGACACTCCCTCACAACCTGTTGCTGAGTTTATCTATCTCCAGGGAATTTTTCCTCCCTGTAGGGAGTTGTTAATGGGCACCCCTTGGGTAGTCCCCTTCTTGCCTATACCTCTGGGTAGCTTCTTCTCTGTCCTTGGATAACTCTACATTTTGGTCATGTAGGCAGGATGGGAGGAGGTGGCTTGAAAACAAAGGAAATCTGAAATCTATGTAAGGGGCAGGACACCTCTACTCCCTTGAACACCAATTTTGGACTCCCTCCTCTTCAAAGGAATCTTTCACTTCCTCCCTCCATCTCCTTCTCCTTCTCTCTCTCTCAACACCCCCCCCCCGCCATTATCATTTAAATAAAACTTTTTTCCCTTGCCTCAGCATTTTTTGGTGTTCAATTTTCAACTCCAGGGAAATGGGATTTGGACCTGATTTTCAACACTGGTATCATCTCTGGATCTCTGGTTTCAGTATCAAAGTAATAGTGTCACATATGCAAAATGAGTTCATGGCTTAAGACCATTTATAACACCCCAATTCCCCACTTTTCAAAACCAGTAACAATAGATTACAAGTATCATTCAAGATAAACTATGAAAAACATCTGTACTTACACACTGAGAAGTCTAGGCCAATATTATGGGATAAACAATCAGAAATGAGGTATGACTCCAGGTCTCCATATACATTCAAAACAGGAAAACTGTGTGGAAGACATTGCATATTGTTTTAGACTCAAATTAATGTTAATTTAGGAATCTCAGTTATTATATGAATAATTTTATTTAATTGTCACACCATGCATATGATTACCATTGCCCCGATGAGAATATTGAATCTCAGTGAAATTTTTCAGTACTCAAAAGACTTTTAAAAATGGGGCAAGACCACAATATAAATACATAGAGTTCTAACTTTCATTATTCAATTTATTTTTTTAACTTACAGGTGATATTGTATATACTTATTAAACACAATGGGATATCTTAAAGCATAAATTAATTAGAATCTTCCTTCTACTGTATTTAGTTCATTTATCTTATTTATAGATTTATCTGGGATCTGTCAAAGAAAAGGACTTGCAAATGCAAATCTTGAGCTAATATATCCAACCTCCTACTTAAAATTTCCTGGACTTGTATTTCTGAAACCAAGCTGGTTGCCACATCTGCTCCTACAGAAATAAACAAAGGCTAACAAAATCCCCCAACAATTTTTCTCATCTCAATAAATGATACTGTAAAAGTGCTGTACTTTATGGTTTGAATATAGCCTTTGCCGTTCTGCCACAGTGATTTATTTTTAAAGGACATGTTTCTTTCTCCTCTCTTCCTCCCCTTCTCTAATCTCTCCTGCTCCCTAATCTCTCCCCTCCATAATCTGAAAGGAAACAAGATTACCTTTCTTCCCCATCCTAGGAGGGGTTACCTGTCCTTGAGCACATACCAACTAGGGAAACAAGTAAATTCAGACTTGTGGATGGCTCTAGAAAATTTAAGAAATTAGTATCTGGGGCTGGGGATGTGGCTCAAGCGGTAGTGCGCTTGCCTGGCATGCGTGTGGCCCGGGTTCTATCCTCAGCACCACATACAAAGATGTTGCATCCGCCGAAAACTGAAAAAATAAATATTAAAAAAAAATCTCTCTCTCTCTCTCTCTCTCTCTCTCTCTCTCTCTCTCTCTCTCTCTCTCTCTCTCTTAAAAAAAAAAAGAAATTAGTATCTCCCAAATTAACAAGTGAATTACAACTGTGGACAGAGGACACATGGAATATAGCCTTTGAATCAACTTTTTAAAAATCCCCTGTTCCCCCTGATGGGCAAAATCACAGTTCCCTATATTTCTCCTTTGCTAGCAAAGCAATAAAACTTCTTTTTCCTTTTTCCTCAAAACTATGTCCTCATTATTGGATTGGCTTTCGGGACACGGACTGAGCTTTTATTGACAACACCACTGTGTATTCCTGTAATTCACACCTCAAACCCAGAGGTCAGCCTGGATTCTTTCCTATCACTCTCCATGTCCCAACAGTTCCATTTCCCTCTATTTGTAATATTTACTCAAAGGCACCACCATCTCTACTTTACAATATGACAACACATTTAAAAAAAACCTGCCTTCCTACCACCTATGTGTCACCTCTTTCCTCAATGATCTCTTTCCACAGTAGTCAGAGTGATATTTTTAAAAAAGCACACAAGATCTTAACTCTTCACTCACCATCTTCTATTAGATTCTCTTATTGATTTTCAATTGCTGATTAAAAAAAAAAGAACCCAACTCCGTTTTGATGGCCACAAATGCTACGTTGATAGTTTCCATTCAACTTCCTTGACTGTGGCATCTTATTCAGCTAATGAGGTGGGGTGGAGGTGGGGTAGCAAACTGAGGAATGATGCTACATCTATCTTGCCATTACCCTCCTACACTTCCTGAGTGGCATTTCTAGAGATAAACATTTTGCACCTTTTTAAAAGATTACTTTAGTTTTAATGTCTCCAGGATAAAATCATCATAATCAGAATAACTGGGCAGTCCACCCTGAGAAGCATCAACTCAGATGACAGAAGAATGTGGTAAATTCTGTCAAGTCTATCATCCAAACACTCCAGATCTATCTTCCCAAACTACTGCCTTACTTACTATAACACTATTTTCCCATTTCCCAGAAGAACCACATTAATCAGATTGATTTATTTGTTGTACCTTAAAATTCTCAGTACATTCCTTCTTCCTAAATCACCTAGAAGAGTATAGTCTGCATTGCCCACAGATGAACTATGTTCACCAGTTATAACTCTCAAAAAAAAAAAAACTTCATGGAGGAACTTCTGTGACACCTATTTATTACCTTGAAATGCATGATTTATGCTATCAACATGTTTTACTTTTATATCTATCCTCATATCCAGGTAGCTATATGCAAATAATGACAAAAGATCCCGCGTTCTGAGATATTTTATCTGTCTGTATAATGCATATGCTCCTCAACTTCCTCTCTAGCTCTCTAAATAGTAGCCATAATTCAAATATCGGCTAGATTCTACTACATCATTCACCAAGTTCCCTGAAAACATTGCTTAAATCAATGAAGACAATCTAAGAGCAATGTCTTTGACAAATCAATATGGGTGGAAAGAAAAGAAACAAAGAAGAATTTCAATACAATCTGATAGACTTAGGAGTATTATTTTTGTGAATTTCTATTATTTGTTTGAACATTCAAGATAATTATACTTCTTCTCCATTAAACATATAAATGTAAGAATGAATAGAGGTTGATCTTTTCCAAATTCAACTTATGTTTAAATTGTTTATATAAAAGAGAAGTGAGCTATATCAAAAGTAGTCTTCATAACTACTTTCAATGCAGAAAATAATTAAAGTAGATGAACAAGCAACCAAAATAAATGACTATCACTAAATATCACCTTCTTAATCAAATAAGAAATAAAAGTGAAATTATTATCCTATACCAGCTACCTTTTTTTTAAGTTCAGTGTTCTTTTTTGTAAATTTTTTTAGTTGTAGATGAACACGATATCTTCATTTTATTTATTTATATTTATGTGGTACTGAGGATTGAACCTAGTACCTTACACATGCTAGGCATACACTTTACCACTGAGCCACAACCCCAGCCCAATCAGCTATAATTTTAAGCTATTTAAAATATAACTATTCTGCCTATGAATTAAAGAAAACTGACAATAAAAGGGTAATAGCATACACAAAATAAATATAATTCACATTTTTTAGCCTAATAACAAAGTGTTTACAGACAAATTTGTGGTTTATTCTAAATTCATAACAATTCTGAAGTGCTTTTTTACACCTTCAGACCAAGATTCAAGTTAGAATTAGAAATAAAATGATTTTCTTATTTCAGCAATAAATAGAAGTGGAATGGTTTGATTTTCTGAAGACTGAGTTCTTCAGCATTCATCTTGGTTTAACACTCTGAAGAGGCACTTCCAATATGTCGAGTTTGCAAGACTAAGACACACCTTTCTCTGCTCTGTTTGTTATTCTGAAGGACCCATCCATATCAAGGATTAATACAATATGCATCACAGGTTCAAAAATTTCAATTTGCAGCTATCTTTAGCAAATAAAGAGGAACATCTGGACTGATTTAAGTGTAGATTGAAAGTGATTGATCCTGCAATTGAGAAGCTTTTATGAAAAATAAAATTATACAAGATGGTATTAAGCATTCTAAAGTTCAGCAGAACGACACATCAAATATGAAGTTCATTTTCCTTCATATTTATATAAACAGCCCCAACTTGTAGGATGGAACAGAAATAAAAACTAAAAACATCTAGATATTGATTTATTGATCAAAAGTCCATAGCTGATTTGCTTTGTTTTAAATAAACATTTTATATGGAACTTGGAGACTTTGATTCCTTGCAAAATGTCATCTGTAAGTAAGCAATTATTAATAGAATTAGAATTATCAATATGCATAGATTCCCCTTAAAACAAGAAAACTTTTATAGAAGTGAATTAGCAATAATTTTACCAAAGAGTAAAATTTTAGATTATTTCAGGTCATTTTCTTATTATCTGTCACTTAGGAAGAAAGGAGTCTTACAAGGCTAGTGAAATATTACCTAATTTTCAAAGCAATTTTATGGTAAGCCAGGCTTATCCTTCCCATTTAAAGAATAAAAAGCTAAATTCTCCAGTGGCTAGATCACTTGCTCCATGCTTGGTAAATAGTAATCAAGATCCAAAATTTGTATTTTTAAAAATTTCTAGCTCCAAATGTTTTCTATCAGATCTTAATTCTTGCACAGAGAACACTGTCACAAACAACTAAAAGTTTACAAACTCATTTACTTCAAGTTGTTTTCAAATTCCCATATTACTTACAGTTCTTACATATTTTCATGTATAAATGACATATTTCTTCAAGAGAACATCTCTATACTTGCAAGACATTCACCTATTAGTAACTCAGACACTATTCACATAGTTTAACATTGAAGTGACATTTGACAACAGTGGCCAGCATGACCTTCCAGCTGAACTAGAAGGCGTGCCTTTTAACTGGGGAAAGGTATTCTTCAAATTTATGAATTTCCAGAACACATTATTTAAAAAAAATCAAGGGCCTGAGCCCATTATAAAACAGTGTCACTATTCCTGGAAATGTTTAAAGATCAAAGATTTTCACAAAATTGGAAGTTAAAGTCCAAAAATTGCCATACTACAGAATGACCATGAACATATTTCTCAGTAAGGAACATTTTAGAATGTGACAAAGCACACATTTACTAAAATGAGTCATTTATCTAAATACTAAAAAGCAAGTAATAACAATCCAACCTGTCAAAGATAAACATCATATATGTGTTCACAAAGATAATATAATACTTAAAATATTTATATTATATTTAATACTCATGAGATGTACCAGCATAGAATTGTGCATATTTACCCAAGGAAGTATTACTCTCTTTTTGCTGCTAGAAAAACTTCATGGAGAACATGATATTTCATAAGCAATGCAAGGAAAAAAATATCTTTAGAGATTGTGGAGGAAAGGGCATATTTGGGAAATAAAACACAGCTGGAGAAAAGCCCAGGGGCAAGAAGTAATGCATCACTGGCCGGTGTAAATGAACCATTTAAGCTCTAAGATGTGTCCACCCAAGCAGTGAGACTACCTTTATATATATAGACAAGTGACACAAACACCCAAATAGAGCCCTGAAACACTGGATGTTTGCTTAATGTGAGCCCCATCATAGGAGCTGAGGGCAAACAATTGACTAAAGGTGCCCACTAACCAATGAGAAAGAAAGAATGAACTGTCAAAACACTCTTACCTTCATCCCTTCACTGCATTGACTAAGCAGATAAGCCTCTTGAACAATGTAGGAGAAAAGTTTAGCCCTTGAAGAAAAAGATGAAATTAATAACTTACTTGAGGCTATATGAGAAAAGCTAACTAACAGGTTTTCTTGGACATTCTCATTGCATTCCTTCTTACAGAGATAGATTTACCCTTGATCATAAGGATTAAAAACCAATAGCTCAAGATAATCCTAACTCCCATTTTCCCATTTCACTCCCTTCAAAACATTTGTGTTTATTATCTTTTTTTAAGTGTTTCTTTAATTTTATCAAAACAAGTGTTAAAGGGGGTACCACATGTTATCTGTATCTTGTATGCTTAATATATTCTAAACACTTTTTTGTGTTATCACCACTCACGTAATTGTCAGAACTTTCAAGATGTAACAGCTGAATATCAATTCTGAAGGTATGTGCTATTATTCCTTCTGATTACTCATGAGAAAATATACAAGTAGAGAAGTTGAGAAACTACTGAAGATTTCCTGATTCCTGAGTGGTATACCAAGCATTAACCTGCTCTGGCATCAGTGATCAATCTGTTGACCTCTTTGCCATATTTTCTATTAGATCAGCAGAAAGAAAGTTTGAGAAGCATTAATTAACATATTAACTATTAAACTGATACAATGAATTCTGATGTGTACAATAATTCTCAGAAAATATGAATGCGCTGTTCCATAATAATTCAAAGCTGGTGCTCCTGATGAGCAGATTTCCTTTTTCAGGAAATAATTCAGGGCCCTGGAAGCCTGCCATTATGTGGCTCTTTTGCCTTTTTCTAATATGTTATCACTTTCATTCAGAACAGGAAATGGGAGGAAAAGAGTGGGAGGAGGCATATCTACAGCCTAAAGGCCTTGGCCCAGACCTGGTACACATCATGTCCTTGTACACTCCACAGACAACTTCTCATGTAGCCATAGCTATTTGAGAAATGTTCTCCAGCTGTGTACAGAAGAAGAATGGGAAAGTGATTTGGGGGAACCCAGATCCTAAACCATATAGAATCAGTTAACCATGAGAAGACCCAATAATATGTTCGATCACTTAAAAGTTTAGTGAGATTGGTAAGTAATATCACGATTCCAGATATGGAAAAGCTATAGCAAATTTTAAAAATAACACATCTTTTAAATTTTAAATATTCTTTTCCCATAACTTCATAGGATGTTAACAATGAAGTGTTTTATTCTCTTCCATTTCTTTCTAAGAAGCACCAGAACAACAGTGTTGGAATTTCCAGTATGACATTGAAATATGTATAATTGTTATGGGTCAGTGTCTTAAAGACAAGTATAGTGTTCAAACATCAGTTTGGCAGATCTCAAACATGTGGTTTTCATCAACTTAATTTCTTTCATTCTTTTTTTTTTATTGGTTGTTCACAACATTGCAAAGCTCTTGACATATCATACTTCATACATTAGACTGAAGTGGGTTATGAACCCCCAATTTTACCCCAAATGCAGATTGCAGAGTCACATCGGTTACACATCCACAATTTTACATAATGCCCTATTGGTAATTGTTGTACTCTGCTCCCTTTCCTATCCCCCACTATCCCCCCTTCCCTCCCCTCCCTTTTACTCTCTCTACCCCATCTACTGTAATCCATCTCCCTCCTTATTTATTTTCCCATTCCCCACCCAGCCTCTTATATGTAATTTTGTATAGCAATGAGGGTCTCCCTTCATTTCCATGCAATTTTCCTCATCTCTCCCTTTCCCTCCCATCTCATGTCACTGATTAATGTTACTCTTTTCTTCCTACTCTTCCTCCCTGCTCTGTTCATATTTGCTCTCATTATATCAAAGAAGACATTTGGCACTTGTTTTTTAGGGATTGGCTAGCTTCACTAAGCATAATCTGCTCTAGTGCTGTCCATTTCCCTGCAAATTTTATGATTTTGTCATTTTTTATTGTTGCATAGTACTCCATTGTGTATAGATGCCACATTTTTTTATCCATTCATCTACTGAGGGGCATCTGGGTTGGTTCCACAGTCTAGCAATTGTGAATTGTGCTGCTATGAACATCGATGTGGCAGTATCCCTGTAGCATGCTCTTTTAAGGTCTTCAGGGAATAGTCCAAGAAGGGCAATAGCAGGGTCAAATGGTGGTTCCATTCCCATCTTTCCCAGGAATCTCCAAACTGCTTTCCAAATTGGCCGCACCAATTTGCAGTCCCACCAGCAATGTACAAGTGCACCCTTTTCTCCACAACCTCTCCAGCACTTGTTGTTGTTTGACTTCATAGTGGCTGCCAATCTTACTGGAGTGAAATGGTATCTTAGGGTGGTTTTGATTTGCATTTCTCTGACTGCTAGAGATGGTGAGCATTTTTTCATGTACTTATTGATTGATTGTATATCCTCCTCTGAGAGGTGTCTGTTCAGGTCCTTTGCCCATTTGTTGATTGGGTTATTTGTTATCTTATTGTCTAATTTTTTGAGTTCTTTGTATACTCTGGATATTAGGGCTCTATCTGAAGTGTGAGGAGTAAAGATTTGTTCCCAGGATGTAGGCTCCCTGTTTACCTCTCTTATTGTTTCTCTTGCTGAGAAAAAACTTTTAAGTTTAATTAAGTCCCATTTGTTGATTCTTGTTGTTAACTCTTGTGCTATGGGTGTCCTATTAAGGAATTTGGAGCCCGACCCCACAATCTGTAGATGGGATCCAACTTTTTCTTCTATCAGACGCAGAGTCTCTGGTTTGATATCAAGTTCCCTGATCCATTTTGAGTTAACTTTTGTGCATGGCGAGAGAAAGGGATTCAGTTTCATTTTGTTGCTTATGGATTTCCAGTTTTCCCAACACCATTTGTTGAAGATGCTATCCTTCCTCCATTGCATGCTTTTAGCCCCTTTATCAAATATAAGATAGTTGTAACTTTGTGGATTAGTCTCTGTGTCCTCTATTCTATACCATTGGTCCACCCGCCTGTTTTGGTACCAGTACCATGCTGTTTTTGTCACTATTGCTCTGTAATATAGTTTGAAATCTGGTATCGCTATACCACCTGATTCACACTTCCTGTTTAGAATTGCTTTTGCTATTCTGGGTCTTTTATTTTTCCATATGAATTTCATGATTGCTTTGTCAATTTCTACAAGATATGCCGTTGGGATTTTGATTGGCATTGCATTAAACCTATAGAGAACTTTTGGTAGTATCGCCATTTTGATGATGTTAGTTCTGCCTATCCATGAACAGGGTATGTTTTTCCATCTTCTAAGATCTTCATCAACTTCTCTCTTTAGGGTTCTGTAGTTTTCATTATATAAATCTTTCACCTCTTTTGTTAGGTTAATTCCCAAGTATTTTATTTTTTTTTGAGGATATCGTGAATGGAGTGTTTTTCCTCATTTCCGTTTCAGAAGTTTTGTCGCTGATATACAGAAATGCCTTTGATTTATGCATGTTGATTTTATATCCTGCCACTTTGCTGAATTCATTTATTAGTTCTAGTAGTTTCTTTGTAGAACCTTTTGGGTCTTCTAGGTATAGAATCATGTCATCTGCAAATAGTGATAATTTAAGTTCTTCTTTTCCAATTTTTATGCTTTAATTTCTTTCGTCTGTCTAATTGCTCTGGCCAGTGTTTCGAGAACTATATTGAATAGAAGTGGAGATAGAGGGCATCCCTGTCTTGTTCCAGATTTTAGAGGGAATGCCTTCAACTTTTGTCCATTCAGAATGATGCTAGCCTGTGGCTTAGCATAGATAGCTTTTACAATGTCAAGGTAAATTCCTGTTATCCCTAATTTTTCTAATGTTTTGAACATAAAGGATGCTGTACTTTGTCAAATGCTTTCTCTGCATCTATCGAGATGATCATATGGTTCTTATCTTTAAGTCTATTGATGTGGTGAATAACATTTATTGATTTCCGTATGTTGAACCATCCTTGCATCCCAGGGATGAATCCTACTTGGTCATGGTGCATACTTTTTTTGATGTGTTTTTGTATTCGATTCACCAGAATTTTATTGAGGATTTTTGCATCTAGGTTCATTAGAGATATTGGTCTGTAGTTTTCTTTCTTTGAGGTGTCTTTGTCTGGTTTCGGAATCAGGGTGATGTTGGCCTCATAGAATGAATTTGGAAGAGCTCCCTCTTTTTCTATTTCCTGAAATAACTTGAAAAGTATTGGTTTTAATTCTTCTTTAAAGGTTTTGTAAAACTCCGCTGTATACCCATCCGGTTCTGGGCTTTTCTTGGTTGGTAGTCTTTTGATGGCTTCTTCAATTTCATCCATTGATATTGGTCTGTTCAAATTGTGTGTATCCTGCTGACTCAGTCTGGGCAAATCATATGACTTAAGAAATTCATCGATGTCTTCACTATCTTCTATTTTATTGGAATATAGGTTTTCTTTTTTTTTTTTTTTTTTAAAGAGAGAGTGAGAGAGGAGAGAGAGAGAGAGAGAATTTTTAATATTTATTTTTTAGTTCTCGGCAGACACAACATCTTTGTTGGTATGTGGTGCTGAGGATCGAACCCGGGCCGCACGCATGCCAGGCGAGCGCACTACCGCTTGAGCCACATCCCCAGCCCGGAATATAGGTTTTCAAAATAATTTCTTATTGTCTTCTGTATTTCTGTAGCATCTGCTGTGATATTGCCTTTTTCATCCCGTATGTTAGTAATTTGAGTTCTCTCTCTTCTTCTCTTTGTTAGCATGGCTAAAGGTCTGTCTATCTTATTTATTTTTTCAAAAAACCAACTTTTAGTTTTGTTAATTTTTTCAATAGTTTCTTTTGTTTCAATTTCATTGATTTCCGCTCTAATTTTAATTATTTCTAGCATGCTGCTACATTTGCTGTTGTTTTGCTCTTCCTTTTCTAGGGCTTTGAGATGAAGTGTGAGCTCATTTATTTGTTGGTTTTTTTCTTTTTTTGAGGAATGACCACCAGGCGATGAATTTTCCTCTTAAAACTGCTTTCATTGTGTCCCATAGATTCCGATATGTTGTGTCTGTATTTTCATTTATCTCTAAGAATTTTTTAATTTCCTCCTTTATGTCTTCTGTAACCCATTGATCATTCAGTAACATATTGTTCATTTTCCATGTGATGTAGGATTTTTCCTTCCTTCTTTTATCATTGATTTCCAATTTCATTCCATTATGATCAGATAAAATGCATGGTATTATCTCCACCCCTTTATATTTACTGAGGGTTGCCCTATGGCATAATATATGGTCTATTTTTGAGAAGGATCCATGTGCTGCTGAGAAAAAAGTATATCCATTTGATGATGGTTGATATATTCTATATATGTCAGTTAAGTCTAGGTTATTGATTGTGATATTGAGTTCTATAGTTTCTTTATTCAATTTTTGTTTGGAGGATCTGTCCAATGGTGAGAGAGGTGTGTTGAAGTCACCCATAATTATTGTGTTGTGGTCTATTTGATTCTTGAACTTGAGGAGAATTTGTTTTATGAATGTCGCAGCACCATTGTTTGGTGCATAAATATTGATAACTGTTATGTCTTGTTGGTGAATGGTTCCTTTTAACAGTATATAATGTCCTTCCTTATCCCTTTTGATTAACTTAGTCTTGAAGTCGATTTTATTCGATATGAGGATGGCCACTCCTGCTTGCTTACGAGAACTGTGTGCGTGGTATATTTTTTCCCATCCTTTCACCTTCAGCCTGTGTATTTCTTTTCCAATCAGATGTGTCTCCTGGAGGCAGCATATTGTTGGATTTGTTTTTTTAATCCATGATACCAGCCTATGTCGCTTTATTGGAGAGTTTAGGCCATTAACATTCAGAGTTACTATTGATATATGGTTTGAACTTCCATCCATGTTTGATTGTTTATCCTTTCTTTTTTTAAAAAAAAAATATTTAGTTTGTTTCTCTGTGATTATCTTTCCCCTCGCCCTCTGTCTTTACTGAGGCACTTCCCACTGATGGTTTTGGTTATTGTTTTTCATTTCTTCCTTGCGTAGTGTTTTGCTCAAAATGCTTTGCAATGCAGGTTTTCTGGCTGCAAATTCTTTTAACTTTTGTTTATAATGAAAGATCTTTATTTCGTTGTCATACCTGAAGCTTAATTTTGCTGGATACAGAATTCTTGGTTGGCATCCATTGTCTTTCAGTGTTTGAAATACATTGTTCCATGACCTTCTTGCTTTCAGTGTCTGTGATGAAAAGTCCGTTGTTAACCGTATTGGTTTACCCCTAAATGTAATCTGTCTCCTTTCTCTTGTAGCTTTTAATATTTTCTCTTTGTTCTGTATATTGGATATCTTCATAACAATGTGTCTTGGCGTTGGTCTACTGTGATCTTGTGTGCTCGGTGTCCTGTATGCATCTTCAATTTGTATATCTGTTTCCTTTTTTATTTCTGGAAAGTTTTCTGTAATTATTTCATTCAGCAGGTTTCTCATTCCCTTGGTGTGAATCTCTGTACCTTCTTCTATCCCGATGACTCGTAAGTTTGGTTTCTTCATGTTATCCCAAATCTCTTGGATGTTTTTCTTGTGATTTTTTACCAGCCTTTCTGAGTTGGCTAGACTCTTTTCAAGATGGTATATTTTGTCTTCATTATCTGACGTTCTTGTTTCTACTTGTTCCACTCTGTTAGTGATACTCTCAATTGAGTTTTTAATCTGGTTTATCGTTTCCTTCATTTCTAGAATTATTGTTTGATTATTCTTTATAATCTCTATCTCCTGATAAAGATGCTTAACTTCTTCTTTTAGGTGTTTATGTAACCCATTCTCAATGTGTTCTTTCTCTGCTTGAATTTGCTGTCTTGTATCCTCTTTGATGTTCCATTCCATCTGTCTAAGGTGTTCCTTGAGGTCTTTATATGACCATTTTTCTGATGACTCTAGGTCCTCCTGAATATTTAGGCTATCCTGCATTGTTTGTACTCCTTTTCTTCCTTGTTTCTTGAAGCTGCTCATGTTGCTTCTTGTTCTGATTGACTGCTGAGTTACTGTTTATTCCTATAAATTTATTTGATGCTAGGGCGGAAAGGTATTAGAAGGGAAGGGAAGAAGTCACTAAGGAGAATGAGAGTAGGCAGGTAGAATTCAAGGAAGGGGGATAAGAAAAATGAACAGACAAAAGAAGAAAGAAATAGGAACTAAAAAAGAACAAAAATTTAAAAAATATATTAATAATAATTAAAAAAATTAAAATTAAGATTAGAAGAGAAAGAAGAAAAAAAAGAGAAAAGAAAAAAAAACAAGATAGAAAAATGAAGATGAAAGAAAAACCCCAATCAAGAAAAAAAAAAGAAAAAAAAAAAACTAATAAATGCCGTCTTAGAGTTTGATTAACTTCTCTTCCACTAGGTGGCGCTGTGCCCACCAGGTCAAGTCTTTCCCGTCAGTACGCGAGAACCAATCACTGTGCAGCAGCTCCTCTCAGACTGGGCGAGTCTCCAAACCTGAGTGCCTAGGGTCTCCTCTTGTGTCCAATCCCTTCCACTTTTCCTCTAGCCAGGCCCCTCTCACCACAGTACTAGCTACAGGCCAGGTCTGCTGCTCCCGGGAGCCCTGATTTCATGAACGACTGGGCTCACTCCTCCAGATTGCCATTCCCTCAGACCCTAATTTTGTAGAGCTTGGTGCTGAGAATCCTCAGCGAATTTTACTTGCCCTCCGGTAGCCACACCCCCGTAGCTGGTGCAAGAGACCTCAGCAGTCAGCCGTGGCGGGAGCGGCAGTCCCGCACCACCTCTGACTCCCTCGGGCTGGCTGTAGCACTCACGGGAGAGCTGGGAGGGGCTCTTAAGTTTTCCCGGATGCATGGAGAGGGAAAGCCAGGTGTCCACACACCTGTAGCAGCAGGCTTCAATGAAGTTATCTCCTGTGCTGCAGTCCTGCGACTCCAGCCCTCTGCCACAGTGGTGTCCTCCGCAAACGGCGACAGTTCGCCTCCCCCTGCCGGGCGACCAACGCCACGGGCGGGTCCCCACTGTCTCCCAAGCCCCGCCTGGACCCTGTGGAGACTACCCACGAAGGCATCCACCTCCGCAGGATGAGAAGGGCTGACCAGCCGCCTCTGCTGGATGGCTTAATGCTGAGTTGCAGCTGTCAGTCTCAGCTTTTCAGATGCGGCGGTGCGGGGGCGCGGAACATGGAGAGGCTTACTCACTTCCCGCTGCCATCTTCCTCTTCTCGCTATTTCGGGATGATGGCGGGGTGCTGGCTCGCTCTCTCCGGTGTGTCTCTGCCTCGAGCTCCCACGCCTCTCTCCTCCACGGCCTCCACAGCCAGCGCTGCCCTGGTCGCTCTCTCCGCCCCTGGCGTTCCCGGCTTCTAGCCAGCCGCGCCGCGTCCTGGTCCGTGTTTTTCTGGCTCGAGCTCCAGCGGCGCCCGGGGCCGGGGAGGCGATGGCTGGCAAGTACCACAGTCCCCGGGCCCCGAGTCCCAGCGGCCACAAACTGACACTTCTAATAGACCTACCAGATCCCGGCAGGACCCCTCTTCATGGAATTTTGCTAGGAGTTCCTCAGTGTGAAGACTGCCGCTGTTCCAAAGGGTCTTTTTGATCTCGTTAATGTGGAGACATTAGAGTCACTGCTTCCTCGTCAGCGGCCATGTTCCCTCCCCCCCTTTCATTCTTATTTTAATGAATATTGAAAACAAAACAAAATAACTGCTTTACAAGCTGGTTGTGAGGATTAAGGGAACATATAAAATATTGGAGCTCTTTTGACTGAGAGATCTATGAGTAATATTAGCTCTCCTGTCAAGCTTCCTCCTGCATGTTCTACCCCATACCTTGTTCTGTTCCCTCACATGGCCAGGGGCTTACTTAGAGTAACTATGTTCACCCTCACCGCAACCTCTACCCACAGGGCAAACTTCAGTTTTAAAATACAACTAAAGGGAACGGGGGCATAGCTTATGGGTAGAAGAACACTTGACTAGCCCTGAGTTTGAACTCCAGCAATAAAACTAGAGAGTAGTTAGCGATTTCATTCTTGATTTTTCATTATATGGATCTAACACTTTTACTTGGCGCCAAGTAGCTTACACAAACAAGCATTACAATTGTTGATCCTGATTTACTAAATCCACATACCATGTTATAAATTATTAGCATCACAAGTGTTAATATAGTTAGCAGTCTGTATACAGAGATTAGAGAAAACAAAGCATGATATATACCATTTTACCTCTGACTAATTAATAGTGTACTGTTTTCTCATCCAGGTCTAGAGTAACTTCTACCTCGTAGTCAGTTGCTCCCTCTTCATAAACCATCAGGAGTATCATTGTTATAAGTAATGTTTACTTCATGCAATTATCACACTTAATTTAAATTATTATTTGAGTAATCATTTTATTAGAGAATAACTTTTTTTTTTAAAGAGAGAGTAGAGAGAGAGGGGGACAGAGAGAGAGAGAGACAATTTTAATTTTTATTTATTTTTTCTTAGTTCTCGGCGGACACAACATCTTTGTTGGTATGTGGTGCTGAGGATGGAACCTGGGCCGCATGCATGCCAGGAGAGCGCGCTACCGCTTGAGCCACATCCCCAGCCCCTAGAGAATAACTTTTATTGGTACTCAGATAAAGAGGATACAATTACAACATGATGAACTTAATTATAGATACAGATATGCACCATTTTATTCTACTTACTTCTTTAAACATTTTTAAGAATCCAATGGTGGGCAGAGGATGTGGCTCAAGCGGTAGCGCGCTCACCTGGCATGCGTGTGGCCTGGGTTCGATCCTCAGCACCACATACAAACAAAGATGTTGTGTCCGCAGAAAAGTAAAAATAAATAAATAAATATTAAAACTCTCTCTCTATAAAAGAAATCCAATGAACACTTTTGAACTTAGTATCAAATCCAATAACCAGAAATTTAAAATAATTTAAATGCATCCACATGCTTCATGTATTTTATCTCTATCTTATCCTTCTGTTAACAACCAAAAATAATGCTATTCTATATTTTGAGGATAATTATCTGTGCACAGACAAGTATGCATCCATGGGTACATATGTGCTTTATCTTTATGTTTGAACATTCAAAGTATAACAATATATACATAATTTTCTGAAATTTCAATTTAAAGCATTCAACATCGTCACACTAAAAATGAACCATTTACACACCTATGGTTTGTTCATTTTCACTGTTACATCAATTTCCATGTTAGAAATATCCCTCAGTTCATTTATTCAATCACATATAGATGGGCATTTGGGATTTTCAATATTATAAAGATTTCTTCTACAAAAACCCTTGTACATGTCTCTTGGCACATATGTGCGTAAGTTTTTCATAAATATGTATTTAGCTATGGAATCTCAGGGTCTTGGGACAAGAAAATGGTTATGTTCTGTATTTATAATATCAATTCATATTCTTTGTGTCATGGCATATCACTGGGGAAAGGAAAAGACTACACAGCAAATGAAGATGGGAACACTGGTAAATCATGTGGAAATAACTGAAATTGATTCTGTCTCTTAAAATAAATATTTAATCTATATAAAATAATTTAAGTGAAATGAACATGAACAAAATACAAAGACTATTTCTACTTTGGATCACTTTGGAATAAGAGGGATCGGCTTCCCCAAGTGAGCAACTGTAATAAGGACAAAATAAATAAAACAATGACTCCCTAGACCTTAGTTATCAGGCAGTAATAGATAATGATCCTTGACAGACAGAAGGGGGAAAACAGAATGAGTCTTGTAATTCCCCCCTCTTACCACCTCAGGAGAATTTCTGGGCTTTAGCAGAGAAAAGAACAGAGGCAGATCCCAGGGAGTTGAAGAGAGGGAGCTGAGACTGGAGGAACAGAGAAGCCCATGTACACATAACAGAGTACCAGCGAGGAAGGAGCTACATGGAGAAAGAATTTCAGAATCAGCAAAGGGAGCCCTTCAAACCTTCTCCCAACCAACAGCCAGTGCTTGCATATGAGGAAACCAAAGAGATTAGGTAGAAAATGACAGTGATCCGCATTCATGCAGGACAGGAAACCAATGCCCAGTTCTATTAGTCTCACAGAAAGCATGTTTTGTTCAAAGTTCGTAGACTGAGGACACAGAAGAACTTGTCCTCAGTAGCGGGAAATAATTGGCTCTAGACATAATTGCTATGATCCCACTAAACAAAAATTAAAAGCAAAATCTAAAAGGATAAAAATGTTTTCAAACTTTAATACATTAGCAGAGTAAAGCTAATGAAGATTTACACAAATATGTAAATATCTATTATATGATGTGGCAAAATTCTCAGGCTGACATCTTAATAAAAATTGCCAACCATGCAATGAATCAGGAAATGCAAACCAGAATGAGGAGAAAATAAAAATCAATCAATCAGAACTTATGCAAAATTAGAATAGCAGATAATTATATTAAAATAATTATTTTAAGTACATTCCATGTGCTCAAGGAGATAAATGGAAGGAAAAACATATGAAAAAGATCCAAATAACAATTCCAGAGACAGAAACTATGAGTGTAAAATAAAAATACATTGGGAGAGATTGACAACAGATTAGAATGTTACAGAATAAGAAAAATAGTTATGGTAAAGTAGTAATATAAATATGTACAGAATGAAACAATTTAAAACAATTGACTTAAACAATCAATTTGATTTATAACAGTCAATCTGAAACTACAGGGAGCTTTGGAACAACTTCAAGTAGCCTAATATACATGTAATTAGAGTTCCTTAAAGAAAGAAGAGAAAGGATGAGAAAGAATGAAGAAACAAACCATGGTAAAAATAAACTGAAGTTTTGATGAAACCATTAACTGAGATGAACAAATTCCCAACACAAGTAACATGAAGAAAAGTATACCACAGCACATAATATTTAAATTGCTTAAAAATAGTGGCAAAAAAATTTTAAGAGCAGTCAGACTCTAGTTGAGGTGGATAGAAAATATATAAAAGAAATAAACAAACAAAAAAATTTATCTAAGAACACTAGGACTGTGTCTAAGAGGGAATTATGAGCACATCTAGATACATTCCATTGGCCAAAGATAGTATAATTAGAGCATCAATGAAGGATTAAAGTGGACGTTTGAATTAAGATACATGAAATATATTTAGGCCTGTGAGTCCACAATTATGATAAAAACATCCAGTTGGAAAATCTTTAGAAGAGGCAACAAACCTTACTTTGAGAATATTTATATTAAGAGAAATAAGGAAACGCTTTTCCTCTTTATTTCTCTGCCTAAGGGCTACAAAGTTAATGAGAAGTTTCTCTGTATAGATCCATTCCACTAATAAACAAAGAAATCGTGATAGAATTGAAATATTACCTATTAGCAGCTAATGAAATAATAGATAATAGCAAAAATCAGTGGTTGATAAGATCATAAAAAAGACAATCAGGTTTTATGTGCATTCTGCTAAAAGTATACAGTAATTGCTATGAAGTAAAGATGTCAAAAGTTGCTTTGGTAGGGAGGAACTCTAAAGTATCCAAATACTAGATCTAATGGCTGGAGTGTTCCCTGGGTGGTAGAGTGCTTGACTGGTATGCATGAGGCCCTGAGTATCACTGCCAATCACTGACCAAAAAAAAAGTAAAATAAAATAAAACAACCATCCTATGTCTAATAATAAATTTGCATAGATAAAAAAGAAATGTGCTTGGTAAATGATACCACAATAATAGAAATCTCAAATTTAGTAGTATGGGAACTCTACAAATTAAATATAAAGTCTTCAACAAAACAACTGTCAGAAAAGAAAATAAATGCTGGAGAACTTATTAATTGAATAACTTATTAATTAATTCATATAAGTCAATGACATTCAAATGATTATAATGTCATTGACTTATATGAACCTATTTCAAACAAATTAAGAAATTAAGATGATCAGAAAATGTGAATACCAATTATTTTAAGATATTAATGAATTGTTATTACATCTACATGTATACTAACATCATTATTGTTACCATTTGTTAAAGAGCCCTAGTATTAAGACATACACTATAATATTTACCATTGAAAATCAAGTGACATCTAAGATTTATTTAAAAATTTATACTGGTGGGTGAGTTGCAAATATAGAGGTATAAAGGGAAAAAATTGGTTATATATTGATTATTGTTTCTGAGTGGGTGATGGATATTTCAGGTCATTATATTGTCTTCCATACTATTTCCAGTAACTTACATTTTCATAATAAATAAGAATATCTGATTATCAAAATGTACCTCAGTGTAAGTGAAAAACCAAACCAAAAAGATGGAAATTTTATTAAAACTACAGTGGGCCAAGGATTAATATCAAGTGTTCCCACATGCTATATATTAAAAAGAAAGACAAACAACTCAAAGGCACAATGGGTAAGAGGCTTTAGTAGGCACTTTACAAGAGTGTTTCCAACTAGTCAACAAAATATGATAATGTTCTCAAATTTGTTATCATATAAAAGTAAATGAAATTGTATGAGGGAAAGAATTCTCTTTTCTCTGTACTCACATCATTGTCAATAGTACACTTTGTTAAACCAGGATGCAAAGAAAAGACCACCGACTCCAATTTTAAGTCAAATTAAAGCAAGCTTGTAATTCAAATTTGTAATTCAGGAGAAAGGGTCTCTCCTGAAATCTTTGGATTAGAGAACAGTACCTCAGCTCCCTAGGAGCATAGTTTTAGAGCACCAAAAGTTGTAAAGCGGGGTGCCTTTACCAGGATTTTGACAAGCATAATACAAAGGCAGATAGTAGGTTAATGATGTAAATGGTTATTTCAAGTTAGGGAGTAAATTTAGATCCCAACACCAGAATTTATGAGGTTTCAGTGAGGGCTGTTATCTGGTCAGGGAAAACCAGAATTTATGAGACTCCACTAGGTTTCAGAGAGGGTTGTTATCTGGTCAGGGAAAGCCAGGCATGGGTAAATTCAAGGCACAGGCAGGCATTCCAAGCAAGTTTAGAAATCGCAGTAACTTATAGTAAAACAGAAATTAACTTTTCATGACTTTGTGACGAGATGGCTCCCAGTCTTAAAATGGAATTAGGCTGGCTTCATCAACTTCTGACACCAGATGTTAGGGGTTTTCATGGAAATCAATTTTCCAATTGTTTAGATTATCCTACATTTTTAATCAGTTCTGGTACTACCTGGAGTTTGCATCGATCCCAGAGATTGAGGGCTAAGTCCCACAGGATTACCCCCAGTCATACGCCAGTCTTCAGTCTGGGTAATCAATCACCTGTGCTCTGACTGATGGATCATAAATTAAAGCTTGCCAGGACTCCTGTTGCAATCAATCATTTGCTAGAATGGCTCAAGGAACTCAGGGAAATGTTATCCTTTTCAGATTCAGATTACTCTATAACTAGAGAAAGATGGAAGAGTGTGCATAGGATGAGGGAGGAGGAAAGGGTCAAAGAGCTTCCATGACCTTTCCAGGCTCCCCACCTTCACAGAATCCTGAACCCATGTTCAGTAGTCCCAGAGTCCTCTCAACACTCATCCTCTTGTGTTTTGATGGAGTTTTCATTAGGTATTCATAAGTGATTAAGTCATTGTTCTTTGGTGATTAGCTCAGCCTTCAGAGCTTCCTCTTACACTGGAGGTATGAGGTAACATAATATCATTCCAACTCTCTAATCTCAGGGCTGCTTCACTTGGTGACCACCCACCATTCTGAGGCAATTCAGAAACTCCCACCCATTAGTTATCTCATTAGAGTACAAGAGGACACAAATCATTTTGAAAATTCCAAGTGCTTTTTGGAGCTGTGTGCTATGGCACAGAAAGGGGGAACAGAGGCAGATCCCAGGGGATCGAAGACCAAACTGGATGAAGACCAAACTAGATATTTCCTACTTAGAAAATGCATACACCAAACCTAGTGAGCTTCTTAGCCACACAGTACACTGTAGAGTACTACTTGTTCACCCTCATGATTATGTGGATGCTGCTGCTGTATTTATCATAACATTATAGAACATCATCATCAATACTATTTTTTAGCTATTTGGCAATAATTAAATATCAAACTATCAAGTCTGAGAAGTTCAGAATCAATCACACTTTGTCACGTGTTGTTAGGAAAGGGCTTTTTGAAAACTTCATTAACTGAGATTGTATTTCCATTATAGATAATCCCTGATGTAAAATGGTATTAAACCAAGAAATCATGAGTGAGTTTAAAGCAAAAGCAAAGGCAGTTTGTCATCTCACTAGAGAACAGATTTGCTAACCAGGAGACCTAGGGTCAATTAGTAATGAAACCAATATTCTATCAAGGGGAAGGAAGACTAAGCTTTTAAAGAAAAAAAAAAAGATAGAAAAACTTGTTGGGAACAATTTTTACTTGTCCCTGTTACTTGCACAAGTTATTTTGTACACACTTATATTGATACTAGGGTGTCTGTCATATATTAAACTACACATGGTTCATTGTCAGGATCTCATATCCCTAGGAATTTATCAGCAAACAATAAGTCTTTTGGAACAGGTAGCAAGTCAGCAGAAGTCTGATGGTTGGAAACTACTGCCATCTATAGTCTTATATCCACATTTTTTTTAAGAATATTTGTTAAAGAATTCAAGATTGGGGGACTTGTACCTGTAAGTAAACTGGAGCCTGCCAAATGTGATCTCTGAAGCATATAGAGTGTTTTTTCTCCCTTTTGGCCCATCTGCAGCCATCTTAATTTTCATTTCCAGAGGTTTGACTTCTGATATTTTTGACTTTGATAGTGTTATAGAAATATACATTGAATAGAAACTCTACTTTGGGTTTTGATTTGTTTTGCCTGGCTAGCAATAGAGAGTACAATAATTTCTTATTATGCTGGACAACATCTGTGAGATCTGTCTTCCAAGCAACCACATAATCACAAAGATGAACAGTGGATGCTCCAGAGTGAGAGTCACCTGTGTTGCTAAACTATGATATCATGTTAGCTTCCTGTTACTGTAACAAAATACTTGATATAATCAATTTATGAAAAGAAATTCTTTACTTTTGCTCACAGTTTTTAAGGTTCCCATTAATGATTGGTTGGCTCCTTTGCTTTGGGCTTGTGGTATGCGACACATCTTGGCAAGAACACAGAAGAACAAAACACATACCAAGAACTAGAGAGCAAAGAGAGAAAGAAGAATGAACCAAGCCCCACAATCCCCTTTGGACCATACCCACAGTGACTTAAAGACCTTACACTAGACTCTACCTCTCAAAGTTTCCTCAACCTCCCAACAGTGCCACAATGGGAGCTAAGCCTTTAATATATGGGCCCCGTAGGGGACATTCGAGATCCAAATAATATCACATGTTTAAATTAGATGCTTTAAATGCATTTTCTACTTGAAGTATTTTCAACTTATGATGAAATTGTCAAGACATTAGTCCATCTTAAATTGAGCAGTATCTGTATTTTCACCTTTTCCCTGAGCTTTATCCTCATGAGTCACACAGGACATATCATTTTTGTTTTAAGCAGAAATAAAAAGTGAAGTTAATTAAAATAGTAAGGAAAAAACTGTATGGCTGGAACATGGTTAATTTATGTGTCAACTTAGCAAACCACAGGATTCCAAGCTTAAATATTGCTTCTGAGTTTGTCTGGTAGGTGTTTGGGGATGACATTAGCTTTTGAAAGTAGACAATAATATAGATCTCCCTCTTGGTATACTCAGGCATCATCCAACTCACTGAAATCTGAGTAGACTAAAGCATGTAGGGAAGAAGAATTTTCCCTTTATTTTTTGCCTCACTGCTTGAGCTAGGACATCTCATTTCATCTTCTCTTGCCTTCCTAATGGATTTACATCATTACCTGCTCTGGTTCTTGAGCCTTCAAATTCAGTTATACCACTGATATTTTCCCGGTCTTCATCTTACAGATAGCAGATCATGGAACCTCTCAGCCTCCATAATCTTAATCACTTTGGCCAATTTCTTTCTCTCTCTCTCTCTCTCTTTGTGTGTGTGTGTGTGTGTGTGTGTGTGTATATATATATATATACACACATCCAATTGAGAATTCAATATGTATATTGAAAATACAATATATATTATATAATGTATGTATATACATATATACATATTTCTCCAAAGAAACAGAATAGATGTGTATATATATTTGGAATGTATATGGAATATGCATATATATATGGAATATGCATATATATATATATATATATGTGTGCGTATATGTATATGTACTTATATATGTGTAATTGATTCTGTTTCCTGATTATCACAGTAGGGAAGAGAAAGGTTTATAAATTCCCCCATACACCATACTAAGCAAACATACAAAGACCACACACTGTCATTTGAAATGCAAATTTTCTGAATAATTTTTTGGAGTCTTAAGGGACTTGAATAAAAGGAATTTCAAATGGATAGAAAGAAGATTGTAGCATTTAAATATAATCATTGAACCATGCTGCATTTTAGCCTTGAAAGGGAAACCAAGGGGCACAGGAAATAGCATAGTAATACTTACTATATAAAAACATTTACTAAATAAAAATAGTACTAAGACACCTTCAAATTAAATTGTATAAATACAGTTTGAAAAGTCAAATATAAATTCACATTTCTATGCTGACTTTTACAGAATATTTTAATGTTCATAATCAAAGCAACAACATTTGAAATATTTCTATTAATCACCTACTGCAAGAATGTTATGATTTATTGCTTAGTATTTCTGAATTGAAACAAAATTCATATTTGCTACATCTGAAAATATTATTTGGAAAAGTAAATAACTAAAAATTACTCAAAATTTAGAAACATTTAATTATCATAGGATATATATGTAAAATATCCACATGGATAATTTTATTTCCATGATCTATAACCATACAAAGATATGTTAAAATATTCAGTTATATTTGTGAATGTCTCTATAAAAACATTTATGCTTCCTTGTATAAATTCCTCTCCTGCTGGATTCAAGTATATAATTTTACAGTTTATTATACAGTTATTATATTTATTTATTATTATTATTCTTTTTATATATTTTAAGTTTTTTCCTTGTAATGGAAATTATGTGCTGTAAGAGAATGTTAGGGGAGATCAAAATAACAAACAGTAAAAGTATGGAATAGCAATAATTTCAAAGTGCTTATCAAGATAAACTGAAAGCCTTGGAATTATTTGCATGTGTTAAGCATCAGCTTTATTTTGATAGTAAAATGGAGTTCTATTTATTATATCATCAAGCTTAATTCTCCCCCAGAACATAAAATGCATATCATATTGCTATGACAGAAACAGTAGAGCTATCTATATTAGTCTACTTAGGTTGCCATAAGAAAATACCACAAAGTAGGTGGATTATACGATGGATCCTTTGTTTCTTCCTCACAGTTCTGCAGGTTGGAAGTCCCTGATAACAATGAAAGCCTATTCAGTTCCTAGTGAGAGTCTTCTTCCTCATCATTTTCTCCCTGTGTATTCACATGGGAGAGAGACAGAATTGGCAGAGTGTGTGCATCCATGAATGTCTTCCACTTCTTACTAGAGTACTGGTCCTAGGAAGGGCCTCCTCTTATGACTTCACTTAACCTCAACTTCTCTCAAGGTTCTGTCTCCAAATGCAGTCATATCAGAGGTTAATGTTTCAATGTATCATATCCCAGAGAACACAACTGGGTCCAAAAACTTTCAACCATTCTGACTCTCACATATATGTTCTAGGTAGGCCACTGCATTTTTACAGGGACATTGACTAATTTATCCAACAGGGTTGAATGAGAGTAATGTGTGTCTAAATATATATATATATATATATATATATATATATATATATATATATATATGGAGTCTAAGTATAAAAAGGCTTAAGCACAACTCTCCAGCACTCTCTTCCTCTGCCATCGTGATAGAAGAAAGCTTGTACAGCAGATGGTACAGCCCATGTGAGTGGACCTCCACAGATCACAGTCCCCATGCTAACATGTAACATGATTAAAAATAATGTCTTCAGATTAGCCACTACACATTTTGAATTGCTTGTTACTCCAGTTTATATACACGAGCTACAAGTCAAGAGTCAAATTGCCTTGTGTCAACTCTGCTACAAATAAAAACTGAACTTACTAAGTTCCTTAACATCTTTCACATTCCTCACCTGTAAAATGGGGGTAATAATGATGCCCATGCCATAACATTCTCATGTAGGTTAAACGAAAGGTTACCTGTGATGTGCTCTTTAAAGTGATTTGCATTTAACTGGAGATTAAGAATTGCCTGTCATGTTTATATTAAGAATCTGTAGCTCAGAGTTTATGCATATATTGATGATCAACCTTAAACTTTGATGAGTATTTTGGGGAGTTCTTTGGGACAGATAGTGATTTGTCAAAGCAAAACAATAGCAACTGAACTGACCATTTGTTTAGGATTCCCTTAAAAATGGTGAAACTCAGATGCCCAAAGTTGAGTTGAAAAAACTTCCATTGAATTGCACATGAGACCACATCCACTCCTGGTTTCCACCACATGAGCGCAGTATTGCTAGTGATAGTTATGTAACAATCCTTGTCCCAATTCGATCTGTCCACATACATTTTTCCTGAGCATACAAAACCCACAGCAATTCACTCAGATTTTTAATTTATGGATACAGACTAGAAACCAAAACCAACACATTCATATATGGACTAGGCACCTAGTGCCCCAAGCATTCTGTTATAAAAATTTATTAACACTCATCACATCTTGAGGAAGAAGTTTCTAGTTGTTTATATAAATCTAAGATATATTAATTTCAAATTTCCCTAGCCCACATACTCCAGAAGTCACATTTTCAACATGTCAAAAGACTGTAACAACTGTCAGAGGGAAGATTTGTCTGAAAATTGAAAAACAAAAGAAAACAAAACAAACAAAAAACAGAGGCTTCTCTGGGATTAATATACTTAACTCTTCTGTAACCTCTTGATAAACTTAATCATTGCTTTCTTCAGAAAGATAGATATGTATTGCTGGTGCTGTTAAGTAATAAAGGTATTAGGCTTCCCTAAACATATTTGGTCACAGAAAGCCTTAGCTTTGACTGTCTTACTGAGATACCAACACAGAAACGGAGGGTTATGCACTGGGAGCTAGTATGTAGAATAGTTAGGAAAACATATCAAAGCCTGAGAATGTAGGCCATAGTGCTCACTGACTTCAGGAGCCAAGCTACTGTAAACCTCTGAGTTTATTTCTCTTTAAAATGTAATGTCAAGTTATTGAAAATGAATGTATATTTGTCTTTTATTTGAAAGGCATTCTTATTATCTGTGAGACATGAATGCTAAACTTCAAATAAAGTCCTAAGTTATCTGAAACATAGTACACTTTCAATAAATGTTATCTTTATCATTAGGAGTTAGAAAAAATTATACATACATTGTATGTTAAAATTTTACAATAAACAGGGAAGAGGTTAGAATTGTCCATGTGGTATAGAGTTGGAGACATCCATAAGAATTCATGTCTAGCTTAATATGTTACAGATGGCTGCAAATGGAAATTTTTATAAGTATCTCTTTGCTCCATTAACTGAAAAGGCCACCACTGTAGTACTGCCCACACCTAGTAGCCAAATCATTCTCTTGTAGAAGAATCTAGAAGGTCCTTGAAGAAATGATTGCTTCAAGGACTGGCACGGGAATTATATAAGAAAAGTTTGTAGCAAAATGTAAGGAAGTACCAAAAACAGAAAACAAAATTAAAACCCAATAACATTATTGGAGGAGGTTGAAAGAAACTGGAGCCAAATGAAAGTCCCAAGTGGCCGAAGCTGGAATAATATGAGCAATAAAATAAGTAAATCACATTATATTATAACACAGTTTAAAGTTACCATTTGTGAGTCCATACTGATGTATGTAAATGACTGAATAAATTAACAAATGTAGAAGATATGAGTCTCCTATGGAGAAAAATTGCAAACAATTTATATAAATACTTCTCCTTCGAGAGAGGGAACATAAATCTCAAATTCCTAATTGTGGGTTGTTTGTACTGATGTTCTTTGAAGAAACTACAGCATGGAGAGGTGAGAAAAAAAAGAGTAAATTTATAGGGGGGGAAATAGGATAAATACTACCTCAGCCAAATTATAACCAATAGTCATCAGGCAGGCTTCCAAGATGTATAGTTCATGTGATGTGACCAAAATGTCAATTTATGTTTATAATCTTCCTCCTTGAAACCCATGAAACCCATATTCCAAGTCTAAGCATGAGGAAAAATATCTGAAAATCCCAGTAAAATAGAATCCTACAAAAGTACTATTCAAAACCATCAAAATGATCAGAAACAAAGAAGTCTGAGAAACCGTCAAAGTCTAAGGAGCTTAAGAGACATAACAAGTAAGTGTAAAGTGACATAGTATAGAGGATTCTAGAATCCTTTCTAGAGGACATTAGTTTAAAAACTAAGCAAAATTGAATGGATCATTGCCTTTAATAATAACAAACCAATATTCCTTAGCTAAAATACATGTACAAAACTAATGTTAAATGTTCAAAAGATACTGAGTGCTGGGTGTATGAAAATTCTTCACTATATCCTCACATTTTCTCTAAGTCTAACACTATTCTAAAAAATAAAATCTATTTTAAAAATGCATTACACTAATTATAAGCATTCTGTCTAAAAACCTCAGTTAATTATTCCATAGGATAACAGGTTGCATGGAAAGCACTTTAACATTATGCAGAGTTCAATCCCACCTCTGCCACTTAGTAGATGCATAAATCAGCACATTATGACAATAACCTCCGAAAGTTGCAATGAAGTTTAAATGAAATCTAATATGTGGATGATACAAAACAATGCTAATAACAAAATCTTATATGCCCAAAGATTTAAAACAGGCATTCAGAGAGCTAGGATTTGGATCTGGCTCAGTTAGAACCCATTGCCATGATCTTGCCATTATGCTATCCACTAGTTGAAATTAAAAAATCAGAAATTAGTCTTCAGAGCATTGTTATTTGCTTCTCTATCTCCTCAACTGGGAGATTATATATGCCTCTTTCAGCTGTGAAAATGTGACCTTGGACCCCATGTACAACAGTAAATGTTAATCTAGATTCCTCGACTGCGGTCTGGAATAAATATGATACCATAAAGGATGTTGGAAATAATGAAGACACAGAGATGATAAAATGAGAACAAAAAGGAATATAGAATACTTGAAGGGAGGCAGGAGATTAAAATTTATATCTACCTTGTCTCCAACCGAGTTGCCTCTGCTCCAAGCTTTCTGCAAAGCAGATTGCTGAATTCACTTGAATTTAACACACTGTGATTAGGCATTCATCATGACATACTTTAGGGTGAATATGACACATGTTTCTATGAAATATATTTTATTCAATAACAATTTAAAACAACCCTCTGTCTTTGCTTTTGTTTCTTACATTCAAGTAAATTGATTTTACATTTTGGGGCATGCAATCCAAGCATAAAGGAAGTATTATGTCAGCAATAGATCTCTACGAATCATATTCTTAGCTCCAAGCTTATACAGGAGGTTAAATGGTCAGCATTGAGGAATGGTAGAAGTACTAGTTGTATGTGGCGTGAGTTCTTCCCTCTCTGTCCTAAAGCACAAACAGGCAACACAGACATGCAGATGGGTAATTAGAGTACAACATAATTTGTGCCACATAGAGGTTTGAAAGTGTAGAGATGAGACGCATTAGTTGAGGTCTCACTGCCCCAAGCCTCTTAGTTAAATCTGCACACATCATCAAATCAATCTGAGGCCCCAAGTTCAGTGGCTTATAGCTATTGCTTTACATTAGCAACTAATGATACAGTAAGCAGGACCTAGATATGGATTGTGGAAAACAGACAAATTCAGAGTTGCATTTTTTGTTGGTTTTTATTTTTAAATTGAAGGATGTCATCATAGTTAAAAGAAAACAAATAAATAAGAATACCCTAAGGAAGAACTAGCTTATACAACGAAAGCTTTAGGATACTTTGAGAGATGGTTTCCCAAAAGAAATTGTCATTCATTCATATATAAACATATATAAACACTGACAATGTAGAGGGTGTGATGTTTGCACTGAATCAAAACCTATAAACACCTATTTGAAATATGCAACTTCAGCAAATTTAATCCTTAAAATGTTACCATAACCTGTAGCAATTTATGATAATACATGTGTCAGAAGTCAAAAGAATTTAATATAATTTCCTCCCTCTTTGAATTATGGAGTTACTCTCACTGGTTTCTTCTGCCTCTGAGCTGCATCACTGTTTCTGAAAAACAGAGTTTGAAAAGCACTAGGGAAGAACGTCAGGTATAGAACATCATCTATTTTTAGACTTTAGCTCATTGTGACGTGAATGCAAGATCCACTGCAGCTACAATACCTGGGAATTTCCTGTACTTAGTAAACAAGGTCAATATAAAGCATTCAGTGCATCTCAAGCTCTAAAATTCACAAAATATTTGACATGTCTTAACGTAGGATTGAAAAAAAGCTTGAAAATTTCACAGATGCCAAATTGAATCATCGTAAGGAACAAAGAGATGTCTAGGCAGAAAATGCCTTAGAGATTCAAAAAAGCAAGCAAAAGGAGGAAAAGAAAGGGAAGAGGAGGGAAGGAAATAAAGAAAGAAGAGTTGCACTGACAACGTAGAGGGTGTGATGTTTGCACTAGGTATTTTTACATGCATCTCATTAGTTTTTATATATTATTTTCTATACATAGACCATCTCTGAGCCTCAGTCCCCTCATCATTTGAACCCTGATAGATGGCTGCAAGAATTAACAATAACATATCCTAACCCAGGGGCAGGTATGTAGGAGATATTCAGTAAATTGTAGCTAGTATCAGTGTCAGTTGACATACTGCTATTTTCCCAAAGATCATTCTGAACACTTTCTCACATTCACAAGAGAAAGAATAAAGAAAAGCAAACAAACGTTGTTATCGTCCTTAAAAGAAGGAGATTCAGGGTCATCAGCCTCATCTTCCATCTGCACCAGTTATTGCAGGAAGTAATGCCTACTCTCCTTAAGGCACAGCACATCTGAGCCACTGCTCACACAACTACAGCATGCAGCTTGTGTGTCAAACATGAAGTGGTAACCTGGTGTGGTGGTGCATGCCTGTAATCCCAGCAGCTTGAGAGGCTGAAACAGTAGGATTGTGAGTTTAAAGCCAGCCTCCGCAATGGTGAGGCCCTAAGCAACTCAGTGAGACCCTGTCTCTAAATAAAATACAAAACAGGGCTGGGGGAAGTGATGTCCCTCAAAGACTTAAGGGGCAGGTGAATGGTATTTTCTTTTCAGGATCAGAAATACCACAATTCACACCCTACAAACAGTAAATGAAGTATGAATTAGTAATATGTTCCCCAATCCTGAAAATGAACCAGAACAATCCATAAGAATTCCTTCCTTGATTTCTAAATTTTACATACTCAACATATGTTAATTTTGGATGTTTACATGGATTTATTTTCCTCTTATTAACCAAAATGATAATAATAATGTTTTAAAATTTATATTTTTAATTATAATTTATATTTTAATAATAATCATCATTATCATAGGATAATGTACATTATTACATGGTAAAAATAATAAAAATACAGGGTAATAAGTATTATTCTTTGGGATACGGGGAACGGAACCAAGGGGTTCTCTATCACTGAACTACACCTCCAGCCCCTTTTATTTTTTACTTTGAGATAGGGTCTCATTAAATTGTCCCACTGGATTCAAACTTGCAATCCTCCCTCCTCATTCTCCTAAGTGGCTGACATTATAGGCATGCATACTGCACCCAGCTGTGCCAAAGTTATTTTTATTGTGTCAACTACTTAGATAATGTCCTAAATAGTTTAAGGGATTAGACCTTGTACTACTTGTGAAATTGTTTTAGTCAGCTTTTTTTGCTGCTGTGACTAAAGGATCTGAGCAGCTCGACTGTAGGGGAGGAAAAGTTTGAGGGCTCATAGTTTCAGAAGTCTTAATTCAGAGAAGGCCCACTCCATTCCTTGGGGCTCAAAATGAGGCAGAACATCATGGTGCGTATGTGGCAGAGGAAAGCTGCTCACATCATTGTAGTCAAGAAGCAGAGAGAGAGAGAGACTCCAGCTCCAGATACAAAATATATACCCCATAGCCATGCCCCCAATTAACCACTTCCTCCAGCCACACCCCACCTGCCTCTAGTTAACACTCAATTAATCCATGAGGGATTAATTCACTGATTGGATGAAGACTCTCACAATCTGATCATTTCTCCTCTGAACCTTCTTGCATTGTCTCACACATGCGCTTTTGGGGGACACCTCATAGCCAAACCATAACAGAAATGGAACAAAGTTTAGTGATAAGAATATAAATAGGCATGTCCTTTGTGATTTTTGCATAGTGTTTATGACATTTCTATACATATTTATATTCCCTCTACTAGATTTTATGGATAGATAAACAAAACTTCAAATTATAGACATCATTTCAGGGCCCCCCATCTTTCACTTCTGCTGTACTTTCTATTGGCTTATTCTTGCATAGCATCTCTTCATATGTCAGCAAGAATAGACCCTCAAAAAGTTCCAGTATTGTATGATTTGCAGATTTACAGGAGACAACCCTTTCTTCCACAATGTTTATATCAATTCTCCATAAAGAATGTTTTTTGGACATGCTACAATTTTGGGTCTTCCTGTGGATTGGTCATTGTTTTTATGTTACACAGATAAGAAGATTGCATCCCCTATGATGAAGAAGATAACCAAGCATTTAACAATTCCTTGCAGTGCAGGAGGGAGTGAAATGCTGCTTGCAAAAACAAACCTCAACATGTCCACAGTACTCAATTTCCTTTAATTTCAGTCTTCTCCTTTATAAAGTGTAAATGGTAGTCACTATCTCACTGGTCTGCTGGTAAAACTCATGGCAGTGGGAAGTGCCCAGTAAATATTAGCTGTCTTCTCAACTGAAAATTCAGAAAATGGTGATTGGATCTAAGAATATATGATCACTCTTAATCATCAACTGTATGTCTATATAAATATTATCCATTCCACCTGTTTTTAGTTCAAGAGTTGAAGGAAAATCGCCAGTCTTTAAGTGAATGAAAGCTGTATCTCTGATGCAGCAATTTGCTGTTGCTTGACTAGCTTATTACACCTGAAGGTCACCATTATTCCATAACAATCTCATCACTAATGAAAATGAAATTCCAATGCAACATCGCCTCATGAAGTTACTTGATGATTTCCCAATTTTTACATTCTGTAGGTTAATCATAAATGTTGTTTTCATTTAAAAAAATCATAATGCTGATCTTGCTATTCATGTCAAAGCATTAGCATGCAGAACTTTTACTTAGATACTGAAACTAGTAACATTCCTGTCTCCACAAATTAGCTATTTGCTGTCACAAACAGAATGGCAACAACTGGGAGGATTATTTCAATCTCTCAGTTTGAAAGGCCACAAAATATGGGCAAGTTGAGAATAAGCTAGCAAGACAATTTTGTATACTCTTTCAACCTAAAGGCTAGCATCTGGGTATATTCTTGTGATGTACTCTTTACATGTCTTCTCTTAAAATTCAGCCTGTTCACAGTTTTCCCACCTTTAAAGCTCAAGTGCAATATGTCCCCATTGGTCAAACCTTCTAAAATTATCTATCAACCACAAATGGAATCATGAAAGTGATCTTGTACCTCATCAGAAATAAAATACTCTCAAGTTATTTTACTAACATTATTTCTGGAGAAAACTTTAAATATCATCTCTTATAGACATTAGAGTTTTGAACCATCTCATTACACCTTTGGGACCCCAGGTGGTATCTAGCATAAAGAAGGACAAAGAATACAGAGAGCTCCTTCACAGTGATATGAAATAGCATGTTTTCCCAGTAAAAAGTGAAATGGAGTCAACAAAATTCTTTCAGAGAAATTTATAATTCATCTCAAAGAAATTTAGTCTCCTTCAAGAATATACAGATTACAATTACAGTAGATATATTTTACAAAATAATATATTTATGGAATTTGAGGAAAACAATTTCAATGTAGGAAAATTTCCAAGAATCTCAGACATTCTGGAGCAGAAAATGAGACTTTGTTTTAGAAAGGCTCCAAATATCTAACTTTGACAGAGAAAAGATCTACCTTTCAGGGGCATAGAGGATTGTGTTAAGATGGTCATGGGACACCACCAAAAATAGCATGGAAAGAAATCCATCAAGTTAAAAACATAAGAGATGGCATCTGTAATGATTGAGCATTAGAAAGGCACCTAGAACATCAGACAAGGATCGATTCATGAAAAAAAAAAAATTACAGCATATATCGGGGGTGGAATGTTGCTCCATTATTTTAACATTAACCTTCTAAATTTTGATATGTGTCAATTATCTTTAAATTTTTGCCTCTGGTATTATGCTGGAAGATACAAAAGGACTTATAATTTTTCCTACATTTTATACATTATAGCAACTAACATGGTTATTATAAATATAAAAATATTAGCTAAATAAAGTATACATTTTAGTATCAGTTGAAGAGAATTCTTTAGGCTAAGTATCATAAAATTATAATGTAATACTTTGAGATTAACTTCCTTAATACTAAATGTATCATTAGGACATATTATTACTTATTAAAATAATTTAAACTAGGATTTAGACAAAAAAGACAAAATGATACTTTATTTAAAAAAAATCAGAATTCTTAAAGGTAATGATTTCATCATGTTATAAGTGCAGTGTTGTGGAAATTTAAGGGGAAGATTGGCATTTTTGCTACTTATCTGGAGACTATAAGGAACATTAATTTTGAATTCATGGCCCATAAGGACCAATCATATGCACCCGGTTCCCTGATGGATGCTGTTATTGGCAATATAAACTCCTCGAATATGATGAAGAGTAAGCATACCTGATTTTGTGATGCTCGGTAGTCATCTATCATTGCACAGGTTCATCTTCAGTACAATAAATTGCCTTTTGTGAAAATCAAAAGTACCAACCCCAAAACCATGCCATTCCCAGAACGGTTATGGCCATTATGACCAAATAACAGATTCTAAGTGAGAATCGTGAATTCTCATGAGATTGTGAGACTTAATCACATGAAGAAAATAAGTCGGAATTCAAAGTGCACTATAGACACACAGAATTTCACAACTCTTACTGTATTTTCTCCATCCTCCCCCATCTATTTCTTTTACATCAACTGAGAGTCTTAGATGATTTAATAGTCCATGATGCATCTGAACAAGAGATCAGACATTACCTTTCCTAAGAAATTGAAAATGGAATAAGTGGCAAGAATGTCACCTAACATTAAATTGAGATAATGCCCTCCTGTGTGTGGCATGCTTTAAGCATAAATCATCACTCTTAGAGATGTGTAAGAATTGACAAAAGTGAAATCGCTGCTATAGCTACAAAAATGTAGGCTGCATCCATAGAGAGCTGCCAGGCTTACTGCCTTGACAAAAATAGCTTATCCATTCAAACAGCTCCTCAGGTTAGACCAACTATCAATTTTGTTGACTTTTCTCTAAATTGAAAAGTTTTGACTGAAGTAATTGAGCTAGCCATTTCTTTCTTTCTTTCTTTTTTTTATTTTTTTGGCCTCCTGCAGTTATATCCATGTAGATGCTGGCCAAAGAAATAGATATTCTCAGTCCCAAAATGCTCTTTCTTATGATACACAAAGTAGAATTTGCAAAATCAAATATTTATAGAAACTATGCAAGTAAGGCAAAAATTAGCAAATAATAACAGACTGGAAAGTTCATAAACCATCTAGAAAAAAACAGTTGAACAAAAATTAGCATCATTTATTTCTGTCTAATTGTTGCTAGGCTAGAATGGAGAATTGCTGTAATGTTTAAATTTAGGAATAGAATTTCTGGACCTTTTAGATTTTTGAGAAAATTAAAAACCCAGATTCCTATTTGTTTTTTTTTTCTGCTTTTAAATTCTAGAAACTATTTCAAATACATAAAATGGAGGTTAACATTTACTCTACCTCTACATAAATAGACTTATTTGTATATATGGGTAAATATATGTACATATACATATACATACGTGATCGTTTTAGTTTTGAACCACTGTGAACAAAACACCTGTCAAGAACAACTTAGAGAAGGGAAGTCTGTTTTGAATTCAAGTTTTCAAAGGTTCAGTCCATAGTCAGTCGACTCCATTATTCTAAGCCAAAAGTCATACATCACATCATGGCAAAAGGCCTTTTGGAGGAAAGCTCCTTAACTCACTCACGGTCAACAGGAGACAAAGCCAGTGAAGAGTCAGGGAGGAAATATAAACCTCAAATGTGTGCCCTAAAGCTCTATGTTATTTGCTGTTCCTCCCGTATGATATTTCCAACCCAACATTGCCTGGTTACCATAAGTGTTTTTACACATCATTTTTATGAAGAAATCTCCCCAAAACTCCAGCACATCCACCCTGACTCTAAGTATAAGAACTTCCCCTACTCATATTGCTTTGCTTAAGTCCTATCATAATACATATTCTACAGCATGAAGTTTATCTATGTATGTTTCTCAACAGGAGCATTTTTGTCTTATATTTCAATTCTTGCAGCAAAGTAACTGACTTACAGAAGAGACTCAATAAATCATTGCTTAATAACTAATTTTAGAGTAAGATGAGGACAGAGAGCCATCTTTTCAACCTGTTGTATGAAGATGAATACATTTTTTTAAAGTAAGAGTTAGCTCAAAGTCATTATAGATAATGAATTTTTTAGAACAAAGTTCTTTGACCTCTGTCCCTCACTTTGAACCTCATACCAAGTAAAAACTTTTAAATATTTTTGCACAAACTTTTAGTTACTCTGTAATATTGCTCTCTGTACCTGAAGGCAGTTACAATTTAAGGACAGAGAGGCCTTGAGAAGACTAATGCTAATATGGAGGGTGTATTAACTTTGTGTCACTGTGACCAAAATACCTGATAAGAACATCTGAGAGGATGAAAAGTTTATTTTAGGCTCATGGTTTCAGATATTCTGTCCACAGTGAGCCTACTCCATTGCTCTGGGCCCGACTTCCTCCAGCTTCCATCCGCCTACATTTACCACCAAGTACTCCACTCAAATTATTAAATCATCGAATGGATTAATCAATTGATGAGGTTACAACTCTCATAATCTAATCACTTCACCTCTGAAAATTCTTGTGTTGTCTAGCACATAAGTTTTTCCATGGAAACCTCATATGCAAACAATATCAGAGGGGATATTTGTTTCACTATAACTTTAAGAGTTTACCATGGCATGTCATTCAAACAATTGGATTTGACAGACTAAAGAATCCCCAATAAATTTAAATTCTCTCTGCCCCCATCTTTATTAACTTATTTTTAGTTTGAGTCCCACACTTACACCTTCTTCCCAGTATCGACTTTTATTTCAATGTGAATTTATATCCCCTCCCATCCAGTATAAAGTATACTGATTTATCTCTTTACTTTTGACTAATATTTGTAACTTGCTTTACTAGTGAAATGTGGTAAAATTGGTGTTGACCCAGTTCCAAATTTAGGCTCTGCTATTGCCCACTCATTCTCTTTACAAGCACCATCATATAAACATGCTCAGGGTGGTTGCTGGATGATGAAGGTATATGACCCAGTCACCATTTTTACTGCAGACAACATCCACTCAACCCCAGAAGCAGAACTATCTATCCACAAAAGAATAAGGGAGGCCAACCATGACAGAGCAACTGTTCCAATGAGCCCAAACTAATTTGCTGAACCACAGAATCAAGAACTAAATAAATGGCTGTTATATAAGGCACTAAGTTTTTGAGAAATTTGCTATACAACAGAAGTTAATTTACACAACTCCCTGGTGCTTCAGTTTCCTCATTTGTAAAATGAGATTAGAAATATTACCCATCTCATGGATAACTTGAAGATTATATTAGCTAAAATTCACTGCATGGTGCTTGGCAAGAACTAACAATGATAACTATACAGTATTGTTATTTGAATATAGCAGCTTTGCTTGGAGCAAGCTATTCAAACACTCTTTTCTAGTAGGTCATGTTCATGGCAAAAGCAATGCTTTCATCATTTTCTAGAGGTGACATGACCCTAATACCATTTTTCCAAGAAGTAATAGTTTCCCCCAAAAGTTGTTGACTTCAAATTACTTTCTTATAAATACTTCAGTTGAATAAACTGCCTCTTATTTAAAAGGACATAATATTAAAATTTTAATATATATTAAGAAGTGTTTGCAGAGTGTCCATATTTTTTGATAACAGTACATAAAAGTAATGCATACAATGTCAATACTCTATTATTAAACCCCACTAGAGTATTGTCATAATACTTTCATGATAGTCTATGAAATTTGTTACAAATATATAACTAAAGACTATATATGTCCAGAAAAAAAGATAAAAACACTGAATCTAAGAGGTTGGTTCGGGATTATTGATTCAGACACAGATAACAATTTTGAAATCATAGGCATATAGGATGACAACAATTGATGAGGGAGCAATAAATGCTTATGTTCCCGGCTCTTCTGTGAGAATGTGGATTTGTATTTAAATAAACATGAGAATTCTCGTGTTCTTCCCATCTGCTTCTCTTCAGGTATTCATTCCTTTCTCTTGGGGTTGTTGTTTGCAACCATCCATGCTGCTCCATCCCTTTTTCCAAAGCTGATTAGGGTAGAGAAGAAAATACAGTACTAGTAATGTCAGTTTGAACATTTTTAAATGGTAGTAACAATTCCCTTCTCCTACCCTTTACCACACTGATAAAACCTACATAACACTGGATATTGTTTTAGTTCAGAAATTCAAAAATGGATTTTTATAATTTTCCTGACAACACGGAGCATTTAATTTTTAAAAATATAAACAAATTAGTTTTGATGTTTAAATTAGCATTAGGTTCAAGTGAAAGTGATTAAAACCAGTGAAAAGAATGATATGTTAGGCAACGCTACAATGTCTGCATGAGAATTAATAGTCCAATGACAGTGTCATCAGATGACTCCTAAGAGCTCTAAAACCAGTTTCTGATATATTTTGCTACTTCCCATAATCAGAAATCTTGAATTTTGGTATCAAAAGGCTGAAATGGGATTAGTTCCTCTGATAGTATCTTTAATGAGTGACTAGGAAAATAGTTGTTTCATCTCCCTACAACTTTGTTGGTTGTAGAGATTGAAGTTCTTAAAAGAGGAATTTGTCTCCCAGAGGATACAATAAGAACTCTTTTGAACTGGGAGCTGAAAATTTCACTAGGCCACTTTGGACCTTTTCTGTTTTCAAATCTATAGTTAAATAAGGGAGTTATTATTCTCGTTGGGGAGATTAATCCTGTTTATTAAGAGGGGATAAAGTTTCTACTACACAAGAAGTAATAGAGGAGTGTATCTGTGATCCAGAATACCTAGAGCACCATTTATTACTCTTAGGTTCAGGGGGAAAATGTTATGAAAAGGTATTGTAATACAATATATGCAGGTGACAAATGCCATAAACACTTGGATAGTTAGGTTTGGATCCTGCCAGGTAAAGACTCATGAAGTGTTGAGGTAATATCTGCCAACAGACAAAGGAAACAATAATCAAAGAAGTTCTAAAATGTAAACTACAGTCCTAAAACTGTGGAATGATAGTAGTTATACATATTTTACATCATTTCATGTACATACTTGCATATGTGATAGAGTTTTCTGAGATCTCAAGGACTGGAGCTGCAGATGTTAAGGAGTTAATGTCCTCCCAGCTCTTGGCAGGCCGGAGCAATCAACAACTGCAGTCTGTTCTCAGGACATGCTCAGTTGACATGGTCAGACTTGCCATAGTTCCTCTTGAGATTGTGGACTTGCTTCATGGTTTTTCCCTTATGGTGGAGTTATTTGGGGAATGTTCCTATTAGTTTATGCTTAGCTGTTAGTATAGATCTAGAACAAATATTAAGGAAATAAATGTAAATGTAGCATTGCTTTAAAAAAAAGATATTTTGGTATTTTGTCTGCCTAACCTCAAGGTTGCATTCCATGGTTGGGAACCCACTGTAAACTATAAAATGCTGTGCTTGCCAATAATAAATGTCTTTAGCTGCACCAAGCTTTGGATTCCCTGTGTCCTTTCTTTCATCTCGCTCTACTCTTTAGTCCCTGTCAACACATATGAAAAAATTTTTTTCTTTACATGTCCTATTTCTATTGAGTTATACATATACTAATGGTAGTTAAATATAATTCAATACTTATTGTATAACCTAAAGAAAAGTAAAAGACCTAGAAAAGCAGTGACCAGAAGTTCAAGGGGGGTAGAGGCCATGTGGGACTTTACATGACCTGCTTATATAAGAGGAGTTGCATCATGTTACCCATGAGGGCAGCACTGTTATTGTCTTTATTTGGAAGTTTAAAATGTGTTAAAGCCACTGATGGATGCTGATTCGAAGAAGGAAGAGGAACATGGGATGCTGTCTGTTGACGAGTAAGTGTCTTCACAAACCCATTATAAGGTTTCTTGTAACCCTAAAGAATTGCATTTCCTAGAATCCTTTTCCCAGTGATTTGAGGTTAGAATTTTCCAATGAGAAATCCTCATTTGAGATTTGGAGGTGAAGAAAGGAAAGGTCATAGCTTCTGGAGGCAATGACAGAGTGATCCTCAAGAGTGTGACTCACAGCAACTTCCCAGTGAGCTCTGTGACCTACTCACTTTGCTGCTGCTGACAGAGAAAACCAAGTGGGAACTTCTCAGAGATTCCTCATACACTCAGCACGCTTCCAGCAAGCTCCAAAGAACCACCCTGTTTCTTACTTTGGGCTAAGAAAATCACTGGTAGTTCCCTGACATTTGTTTCTCCTCTTTTCCAATTAATGGCTGGTTAAGCTCTGAATTCTCTATATTAATCTATTCAATGTCTGGAATAAATAGAATGACTTTTGCTAATTGACTATTTTATTTCCATTAAAGGATATTTTCAAGAAGCTGATCATGTTACTTTTGCAAGAACTTAGTGCAATGAAAGATGAGAAAGACCGTCCTTTTCAGGAAACAGTTACCCCCATCTCCCGACCATGAACCAATTTAAAATCAAAAGTGCTCTCACTAAAAAGGAAATGAGAGTAGATACCAGTGGCAACAAGCAGTCTCTGCTTCAAATAAATGGTCTCATTATCTTTTTTTTTATTTTTGTTTATTTCTTTGTTTTTCTTTCTTTGGTCATCTCTTTCTCTTTCCGGTGATCTCCTTTAAGCCCTTATTATTTTATTCAGATGTATCTGGATATCACTGAATATATAATGCTCTAATATCATCTTAGCCTCCCTGAGCCTATTTCTTTAACTATAAAGTAAAAGTAGTGATGATTTTGCCCTGTTTATTTCACAAGGATATTTTAGTGATAACATGAGATATGGATGTATAAGTATTTTGTGACCGACAAGAGCCCTATGCAAATGTAAAGGATCTAAATTAGTATTACTTTAGTGGCTATACCAAAGCATTCTGTTGATTCATTTCTAAAAAGTTTCTGTCTCAGGAGAAAATACCTATTTATGGTCTTGGCACCATGAAATGGATAAAGTCACCTTCTTTTTAAAATTTCTTCTGGCATCTTTAAGTAATCCAGAGCAAACGGGTCAGCTGAGTCATATTTCCCACAACAGGATGACCCCAGCAAGTGTGTTTTCGCCACCAGCAATGTGTGTGTGAATCTTAACATTCACGGTCAGTGCTTATGGGCTGACAGCTGGGATTTAAAATACTTGTAGCTAAATCATAAGAGCAGCTGAAAAGCACAGGCCATCTGCTGCAGGTGTGCTCTAAAATGCCCTCAAATTCATCAAATACATGTTGACACCCATTAACCGAACATTTAGCAGTGCACGTTCTCTTCTGGAGTTGTATTTGGAGTTAACTCCAAAATGTATCAGTAAGCTTTATGTCTTATTCACAGGAAATGGTCACTGTCCTTAGCCCAGCATATTCTGACAAGAGTGTTGTTCACATGGTAACATCTATCAGACCCCAGGAAAGCTGGTGACCTGGCACATCTTGGCTTTGCACCTCATCTGTCTGCACTGGACATTTATTGAATAGATGCTGGCAGTGCAGACGGAATTTTCTCTATCTCATTATAATCCATTGAATTGACTTAATAAGTCACAAAAATAGCCAGAGTACAAGATAAGCCATGGGCTCAAATTTCCAGGAAGCTGGATTTATGTTTGCAGTTTAGTTTTGCTCTATTTAAGTCATGTATCTACTTCATGGGCTCCTGCTATTTTGACTTATCATTTGTCTCAAGCTTCTGATGTGCAGCTGTCTCCACTGTGTTTTATTTGGTCTAACGTTTTAAGAATGCTGCATGAATACTATGAGTATTCCCAGCTTGGAGTCTTCCTTCCTTTTATAGGAAAATAATTAGATTAAGTTATTCTATAACAAGCCATGAGTGATTTCCCATAAATTCTTATGTCTTCAGTGAAGATGTATATTGACCAGGATTCTTCAGAAAAATAAAGCTTATAGTGTGTGTGTGTGTGTGTGTGTGTGTGTGTGTGTGTGTGTGTTCAGAATGAAACTTATAATCAAGTTTTGATTCACATGATTCTGTAGGCAGAAAAATCTCACAATCTGCTGTTTGCAGGCTGGAGATCAAGAAAGGCTGATAGTGTAATTCAAAACCTGAGACCCAGAGAGTCAATATTGTTGATTTCAGTCCAAGTCTAATGGCCTGAGGATCAGAAGCACAGAAGGGAGTCCCAGTTCAACCAGTCAGGCAGTCAGAGAGCATAAAGTCAACTGTCGTCTTGTTGGTTCTGTTTATGTCTCAGCAGATTAGATACTTATCTACATTGGGGAAGGCCATCTACTTTACTCAGCCCACCAATTCAAATGTCAATCTCTTCCAGAAACACCCATATACTCATTCAGAAATAATGTTCAATCAGCTATCCAGTCATCCTATGACCTATTCAAGTTGACACAAGCCAGTCATGACTCACTATGAATCCTTCTTTGATGAATTGTGTTCAAATGTAGTTTTATTTAGCTCAGATACATCATCTCCCCACATTTTGACAAAATATAAATAGTAGTGCACAAATCTATATAGAGATGATCCTGTACTTACAATAGGGTTTTGTCCTGATAACTCATCATAAGTTGAAAATAGATTGAGTCAAAAATGCATTTAATCAATCCCTAACATAACAAACGTTATAGCTTAGCTTAGCCTACCTTAAACATGTTCAAAACACTTATATTAATTCACAGGCAAAGTCATACAACACAAAATATATTTCATAATAAAGTATTGAATACCTCATTTAATTTATTGAATGCCATACCAAAAGTGAAGAACTGAATGGATATGTGGGTATGCTTTGTTTAAACATAAAGATGAAAAATCATAAGTCAACCCATTATAAGGTAGAGAGACCTTCTGTATTTATGACTTGGCAAGCCTTCGGAAATCCTCTTAAAACATATTTTCTAATTAAACTTATGTGTAAAATGTAAGTGAAGCCAGAACTAAACCTATAGCTATGCTATAGTCCCTTGCCAACATGTGGTTATTGAGCATGCACATTGTTGATATTTCCACTCAAGCTCTAAATTTAATTTACTTAATTTGATTTAAATTTTAAAAATTGAAATGGTCCTTAATATGTTTCTATTAAACATGACTCAAAAATATTTTAACCATTAAAACTTTTAAAAATTTTGTTTTTTTGAACAGGACTAGAGATCAAATTCAGGGCCTCATACACGTTAAGCAAGTTCTTTACTACAGATCTACCACTCCAGTCCAACTATTAAAATTTCAGTACCCAAATAGAGACATACTGCAAGTATAAAATAATCATCAGATTTTAGTTTTAGTGGGAAAACATTTAGCTTCGATAATTTTAATATTGATTACATGTCAAAATGTTAATGTTTTGAATCTATTTTTAAAAATTAAATTATTAATAACAGCACCTATTTCTTTTTGCTTATCATTAATATGACCATTATAAAATTTAAATGTACTTGTTACTCTCTTTATATTTTCATTGGACAATATCATCAATAGGACAAACCCAACAGAGTCCCTGTATTGATCACTGCTTTTGCTCTTGGTAAAATTAGAGTCTCCTACACATCATCCAACCAAAAGTCCTGATCCTTGTACCTCTATGCTTTCCTGACTTCATTCAACCTCTGTTCCAGATATCAAACAACAAAAATTAAATTAGAGCATTTAGTATTCCTAATTGCTTTTCCAGAAAATAGAAAAGTGGATATAGGAAAATATAGATCACCATGACAATTGATTTATACATGGTGGATATGAGGGATTCAGACAAAAAATAAAATCTGGTTTCTGAAAATCTCAAATTTCATTTAAAGCCATTTAGCAAAAGAAATGTTTTTACAAATAAAGTTACAATGTTTAGTTGCTTTAATATTAATCATTTTTCCATATACCATAAATACATTTTAATCAATTGTTTGAGGGACCTAACTAAATCCTTAATATTATTTATTTACTTTTTTATTAGAGCTTTATAGCAGTTGGGCTCATTCTGACAAAATCATACATGCATGGAATTGGATTTCAATTCTCAATCTCCCCCTTTGCCTTCCCCCTTTTCCTCTCCTGTTCTGCTTTCCCTTCCTTAATCTCCTTCCTCTACTCTGCTAGACTTCCTTTGGCTCATCTATTTATTAATTTATTGGTTCTTTTTACTTATACATAAAGGTGAAATTTCCTATTTACATTGGGGAAGGCTATCTACTTTACTCAGCCTACCAATTCAAATGTCAATCTCTTCCAGAAACCCCCATATACTCATTCAGAAATAATGTTCATCAGCTATCCAGTCATCCTGTGACCTATTCAAGTTGACCCAAGCCTGTCATGACTCAGTATGAATTTACATATGCACATAACATGATTTTTAAAGAATTCATTCTACATCCCGTCCTCCACTCTGTTTCTCTAGCTCTTTCTTCTACACTACTAATCCAACCTATATCTTTATAATATTCTAGCCTTCTCTTCCCTTTCATTTATTTTACTCTAGCTTCCAAATGTGAGTGAAAATAGTCAACTTTTAAGTTTCTAGACCTGGTTTATTTCACTTAGCATAATGTTCTCAATTTCCTTCCATTTGCCAGCAAATGTCATAATTTCATTTTTCTTTAAGGCTGAGTAGAACTCCATTGTGTATATATGCCATGATTTCTTAATCCATTCATCTTCTGTTGAGCATCTGGGCTGATTCCATAATTTAGTTATTGTGCGTTATGCTTCTATAAATATTGAGGGAACTGTATCACTACAGAAAGCTGATTTTAGTTCTTCTGGGAAAATACCAAGGAGTGAGATAGCTGGGTTACGCGGTGGTTCCATCCCTAGTTTCTGGAGGAATCTCTATATTGCTTTCCAGAGTAATTGTACTAGTCTCCAGTCCCACCAAGAATGTATAAATGTTCATTTCCCCCCACATTCTTACCAGCATTTATTATTGTTGGTAATCTTGATCATTGCCTGATTGGAGTAAGATGAAATTCTGATTAGGGTAAGATGAAATCTTAGGGCAGTTTATTTTGTATTTCCTTGATTGCTAGAGATGGTGAACATTTTGTCATATATTTGCTGGCTATTTATGTTTCTTCTTTTGAAAAATTTTTGTTTAGTTCTTTTGACTATTTATTGATTGGGTCATTTTTATTTTATTGAATTAATTCATTTTTTGGTGTTCTTTTTGAGTTCTTTTTGTATTCTGGATATTAATCCCCTATTGGAGGAGTAGTTGGCAAAGATTTTCTCCAATTCTGTTAGCTCTCTCTTCATGCTTTTAACCATTTCCTTTTTTGTACAGAAGCTTTTTAGTTTGATGCCTTCCCACTTACAATTCATGGCTTTATTACTTGTGTCTTTGAGGTTCTTGTTAAGAAAGTCACTGCCAGCACCAATAGGTTGGAGTATTGACCCTATGCTTTTATACAGCAGTTGCAAAGTTTCTGATCTGATTCTGAAGTCTTTGATCAATTTAGATTTTGCTTATGTACAGGGTAAGAGATAGAGATTTTGCTTATGTACAGAGTAAGAGATAAGAGATCTAGTTTCATTTTTCTGGTTCTTTTTCCTTCCTTCCTTTCTTTCTTTCTTTCTTTCTTTCTTCTTTCTTTTTTTTTTTTAGGAATAGCTATCCAGTTTTCTCAGCACCATTTCACTAAAAGGCATGTACTTTTGTGTGTAATTTTCTTATTTGTTCTAGAACTTCTCTCTGTTTTTAATATATGAGTACATGTCAAGGGGTGGGGTTTGAAACTCCTCTCTGATTGTTCCTCCTTGGATAGGAATTTTTGGTTGTTGGTTTGGGATTTTTGTTTCTTCAAGTCCTTGAGATTGAGTAATATTAAAGCTCAAGTTGGGCTGGATTGTGTCTTGGGTGAGATTCACTGTTGCTTGGTTCAGATGTGAGTATTTCTCAGCACCAAAATCTCTACTTTGTGATATTGAAGTTTCTCAATCTCTTTCAGCTTCTTGTAGATGGAGTTGGGGGAAGCCAGGAATGGCCCTAATGTCAGCAACAGACATACAGCCTTAAGACAAATGTCCAGTGTCTACTTTGACATCTATAATACTAATTGCCACCTATATAGGAATCGTGGGGGCAGCACTTAACAAAAATACCAAGAATAAAAAAATACCAATTAGATCAGGTGTTCAACAGCAGGTGCCTACTGTATTGTCCACCGTATTAATCACAACAACTTGAATGAGTCAAGGGTTACATAACCTATGTGGTTTCAATTATTCAGTGGCATTACAATTTCTTAAGTAAGAGAAAATAAGGTAAGAAGGGAAGAGAAAGTTTGAAATGTTTGAAAAAGTCATCAGAGGATAGGCAGGAGACAGGGAGCAAGTGTCAGCTATAAAGAGGAAGAATAATTTAACTGAAATTAATGAAAAAAGAAAGAAAGAGAGAAGGAGGAAATAAGAAAATTTGGCCATTATAGATAGGTGATACATGATCCTAGGACCTAGATATAGCCATCAAATATAAGACTGAAACAAACTGAATCCCACCTAAGTCTAATCTAGGCTATATAATAAATTCATGCAGGAGATAGATATTCACATGTAAATAGTTATATAAGTAAAACTATATAAATATATGTATATACATATATTTATTCAAACCTATCCATGCCATGTGAGCATACATAACCACATATATACACTCATGTACACAAAAAATCAGCATAAAAAGGTTATGAATAATACAATATGATAAAATGTTTGAAAATTGAAAAAAATAAAATTTATAGAGAGTAATATATGATACTATGAAGAAAAAAGAAATAAGAAAAAAACGAAAATAGAAAAAAAAAGACATCGTAATGAGAAATGATGGGCCCATTTCTAATGTGGTGATTACATCTCTTGGCAGGGATGGATTGTCAGTTTTTACTTTTGGCTGTCTTTTTGCCCATTGTACTTGTGTTCCTCACCTAGCTGCCAGCAGGATATACTACCTCTCAGTTTCCAATCTCCCAGTATTGTGTTGATAACTGGGAGTGCTAATAAACTGTATAATTCTGTAGTGGGGGTATTGTGGGGTTCTGGATTGGAGTTTCCAGTTTGGGGGGTTGGACTTGAGTGGGTTTTGGAACTCTGTCTGTGGGTATATGGGATTTGGTTCACTTCCCCTATTGATGTAAATCTTCCTCTCTCTGCTGGGCTTCTGGATCTCTGGAGCTTCTTGACAATTCCACTTAGGGAATTGGGTCTAAGCCTTCTTAGCTTTATCTTCACCCACTATGATGAAACATGGGTGGATGTGAATTACAGGTATCCACTTTAGAGTGTAGATGCTCTCGTGTGGCTGCAGTGAGGGTCACTATAGCGCTAATGGGGTGCAGCTGTTATGGGATTTTTCTCCTCTAGGATCCAGAGGCTGAATGATGCTGGTAAAATTAGTTCTTCTTTTCTTTTTTTTTTTTCCTTATCTCAGTCTCTCTGTTCCAGGCACCCTCTGGAAAGGTTTTTTTTTTTTTTTTTTGGGGGGGGGCTGCAGGTAATTTATGAGTTCCTGACCCCCATCTCTTTTCATAGATGCACAAGCTAAAAGGGGACAGTTTTCAGTGCCTGGGAATGTTTTCCTCACCTGCCAGTGTGTTTGTTCTGTGCTCTCCTAGGGTTTTCTGCGCTGTGCTCCAGGGAGGACAATCTACAAAGGGATCCACAGGGCTGCCCAAAAGGGCTGCCTGCTGTGGGCTTGCTGCCTACACAGAACACTTTCACCCCAGGGAACTGCTTTGGATTTCTTTTCACTGAGACTCTAACCATACCAACTCCGTGTCAATTAAAATCAGAATTCCTCCTAAACCCCAGGTTTCCCCAGCTTGATTTTTCTTTAACCACCAGCTACCTATTTTGTCTGCACTCCCATACCACTCAACCGGTGGCTGGACCTGGCACATTTCCAAAATATTGTTTCTTATGCTCAAGTTACCAAATTTCTATGATTTTTTTAATGGTTCGGCATTATGTTTCAGTGTTACTTACCTCACTGAGGAGAAGTCTACTTGCTTTATAAGTCTGGTGTTGAGGAGCTGCTGGGCTGGGCTTTCTTTTTCTACTCCTCCATCTTGTCCCCTGCGCTTTATATTATTTAAATGGGATCATATATTCTTACTTCTAATAAACCAGTTACTGATGATGGTCTAGCATAACTAATCAAAAACATTCTGTACGTCAATAAGCAGTAATCCTTGTAATCTTGAAAAGCTTTTATTTCTGAACTAAGATTCATATTTTTTGTTATTATTTTTTGAAGTCTCCTCACTCTTCTAGACTTTTTTTAGGATCTTCAACTAAGATCTAAAGTCTCCTATTATCTGTCCAGGCTTCTTGGATGACTATAGTTAATTTTCTCTTTTCCACTTTGAATTGTTCTCACATTTTGAGTCACTGCTAAAAATGCAGCCCATGTAATTGTCTTGTCTTCATTTGGTGTATATTCTTTTTGTCTCCCAACTGGGTTGCAGATTCCTTAAGGGTACAATTATAAACATATAAATTATATAGATATAGAATAAATGCTTGCCAACAGGAATGGTATAGAAAACGTGCACCTGTTTTATATTTTATGATAAATAGTCTTCCAATGTCTTTAATTAAGTCTTACTAACTAGGATAAATTTAAGCTGGAAACCGGGAGACTAAGATAACAAAGAACAAGCTTTGTTGTTTGTTTGTTTGTTGTCAAATGTTTATTTTTTAGTTTTAGATGGACACAATATTTTATTTTGTTTCTATGTGGTGCTGAGGATCGAACCCAGTGCCTCATGCCTGCTAAGCAAGCTCTCCACCACTGAGCCACAACCCCAGCCCAAGGGCAAGCTTTTATTATGTTTATGATTAAGTGTCCAAGGATTTTTAAAAAAAAGGCCTTACAGCATACTCACACTGGTCTAATCTATAGATTATCTGTATAAGAGCTGTTAACTGGTACCAAATCTGCTTCTTAAATTAATCACTAGCTTAAAATTATAGTCATCAAGAATAGATAATGTGGCTAGTAATAAAAATTAAAGGAGGAAAAGTTATTTCACAGGTTTTAGAGGGAAAGAGTAAGTAGAATAATATTAGACACAACATAGGTTGGAGAAAAGAGAGAAAACCTTTGCTGTATATTAGGGTCTCATCTAGAAGCACCAACAAACACAGAGAGTAGGCAGTTTGACTTGTGCTCACATTGGGTAAACTCTGTAAGTGGGTGAGAGAGACATTCTTTTATCCTTGGACTTGACTTAGTTTTACTTACAGTATATTGTGTATTCTCATGAGTCTTTTTATTAGATTATAAATTCCTTAAATAAAGGACTCTTCATTTTTTTACATTTATTGAGTTTTTAATATGTGCCCAAAGCTATTTCAATTAAAGTTTATCTCCTATATCTACACACTTGGGGATCTCTATAATATTTCATACTTAAAATATTTTAGTGCTACAGGATCATCTTCTCAAATATCACTTATTTTACAATGAAGGAAGTACAGAAGTTATATGAAATCAGATGATATCTGCAGTGGTAATGAACTAGATCCTATGAGGATTAATTGATAACAACTTTTATATGTTATTTGCCCCTTTCTCATAAAAGCAGAGTGCAAAAATTGCTCATGTATTTGCCATTTCATGTTATTTGGATTTAGGATGATAAAAGATGATGATAAAAGAGAACACTCTATGAATATAATATGACGTACTTTTCTTTGTTTGTAGAAAGCATTTCTGCTTTTATTTCCATTTATGCCTTTGTTGGTGTACTGCTTATAAAACATAGCTATTCACCTAGATATAATACTCTTGGATATTCTTAGAGCTTCTGATTTTTATGATAAGAACCTGTGCTTTCTGGAAACAAAGAATAAGTAAACCCTTGCTTCAATTGAAGGTGAATAACAAACAACTTATATAAAGCAGTAGGTATTTAGATATCTCTTAGGAAGACATTTAAATAAAATTTGAAAATTGGTGAGAGTTGGTGTGTTAAGTCTTGCTAGTGAGCGTGATTCACCTGTATGTCCTGGGACATCTCAGGCAGAAAAAAGATAAAGTGTCACACATCACCAGGGCCACCTTCACCTAAGAGTAGACCCCACCTTAAATGTGTTTATGATTATTTGGAGTTCTAAAGGTATTTTTATGGGCAAAGAAGAAGTTTGGAATTGAATGTTTACCCATCTTCCAATCTCTTAACATCAAGCATAACATAAAATATCCCTACTTTATTTTAATCTTGTGACTATCAATGAAATCGCACTGCTTAAATTAAAGCAAGAATCAGCATCCATATTACAAACTGAAAAACAGAGATAAAGTTTTTTATAAGACTCAGTTTTTACTTTATCATTATCAGCTAAGGATAAAGTAGCTTTTCAAGGTCAAGAAGCCAATATGTGGTAACAATGGAATTTAAGTACCTACTATGAATATGATAGCATATCCTTTCAACCATTCTAAAATGCCATTCCAGATAGAATATATTCCTAGAATAGACAGAGCTCAAAATACTACAGATGAAGAATGACATTACTTTAAAGCCAGGAGTAAAACACTTATTTTGAAATTACGGGCTAGGATAATTAAAGTACTTTAAGTTTATACTCTGAGTTATTCTGTATTTCTGTTTCTCTTATGTTTAATTCTTATTAATTCTAATTAATTCTTGAGTGTATGTTTGTGTACAGATGTGGGTAAGAAATTCTTGTCATTTTTGCAAATTAACTAATCAATACTTTTTTACCAAATATAATTACATGTTTCCATTTCTCTCTACTCTTCCTCTTTTAAAAGAATCATTGTAGTTATCCTTAAATTTTTTATTATATTTTATTTTTTCTTATTAAATTAGATGTGATTCAAACATATTCCTCATGTATGGTAAAATTTACTTTGTTGAAAACTTAGTACTTCTTTAATGTTCCTAAAGTGTTTTAAAGCCCAAATCTTTATTAGTTGGATTTTGAATTTTAAAGAAAAAAGGAGATACCAGAATAATAAAGAAACAATTTATAGGAAGAAGTCAATTTAGAAGTCTAGGTAAGAGTTTTTTATTTTTCTAGTGATGAAATTAAGGGATGAATTTTTCAAGTAAAAGTGTTTTAACCATGTTTTCAAAAAGGTTGCTAATAAATAATGAGGGTTACTGCTATTCAAGAACATGTCATATAATGATGCTATCAAACTGTGATGTTCATTTTATCTTTTGGGGGAGGGAGGGATACTGGGGATTGAACTCAAGGGCCCTGGACCACTGAGTCACCACTAAGCCACTCAGGATCCTCCTGTCTCAGCCCCTCAGGCTTCTGGGATTACAGTCATGCACCACCACACCCAGGTGATTTTATCTTGATAAAAAATAAATAGGGTCCGGCTGGGGTTGTGGCTCAGTAGTAGAGTGCTCCCATAGCACCTGCAAGTGCTGGGTTCAATCCTGAGCATCACACAAAAATAAATAAATAAAATAAAGGTATTGTGTCCAACTACAACTAAAAAAAAATTTAAAAAATAGGTAATTTTCTTGGAGAAGAAAAAACGATAATCATAGAGATATATTATGAATAGATGAATTTTGATAATATATAGCTAGGTGATAGATTTCATATACACATCAAGATCATATATCATGGCCAGGTGAGGGAGCACATACCTGTAATAACAGTGGCTCAGGAGACTGCAGGAGGATCGCATGTTCAAAGCCAGCTTCAGCAATAGCAAGATGCTAAGCAACTCAGTGAGACCTTGTCTCTAAGTAATTATACAAAAAGGGTTGGGATGTGGCTCAGTGCTACAGTGCCTCTGAGTTCAATCCCCAGTACCCACTCCCACCCCAAGAAAAAAAATCATATATCATGGTTTGGATGTTAAATGTTCACCAAAGGCCCATATGTTAAAAGCTTGGATTCTGTCATGCACCATGGGACATACATGCAATCATAGCTATTGAGAGGCTAAGGCAACAAGATCCCAAATTCAAGGCCAATCTTGGCAAAATGGAGAGACACTGTCTCAAAATAAAAAATAATAATAATAATAATAATAAAGGGATTGGAATGTATCTTAGTGATAAAGTGTCCTTGGAGTCAATCCTCAGTTCCAAAGAAGGAACAAAAAATAAAAAAGAAGAAAGAGGATGACAGTTACTTCTCTTACTTTGTTTCACGGGTCTTCATGTAGCCACCTTGCTTTGCCACACACTTCTACTGCGATGTGCAAAGCTTGCCAGAGATCCCAAAGCATAGGGCCACCTCATCTTTGACTAGAACTTCCAGAATTATAAACGAAAATAAACCTTTTCTCTTTATAAATTAATTACCCCAGGGCTTTCTTTATAGTGAATGAAAAGCTGACTAATACAAGATACATTCAGATTATTTAAGATTCCTGTGTTATTCACTTTCTCTATGTTAATCTAAATCTTGTCGATTTAAATATTGTATCTTCTAATAAAAATTTTTAAATAAAAAATCATCACAAATTAACCTTAATAGATGTATAAAGCATAATCTGTGTTCCTTTTTAAAATAAAAATAGTCTCTTATTAGGTTTCTCAGTTTCCACTGTTGTTTTTCTTTCCCATTTTCTTTAAATCTGGCCTGTTGTGACTTGGTTCAGAAAGGGCCAGCAAGAGTAAAAGTATTCCTGTGAAAGTTTATTACTATGTTGTACCTGATCAGTCCTTGAGCTCTGAGGGCAAGTGCTACAACTGCTGTCACATTGCCCTGTGGCCTTTGTTTTATATTCCCTTTCTATTTTAACTAAAATGTGAAATAATAACTCCAAAGTAAGTTTAGAAGACAGAAGAAAATATTCATTCTTTAACCTAAACAATCTTCCATTTCTCATCCATTCTTTTCCATCTATCTCCAAATATAAGGTATATAGTACTTAAGCCTATATTCTGGCATCTGATAAATAAAAAAAGAAACTGATAAGGGAAGTTCTAGCCATTGTTAATAATAATAACAATAATAATAATAATAATAATAATAATAATAATAATTAGTTTCCCCTACTTAGGCATTGGTCTTCTATCAGTATGTCCAAGAATCATAAAAACCTATTTTCATTCTATAAAAGGCAGAATGTTATTATTCTTTGTTTCCCTCCTTGCCTCATCACCAGTATGAAAATTTGATTTTCTTTGCATGCTTTTAAGAGAATCTTGTCTAATCTTTAGGACTGAGACCTATACTATAGGACATGAATGAGATAATATTTAACTGGGTAAAAATGTACTTGAACATAAACACAATTAGCTTTCAAAACCTGCAACATTTAATACAGATTGCTCTTCCACGTTTTCCCAAAAAATAAATAAATAATGTTCACCCTTCTAAATAGGAGATCGCAGTGGAAATATCAACAAGTTCTCTTTTATTCATTTGAACAGTTTTGTTATTTTACTTACATCAATAGAATCATACAGAAAATCTCCAGTTCCAAAAAGTTAACGGAATATAACATTTAACAACAACAACAAAACAATAACAAAAAAGTATACTTAGGCAATAGGGTTATACAGAATAACATTTATCATATTTAAGGAAAAAATGTCATCTGTGTTTATTTCTTGCATAAGAACATTTTCTCTTCTCACAAATAAGTCTATCAATAGGCTATAAGCAAGGAATAATGTCCTAGCTTTTCTTTTGGATCAATAATTGCTGGTTTTCTACCATCTCACTAATATGTATGAAACATTGTTATTTGATTTCTCAATTTGCCTCCCTTGTATCCATACATTTATTAGTCACTCTCTCAACAATTATTTCTTGACTGTGCCAGACCTTGTTCTAGGCAGGCAGTGCACAATGGTGAAAAGAGGTTACTTCTTTTGGTGGGGAAGAACAGAATAAACTCTAATACATACAGTACACTAAAAATGTTTAAAAGCAAAAAGAAAAAAAATCTAATAAATATAGATGTTAATAAGAGATGAATGTGACGTAAAAATAAGTAGAACAGAGTAAAGGGGATCAGGAATGCATAGAAGAATGATTTGCTACATTAAATATGATTACGTGCAAAAAAAGCAATCAGAACACAGCCTCCAAAGGGAGTGTCTGTCTATTAAGAAATAGCAAGCATATCCAACATATCCAAGAGGAGGATAGTAAGAGTCCAGGTGGGAAATGTCCCTGAGGCCTGACCACATACACCATTGTAAGGACTTTCTTATATTCTCAGAGAATTGTCACCCCTGTAGAATATTCAAATTTAGCAAAAGACAAGACCAGAAAACTTAAAATTAATCTCAGACAAACAATGAATATTTTGGTAGAAATATTGTCCTATGCAATATTTTTGATATTCTTATATTTTAAAAATTATCTGAATAATTATAATATAAGTATGTACAATGAACTATTTAGGATGTGCCAATTTATAAAATATTGCATGTTATTTACCTGAAATACAAACTTAACCGTATGGTCTGTATTTTCTCTCACAGCTTGAAACCATAAAATTATTTTAAAGTAGAGGAGATGCATGACCTGACATTATTTAAAAGGATCACTCTGGCTGCTGCATAGGAAATAAATACAGAGGTGTGGATTCAAGAGAAGAAACAACAAAATCTACTGGGTGACTTCCGAAGAGATCCACATGAAATAAAAAGGTGCTCGAAGAGAGAAAATGATGAGGAAAGATAGAAAACCAAAAGAAAAAAGACATTTACTTACTTATTGATATATACTGAGAGAGAGATGGTTGATATCCATGTTTGTTTAATTTAAATTGGTTATATGGCCATTTTTTTCCTGAAAACAATAAAAAATAAAGAAAAAGAATGCCTTTATTGTGTACCTGATGTAAAAGTAGAAATGCAAATGAGAACACTGGACTATAAATCAAAACACCTGAGACTTTGTCACTACATGCTGTTAGATGAATCACAACTGCTCAGAGCTCTAGTTTTTCCTTTGGTACATGTGGATAAAAATGTCCATGTCCTTGCCTCACCAGGTTATTGTGAAGAACAAATAAATATAGTACTTATGATTGTCTCTGATGTGTCATGTAAGTACTAGCTGTTACAGACGTATTGAGGTTGCAGGCAAATTATATGGATGTGTTCGTTAGCTTTTCATCAATGTTACCAAAATACATGACAAGACTCCACCTGCCTACAGTTTCCAGTCAGTAATCCATTTGAAATGATTAATCCACCAATCGGAGTCACCCACTGATAAGGCTCAACTCTCATAATCTCTACACATGTCTGCATTGTCTCACATATGAGTTTTTTCGAGATACCTCATATCCAAACCACAGTAATGGACAAAATTGTGCAAGTGGAAAAACAAAAAAGATTCTGTAAACTAAATATATATATATATCTTTCCTACTTCAAGGAACAACCACTAGAAGACATTTTTCTTTCAGATAAGAAATGAAAGATACCAAGAATCCATAATGGTCTTTGGAAAATCATGTACATGTCTCCATTTTATCCTTTTCTCTTCATTGTATTGTTTTTTCTTTCAAAAGAAGCAAACAGATTGCACCTATCAGTACACGTTCATTTCAGCACAATGACATTGTTTACTGAGAGAAGAAAAGTAAACTTCATGAACACTCAGTTTCTCTATAGAGCAGAAAATTATTTAGAAATCACAGTGGAATACAGTCAAGGTGATTAATGAGAATAGAATCTAATATTCTACTATGGCCCCAATAAGAATAGATCTGTCACTGGTAGAATCAGTATATGAAATGAAGTAAGGAGCTGAGAAAAAAAATGTGGCCAGTATCCATCTGTAGGTACATTTAATAATTACTATCAATTCATTTAATAATTATTTTTTTAAATTCACTATGCACAATTGTCTGTAAGATATTCATAAAGAAAAAATAGAACCGCTGCTCCCAAAAGATATATAGACTAACAATCGGAATATTAGGTAAAAAGAAACAGTACTATAGGAGAAATGTAGATAAGGCACTACAGTATTTGCAGCTAGAAGGATGAGCACAACAAAGTGTGGACACGGCAGCAACTGTCATATGATTTTCTAACAAGTGAGATAAAGGTATGCATGATTTGCTGTGATTACAATGTAGGAAAATAAAACAAATGGAGAAAGCAAAGTTATGTTAACATTGTGCTCCCAACATTATGGAAAATATTATGTGTCAGATGAAGGCAGATGGTTTTATTATGTTGGCAAAAGTGAGTTATTTATTGAAGATGCTTGAACTAACTGTAACACCAGAACAAAGATTAAGAAAAATCAATCTGACAGCACAGATAGGAAGAATTGGAAACATGGAGACAAAGTAGAAATAATTACAACGTCCAGTGGAAAAATGGAAGTGGAATTAAGAGGATTTGTTCATGAGGTATGTATCAGTTAGCATTGGAATTCAATTAAAAGCAATCTATTATAAGAGCGCCTCACATGATTGATCCATCTCTCATTTAAGATTATTAATGGGACTCAGTAACTAACCTAAGGCCTTCATAGAGTGTTCAGATACAGAGGATCCTTTCTTTTCTTCTTCATCTTTCTTTTTTTAAAATTTCTTTCTTTAGGGTCTGGTTGGGATTGAACCCAGGGCTTTGGCACAATTAAAGTCTAATCAATCAATCAATTAATTAATCTTTTAAATAGTTACTTTTTTTAGTGGCTTATCTTTGAGGGTTGACATTCTAGCCCTATTATTCAATTCAGAGATTTTGTAATTGTGAAATAGTTTTGACTATCGTTTTTGCTTTTCTCTTACAACCTTGTTTGAAGATTCTTGGAAAATGGATGAATTTTTACTTTCACCTGATTGCAAAGTTATAGTCAAAGTACAATAGCAATACACTGCTCATTTATCCATTTATTCAACAAATATTTATGAATGCTTATCATATGCTAGGTATTGTTATTAGCAGCAACCATGTAATTGTAAGTAATGCATACAAGTATTTGACATTATGAAGCTTACATTTTACTGGGAGTATAGTAGGAATGTGTCAGATAAAGAATAGATATCCATATATACATATATATGTATATATATATATATATGTATATTTATACAAAGCATGTACATAATGAAAGTATTGAACACAGCAGAGACTGTGGGAGAGTGGGACAAAGAATGACAGGGGACATAGAAGAAATGAGCCACATACATAGTTTTCAAAGAACTCTGCATACAGAGGAAAGAACAAATGCCAAAAAGAATAAGAAAGAAAGGAAAACAATTGCTGGAGTAAGATCCTGTACTGACTTATAGCAAATGGAGAGGTCTTTGTTCAAAAGCATTGTTTTGTTTTGTTTTGTTTTAATGAACCATGTGTGAATTGAAGGAAGAATGAAAGGTCATATGGATTATAGAATCTGATGTCAAACTGGTTTAAAGAAACTATTGGTTTGTGGTAATGGATTTTGCTCCAATATAACCTTATTTTAAAAAATCAACTATATTTTGAAATTGACTCACTCAAAATAATTCTGGAGTTGTTCAATTTGCTTTTCTTTTGTGCTAATGTTGACTAGAGTTAACTTAAAGCCACAGGTATCTGAGCCAATATGTGAGAATCTAAAGTATGTGAATCTGTTATATCTTGGATGTATATTATCTCAAAATTCCTTCCCTCTATGCAAAGTTTGACTCTGTGATTTTTCCAGAACTATTTTCTTCTGGTCTGGACTATATGGGTTAAATCTCAAACTTATGGTAAGTCTCCATGGTTACAAGAGCCCTCTTTTTGCCCAGAAGAGCTGGAATTGTTTTCACCTGAAATTGAATAGCACCCAGGCTGCATCTGTAGAATGATAAACTCAACAGTGAGTGACACATTTCTATTTCAATATACACAGAATGCATTTAAATCACATTAAGGGAGAGATGAAGAGCATTAGTACAGGCACTTACTATTCCAGTCCACACTGACATGGTGTTCAAGAGCATGAACTCAAGAGGTCAATTGTGCAATTTTGAATTTGTTGAACACTACACTTGGAATAAAAATCTCTTCATAGAAGAAGAATACAGAAGTGAACTAAAATCAACCAATAACTGATAGGATATAAAACTTGTTTTTCTGTTTAAAGTTTCTATCCTTTAAATATTTTTATGAATTCTCCTCATTAAGAAACTCTACATATATCCAATTTCAATGAATAATTTTTCTTCTCAATATTCTTTTGATCAAAAAATGCTTTAATTTAGATTTTTTCTTATTATCTGCAAAGAACACACTAAAATAATATTAGTGATTTCAGAGTACCTATAATTTTTTAAAAATCCTTCATATTTGGTATAGAGCTGTTTGATGTTTAAACTGAGGGTGAGCCCTTGTAATAATTTGTAGGGTGACCTTCTAGAGCAAGCCAGTGTTTGGTGCAAGTCCTGACCAACAGGAATGTCCATGTGTAAGAAAAGGACTTCAACATGGATGAATCACAGAAGCACAAGAATCTGTGCCAAGGACTATATTAAAATTAAAGAACAATAGGGGTTGCCTTCCATTGTATAGTGTTAAAAAATCATCTGGTCATGAATGTATGACAGCAGGTAGGCCGACAATCTAGCAGTTCCTTATAACGTGAATACTTTCATTCATGTCAGGTGTTATATGAAATAAATTACATACCGTGACCAAACAACTTATCTTAGGTATGCAAAGCTTATTCAACATTTAAAAATCAATTACTATAATCCATCAGATTAACAGACTATAGAAGAAAAATCACATGATATTAATAGATGTGAAAAACACATTTGACAAGATCCAACACCCATTAATGATTTTTTAACAACTCAATAAATTAGGAATAGAGGCAATTTCCTCAACTTCATAAGTATATATGAAAGATCTATAGTTAATATACATAAAGGTGAGAAATCAGAAGATTTTCCATTAGTGTTAGAAATAAGGCAAGGATGCCACCTTGGATCACTCTTCTTCCCATTGTACTGGAATTCCTAATTAATGCCATAAGACAAGAAATTAAAATTTATGAAAATTAAGAAGGAAGAAATAAATTGCACTTCTCTGCAGATGACATGATTATTTATGTAAAAATCAAAAGAATCAAAAACAAAAGAACTTCCTGGAACAGATGTCAAGAAAACAAGATTAATATACTAAATTCCTACATACTAGCAATGAAGAAGTAGAATTTGAAATTTAAAATACAGTGCCATTTACAGTAAGATTTCCAAAAAATGAAATACTTAGGTATAAAAGCTATAAATCTAGCAATATGTACAAAATATGTACAAAATCTAGCAATGTGAGAAAAACTATAAAACTCTGATGAAAGAATTCAAAGAAGAGCTAAACACAAGGAGAGACATTCCAACATCATGCATAAGAAGACACAACATTGTCAAGATTGTACTTTTTCCTAATTTTTTACTTATATGTTCAACAATCCCAATGAAAACTCCAGAAAGTTACTTTGTGGTCATTGATAAACTGTGTTTAATGTATGTATGGAAAGACAAAAGACCCAGAATAACCAACACAATATTGAAGGAAAAGAAAGCTAGAAGACTAATAATACCTACCTTCAAGGTGTACTATAAAACTGCAGTAATCAAGACAGTATGGTATTGATAGAAAAACAGATAAAAATTGTTAGGTGCATGGAAATATACATAAATGTTTAGTCAACTGATCTATGGCAATGCAATTTGGAAAAGATTGTTTCTTTTTTCAATGTGTGGTACTAGAATAACTAAATCTTCGCATGCAAAAAATAAATAAATAACTCAGAACTTGAACTCTTGACAAAACTTAAGTCTAAATGGATTGTCAACTTAAATACAAAATTCAAAATTATAGAACTCCTAGATAATAAACAGTACAAGCGCTAGACAACTTTTTGAGTTTTTAGATACAAGAAAAACTACAATCATGAAAGAAAGAATTGATGAGCCAGACTTCATGAAAATTTAAAGTATTTGCAGTACAAAAATAATTGTCAAGAGAGTGAAAAGACAAGCAGCAGGCAACAATAAAATATTTGTGAAATATATAGCTGATAAAGATCTGTTCTGGGCTGGGGTTGTGGCTCAGTGGCAGAGCAATTGCCTCGCACATGTGAAGCACTGGGTTCAAACCTCAACACCACATAAAAATAAGCAAACAAGGGCTGGGGATGTGGCTCAAGCGGTAGCGTGCTCGCCTGGCATGCGTGCGGCCCGGGTTCCATCCTCAGCACCACATACCAACAAAGATGTTGTGTCTGCCGAGAACTAAAAAATAAATATTAAAAATTCTCTCTCTCTCTCTCTCTCTCTCTCTCTCTCTCTCTCTCTCTCTCTCTCTCTCTCTCTCTCTCTCTTTAAAAAAAAATAAGCAAACAAAATAAAGATATTGTGTCCATCTATAACTAAAAAAAATAAAAATATTTTTTTAAAAATCTGTTCTGGAAAATATATAATGAACTTTTAAAATTCACAATGAGAAAATGAACAACTCAAATAAAAAACCCAAAGAGTTTAATAGACACTTCACCAAAAGACATATACAGTTAAAGTCTAAGCATACAAAAAGATGCACAACATCTTATGTCACCAGGAAAATGCAAATTAAAACATCAATGAAATAACACTACACACTTATTAGAGTGGTCAAGGTCCATAACAGTGGCAACACCAAATGCTAATACAGATGTGAAGCACCAAGAACTCTCATTTATTATTGATGGGAATTCAAAACATTAAAACTACTCTAGAAAGCAGTTTGGCAGCTTCTTAGTAAACTGAACATACTCTTACTATTTGATCCAGTAGCTGCATCCCTTGGTATTTATCAAAAGAGGTGAAAACTTATTCTACACATAAGCCAACATATAAATGCTTGTAATTGTTTTATTTGAAATTTCCAAAATTTGGAAGTAATCGCCCTTTAGTAGATGAATGGTGGATGATTAATTTTCAGTGTCAACTAGATTAAGAATTAACTACAGAAAGGGGGAAGGATTATTTCTGAGTGTGTCTGTGGGGGTATTTCTACCAGAGACTGGACTGTACGGGTAAGATCCACCATTAATGTGGGCAGCATTATTCACTCAGCTGAGGGCCTGAATAAAACAGAAAGAGGTTTTTCTCTCTCTTCTGAGATGGGATACATTCTTCTCCTATCCTTGGACATCATAACTACAGGCTCTCTAGGCTTTGGACTCTATAACTTACAAGAGCATATTCTCAGTCCATCAGCTCAGTACTGAGAGTTACACCCTGGTTCTGAGATTTCAGACTTGATCTGAGCTATGCTACCAGCTTGCCAGGATCTTCAGCTTACAGACAGCTTGTTGTGGGACTTCTCAGTCTCCATAATCATGTGAACAAATAATTATTTCCCTAATCAGTTCTTTTGACGTATTTGTATCTGTTTTTGTATCTCCATCTGTATATCCTATTGATCTTAGCTCTTTGGAGAATCCTAATTTGAATGACTAAAAGAGCTATAGTTTATCTAAACGAAAGACTATTCTTTAGCATTAAATAAAATGAGCTATAAAATTATTAAAAAACATGGAGGAAACAGATACATATTACTAAGTGAAAGAAACCAATCTGAAAATGCTACATAATGAATTATTTCAATTATACAGCATTCTGATGAAACTACAGACAAAATATTAAGATCAGTAGGAGTAAGGGTGGAGAGAGGGATGAATAGGTGGAGTACATGTTTTATTAGTGAAGTGAAACTATTCTGCATGATCCATGATAAATTTGTCCAAACCCATAGAAAGAATAACTTTAAGGATAAACCCTATTGTAAGCTATGGGCATTGGGTGATAATTGATCTATCAATTGAATTCATCAATTGTAAAAAATGTACCACTTTAGGGGTGAGGATGTTGATAACTGATGAGGCTGTGAATATGTAGGAGTAGGAGGTGTTATGCTTAAATATGAGGTGTTCTCCCAATGCTCATGTGTGAGACAATGCAAGAAAGCTTAGAGATGAAATGATTGGGTTATGAGTCTTAACCTAATCAATGTGTTAATCCACTTATAGGGATTGATTGGGTATAACTGTAGTCAGGTAGGATGTAGCTAGAGAATGTGGGTCACTGAGGGCTGCGTTTGGGATTTAGATTTTGTGTGTGGTAAGGGAAGTCTCTCTGCTCTCTGGCATGAGGTCCTGGGTTTCCTCTGCCATGGTGTTCTGCCTCACCTCTGAAATTGTTTTTACTAGATCTTTTGAATAAACTTTTCCTCCTCTGAAATTGTTCTTACTAGATCTTTTGGTCACAGCAGTGAAAAAGCTGACTAAAACAGGAGGTAAATATGAAATACCTCTCTCTGCCTTATGCTCAATTTTCCTGTGAAATTAAAATTGCTGTAAAAAAATCCATTTTAAAAAATGTAAACATTTCTCACATGAGAAAAACTGACAACACTGAATACTATGATTTAGAATGTCTAAAATAATTTTTGCCAATCATCATGAATATCTTTGTAATGTATATGGTTATATATTTTGGCCTAGAAATTTTAATTCAAAGAATTCTTAAATTATGAGATAAGCAAGTATTCATCTGGAGGATTTTTCATTTTAGTATAATATTTGTAACATAAAATTTGAAAATAGATGAATGTCTCCAAATAATTAGTTAAGTAAACCAAGCTAAACTATTTAATACAATATGTGGCTATTAGAATGATATAGCAGAATATTTAATAAAATCTCATTGTTTTAAAGAAATGGATTTTTGTGTAGAAAAAATACTTATGACATACATACCAAAATGTTAGTAATGACTTATAAAATAGTGCCATTATTGAAATTTATTTTTCTTCTTTCTTGTTTTCTTGATTTTTCAAAATAAATACATTCTTCCACATATTTTTATATTTTTGAAAATCTTGTTTCCATTTCCACTGGATTATAATATCAGTAGGAGAAGAGGCTGTGTCCTCTATTTATTGCCAAAGTCACAGGACATGATGTGGAATAATGTATCTACTCAATAATTATTTGTGGGAAAATGACTGACAAAATTAAAGATTATATGAATCATGGTTAAACAGAGCAAGACTGCATATCTCATGTTTAGCTGACTCTGCACAGTTTACAAATTAATTCTTCTTAAGAAGTTTCATCTTATAAGTGCCTGGTAATTAATTATCCCCAGTGTATTACTATCTTTACTAAACATTAATTTCTTCAAGAGTAAGCAGATTAAATGAACTTCATAGGATTGTATTGGAATTAAAGATAATCTAGATAAGAAACCCAGTATGTACCTGACCTAAAGAAATTATCACCATTGGTATCACTATTATCCACATCTGCGCTCAGTCTATTCTTTCAGTCCACACACTTCTCATATAAACATATCCTGTTTCAGTCAAATGACTTCACTCTCTTTTTACTAAATTTACCTGTGAAATTTTCCATAAATTAAATTATTCATTCATCACATACATATGCTATTTATTTACTTTTTAAAATATGCCTTTCATTTGGTTTCTTTGATTCATTAACAATCTTGAAGAAATCATGGGTTCTACATTTTTCTTAAAAGAATTACCTAACTATTAAACAAGTGAATACATTGTTAATTATTAAACAAGGGAATACACACATACATTCTTATTTGTTCCAACCCAAAGACAATGATCTACACTACAGTGGCAACTGGTACTGTGGACACCTTTTGTAGATTCAAATCATTTTTGTGAGTTCAAATGTGGCTCAGAGCTGTCTTAACTTTTCTGTTTCTGTTTTATTCATGGTAATTGGTAGTAAAAATAGGGTAAAGGGAGAAAAGAAGAGTAGTTTAAAAACATTTCTGTCTTTGTTCAGTGGAAAAGTTTACAAACAATGACTAATCCAGTGGAAAGGAGTATTCATAGAATACCAATATTGTAGCCTTAATTTCTATTTTAGATTATACCAGTTCAGATTTCCTTAAAGAAATGGGTCAGAATGGCAGCTATTATGAAGACAAACAACAATAAGTGTTGAGGAGGATGTGGTGGAAAAGGAACACTCATACATTGCTGGTGGGACTGCAAATTGGTGCAGCCAATATAGAAAGCAGTATGGAGATTTCTTGGGAAATTGGGAATGAAACCACCATTTGACCCAACTATCCCTTTCCTCAGTCTATACCCAAAGGAATTAAAAACAGCATACTACAGGGACATAGCCACATCAATGCTTATTTATTTTTTTCCATTTTTTTATTGGTTGTTCACAACATTACAAAGCTCTTGACATATCATATTTCATACATTAGATTGAAATGGGTTATGAACTCCCAATTTTACCCCAAATGCAGATTGCAGAATCACGTCAGTTACACATCCAAAATTTTACATAATGCCCTATTAGTGACTGTTGTATTCTGCTAACTTTCCTATCCCCTACTATCCCCCTCCCCTTCCCTCACATCTTCTCTCTCTACCCCATCTACTGTAATTCATTTCTCTCCTTGTTTATTTTCCCATTCCCCTCACAACCTCTTATATGTAATTTTGTATAGCAATGAGGGTCTCCCTTCATTTCCATGCAATTTCCCTTTTCTCTCCCTTTCCCTCCCATCTCATGACTCTGTTTAATGTTAATCTTTTCTTACTACTCTTCCTCCCTGCTCTGTTCATAGTTGCTCTCATTATATCAAAGAAGACATTTGGTATTTGTTTTTTAGGGATTGGCTAGCTTCACTAAGCATAATCTGCTCTAGTGCCATCCATTTCCCTGCAAATTCCATGATTTTGTCATTTTTAATGCTGCATAATACTCCATGGTGTATAAATGCCACATTTTTTTATCCATTCATCTATTAAAGGGCATCTGGGTTGGTTCCACAGTCTAGCTATTGTGAATTGTGCTACTATGAACATCGATGTGGCAGTATCCCTGTAGTATGCTCTTTTAAGGTCTTCAGGGAATAGTCCGAGAAGGGCAATAGCAGGGTCAAATGGTGGTTCCATTCCCAGCTTTCCCAGGAATCTCCATACTGCTTTCCAAATTGGCCGCACCAATTTGCAGTCCCACCAGCAATGTACAAGTGTACCCTTTTCTCCACATCCTCGCCAGCACTTGTTGTTGTTTGACTTCATAGTGGCTGCCAATCTTACTGGAGGGAGATGGTATCTTAGGGTGGTTTTGATTTGCATTTCTCTGACTGCTAGAGATGGTGAGCATTTTTTCATGTACTTGTTGGTTGATTGTATATCCTCCTCTGAGGAGTGTCTGTTCAGGTCCTTGGCCCATTTGTTGATTGGGTGATCTGTTATCTTATTGTCTAATTTTATGAGTTCTTTGTATACTCTGGATATTAGGGCTCTATCTGAAGTGTGAGGAGTAAAAATTTGTTCCCATGATGTAGGCTCCCTATTTACCTCTCTTATTGTTTCTCTTGCTGAGAAAAAAACTTTTCAGTTTAAGTAAGTCCCATTTGTTAATTCTTGTTATTAACTCTTGTGCTATGGGTGTCCTATTAAGGAATTTGGAGCCCGACCCCACAACATGTAGATCGGAGCCAACTTTTTCTTCTATCAGACGCTGTGTCTCTGATTCAATATCAAGCTCCTTGATCCATTTTGAGTTAACTTTTGTGCATGGCGAGAGAAAGGGACTCAGTTTCATTTTGTTGCATATGGATTTCCAGTTTTCCCAACACCATTTGTTGAAGATGCTATCCTTCCTCCATTGCATGCTTTTAGCCCCTTTATCAAATATAAGATAGTTGTAACTTTGTGGATTAGTCTCTGTGTCCTCTATTCTATACCATTGGTCGACCTGCCTGTTTTGGTACCATTACCAAGTTGTTTTTGTCACTATTGATCTGTAATATAGTTTGAAATCTGGTATTGCTATACCTCCTGATTCACACTTCCTGCTTAGAAATGCTTTTGCTATTCTGGGTCTTTTATTTTTCCATATAAATTTCATGATTGCTTTATCTATTTCTACAAGATATGCCATTGGGATTTTGATTGGCATTGCATTAAACCTATAGAGAACTTTTGGTAATATCGCCATTTTGATAATGTTAGTTCTGCCTATCCATGAACAGGGTATATTTTTCCATCTTCTAAGATTTTCTTCTACTTCTCTCTTTAGGGTTCTGTAGTTTTCATTGTATAAATCTTTCACCTCTTTTGTTAGGTTGATTCCCAAGTATTTTTTTTTTTTTGAGGATATTGTGAATGGAGTGTTTTTCCTCATTTCCGTTTCAGAAGTTTTGTCGCTGATATACAGAAATGCCTTTGATTTATGCATGTTGATTTTATATCCTGCCACTTTGCTGAATTCATTTATTAGTTCTAGTAGTTTCTTTGTAGACCCTTTTGGGTCTTCTAGGTATAGAATCATGTTGTCCACAAATAGTGATAATTTAAGTTCTTCTTTTCCTATTTTTATGCCTTTAATTTCTTTCGTCTGTCTAATTGCTCTGGCCAGTGTTTCGAGAACTATATTGAATAGAAGTGGTGATAGAGGGCATCCCTGTCTTGTTCCATATTTTAGAGGGAATGCCTTTAACTTTTCTCCATTCAAAATGATGCTAGCCTGAGGCTTAGCATAGATAGCTTTTACAATGTCAAGGTAAGTTCCTGTTATCCCTAGTTTTTCTAATGTTTTGAACATAAAGGCATGTTGTACTTTGTCGAATGCTTTCTCTGCGTCTATAGAGATGATCATATGGTTCTTATCTTTAAGTCCATTGATGTGGTGAGTAACATTTATTGATTTCCGTATATTGAACCATCCTTGCATCCCAGGGATGAATCCTACTTGATCATGGTGCACAATTTTTTTGATGTGTTTTTGTATTTGATTCGCCAGAATTTTATTGAGGATTTTTGCATCTAGGTTCATTAGAGATATTGGTCTGTAGTTTTCTTTCTTTGAGGTGTCTTTGCCTGGTTTCGGAATCAGGGTGATGTTGGCCTCATAGAATGAATTTGGAAGAGCTCCCTCTTTTTCGATTTCCTGAAATACTTGAAAAGTATTGGTATTAATTCTTCTTTAAAGGTTTTGTAAAACTCCGCTGTATACCCATCTGGTCCTGGGCTTTTCTTGGTTGGTAGTCTTTTGAATGCTTCTTCAATTTCATCCATTGATATTGGTCTGTTCAAATTGTGTGTATCCTCCTGACTCAGTCTGGGCAAATCATATGACTTAAGAAATTTATCGATGTCTTCACTATCTTCTATTTTATTGGAATATAGGTTTTCAAAATAATTTCTTATTGTCTTCTGTATTTCTGTAGCATCTGTTGTGATATTGCCTTTTTCATCCCGTATGTTAGTAATTTGAGTTCTCTCTCTTCTTCTCTTCATTAGCATGGCTAAAGGTCTGTCAATCTTATTTATTTTTTCGAAGAACCAACTTTTAGTTTTGTTAATTTTTTCAATAGTTTTTTTTGTTTCAATTTCATTGATTTCCGCTCTGATTTTAATTATTTCTTGCCTTCTGCTACATTTGCTGTTGTTTTGCTCTTCCTTTTCTAGGGCTTTGAGATGAAATGTGAGCTCATTTATTTGTTGTTTTTTTTCTTTTTTTGAGGAATGACCTCCAGGCGATGAATTTCCCTCTTAAAACTTCTTTCATTGTGTCCCATAGATTGCGATATGTTGTGTCTGTATTTTCATTTATCTCTAAGAATTTTTTGATTTCCTCCTTTATGTCTTCTGTAACCCATTGATCATTCAGTAACATATTGTTCATTTTCCATGTGATGTAGGATTTTTCCTTCCTTCTTTTATCATTGATTTCCAGTTTCATTCCATTATGATCAGATAAAATGCATGGTATTATCTCCACCCCTTTATATTTAATGAGGGTTGCCCTATGGCATAATATATGGTCTATTTTTGAGAAGGATCCATGTGCTGCTGAGAAAAAAAGTATATCCATTTGATGATGTTTGATATATTATCTATATGTCAGTTAAGTCTAAGTTATTGATTGTGGTATTGAGTTCTATAGTTTCTTTATTCAACTTTTGTTTGGAGGATCTGTCCAATGGTGAGAGAGGTGTGTTGAAGTCACCCATAATTATTGTGTTGTGGTCTATTTGATTCTTGAACTTGAGGAGAATTTGTTTTATGAATGTCGCAGCACCATAATTTGGTCTATAAATATTGATAATTGTTATGTCTTGTTGGTGAATGGTTCCTTTTAACATTATATAATGTCCTTCCTTATCCCTTTTGATTAATTTAGTCTTGAAGTCGATTTTATTCCATATGAGGGTGGCCACCCCTGCTTGCTTACGAGGACTGTGTGCATGGTATATTTTTTCCCATCCTTTCACCTTCAGCCTGTGTATGTCTTTTCCAATCAGATGTGTCTCCTGGAGGCAGCATATTGTTGGATTTGTTTTTTTAATCCATGATACCAGCCTATGTTGCTTTATTGGAGAATTTAAGCCATTAACATTCAGAGTTACTATTGAGATATGGTTTGTACTTCCAGCCATGTTTGATTATTTATCCTTTTTTAAAAAATTTTAGTTGTTTCTCCATGATTATCTTTCCCCTCGCCCTCTGTCTTTACCGAGGCACTTCCCACTGATGGTTTTGGTTATTGTTTTTCATTTCTTCCTCGTGTAGTGTTTTGCTCAAAATGCTTTGCAATTCTGGTTTTCTGGCTGCAAATTCTTTTAACTTTTGTTTATAATGAAAGATTTTTATTTCACTGTCATACCTGAAGCTTAATTTTGCTGGATACAGAATTCTTGGTTGGCATCCATTGTCTTTCAGTGTTTGAAATATATTGTTCCATGACCTTCTTGCTTTCAGGGTCTATGATGAAAAATCCGTTGTTAACCTTATTGGTTGACCCCTGAATGTAATCTGCCTCCTTTCTCTTGTAGCTTTTAATATTTTCTCTTTGTTCTGTATATTGGATATCTTCATAACAATGTGTCTTGGCGTTGGTCTACTGTGTTTTTGTGTGCTCAGTGTCCTGTATGCATCTTCAATTTGTATATCTGTTTCCTTTTTTATTTCTGGATAGTTTTCTGTAATTATTTCATTCAGCAGGTTACTCATTCCCTTGGTTTGAATCTCTGTACCTTCTTCTATCCCGATGACTCGTAAGTTTGGTTTTTTCATGTTATCCCATAACTCTTGGATGTTTTTCTCGTGATTTTTTACCAGCCTTTCTGAGTTGGCTAGACTCTTTTCAAGATGATATATTTTGTCTTCATTATCTGACGTTCTGGCTTCTACTTGCTCCACTCTGTTAGTGATACTCTCAATTGAGTTTTTAATTTGGTTTATCGTTTCCTTCATTTCTAGAATTATCGTTTGATTATTTTTTATAATCTCTATCTCCTGATAAAGATGCTTAACTTCTTCTTTTATCTGTTTATGTAATTCATTTTCAATGTGTTCTTTCACTGTTTGAATTTGCTGTCTCATATCCTCTTTAAGGTTCCATTCCATCTGTCTAAGCTGTTCCTTGAGTTCTTTATATGACCATTTTTCTGATGACTCTAGGTCCTCCTGATTATTTAGGCTGTCCTGCATTGTTTGTACTCCTTTTCTTCCTTGATTTTTCATGCTGCTCATGTTACTTCATGTTCTGTTTGACTGCTGAGTTACTGTTTACTCCTATAAATTTATTTGATGCTTGAGAGGAAAGGTATTAGAAGGGAAGGGAAGAAGTCACTAAGGAGAATGAGAGTAAGCAGGCAGAATTCAAGGAAGGGGGAATAAGAAAACTGAAAAGAAATGAAAAGACAAAAGAAGAAAAAAAATAGGAAATAAAGAAAGAAAAAAATTTTTTTTAAAATAGTAATAAAAAATAAAAATTAAAATTAGAAGAAAAAAATAAAAATAAATAAAAAATATTAAAAAACAACAAGAAAGAAAAATGGAAAAAAACCCCAAATCAAAAAAAAAAAAAAAGAGAGAACAAAAAACTAATAAATGCAGTCTTAGAGTTTGATTAACTTCTCTTCCAGTAGGTGGAGCTGTGCCCACCAGGCCAAGCTTCTCTTGTCAATACGCGGGAACCAATCACTGTGCAGCAGTTCCTCCTCCCAGACTGGGCGAGTCTCCAATCCTGAGTGCCTAGGGCCTCCTCTTGTGTCTAGTCACTTCCCCACTTTTCCTCTAGCCAGGCCCCTCTCACCGGTGAAGCTCACCACAATACTGGCTACACGCCAGGTCTGCTGCTCCCGGGAGCCCTGTTTTCATGGACGACTGGGCACACTCTCCCTGTTTGCCATTCCCTCAGACCCTAAGTTTGTAGAGCTTGGGCCTGAGAATCCTCAGCGAATTTTACTTGCCCTCCGATAGTCACGCCCCTGGTAGCTGGTTCAAGAGACCTCAGTTGTCAGCACTGGTGGGAGTGGTAGCTGGGAGTTCCGCGCTGCGGGTCCCGCACCACGTCTGATTCCCTAGGTCTGGCTATTTCACTCACGGGAGAGCTGGGAGGGGCCCTACGGGAGAGCTGGGAGGGACCTTAAGGTTTCCCTGATGTGTGGGGAGGGAAGGCTAGGGAATTACACACCTGTAGCCGCAGGTTTCAATGAAGTTATCTCCTCCGCCGCAGTCTGGTGACGTCAGTTCTCTGCCATGGTGGTATCTCTTGCAAAAGGCAACAGTTCGTTTCCCTTTGCAGGGTGACCAATGCAACGGGTGGGTCCTTACTGACTCTCCCAAGCCCCGTTTCAAACCTGTGGCCACTACCTATGAAGGCTCGGTTGGCATTTACCTCCGTAGGATCAGAAGGGCTGACCAGTTGTTTCAGCCAGATGGATTAGTGCTGAGTCACAGCTGTTTGTCTGCGGGAAGCAGGCGAACGGGAGCTTGAATTCAGCCGATCCGGGATCAGTGTGTGTTCTGAGAGGTCCAGACTGTTCGCCCCAGATCCACGTCAGCTCAGCATTGCCTAGTGATCCTGAGCAAACAGAATTTAGACTGTTTATGACTCCCTATGCCTGCACAGCTGAAGAGGTCAGAGACTTGATCTCTCCGCGCCCGCCGCCATGTTGGATTCCACATCAATGTTTATAGCTGCACAAATCACAATAACTAAACTATGTAACAACCTAGATGCCCTTCAATAGATGAATGAATAAAAAAATGTGGCATATATACACAATGGAATATTACTTAGCAATAAAAGAAAATAAAATCATGGCATTTACAGTTAAATGGATGGAGTTAGAGAAGATAATGCTAAGTGAAATTAGCCAATCCCCAAAAAACAAATGCCAAATGTTTGAATGTTTCCTTTGATATAGGAGGCTGTTTCATAGTGGGATAGGGAGAGGGAGCACGGGAGGAATAGATGAACTCTAGATAGGGCATAGGGGTTGGAGGGGAAGGGAGAGAGCATGAGGTTATTAGTGATGGTGGAAAGTGATGATCATTATTATCCAAAGTACAGATATAAAGACACAAATTGGTGTGAATATACTTTGTGTACAACCAGAGATATGAAAAATTGTGCTCTATATGTGTAATAAGAATTGCAATGCATTCAGTTGTCATGTATAAATAAAAAATAAAATAAATACAAAAAGAAATGGGTGAAAACAATAAAATGTACAATAAAATGATTATATCATAAGAAACCAATTTGAATAGGCTCACAGGGATTAACATGAAGCAATTTAAGTAACAATAAAAATAACTTAAATGAATTGAAGCTTCAATACATTTACATCCAGGACTTTATAATGAAACAAAATCCATTCACCATATTTAGTGGGTGCTAAGAAATTAAGTCATTATTTTGAAAACTGATAAACAGAATCAAATATTCAGCCTTTTCTACACTAACTCCACTTCCAGATCACCAAGTACTTAATGAAAGAGATATCTGCCTATTGAAGTAATTCAACTAGTCAAAGCAAAGTAATTCAACTAGTCAAAGCAACTAGAATCCAGGCTTCTTGACCAGAGGTCATGACAAGATGTGTTGGTAATTAATGGAAACAGAAAAATTCATTAAATGTGCCCTGGGACATGTCATTTAACCCTCGAAGACAGAGCTTTCCCACTGATGAGTTAGAAATCATAAATTCCACACACTGATTTAAATCTTGTGAAAATTAAATGAGATGATATACAGGGTAACATGTACAGTAAAATTTTTGAAACAAGTCTTACATATTACTAAGATATTGTATTCCTTAATTTGAGCCTTCCAAGCTCTGAGGATCTATCTTGTAGCACTTATATTCAAATCTTCTAGTTGTTTATACATTTTTTAAACTTTTTCTATCTCTATCCAAGATTATAAAATCTCTAAGGCATGAATAATATTTTTGCTTGTTTCATATGCCCTATTTTGCATATATGTAATTTTGAAAATATCCTCCATGCAAGTAGAGTTCTGGATATCTGACAGAAGATATATTATTATTCACTTCCAAAGGATCTAGGATGTAAACTTTGTACTTTTTATAACACACACTTCTATGCAGCCACCACTCTGACCTGGCTGGCACCTGAGAAAAAAAACTTGTTTATCACAATTTATTAGTACCTCAATGGCATCAAACAGATATTTATTGAATCAATAAATACAAAATACACCAAGCTCAGACTAAGATTGGTTAGGCTCCTTTGTAAGTAAAGTATGTGTGTTTTATTGCAAACATTTTACAACCTTTTTTACCCACTGAAAGATTTTGCTTACTTCACAGCTCTCAGATATTTCTGATAAGGACAAGAATAGATACCAGATTGAGAAAGTATTAATATAATCAGGGCATGATTACCTTAACAATAAAAGTCATAACTGTCCCTTTCAACCTTATTTTAAAATGTCACTGTTGCCTACTTCCAAAACCTACCAGTAATCATTATAATAGAACCTGATTTACAATGGAAGGAAATTCTAAGTACTGGAAAAATGACAAAGGAATTAAGTGCAAGTACATCCAAGTTGAGTTTTTGGCACAGCTTCATTATATGATGATGAAAAGTGGTTTTAACCCCACATAAGTTAGAAAAGATGCAATCACTATAGCAATTTTGAATAACATTTTTTGAGATACAAACTCTAATCTCTCATATCTAATAAACTAAATTAAAATTATTAACCCTAAGAGATTTTTTTGCTAATTCTTGAAATACAAAGTCAAATTCTCTCTATCTTTATATCTCAGAACCCCACTCTGAAAAATATTTCCAGAATAGCAGTGGGAGATAGTCTTTAAAAGAATCATCTCCCAAGGACATCTGATTCAAATCTAAAAGTTAAATCTATTCAAATTCAACTAGTACGGAATTTATATTAATTTATTCAAGCCATTTCAATACTTTTGAAGAAAAATATTCCTTAGTTTACTTACAAAGTTAAACAATGTGAAGAAAAGTTTCAACTAGCCATATTAAAATTTGAAAATAATACTACATATATTATAATAAATTTTAAAATATATTTTTCTAGAATATTTCTATTGGAAACAGTTTCAGTAGAAAACATTAACCTTAACAACAAAGACAATGTTCTCATTTGTAAAGTGAGTATGATAACATAAAGAATTTTTATTATGCCTTTTGGTCAATTACAAGTGTTTTTGAGAATGTACAGAAATCAGGATCTTCAAGTATTGCTGATCCTAATGTAAAATAATAGTGCACTGCTTTAAACAGCTTTGCAATTCTTCAAAAAATTCTGCTGATATCCCCATATTACTCAGAAATTACACTCCTTTTGGCATATACCCAAGTTAATTGAAAGTGTATGTGCACACCAAAATTTGTATGTTAATGTTCATGGCAACATTTTCTCAAAAGTCAAAAAGGGAAACAATCCAAGTGTTCATCAACTGATAAGCACAGTAATATATATATATATATATATATATATATATATATATATATAGGCATAATATGCACATATGGAAAATAGAAAGGTTTTGATTCATGCTACAACATGGGTAAATCTTGAAAATGTTATGCTGAGTAAAAACAATTAGACAAAAAGGCCACATACTATAGGATTCCCTTTAGGTGAAATATCCAGAAGAGGCAAATACATTGTGTGTCAAAAAGCAGATGTGTGGTTGCCAGGAGCTGTGGGTAGGGAGAATTTTGGGGTGACTGCTAATGGTGTGGTGTTTCTTAGTGGTTATGAAATGTTATGGAATTAGATAGTGGCAATGGATAGACAACTTTGTGATTATACTTAAAAGCCCTGAATTTGTACATTTTAGAAATGTGAAATACTTATGTGAATTACATCTCAATGGAAAAAAGATTCAGTGGGAAGTATAGGTGACTTGTTACTCTTGACATTTATCTCACATGATGAATCAGAATATTCATTTAGCCAGGTTGTGCTGGCTAGTACAAAATTTACTTTAATTCATGACACATTTTAAGCTAAAAGAGACTTACTTATTACCTAGTTCTAATGTTATTAGTATGCGATTTTGTTTTTTGTTCTACAGAAAAAAAATATATAAATATTCTGTTAGAAAATACCTTTCTCTGAATTGAACCCTTTCTTCAATTTTCTATACCAATTTCCAACTTTATCTCAAAAAATCTTCAGAAATGTCATATTCTTAATTTTCACATTTTTTAAGAAAGATTGAGTCTTGAATGAATAAAGTATATGCAACATAATTTGTATGAAACAGTAAGACTGTTTACCATACTAAATAACCCCTCATAATGTGGGCTTATAATTTAAAAGAAAGATGTATCTTATTTTTTCATTAAAATTTTAATGAAAAATTTTAATAGATTGAAAATGTACAATTATTAGAATGTGAAATAAAATACAAATTATTAAAAATTAAATTTTAGTTATCCATTATAATGGGCAAAAATTTATTAGTTAAATTAGTGTTATTTAAAAGTGTAGATACACATTCACATCCTTGAATGCATTTAGAGTTATATGAATCTTAATAATATAAAAAAGGTATCTGAAAATATACTGCTTAATATAGATTTATAAAACAGTTCAGTGGTTATACATAATTACATGTAAGTTATTCTTTCAAATAAATTTATTTTAAAATGACAAGAATTTTGCTGTAACTATTAAGAAGTCAGGGCTTCATATTTAACTTCTTTGTCATTTTCCTAAATTTACTGCCTAATTAAATGTACTGCCTAATACTGCCTTTCTGGCTGCCTCTGCAATACAACCATATCAAAACACACAAGCATTTAGCTCACAAACACAAAAATACGTTTACTTGTGATACAGGGGTGTGTGGATAGTATTATTCTTTCCCTTGTCATTATAATCACAAAGTCACCCATCAAGAAGAAAGGGTTGGAATAAAATAAAAGGAGCCTATCTATGCATAATATTAAGTCTGTGTTAAATTTGGCTCACTGAAGGAATGGCTCAATCAAGACTGGTACAGGGACGCTGCAAAATGAGCCTGGAGCATCTTACATTTCCAGGGTAAGGAAGTGATCAAGCAGATACACACAATGACCAACTATGTTAAAGATGATAAAGAGGCAGAGGAATCAACTGAAAAAACTCCTTATGACTAGGCTTGAGCAATCTGAGTGAGCAACAAAATATAAATTGTAATACTTGATAGTAATTCAAGGCACATAAATCCTTGAGGCCTTACTAACATAAATAAACATCTGGGTAAGTAAAGAAGTAGAGAAAATAGGCAAACCTCTCATGCAAAAGAATTCCAAGCAATTTATGCAGATGTTCAAACTGAAAAAAAAAAAAAAAAAAAAAGCAGGGTGGAATTCCCCATTATTTAACTGTGTGTTGTGCAAAAAAAAAAAAAAAAAAAAAAAAAAAAAAAAATCCCCAAGACTATTATATTGAATGGAGGAAAAAAGAACAACTTTATTGTAAAGAACTTTAACAAGCACTACCTCAGCCAGGTTAACATCAAGCTTAACATCCAACATCCACAATGATAAATCATGTTGACAGTATGTAGCCTGGACTTGATGTCAACTTACTTCTAAGGTCTCCCTCCCAAACTTCTATCCCAACAGTGATGCAGTTTTTATTACATAATAGGAATATATATATATATATATATATATATATATATATATATATATATATATTGAGGGGACATTCAAAGGATTTGCCTTTTTCAAAGACATTTTATATTTGAATTTTTTTCCTAATTATCTTTTTCCTTTTTCCTACCTGAATCTTTCTTTCCTTACCAGATTGGGAATCTCAAAATATAGCATGTAATGCCATCTCACTTATTAATTTCTGGTCAGGAGTCTCATTAAAGAAGGCAGATTCTATGCTGACATGTTGGAGCATTGGGTCTATATTTTCTTCTAGCCGTTTCAGAGTTTCTGGTGTAATTCCTAAGTCTTTGATCCACATTCAGTTGACATTTGGACCAGGTGAGAGATAGGTGTCAAGTTTCATTGTTGTACATGTGGATAATCACTTTTCCCAGTACTATTCATTAAAAAGACTATCTTTCCTCCAGTGTATGTTTTTGTCACCTTTGTGTAGTATCAGATAACTTTAGGTAGTTTAGTTTCTGTGTCTTTGCTGCCATTAGTCTTCAGGTCTGCTTTGGTGCCAGTACCATGTTGTTTTGTTATGATAGCTCTGTAGTATAATTTGAGGTTTAGAATTGTGATGCCACCAGCATTGCTCTTTTTGCTCAGGATAGCTTTGATTATTCTGGGTCTCTTATAAATAGCTTGTGCACAGCCTGGTGTGGTGGCGCATGCCTGTAATCCCAGTGGCTCAGGAGGCTAAGATAAGTTAAAAGCCAGCTTCAGCAATGGCGAGGTGCTAAGCAACTCAGTGAGACCCTGTCTCTAAATAAAATACAGAATTGGTCTGGGGATGTGGCTTGGTATTTGAGTGCCCCTGAGTTCAATCCCATTACTTCTCCCCTGCAAAAAAGCTTCTGCACAGCAAGGAAACAATTAAAAGCATAAAGAGTGAGCATGGGAGGTGCCTACAGAATGCTCCTCAGATGGAGCATTAATATCCAGAATATATACATAACTCAAAAAACTTAACACGATAAAATAATCCAATTAATATGTGGTCAAAAGAGCTAAATAGACACTTCTGAAAAGAAGAAATACAAGTGGCCAACAAACATATGAAAAAAAAATGTCCAACATCTCTAGCAGTTAGGGAAATGCAAATCAAAACTACCTTGATATTTTATCTCACTCCAGTTAGAATGGCAATTATCAAGAATACAAATAATAATGAGTGATGAAAAGGATGGGGAAAAAAGGTACAGTCTTACATTTTTGACTGAAAATTACTGTGACCATTCTGGAAAGCATTATGGAGATTCCTCAAACTATAAGGAATTAAAACATATGACCTAGGTATCCCACTCCTCAGTATATATCTAAAAGATCTAAAATTCACATACTATAGGGATCTAGCCACATCGATGCAATTCACAATATCAAAGCTATGGGATCAATCTCAGTGCCATTCAAAAAATGAAAGGATAAAGAAAATATGATATATGTACACAATAGAGTATTAGTTGTAAAGAAGAATGAAATTACAGCATTTGTTGATAAATGGGTGAAACTGGAGACTATTGTGCTAAGTGAAATAAACCAGACCCCAAAAGTCAAAGTTTATATGTTTTCTCTGATACGCAGAAGCTAATCCAAAATAAGGGAGAAGGGTGGGGTGGGGGTGGGAGAGAAACAGAGAGAGAAAGAAAGGAAAAGGGGGAGAGAATTCCATCAAAATGGAAATATAGAAAAAAGATCAGTGGAGTAGATATAGGAGATTGAGGGGTAGGGAGGAGGGATAGGATAAAGGAAGAAGAGTGGAGTGAATCTAATCTGGTTTCCATATATATATATATATATATATATATATATATATATATATATACACACACACACACACACACACACATATATATATACATACACACTACAGTGAGTCTTACCATCATGTATATCCACAAAACACTAACTGGAAAAAAAACAACTTTAAGTTAACAGAAAAAACATCAGTAAAGTAGAGGGAAGGGAATAGGGGGAGGGTGAAGGGGAGGGAAAGTGGAAGTCCTGGGACTGAATTAGAGTAAATTATATTCCTTGCTTTTATAATTCTGTCAAAATGAATCCTAATGTTTGTATAATTAAAAAGAACTAATAAAATTATTTCCTTAAAAATGTAACATTTATGCAATTTTCTGGAACTGAAGTTAGATGGAGATGACATGGTTTGTTGAAAATGCAGATTGCAGACTTCCCCCTGAAACATACACTAATACAAACTAGATTGATTGATGGTAGAGCTGTGCTGAAAAATGGTCTTGATAATTATTTTAGAATTCACCTTGAGAAGCAGAAGTTCTTTAAAAATTCTTCAAAAAACCTCTTTTGTCTTATTGCATGGCACTGTACTTTTGTTGACAGTTCTGCTGTCCAAGAAATGAAGGAATGAATACCTTTAATACCTTTATTTGTATTTTTAATTAAACATTCTTGGAATTTCATATTTTTGCTTAATTGATAAAACAATGAAGCCTATGAGAGAGATATTAGAATAATAAATTCATTTTCAAATATTAAAGATATTATCAAGGATATACAAATAAAATTTTATAGTTTGTATAGTCTTTTAAGAAAGTTTTTAATAGGTCTTTAAAAACAACCACCACAAAAATTAACCCTTGCTTTTTAGAGCTTAGGTAGAAGACTGGTAAGGAAAAGTGTATGAATATAGAAATTAAATATATCTAGAAGTTATTTGCTGCACTGTAAGGGCAAGCTACTTAATGTCTTTGAGGTTCAGTTCTTCCATGTATAATATGGAAATAATAATGCTTAAGGCATATTGGGGAGTATTCATGAACTATTATGTGGGAAGCCTCTAACAGGTTGTCAGGGACACACTTAGTGCTAGTAGCCAGGAACATCCATTTACTCATTTCATTAGATTTAAGAGTAGCAGCCCTCACAATTTAAAATTTGTTAAAATATTTTGTTTTACTATATGAGCAGAATGCATTACAATTCATCTTACACATAGAGAGCACAATTTTTCATATCTCTGGTTGTACACAGAGTATATTCACACCAATTTGTGTCTTCATACATGTACTTTAAATAATGATGTCCATCACATTCCACCAACATTTCTAACCCCATGCCCCCACCCTTCCCCTCTCGCCCCTCTGACCTTAAGCCACCACATTCCACAGATAGAGACACTGAATTCTACAGAAGTTAAGCAGCATGCCTAAAGACACGGATTTTGTTAGCGCTGATTTCAGACCAACAATCAGAAACCTAGGTGGGACAGAGACAAGTACCCACAGGACACTATCCCAACAAGATGTCCCCTACTATTCCTACAACAGCCAAAGTTTGCTCCTGAACATCATATTTCTAGTAAGTGTTACTATACAAATGAACTTTTCAGGATAACAAATGCAGAAGGTACAAAAGCTTCCTTAATGTCACCATATTTTAAAAGTAGATTTTCTTATTAAACTGTTATATTATGATTTTTTTTCATTTTAAAATCCCTTGGGGAATGCAAATTGCTATTTAAATCCAGACTTGAGTTTTCCCCAAAACAGTCAAAAGTATAGCTAATCCTTTTTAAAACTGATGAATATTCATTTTCCCTGTCAAGGATATTATCCTGGACTCAACTTATTGAAACCCCCTTAGGATATGGTCATGATTACGATATTTGGCTGATTCAATAAACAGGATGAATGATTACTAAGCTCTCCAGGGAACTGTTGGAAAAATTATTTCCAATAGCAATAGCAACTCTTTCCTGTGCTTGAAATTGTTCCCGATTTTGGACAGAATCATTTTTAATGTAATAAAAGTAAAAATATCTGAAGATTTTGACATCATATATAAAGAGAATTAAATACAGCTCAACAGTCGGGAAGAATGAAGTTACTCACACACCGTGATTCAAAGTGTCCTTAAAGAAACTTTTCTACTGTAAGAGCTTCTTTTCCAATCTCAACTGAGCATGCAGATATGCAGATATTTTATTAATAAAAGTGAGCAGGACAAGGACTGCAGATGAATATGTTATGGCAACTATCAATATCCAGCATGTGGCCACGTAATGAGAGTATCTGTCCTTCTTGTGCCAGTGTCCTCTTTTTAATCCATTTGCAACATAGCCAATTAATCCCTAGATTTCCTGTTTATGAGCTTCCCGTGGCTTCCTATTATAAGCAGAATAAAATCCAGTTCTTTATCTTACAACACCAAAGAGATGGCCCCTGTCTGTCTCTATGAGTTCATGCCGTGCCCTTTACTCTTCTCAGTTTCTCTTTTGAGAAATCCTGTACTTTTCTGCTTTATCTGTCCATATTATTGGAAACTTTGACAAGCCTGGCTCCTTTGCATCTTTTGTGTCTTGGCTTGCATAGTATTTCCAAAGGGTGATTGATAGAACTAGTATCTAACTCCCCAGGAAGGCTGAGGAGGAAAAGACTCATTTCTGGGAAAGAAGAACTAGGTAAGCTCAGTGAAATCTGTACTATGGATGGATAGAGAAAACATGATCACAATAAATCCTACTGGAGGGGAAAGGTTTCTTCTGCACCCTTCATGTTTCCTTCTGTGAAAGTTCCTCTCTTCCTCATGGTCCTATTTCCAGTCCTTTTACCAAAGCACTCCCCAGGGACAAGGAGCAACTAACTTAATTTGACAAACTGGGCATAGGTATCTCACTAGAATCACTGCTCTGCTGAATCCAACTTAACATACATTTTACAGAGGGAACTTCTGACCCTGAACCGAATAGGTAGATCTATCTACATCCTACTTAGTTGCAAATAAAAGCCATGTTCTTACTATTTACTTCTTCTGTAAAGAAAGGTTATATTTTGACCTATATTTGTCTTATGGTTTTATATGCTTTTTAATTGCTCAAGTACTCAAAAGGAAAAGAAGAATGGTGTTTGTAGAAATCTCTTCAATCTCAAAAGAAACAATGCTTTTCCAGTATGGCAACTAAAATAAACTACAGTTGACTCTGAACTACAGTCTGAGCTAACACGAATGGTCTTGTGCTTCCTAATTAGAAGAATAGCCTCCTGAATTAAAGAATTTTTATATGAAACAGTATTTGATAGCATGCACAAGGACTCATTAAGTATTGAACAAATTAATGAATGCAGTTCTTGCTTTCCCTCAGGTAGCATGACACGCACATGATTCAGCACCAGCAGGGATACAGCCCTTTGGTGCCTGAAGATACAGACACAGCAGTAAGCATCCATATTCATGTGCAGAAAGAGCAACTAAGGTGAAGAGAATGAAGGACTATAGGAGTTACTTCAGCAAACACAATTCCCAGACAGTGATGACAGATGGATTCATCCAGAAATAGAAACAATACATACAATTGGGTGATTTAAGAAGGGCCAAGGGTTCACACAGCAAGCTAGCAATGAAGAGCTATGTGGAAGTATGGGGGGGCGGATACACAGCAATTGGGAAGAAATCAATAAGAAATAAAAGATTTATTGTTAGTATATCCAAACCTAGAGCAATACTTTTCATAAAATCTTCCTTGTGAGCCACCACACCTGTTGAATGATATGTTACTGATTGCCATTTTTGTTGTTGTCCCTGGCCTCCTTAAGGTTAGAAGTTTAAAAAGTAAAGACAACCTAATGGTGCAAGTAGTATTTTCTTGATATTTTATTTAAATTCCATAAGAAGTCATTTGGAATTTAAGAGATACTGACAAAAGCCATTCTTCTTCTTTTTTTTTTTTTCACTAGTGCAGCAGTTAAAAGAGAAAATTAAGGATAAAGAAACAGAAACTAGATGGTTTATTCAGTTCACTGACTAGCTTCTTACATGAAGCAATGACTTCATAAAATGGTAAACACTTGTCAATTTCCACAAGACATTTAAAAATCCCCATAACTCTTTCCTGAGCAAAAATGCTAACCTCATGAGAAATCAATTAACAGCTACTTGGCAAAATATTATTATGGCTTGTTATCACAGTTGTCCAGATTATCTCTTTGAAGATCAATATCCTAGTGAGCAATCAGATCAGGAGTAGTTGATCTAATTCAGTCACTTAAATATCCAGTTAAATGAAATAGTGGTGGTAATTGTGGTGATTAAAATGACAAATACAATTCAGTCGTACAAAATTGACATATCTCAGTACTTGGCTGTGAGGACAACACACACAAACCCTCTGAGTCTGACCAGTGCACTTTGTGGACACATCTAATCCATACTGCCCCTTTTCTTGCTACCATATTAAGTGATTGAGGTCTATTACTTTTGACAGTCCATCATGATAATGAAATATATTTTCCATACTCCTTATATATCCTTATCTTGGAGAAGAAGGAATCTGATTAGACCCTATCTCAATCACAGTGAACTTAAGGGTAGAGTCTTAAGAATATGATGAAAATAATCACAATCATTTATCACTTTAGTGGGAAGAGGTTCCTTTGTTTACAAAACAAACTTAATTCTACATAATTCGTGATTTTGGAGAATATTTTAGTAAAAGGAAATTTGGAACACCTATTGTAGTTAAAGCTCAGAGAAATTCCCAGTGGCATTTTAAATGCTGCCTTTACCTGTTTCACACAGCAGCTGAATATCACCATATGGGTCAGGTTGAAATTTCCATGGATTGAGCCAAATTGTCAGAATTGTCTGTCCTTCAAGAAATGGGCTGCTTGGGAAAACTAAAAATACATTTGACATCAGAAATCTGTCTCCAAATTCATGAAGCCTATGTGCCGAAAAACGATGGGAAGGGCATTAGGCTTACATACCGTATAATCATTTCTGGAGCAGCACTATATTAGACCTGGGGATTAAGCCAACAGAGCGTGTTTGTTTTGAATTGTGATAATTGCTGAGTGCAGAGAGTATTAAATTATTCCTCAAAATGGAACATTGCATTTTCCTAATGGTCAACTAAATAAATAAACATGTGGTGAGTGTTTCAACAAGTCAAGCAATGGAACACTTTAGAGCAAAACCAACATATACTCTCAGGTCATAAACTTTTAGTATGAAACATTTTAGATAATGCCAATGAAATTTAACTGTGCTTAAACATTTTATCTGCTGAGACTGTGGGAATTTTAACTTAGGAATTATTGATTAAAAGGAAAACAAAAATCAAATCAGAAGGTTATTGACTTGCGGCATGAGCAATGTTTTTCAATGAAAAAAAGAATGACAAATAGTGAAATGTGCAGATTTTTAGTGCAATATTTCAGTGCATATAATAACTGCAGATATTAATGTACCCACGCCACATGTTTATAAAGACACAAAATATTTCCATCCATCCAGGAATTTCTCTTTTTATGCTGTTCCCAGCCTCCACTCCATCTGCTGAAATTACGTGCTGCTTTCTGATCTCTTGTGCTAGGTTTACCTGCTATAAAATTTCATGGGATGGGTGTTTCTACTTTTATTGTTTCTTCCTTATGGTTTTAAGTTTTTTCTATGTCAATGCATGTCTTAGTATTATTTAATTGTATAAAAACAACATATTTATGTTTTTTTTCTGATTGAAAGGCATTTAGGGTATACCCAGTTTTTGTGTATTTTGAACAAAACTGCTATAAACATTGTTGATAAGTCTATGAATAAATGTTTGCAATGCTCTTAGGCACACACTTACTGTAGAATTTTCAGATGATAGCTGGGAAGTATGTTTAACATTATTATAAACTGCAAAATTTTTTCAACCTCTTGTTTTTCCAAAATAATATTATTTCATGCTTATTTCTAATGACCATTTTAACTGAATACAGACTACTTTTTACTTTTGATTTTTTGGATGACATTTTTTATTATCATCTTGAATTACATTGTTCTGAACAAGAAGTCAGCATTTATTCCTATCTATTTATTCCTCTATGTGTGAGTTTTTTTAAATTTCTCTTTTTTTAATTGTAGATGGACTCAACATCTTTATTTTTGTTTCTTTATTTTTATGTGGTGATGAGGATCAAACCTGTGGTCTTATGCATGTGAGACAAGCACTCTACCAGTAAACTACAACCCCAGCCCTGTGTGACGTTTTTTTTTTTAAGTCTGAGACTACTTGTAAGATTTTTTTCTTCCTTAACTTCTGTTTGTGTACAATATTACAACTTGATATTATTTTGGGATGGATTCAAACTTAAAAGCTTCTTCTAAGCAAAAGAAACAATCAGTGAGGTAAAAAGCCTACAGAGTGGGAGCAAATTTTTACCACAAACATATCAGATAGAGTACTAACCTTATGAGATAAAAAGAACTCAAAAAAATATAACACCAAAAAAAAAAACACACAAATAACCCAATCAATAAATGGGACAAGGAAATGAACAGACACTTCTCAGAAGATGATATACAATTAATCAACAAATATGTGAAAAAAATGTTCAACATAGCTATCAATTAGAAAAATGCAAATCAAATTACTCTAAAGCTTTCATCTCACTCCAGTCAGAATGGCAGCTATGTGGGGAGAGAGGCACACTCATACATTGCTGGTGGAACTGCAAATTTGTGCAACCAATGTGGAAAGCATTATGGGGATTCCTTGGAAAACTTGGAATGGAACCACTATTTGACACAGCTATCCCACTCCTCAGTTTATACCCAAAGGACTTTACAAAAGCATACTACAGTGAAATGGCCACATCAATGTTTATAGCAGCACAATTCACAATAGCTAAACTGTGGAAGCAACCTAGGCACCCTTCAACAGATGAATGGATAAACAAACTGCAGTATATATACACAATGGAATATTATTCAGCATTAAAAGAGGACAAAATTATGGCATTTACAGGTAAATGGATGGAGCTGGAGAATATTATGCTAAGTGAAGTAAGCCAATCCCCAAAAACTAAATGCCAAATGTTTTCTCTAATATAAAGATGCTGATCCATAATGGGAAGGGGGTTGAGGAGCATGGGAGGAATGGAGGCACTTTAGATAGGGCAAAGGGGAGGGAGGGAAAGGGAAGGATATAGGGGTGGGAAAGATGGTGGAATGAGATGGACATCATTATCCTAAGTATGAAGATACAAATGTTGTAAGTCTACTTTGTGTACAACCAGAGACATAAAAATTATGCTCTATGAGTGTACTATGAATTGAAATGCATTCTGTTGTCATGCATAACAAATTAGAATAAATAATTTTTTAAAAAAGAAGACACATGCAGAAATAATGTTTTATATGAGTTTAATCTGGCACAATCAAATAGAGATTTTTTTCTTGCTTAATGCTCCATAAACTCTTTTGGATAAATCAATTATATTTCTTTCACTTGAAATTTGTTAAAAATGATTTTGCCAAATATTAATCAAATTCACCCATAATCATAACACTTCCCTTACATGCAAATGCTCTTTGCATCAAGACCTCTGAAGTCTAAACCTCCTTTATTTCAAAACTTAACCACTGCTGCCACTCTTTCAGTACTTCAAAGCAGAACTGAATATTCTGTCTTGTCAAAGATACTGGTCTAGTGAATTTCCATTACATCTTTTAGTATCAGAGTACATATAGATTTTTTTGACGACTAACTTAATGATATTCAAAGATCCTCAAGATCAGTCTGGTTTATCTATAATCAGTTTATAAATATAAGTAACCTTTAAAATCACAGTAGGCTAATAAGATATTGTATGAGTTCAAAATATTTCCTTAACTTTTCAAATCTGTTAACACAATACCTTGATTCTCCTTATGTAGTCTTTTTGATTCTCTGTAAAGACCATTTGATCTATGATTATAAAAAAAACACTGAATTATTCTTTAAACAATGACTGAAGTTATTGCTCACTACAGTACTTACTGAAGATCCTATTACTTATCAAAGTCATCCAGTTCATTCAAACAAAACTCCTGCTCTTCTTCATACAATTGTGTTTTTGTTTGCCACTATTCTTTGTCTATATCATTCCCTCCCTCCATTTGGGTGTGTCCTTATTATCATAATTTTACCAATCAATTCTACTGTATTTTTTATTATGTGAGTCTTTGGAAACTGCATTTTTCCATTACTTTCATTATTCTTCCCATTATTTTTGTAATTTTAGCAAATAATTGGTTTTAGTTTCTGTATTGAAATAGAGTGTTTGATGTTTCTATTTTCTCTACCCATCTTTTCTTGGGGTACATGTATAAAGTTTTAGGTTCTATCAAGCTAGTTTGGAAAAATCAATCATTCTGAAAGTGTGTGCAAAATTATTCTGAATTTAAGTACATGTGAGTGCAGTCATGATGAAATTGAAAATTATTGCTGTGTATGTTGAATCTCATATATGGGCAATCAAGGTATTTGTAAATGATTGGCTTGTTGGTTAATACAAGAAATTATATCACTAAAACATTTGGGTTTTTCTTACACCATTTCTCTGTGTGAATAAATTTTTGGTGTTGTGTTGCCTGGTATCCACAGGAGATATTAATATACACCAAGAGATAATCTAATACACTATGGCAAATCATGTGATGTCACATAAATACATAACTTCTTTATAGTGCTTCTATGTCTTTTTGCCCTATGAAAACAGTAATTATGATTAATTTTATTGTTATTCCTATCAGAAAAGAAAAAAGTATCAAGCATTCATAATTTTTATCTTCATTTACACACCCCAGACAGGACAGAGCATTTCACCTAGCCATCAGTGAGGACCAAATCCCATAAATAATTCTTCACATCTAGTAATTAGGAGAATTCTTGACATAGTAACTTCTAATTTTATATATATTAAATTTGCATATCCCTACTACCACAAGTTTCTGGGCCAGTTGCCCCAAGATGTATTTATATCACAATAGCACCTTTCTTTCACCTTCAGTCTCCATTTGAGGTAGGTAATTAGAGTGAGCAGATGAAATATTCCTAGAAGTAATTTCTTGTTCAGAAAGGCTAACACAGTAAATGAACCATTCACTAAAATCTAGCTAAATTAATATCCCACTAAATCCAATCTCTTTTTACCCAATAGAAAGGAAAGCAGATCAGAGGAAAAACTGAAGTGGAAAGAGATCGTGGTATTAACCAATTAAAATCTGTTACTCAATGTGTTTTATAATGATAGATAATTTTGCAAATATTTAGGAGGATTTTCCCCTGGGTCCTCTCTAGGTTTCAAACAGGTTGAACAGGAAGTATTCTGCGACTTAAGCTTCATTAGCATCTTCATAAATCCACCTCATCAAAGCATTTGGACTAAGGAAATTTTATATCAAATAATCAAAAGATAAGTATCCACAAGTTAGAACATTTTTACTTCTTTCATTGACAGAAATATGTGTCTTAAAGCACCTTTAATCCAGTTCAAGTGGGAGGAAAGAACTCATGAGTAGTAAAAAAGGAAATCTCCCATCTAATGTAGCAGGTCTAGTTATAGATATTTTCTAACTGTCCTTTCCATCAAAACATATGTGGCCTGTATCCCAGTACCTCATGGTCATTATATGACATTTATGAAGCTGGAAAATAGCCAAAAATCAACCAAGAAAGCTGGATAATCAAGCTTTCAATTAAAATATTGATTTTTAGCAGGACACTTATTGATGATGGATTACATGGCACATCTCTCTAATTATTATACCTATTAATTTACTTAACAATATAATTCCTCATGCTTACTCTGTGCCAGACAATAAATAAGATAGACCAAGGTTCTTGACCTTACAGAGCTTACAATGCAAAAGGATAAACCTAATATCTACCAAAATAAATAATATATTCTATCCACATCTAGAAATTGAGTGGTCTGAAAAAAAAACAGAACAAATATATAGTGATAAGATAAGTGGACAAGGCACATTTTATACACTGGACAAGTGTTTGCTGAGTGGATGGGTAGCTCAAAAGAATAGGATACATTAAATACAATGATTAGGGTAGGCTTTACTCAGGAAGTGCCTTGTGAGTAGATCTGAAGGGTATGAGCATGTAGAGAACGAAACAATTCAGAGGAAGCAACACATGCAGAGTCTCAGAAAGGAGAAGGAACTTAGAAGAGCAGCTAGAAATTCAACTGAACCAAACCTATGAGAATAAGAAAGGCAGGATGAGGGCTGAGGCATGTTAAAAGAAATAAGCCAGCGCCAATAAGATGATTATGCGTAAATATGAAGGAAAAGTGTTGGAGGAATTTAAATAAGGGAATAGTATGTTTTGATCTGTAATTTTAAAAGATCAGTCAGACTGAATGTGAAGGGAAGCAGAGAAGCTAAAATCAGTAAAGTATAAACATTTGGCCTCATAGATTAATAAGTTTGTCAGAAAGGATAAGGAAAGGCAAGATTTGAGGTTAGTTTTAAGAAGCAGCTTAAAAAACTTGAGAATAATTTAACTGTGGGCTCAAGGTGAGGAGAAGACTAAAGATAATTGGATAACCTCTAGGGATTTATTCTGAGCAACAGTGTGATTGGTGATGATATCATCTATAAAATGGGAAGAAGCAGTGATGAGTTGATTGGGAATTATAGAAAACTGTAGATTAAGAATCAAAAGTCTTTCAGACATCCAAGAAGAGATGCAAGGAAATGGTTGGATTGTAGGAGCCTCAGTTCAGAGAATTCAGACAATGTCTCAAGTCCAAATGTCTGTAACATAGAAATGATACTTCAGTGTTTGTTTTTCCCAAAATAGCACATCCAGAGTTAAGGATACAAGTAGCAAGTAAACATGGTTTAATGATGCATTTCCAGGACCTTCCTGTGGAAATAATCCTGAGAAGGCTTGCCACGAAAGTTTTTGAAGTTTGGGTTTGATTCATGTAGCCTTTTGGAGTCTGTAGTCCACAGATAGGAGTAACACAGAAAAGGAAGATTTGCAAATTGGGCTCAGTGTTGCATGTCTGTCAACCCAGATACTAAAGAGGAAAAGGCAGGAGGAGTGCAAATTTGAGGCCAGACTCACCAATTTAGTAAGACCCTGTCTCAAAAGATACAAAGGGCCAGGGATGCAGCTCAGTGATAGAGCACCTGATTTCAATGCCCAGTACCAGAATGAAAAAGGGAAGAAAGTTTTGCTGTGGCCAATAGAATAGGCTAGAATTATGTGAGTCTTCTACCACTTCTAACTCATAAGGAAATTCTTCCCATGCCACCATTGTGGACATCATTTGCCTCAATTATGCTTTTTCAGTGGACATATTTTGTGTCTTGGTATACCAAATCATAGTAAATATAAAGTGTGTTCTGTGCTCAATTTTTACTAAGATTATATAAATCTATAATTAGTATTTATGAGTTGCTTTCTCAAAATATTTTAAAGAAATAAAGACATAAATGCTTACAGGTGTAGTTCTTTATTTTTAAACTTTTTGTAGAATTCCAACATAGGTATATAGGTATCATTTAGAAATTATTTGTTACAAAAGAACTTTTAGGTCATATTCATTTCATTGATATTGAAATTAATGTTGCAATAAAAATATCATCATGCAATTCCCCTTCCACGCCATTGCTTTATCTGTCAAGAATATATATTTAAAAGGGAAACTGCTTACTTGAACTCAATACAGTTTTTGTTTCAAATAATACTGCCAAATTGCATTTTAATTTACATTCAGGTTACATTCCCCATTACTGTGTGAGTAGCACCCTTTCCCCAAGTCCACAATTGTTTTGATTATTGTTTAAATTTTGCTAAGATTGAAGTCATTCTTATTTTAATTTGTACTTTCTTTATTTTTTGTTTGCTGATTCATGTTTAGATCTTAGATTTATCTAGATTTTAATTTCATACGGTACAAGGTAAGAATGTAATTTTATGTTATAATGATGTTATGAATGTTGACAAGGTAACATTTACTGAAATGCTTCCCCCCCATTATTTTTGATATTTTAATTATTTTTATTATTACATCTATATTTAAAACATACATACCAACATATACATACACACATATCTATTCCTGAGCTTTTTATTCCACTAAACTACTTGTCCAGTCATATACTGATTGCCTACACTTTTTATTTTCATAGTTTTGTAGTATGTTGTTGTCTGGTAGATAAAGACTTCCCCCTCTTTGTTCTTTTTAAAACTATTTTATTGCCAGTCTTATGAATTTCAAAAACTGTTTACTGAATTCCATAAAAATCTTAATTGAGACTAACTTCAACATAGATAAATTTAGAAAATACTGATATCTCTGTCATGATAATGTTGAGTTTTTCCTTCAATAAATACAATAAAGATTTTCATTTACTTGCATCTTTTAATGTGACCTTACAAACATGTTAGAGATTTCTCCTCCATGATAATGCAATAAAATTACTAGAAATTCATAGACATGAATTTTCTGAGTACTTGAGAGTTCCTGTTACTAATGTGAAAAGTATCTTTGATGATTGTAACTATGATTAACATATATTTCCTAATTTGATTGTTGGTCTTAACTAGGAAATTCTTTATTTTTTAAGCTTTGTTTTCTGGCTAACTTGCTCTATCCTGTGACAGCCTTGTTAGACATCAATCTCTATTTATCAATCTGGAACTAATAACATTAGACATGTCTATCTTATAGTTGAGAAAAGATCTTAGAGTATTTCTTGTTAACTTCACATAAAGTCAGAGGAAATTTAAGCATCCCTGGGACTTGTAGCAATCATTGCAGAATAGGACATCAAAAACCATAAGCTTGCCAATAAAACTTCACATACAGAGAGAGATGTTCTGGCTATTAACAGGATTAGGATGAGAATAAAATGAGAAAATCTGACTTAATGTGTGTAGAAATCTCTTGAAGCATTATGTAAATGTGCAATATTCTTAATCATATTATGTAAAAGACAGTTTATGTTGTGCTTGAAGGACAAATTGCCAAGGTTGAGTTCTGGCTCTGCCATTTAAGGCTGGTAGACTTTGTAAAGTTCACATAACTTTTCTGCATTTCATATTTAAGATATTCCTTCATACTTAAGATGGGGTAATAATAATACCTATATGCAAGGCTTGAGGTTAGTAAGTGATGAATTAACAGGCAAAAAACTTAAATCAGCATCTGTCACATTGACAGTATTAATGATATGTAGCTAGTATTTGATTTGGAGCATCTAGAACAGGGTCTTATATAGTCGAAACCTAAATTTTTTAAGAAATTATAATGTAATTGGACTGGGGACAATTACCCAAACCAGTTTCAAGGGAACTAGTAATAATCCCACATTTTCTTACTTATACATATGTATTTCTACACATTGTATATATGTGTATGTGTGTATGTGTATATATCCATTTCCATAATTAAAACTGCTCTATCATGTTGAACATGAATATTCTATTTGACAATTAGTTTGTCCAATAGTTCCATCAGTGATTTTAATACAAAAAAAAAAAACAGATGTACATGAATTTGCCTCTATCCCCTTCCTTTCCTCAACAAATCAATTGAGAAGTACCTTTGGCTATATATTCAAAACATTTATGGAAGACGTATAATTCGCTCTAAGCTGCTATCTTCTCTGACATTGTCAAAAGGAAGGCATGTCTCTGGCCTTAGTGGATTTTTTTGATTCATCCTTCACACAAAACACCAAATAGCCCTCTCAAAATATAAAAATGTACCTTAGATTGCTTTTTTTGTCTTAAATTTCTACAGTAATTTCCTTTGCATTTTAAATTTTACACAAAGACTCTTGATCATATCCTAAAGGATATTTTATGCTGGGGTGCTATCCTCTCCCCAGCCTCCTTATTTATAGACAGAGATTTAAAAATGTGTAAAAACTCTAACAGAATTACATTTCCTGAGCTTTGCTCGCTTTCTTTTTCTTCATCGTCTTTTTCCTTGCATCTTTGAGAGGGAAGCTCCTTATATCTTTAGACTTCAATTGTGCTAGAACCCATCAGAAACATTCTGGAACTTTCTGCCTAAAGTAATTTTTCCAATGGCCACTCACACCCTAATTTCTACCATTCTATTCTAACAGACATTCTCACCTATAATTTATTATCTGTCACCACCTCATTATATCCCATATTCAAAATTAGAATCACATTAAAATTCAGCAAGGACCTTGTTTTTCTTGTTCATAACTGTACACAGCTGTAGCATCCAGAAAGTTTCCTGCTACATGGCATATCCCCAGTAAACATCTGTTAACACTTTGTTGATATTAGAATATAGTATTGAGAGTTAAGTGTGGAGATGCTGCATCCTCTATTTTGTTAATACACATAACTTCAACAGCTATAATTTTAGCCTCTAGAACACACTGGTTTGTTAGCTTTTACTTTACATCACCCCCTCACACACACCCACACAAAATGAGAAGATACTCATCATTATATACCTATAGGCTTTGTCTCCTTGTAGGATTCAATTTAAGAGGTGAGAAATTAAAGTGGTTTAGAATGAGATGAACATCTTCTGCATCTACAAACCTAACTTAAAGCTCTAGATAAATTGTCATAAATGAAATCATCTCCTAATATTTATAGACTGAATGTCGTGATAAAACCCTTTGAAATGATGCAACTCAGCTATTCAGATATTTGTATTATGTAAGCTTAAATATTTGTACCTCATTCGACCTACCAGAGTATCAGAGAATGTCCTCTGGAAGTCATTGATGGCTAACTCATATTGCTTTGTGCTTTGTTATTTCTCTTCTATATAACTCTTCTGCTAAGTCTTTTTTTTTTCAATATGGCTTTTAGAGCTGAATTGGTCCATCTAGCTCCAACTGCAAAGCCTGATATAGCTTGTAGAATTTGGATAAGCATAAGACTCTTTCAAAACACATTTCTTTTGTCCTTCAGTAGTAAGAAAAAGTCATCACTACAGAGGAAGGCATCTATGAACAATGAGTTTTTGTATTTATTTTTATTTCTATAATCTGATTCACTAACTTATCCTTTCCATTTTATATGCAAATAACTACCCTAAATGACCTCTTTTCATTATAATATCAAGAAGTTAAACTATTTCCTGCATGTAAAAGAGATATTAAGCCAAATTCTTATATTTTAAAAGCAAATGATTTTTAATATGAATTTTCAGATAATCTCACAGAGAAATTATGCCACATACATATCACTAAAAACCTATTATATCATAAAAAGATGTCCTGAAAAGTGATATCCAATGAACATAAAACTTTGAATTTTTAGCTTTTTATTATAGGTAAGTGAAAACATATGCAAAACACAAGAAAGTAGGATAATGAACCACCACAACTCATTATCCAGCCTCAACCTTTGTCAGTTTAGCACTCATCATGCTTAATCTATCATTCATTCCACCTCCACCCTCCCCAGATTATTCTTTTTTTTTTTTTTTTTTTTTTTTTTTTTAAAGAGAGAGTGAGAGAGGAGAGGGAGAGAGAGAGAGAGAATTTTTAATATTTATTTTTTAGTTCTCGGCGGACACAACATCTTTGTTGGTATGTGGTGCTGAGGATCGAACCCGGGCCGCACGCATGCCAGGCGAGCGCGCTACCGCTTGAGCCACATCCCCAGCCCCTCCCCAGATTATTCTGAAGCAAATCTCAGACATATCATTTCACCACTAAACATTAAGCATGTTTCTCTGAGATGTATAAAAATAATGTCATTATTATAATAAAGCCACAAGGTCTTTTGTAATAGCTGCATTTCATTGGAATTCTAAGTAAAGAACACACTTGAGAATTGCCAAAATATCTCTTAATTCTCTTTTAACTTATCCCTTTATGTGTTCTTCTTCCTTACACTTATTTTTTTGTAATTGAATAATTCAGGTGTCTTGTTTTATAGTATATCCCATGTTTCACTGATTATATTTTTGAATACTGAATTTTCTTTCTATCACTTGATAAGTAACTGGAGAAAAATGAGAATATTTTAAATATCCAACAAAGGGAACAAGTTGAGTCAACTGTGTAGACCCATGCAGTGCAGTTTCATGTAGCTTTAAAGAAATGAGGAATTCCTATAAATAGCACCATGTGGTGATGTCTAGGATATATTATTTTTTAAAAATCAAAGTTCAAATGTATCTAAGAACAGAAGGATAACAATATATGTGACCAATTCCTAGTGCTAAAAAAAATCCACCTGGATAAGTCATAAACTTTTCCCTGAAGTGTTTACATATAATGAGAGAGAGAATCGAAGAGGATATGATGGAAATATAGAAACTAGAATTCTTTAGAGTATTTAGAAATACTCTGTTTACATTAAAATATAAATGTTTATTTTAATCATTAAACAAAATTCAATCTAAAGATTAGTCCCTTAAAAATCAAAGTAATGTGAAGTAAGTGAATTTATATAAATGATTGGTGGTACAAAGCACAAAGAGAAAAATCATATAAATTAATTTTAAGACATTATAATTTGATTATATACCCTTAGTAAAATATACATTTTATCAGAAACTGAAATAATGGAAAAAATAAAAATGTCTTGGTGGTTAGATATAATTGTGATAATATTGATGTTCTATGTCAAAACTATTCATAGTATAAGGTAGGACAAAGTAACTAGTAAAATATTACTGTAACAATTGAAAGCAGACTTCTTTGTCTTATGAAAAAGGAGATAAGATTTAAGGATTTATAAGTTTAAATTAAAATCCCATTGAAATAGAAATGTATGTATTAACTGGTGATGTATTTTATTAAGTAAATAAATAAATGACAGATAATATAGATAATGTGTATTTAATGAAAATTCCACAACGAATTGTCCACTCAGTAGCAATAAGCACAGCCAGCAGCTATTTTTATTGCTACATATAATTTCTCATAAAAGGAAAACAGATTTTATTGAAGAAATGTTCAATTCTTACTCTGGATCAAGATATACAAACTTAGCTTGAAATAGCCCATCATTCTAGAAAGTAAGAAAGCCATTGAAGATTTCTAGTGTTTTTCTGAAGGAAATATTTAAATAGTGTCTTTGGATTAAATAGAACCATTTGAATAGCAGTAAGATAATAAGAGAATAAATACAGTGAATATACAATAAATGTACTTAAAACCATCAGTTCATGATGAGAGTGGGAAAGCATACTACAACAGTCAAATATAATAGAAGCTAGGGAACAAAAGAATTATTGTGAAAATTGAGAAATAAAGGATGGAAAAAGGCATTTATTTTGCTTTTTCCTAAAAAAAGTAGCTCAAGGGTAAGCAAAAGTTGAGGAAGACAAATTTCTGTTATAACACAGGAAGAAACAGGAATATGATTAGAATGCAGTGATTTTAGAATGTCTGCAGAATTAATGCATAAGGCAATGATCATCTACAGCTGCTAATATCATTTAAAGAGAGTAGTATGGCATTATATGCCCCTGATGGAGGCTCACAATACCATATGTGAAGTTGTCTTAGGAAGGAAGGCAGGCAGGCAATTCTGCAAGTAATAAAAGAAGAAAACTTTGATCACTTGAAAATTTTAAAGAGAATATTCAGAGCATCACAAACTTTACAAAACACCTACCAGGCCTCACATATATGTCAGTGAAATTATTGTATCTAGCCCCTTGCTGGACATCAAAAAAATTGTAAGTGCACAAATTTATTGAAGGCACTCCCTTTATATTTGGAAAGCTGCTGGAAATACTCTTTGAAAAACTGCAGTAGGAAATATTAATAGAAAATTTGTTTCCTAATGAGTATTGAACATACACAGTTATTGATTGAGAGGAGAAATACAAAAACTCAGTGTACTTAGTGTTTTTCCAAGACAAAATGTATCTGTAGTATAAAAGGAAGAATAATCTGTTAGCATTGACTATGACTCACTTTAAATTCAGTTTGCAAGCTTCTTTCGAAAATAATCATAATAAGAGGTGTTTCTAAATGATTTTTTTTTCTGGTTAAGGTTTGAAAATCAGCATGAGCTGCACAACCCCATGCAGGGGAGAATGAATGTGCTGAGAAGGTGACAAGCTCTTTGTCCACAGGAGAAGAAAAAAACTGTGTCATCCCTATCCTTGCAAAAGCCATCCTGCTGCGCAGTAACTTTGCAATGATGACACTCTTTGTCCACCTTCTTGGACTCATGTGGCTCTGATACACATAATACTATTTCCTACATAGTCTATAGTCTGTATTGATTGTTGTGTGATGATGTTACAAACTATATCTTAGTCATTTCTGAGAGACTATTCAGAGAGCACAGTCACACACAAACCACAAACACACACACACACACACACACACACACACACACACACTCCCACTTCATGTGTCACGTTTTCAAAACTAGCTTTCTGATTTTAAAGCCAATGCATAAATATAATTCTACTTGTATAAAACAGGCATACTTAAGAAATAACGATGTGAAATGGAACAGCACATTGGTTTTATATAAAATTTATTAAGTTTTAACTATCCAATAACGTTTAATTGACTATTATTCATTTACATCTTATGATTTCCTTATCATGTACTCAAAGGTTATAAAGGTACAAAATATGCCACCAACTAACTTTACAAATAAAGGAAAGTCACTTAACCTTTCCAAGCTTCTTTTCTGTTGTTTTGTTTTTAGTTTTGTTTTTTTAAATCTGGGGACTCATGGAGAATTGAAATAAATCATCTCCAAATTACCATCAATTTGAGGGTTCTGAAAATATGATCACCATTTAATATCCTACCCTGAACATCACAAGCAATGTCTATCTATGTAGTGTGTGTCTAATTGGCTATTTATATGTGTTAATTTAAGATCATGAATACAAACATATTTCTTAAAACTTTTCACTTGAGAGTCAAAGGCCATGCTTACTATTACTTTCAGTTAAAGGAGGAAAAATTTTTAAAAATTCAGATACAGATTCTGCCCTAGATGATTCACAGGACAAGGGTGATATAGATAATAGTAGCATGCTAGTTAATTTTTGTGACGCTGATCAAAATACCTGACAAGAACAACTTCAAGGAAGAGAATTTTATCCTAGGCCCATGGTTTCAGAGGTCTCAGTCCATGGTTTGCCTGCTTCATTCCTCTGGGCCTGAGTGAGGCAGAACATAATGGTGAAAGGGCATGGCAGAGGAAAGTTGCTCCGCTCATGGCATCCAGAGAGTAGAGAGAAAGAAAGAAAGACATGAGCCATGTGTAAAATGTAATCTCCAAGGGCACACCCCCAGTGACCTTCATCCTACAGCCAGGCCCCACCTACCTCCAGCTACCACCCAGTATTTTCAAATTACAACTATAAGAAATGAATTAATCAACCAATGAGGTTACCATTATAGTAATCTAATCATTTCATCTCTGAACATTCCTGAGCTTTTGAGCAGACATATCTCATATCCAAACCATAAAAAAATGGTAATTTTCGAGGCTCAGATGCAGTATATCCTATAAAGACAAAGTATCCTTTCAGGATCAGGAAAGCATTCACATACCGGGTGATTCTGAACTGAATCTTTAAGTACATGAAAATTCTGATGTAATCTCTCATATATGTTTCCAGATACTGACAGAATTCCTGTCATTATTTTCCAACGTTGTTACCTATTAGAAGCTAAAAATATTTCCTGCACTAATTTCAGAATGAAGAAATTCCAGATTATAAAATTACATCAGCAAAAGTCATAAAAAGTTGCAAAGAAAAAAAAAGCTCCAGATGTTAAGAACAAAATGTTTTAAATCTCCCTAAAATATTATTAATTATAACTTAAAGAGATTTCTGCAAATTTCAGGAAATATTTCAATTTAAAATTGAATACAACCTTGGTAACAAGATCTTATAATAAATCATCTTGATTGTCAGTGTATTTTTGCATATTAATTATGGTTGAATTATTTTAACAATGATTAAATCCATTTCTTACTTCATTTTCTATGGAAATACACAAAAGTCCTAACCATCCTATTGATTATATAATTAGGATAATATTAAATTTCAAAATGAATGCAGTGAGTATGGAGGTAGCAAACAATTTCAAGAATACCAAAAGTATATAAGCTTCATTTTTCCTATTACATATCTTAATTTCTAAATAGATGTCCTAATTGCTTGATATATTACAACCTAAAATTGCTGTTTTGGTAGTAAAAATATAGACTTTTTTACCTAGTAAACACTTAATAAAGCTTTCTCAAGTCCATTTGATCTTTCCTCCACTCTATTCCCTTCTTTTCCAAAGTTCTGACCCAACAAAGGGATTAAAAATAGAAAATTTGTTCACAGCCCAATAGCCAGAGAGAATAGTTGCTTTAAAAGAGTATTCCAAAACACTTAAAGAGCAGGGATCCTGAAACTGATAATGAATACTTTGCAAATTTGGGAAGTGTTTGAGTCATTTTTCCCAATTACCACCACCATATGATACTCAGTTATTCACAGTGTGAAGTAAGATTGAAAGTTTTTGATTATTCCAGGGGGCCTGGAGAGATCATATGGCAAGAGAGGCTGTAATTGAGCAGGAGCAGTTGCAGCCAGACTCCCCTAAGGTGATTATGAGCAGACAATGCAACCATGACAGCAAGCCATCCACACTGGGGAGGGCAGGGGCATAGCATCTTGGTTGCTTTTTGTGGCCCTCTGGCTGGATGGTCTTGCTCTTCATCTGCTATAAGACTTCTCTGAGCACTTAAAATGGAAATTTGGCTTTCAATTCTTCTCCCCCACCCCAGTTTTTCTTCAATAGGAAAAAAAAAAACATTCCTTTTTTTAACTACAGGCATGGAGTACAAAATGACCCTCTAAAGGAGTCAGTGTAACTCTCTAAGGATCAAAATTGCAATCAGAGGGCAACGAACCCTAGCAAGAATCAAAGTAAAAAATACTACCAATTTTGAAAAACCTTTGTGAGAGAGTTGGTAATTAGATTAAATGACTTTGAAAGTGTGAACTTTAATGAAAGGGCTCATTATTTCTATTATTGATAGAGCTAGTAAGGGTTATGTCCATTATTCAAGAGCAGAAGAGACAGGGAATATTTTTTTAAAATCACATCCATTAGGGTTAGGGTTTAGTTCATAGTTAAAACTTTGGTCATATTCTCCTGATTAATATTAAAACACTGGGCATTTTAAGCCATTTGTATTTCTTCTGCATTTCATATGTGTTTTAAAATACACACACTCTCTCACACACACACACACATACACACACACACACACACACATACTTGAGTGAGAGCAAAATTCCAACTCATTATAATATTTATTTCTTTAAGTATTGGATCATTTCTTAGCATGTTTAAGACTTTTTCAAGTTGAATCTTTACAATCTTTGTCTTGGAATAGACTGAAAATCATAACTTCATACAAAGAAACATTTTTAATATTCATTGATAGAACTTATTTAATGGTGCCTAAGATGAATTTTCTTCTCAATGAGCAATCTATAGAGTATCAGGACTTTGTGAGTTTTATAGTATGTATTGTGTCGATGTCTAGACTCTTTATTTGATTAATCATCCAAATAGAACATTGATCCTCAAGTTTTAGCATATATCACAATTACCTAGGGAGAGTTTGTTAAAACTCTGATTCCCAGGTCTCATCTAAGAGAAAGCAGGTCTGTGGCAACTTCCATTTCTAACACAGGGCAGGTCATACTGATGATATTGATCTAGGGGGCACATGTGAGACAAACCAACCTAGAAGATAAAAAGTCTGTTGCTTTAAGTCTCTATGCAGAAATAATTAAATGTAAAAAAAAAACTTAATAATCAACGTAAGAGAAACTTACTTTAACAAAGTGTAACCTGAGAGACAATGAATGTTAACAAAACCTTTTAACATGAATAAATAGATCATATTATAGAAATGATAGAGAATGTTAGGAAAACAGAGCTGAGGCATTGTTATTAAGAAGTGAATATAGAATCAATTGTATAAGACAATAAACAGAATACAATATCCATGTGTTACTTAAACTATGTCAGGGATTTAACACATGAGATTTGCTGGTGTAGAATCAGCAAATCTCACTACTGTACTAGCCTCAGCAAACACACTACAGATGATGTCACAAAAAAGCAAATTTAAATGTATATCCCAGTTTGTATATTAGTTACGTACGATCATAAAAGCTATATACACCATTCAATATATTAAACTTTATATCATATAATGTGGGAATGGCATATATTACTTTAGTGATCACAGCTAGGTAAAATTGTCATCACAACATTTTATAAGCGTTAACAAAACTCCAAATACAATTAGATGCAATTAGAAATCACAGTCTTTAAATTGAGCTTCTTAAATATTTGAAAATGAAAATTATCCATCTGTGTGCTATGAAAAGTTTCTTGAAAGGCCAAAGTAGAAATCCATGATCTGGAACAGCCATTCTTTATGCCTAGGAAAAGAATTTCCATGCATAGAAATTTTTGCAGTTCAACATGTCCTAATTTAAACAGACTTAGATTATATCATTTTTTTTCTTGGCAGTGGACAAGAAAATCAAGAATTTAGCTATATAACTTTGTTATTGGGAGTTGTTCATGTGTTTTCTCTCTCCTATGTTTTTCTTGGGACCTGAAGGATCCTTACACCACCAATGCCTCAATTCCCTATCAGAGTTTTGAGCTAACAGAGACATAGGCAAAGATCCATGCAGATGAAGATCAAAATGACAGCATCATCTTTAAAAGAGCTATTGAGGGTTTATGTAGTAATAATGGATTTCTGCAATACTATAGACAAAATTACCTTCTCAATCACAGTAGTGCCAGACACTGAAAGCTCTCCTATACCTTCTTCCCATCATCATAGATTTACAAGAACTTTCTTAAGATATTGATGAAAGTAATTATCTACGACTAACATCTGCAAATAATTTCAGATAGTAATATGCTTTCTGAGGCAAAAGGATCTTCCACAAACAGAAAACATGTATTAATTCAATATCAGCTAGGTGATGTTTTATACCTGCAGGCTTCTGCTTCTTTGACAGTAAGGCTGGGGGTGGGAAAATAGTCTATTTTTGAATGATTGACTTTAGTCAAAAGTTACAAATAATGAAGCATGTACATTCTTGGGTCAGTGTGAGTTTTTTAAAATTCCACTCAAACGAATCCAAACAAAGTCATATTTTTCACAGGGAAGCATCAGATACAAAGTTAAAAAAATGAGAGGTCCCTGAGTGCTATTGTTTATTTTGAAGGTTTTAATGAAATGGAAAGTTGGAGTCCAGGAGAAAGCCACAAGGAAGAAAAATATCAAACTCCTGACTCTTACTTCTGGTAATTCTTACAACCAATACCAGAGCCGTCACAGCTCAGATATATGGCCTTGAATATTTTCTGATTAGTGGCACTGAACACCATATTTTAGAAGTACATGAATGTCCTTCCTGCTGTTAATCTAAAATCTGGGGATATCTTTGCCAAACATCATGCTTTCTCCTAATAACTCATATATAACTACATCTCCAGCTGAGACCTCTGCTCCTGACTGCAAACACATACTAAGTTGCATAATTATCATCTTCACTTGAAGGCGTAAGAGATGTCACAGTAAGCGTATGCCAAGTGAAGCTCTTCATTTCCCTCTGCTGTTCTCCCTACTTGCTTACCATCTTCCCCCCCACAGTGAACATACCCCATCCTTAGTATTGTTAGTTTCCCCAAAGACTTCAATTTCGTCTTTCATTCTCCTCATTCTTTGAAAATCTATGTTATGTTAACAAATGTTGTCAACACCAGTTCAAAACACATTCAGATTATGTCCATGTCTCACCCCCATCACTACCAACCTGACAGAAACTATGATATCTGTCTACTGTACAGTTAGGTCTATTGCTATAACCTCAAGTAGTCAACCTGCTACTGTGCAGCCCTTCCCTTCCATTCTATTCTCATTTCTACAGTCAGAGTAATTCCTCCACAGGATATTCTCCTGTTTATAGCACAGAGATATGGCTACAGAGTATATGTGCACCATATAAGATTATCATATGCTTAGTTCCTTCTCATATTTTCTTACCATTTTTGTCTTCTCAACATAGAGAATTCTAACTTCAGTTTCTTCTACTGCAATGGATCATCCAAGCTTTACCACTTCTTTAGATAATTATGATCCCTCAACTAGAAGCTCCAGATAAGGTGATCAAAGCCTGGAAAAATGGAAAGAATAAGAATAATTTTCCCCTTTCACCCTCCATGGAATTCAGTTTGGTGCAGTTCTGTGTTAGTTTTGTTTTACTGGAAAAGAAAATAGAGTCTACACTCTTGAATAAAGGCACCATCATATTAGGGAGATATGACTCCAGAGGAGGGTATTTCTTAGTGATGATTTTGATTAACTTAAAATATTTGGAAAGACTGAAATTCTAAAAGTGTATGAGAACTGAGACCTCTTCAAGAAATGGAGAACTTCCATCTGGTTCAGATGATATTTGAGGCAGTCATTCATTTTGGCTTCATCTTTTTGAACCAACTACCAGTTAGGAACTTAAAAACCAAAAGCAATAAAACCGGAGGATAATTCAGTATTTGAGCATCAACTATATGCTGTACACAGTATTGGGCACTGACACACCTTATTGTTATGTAATCCTGACAACAATTCTACAAAATAGGAATCATTCTGTAACACATATTCAAATGTCTATAGACATGTATAGGTGAGCTAAAGACTGTAGGTTGATGTAAGTTATTCAAAAGACAAAAATACTACACACTTTCATCAGAATGTCCTTGTTTATTATAATTTTTCCCAAACCAGTAATAGTGACTTTTGCTCTCTTTTCTTTAAAATATCTATCTCAAATGCAGTCATTATGAAATAAAAGTATGTTTAAATGCTGCCTATTTCCATTTACATGAGATGTCTAAAATAGTCAAACTTATAGAAGCAGAGAGTAGAAAGGTTACCATGTAGACAGTTTCAATTCTATGAAATGAGCAAATTCTTGAGATCTAATGTACAGCATTGTGCCTGTAGTGAATAATACTATAATCTACACTTAAACATTCTTAAGAAAGTATACCTCATGTTAAGTGTTCTTACCTTAATAAAAAACACGTACTTTGCACATTTTTTAAATCACACATATGCCTGAATTTCACATTATGTTTCACAACTTTAAATGATGTTTAAAAGGTATTTTTGTACTTAAACATATCTAACAAAAGGAAAAGTTACAAATAAATGATCACTCATAAATAAAATATAATTCTGGAGACTGCTATTTTTCCTTTCTGAACACTACCCACCATTAATCTTTGATAATTATGTTAACTCTATGCAAAATAATGATTTCTCAAAAAGCAATAGAGACAAAAGAGCCATTCATTACTGAGGAAATTTTGAATTTGGTCTAGCAATTTTTAGCACTCACTTTCCTTCTCCCAACCTCAGTACACTTTGCCACTCTATGATCCTCTTCTCTGGGACAGAGGATGTCAGTTATCCATGATGTCCTATAGGAATGTCAGTGGACTCTCTCAGTGCCTGGCTTTGTATCAACTTTGAAAGTCCCATGTACTGTTGTTTAGATGTACAATATTTTCCATGATAATTGCTTAATGAGGGTTACTATATTCGTATTATATTAGGTGAAATATCCTTAGATCAAATTCCATAAACAATTCCAATTATGCCCCTATTTTGAATTAAACTTTGGGACTAATTTATAAGAGATTGGCACAACAATGGAAATAGTGGGAACAGAGAATGGTTCCAGTATTTGCTGAAGTGTCTCTAAGACCATACTGCCATTGACCATTACAGATTGCTTTTTGGCTAATAAAATTAAATATTAAAATAGAAACTTGTTATTGCTTGTGATAGGCAGGAATTCAATCATTATCATAGCTTGCAGATGAAGCAGTTAGGTTTAGCAGTATTACAGGATTTGTCCCAGGTCATTGATTTATTAAATGATAGACTCAAATCAAAACCAAGTTTTATGCTCATATAAGACTATAAAGAGAAAGGCTAATTGAAAAGAATTATAAAATGTTCTTACAACCTCAATAACTATAATTGACCATCTAGTGATACTTTCAATAACAGTCTAATATAACAAGATGAGGGTGATAAAACCAATTTGGTCTATTGGTTACAATCGGGCTTCGTGTGTTACTCCAAAATTCATACATTAAATTGTATCCACGATTGGTTAGAATTTTTAAAGTAGCTTTGCTACTTTAAATTATTTTCATTGCAATAGAACCCACTAATTTACACAATTTTTTCCTTATATGCCATTGAATATATTTCTTTTTTTAAAGAGAGAGAGAGAGAGAGAGAGAGAGAGAGGAGAGAAAGAATTTTAATATTTATTTTTTAGTTTTCGGTGGACACAACATCTTTGTATGTGGTGCTGAGGATCGAACCCGGGCCGCACGCATGCCAGGCGCGCGCGCTACCGCTTGAGCCACATCCCCAGCCCTGAATATATTTCTTACAGCAATTCTTTCCATGTTCATATCTAAACACCACTTAACACCTAAATTTATTATTACATAAATGTTTCTTTGAGTAGGGCATTTATTTCCCATGATGTTGAGAAGAAAGGTGATACAAACATAAAAATGGGATATTTGCAGTGTATCAAATAGGTAGTCTGACAATTAGTGCCAGGGGAGTTTGGAAAAGGAAAGTGGAAAATCACTTCATGGTTAGAAAAAGTAAAAATAGATAAAGTTTAACTTCCAAGAATCTGTACATAGTCAATCATCAAATATGCCAATGCCTCACAAGTTCAAGTTTACAAAAATAGACAGTCTTAATTCCAGGTTGACAGAAGTCTTCTCTTTTGAAGTACTGTGAAAATCTTAGCCTAAGAGTTTAAGTTTTTCAAAGATTGCTGTTGAATACTCAGAGAGCATTCCGTGTTTTGCATTCCCAGGAATCCTCATCCGTCCATTTGCTTGCTTAACTCCTGTATCAGCTGGTAACTGTCAGGCATCATTACAGGAAGAAAGTCTCCTGATTCACTTCTTTTCTTCTCCCCCTGCCCAGCAAGTCGAAAATATGTTAAGCAAATGTCAGTAGATTAAATGTAAAGATATAAAAAGCGGCAAGAATCATAATCAGATAGAACATTTGTACAAAATAAGATGATTTGGTAGTAATTTTTTCTCAGTCATTTCCCTTGGGAAACTATGGGATGATGTGTCCACTCTTTTATGGATTTTCTGTTGTTGTTATTGAATGGCTTAATCACATGTTATGAGTGACCCTCTACATTAAAAGTGATATCAATATCAGTCTTTTAATGACTCTATATTACTTTATTGGATAATCATGTTATAATTCATTCAGAAAATGCTTTATTGTTGAACATTTAGACTGATTCTGATTGCTTCCTCTTATAAAAATGCTATAGGAGATATTTTTGTAGATATCTTTAAGATGCAAAAAGGCTAGGTCAAGAGTTGTGAATACATATAGTAAATATAGTCAGAATTCTCTCCAGAGAATATATAGAAAACATCTTTTTATTCCAGGAAATAAGAATAACTGCTTTATATATATACTTCTGAGACTTCTGGCATTTTTTTGTTTGTAAGATTTCTTTTGGTTGTTTATTTGGTTTTTTTTTTTTTTGGAGGTTATTTTTGTTTTTTTGTTTTTTTGTTTTTGTTAAGTAGGTTTCAGAACTACTTAGTATTCAGTGTTCATGGATATTTGAAGAATAATTTCTCTCTTTGGGATTATTTCTCTAACATCTATAAACAAATACCAGTGTATCCGTTCTCTGAAGGAAAATATAAAGCATAGAGAAATTAAATGCTGCTCAAATTCTGAAACTATGAAAATATAACAATGGGGAAAGCAAATAGAAAGTTTTTAGCTACTCAATGACTTTAGCAGCTGGTGGATCCCACCAAGCCTATTTTTGCATAGAATGAAAAAGACACAGCAGGTTTCTTTGGAACATCAAACTGAGAAAATTGACTACAGCTTTAACAGTCTTAAAAGAATTTTTGGCAGAATGAATAAGTATGCATAATTGAGAAAAATACCCTAATCTGTGGAAAAAATAGATATAAAAAGAGGCTAAACAAGAATGTTGCTGCCTATTCTTTTCACAACAATCTTCCACCTGTCCCTGACTGCAATATTTAGCAAATCAAGTCTTAGAGTGAGAAGAGAATAGGAGGTTGGGGAGCTTAGGATGGAGGCAGGGAGAACTGTGTAAATTGTAGAGAACTTGGAGACAGACAGTTTGAGTGACAAGCTTTTGTGGATGGCTGATAGAGGCAGGAAGCCTGGTCTTTATCCCAAATCAGCTACTAACTACTCCTCAGATCCTGGACAAAGGCATTTCCTTTTAGGCTGAGTTTTCACATTTTAACTAAAGATAGCAATTATGCCTTGCTGTCTCCAGGGGGTCTGCTTCATATTATTGCTAAATATTAGCCATTATTCTATTGTATATCTAGATCATGAACTTGAAGTTACTTTATCTCATGTCTCAAATTCAACTGGAAAATGAGTTAGATGATCATGTGATGTCACTTCCAGATTTGAAAGTCTATGATTCTCTGAGAACAACAGCATTACCCTGCTACTGTGGACACCGGTTTGGATATGACTTGAAGTCAACAAATATGAAAATGAAGCATTGAAGCAAAGTGAGGGACAAAAGGAGAGAGGAGAAATAAGTTAAAGTCACCTTTACAAAAAAAGTTTTCTTAAATACGCAGTTATAATCTCATTCTTGAGTCATGTAAAAATTAGGATTTGCTGCATAGTCAGTAAAGCTACTATAAAATAGGCATTAGTCCATTTTAAGAACAGCACTTTTTCTTTCAGCTTCCCTTCTACCAACATAAAGCAGACTCATAGATGCTTTTCATTTGCAAATGTTTTACTGTCATCATGGTTCCTCTCACAGTACAGAAAATCATAACAATTTTATCTGTCCTATGTATAAAACTGCGTATGATTCACTTAAAATTGAGAAATGGTTCCATGTTGCTAGCTTTTAGCCAAGTCATAATTTCAACCACAAATCAGGTTTGAGTTTCAAGGATCCCATAAAATGTATATGTAGACATTTTCTTGGAGAGTGTTCATAGTATTGAAAAGATTACCAAAGGCAGATTTATTGCAAGAAATGTTAAAAATTTTGCCAAACTAAATTATCTCTTGTAAACATTTCTGCAGGGTTTTTTACTAATTATTCAGAGACTCTCTAATCTCTGTTATAGTGTAGACCCAAATAAATATTGTAGAGTCTATAAATAAATTGAATAAATGATTAACATTTACTTAACAGACTTTCACTGATAAAATAAAACCCTAGGCCTCCATATTTTCCTTTATTTTTCTCCATAACATTTGTTATGGTTTAGATATGAGAGGTCCCCCAAAAGCTTAGGTGTGAGACAATGAAAGAAAGTTTAGATATGAAATTATTGGGTTATAAGAGGTTTAACCTAATCAGTACATTAACCCGATGATAGGAATTAACTTGGTGGTAACTGTAGGGAGGTAGGGTGGGGCTGAAGAAGAACTTTTGAAGAATTTAGAGGAATCTATAATGTTCAATTTACTTTTTATGCCCTAAACTCAAATTATTAGATACTTTATCAAATGTGTCTTGAGTATTACTATGTAATGGACAATTTTCTATATATTTTACATGCACTATACCTTATTTAAAAAAAAAACTCATGAAGTATATTTCAAATCCTAGTTTTAGAGATGAGACAACTAACATCAAGTACATTAACTTTCTCAAAGTTACACAGCTCTGGTGAAGTTGAGATTCAAACCTTTATTTGTGGGAAATCAAAGCCCAGACTTTAAACATGAGTCTCTTCTGCCTTCTGTGTTTTTTCTTGATGATTGTTTGGAACTTCTTGTTTCTGAATCTGAGCACCTTTCACCTAGGTGATGCCTTGGGCAGCTTTCCTGGGTTCTATCTAGCCTTAGCAGTCTGGAATCTCTCAATAGTCTGGCCAAGGAACATTCCTGGTGCAGATTGTCCTAGGACATGGCAATAACCTCTACTGGGTTATATTTCTTCTTATTTTTCCAGGTATACCACAGGATGGACTCTCTAGAACTGGATAATTTTTTTTATATGACTCAGGCTAACAGCAAAATACCATAGACTGTGAGGATTAAACCTCTATAGGAGAAAATGTTTAAATTCTAGTGATCTTCCATGAGTCTCACATTCTGCTAATTGCATTCTTGGATAACACTCTCTCCCATTGCACCAGCTGTGGTCTGTGTGACCAACTGCATGTGGCACAACTATGTCACTTCAGTGCCGGTTCTTAAAAACATGGCTTCTCTGCTTCCATCTTCAAAGTTCTCTCTTCCTTTCTCTCACTCTCTCTCACTCTCTTTCTCTTCTTCTTGTCTGTTCTCCTTCTCCCCTCTATTTCTAGCTCTGGTTGAAGTTAGCTGCCCTACAAGGAAGTTATTTAGGAAGCCTACAGAGAGGCCCATGTGGCAAGGAACAGAGACCGGCAAACAGCCAGTGAGAAATTGAGGCCAGCCAAGAACCCTGTGAGGGAGCTTAGAAGCAGATTCTCCAGCCCTAGTCTACCCTTGAAACAAGTACAGCCTTAGCTGACAACTTGACTGCAACTTCATGAGATATCCAAAGCCGGCACCAGTTAGTTAGCTGTGCTGCTCCCAGATTTCTGAGGGCCACAGAAACTCCGTGAGATTATAAATTGTTGTTTTAAGCTGCCAAATTGTGGGGTGATTTGTTATGCAAAAACAGGCAACTCATATAAACACAAGTTCTCCAATTCTCAAGATAGCAGTTTGTTTCACAATTATGAGAGGTCCAAAGCAAATGTCCTTAATGAGGAGGTAGTTGTCTTTTCCAAGTGCTGATTTAGTAATGAGGCCAATTCTGTCCTGTGGATCCTCCATATTTGTGAGATTTCCAAGTTCATTATTTTCATCTATATAAAGCAAATGAAAGAAGAAACACATGTAGAATCACAAAAGGGACATTTCTTCCACATTTTTTACTGGTGTGTTATAGTTGTAGATATTGATGGGGTTTGTTGTTACATATTCTTACATGTACACAATATAACAAAACAAAAGGGTCATTTTTAATTGGCCAGAGATGGAACTGGTACATAATTGTTTTTTAATTCATTAGTTAGAACTGAATCTTAAAGGCTTACCTAACAGAGGGAAGCTGAAAAATATAGTCTATCTATGTATCCAGTCAGAAGAAATAAAGGGATTGGTGATCAACTTGAGATCTCTTTCAAACTGTGGCTATTACATTGGTCTCTCTTTTGAACTCCAGAGCAAATATCAAACCATATGCATAATGTCCATCTTAAAGTATGATTTCTCAATCTCAACAACATTGGCATTTGGTGCCAGAAAGTTCTTTCTGGAGAGTGCTATCCTGTATATTGTAGATTTTAGTAGATTGCCTGGTCCCCATTCACCACATGCCACTAACACTTGGGATCTTCAGATGGTGACTGACCTTAAAGATAAAAATAAACTGTTTTATGGTACTGAGACAATGAGGCTCAACATTTTCAATAATAAAATCATCATCTTCTACAAAAAAACTCACTTCTTATTATTATTCCCTCATTCAGGGAATAGCAGAAATTAACCTAGTATTTCACCACCGTACTAATTAAGCTTGACACTGCTATCTTCTTCAACCCACCATAAAAATAATGAAACTCTGCCTGTCCTGCCACCTTAACGTGTCTCAGATTTTTTTATTCTCTTCATTATCAATGCTAATATATTAGTTCATACCTCTCATTATTGAAGGTCTTTGGACTTATCTTTGGTCTTCACTTTTCATTTACCCTAATATTCTACTATCAAATCTTTAAAATGAAAACCTGAGGTTGTTTTCCACTTAGTGATCAGAGTCTCCAGCAATTCTAACTTGATTTTCTCCCTAAGCTCTCAAAAAGGGAAAATATAGAGGTAAAACATATTTAGTGAAACAATGAATGATACAAAATTACAAATAACAGCTATAAGTAATTGCCAAAGATAGTCAAGTTTGTAAAATTCAGATGGATAGATAGAACCTGTGTCTTGCTCCAGACAAGCTGTCAGGGAAAAGGCTTTTCTAAAGTAGGTGAGGTCCTTCAGTGAGACACAGTCCATATTTACTTCCCTTGGAACTTGGAATTAGTGAGACAAAGTTAACAGCATAATGATAAAATTCAGTTTTGAAACGGAGACATAAATGATTGTTGAAACAATGTGTCTTTAAAGATGGGCTACAGAAAGGTGTAAAACATTTCTGCAATTATTCACAGTATCAGGAAACTAAATGATAACAAACAAATGAGATTGCATCAAATTTGAAAGCTTCTGAAAAGCAAAAGAAACAATCAGCAGAGTAATGAGACCTATAGAATGGAGGAAAATCTTTGCAAACTACTTACAGGAAAAGGAGTTGATATTTAGAAAAACTAAGAAACTCCAAACTCAATTACAAAACAAAACCTGATTACAAAATGAAAAATAGACCTAAATAGACATTTCTCAAAAGAAGATATACAAATGGTCAACAGGTATGAGAAAAATCATTCATCACTAATCACTGTGCAAATGCAAATTGAAACCACAATAACAATGGCTATTATCAAAAGGACAAGAGATAAAGCTGGTGAGAATGTGGAGAAAAGGGAACCCTTTCATACTGTTTGTGGAAATGTAAACTAGTGCATTCGTTATGAAAACAGTATAGTTGTTCCTTGAAATTTTAAAAACAAGACTACTATATGATTGAGTGATCTTACTACTGGCTATAAAGCCAAAAAAATGAATGTAATATATTGAAGGAACATAATGAATTTAATACAGTGAAGAGACATGTCAACTTCATGCTCATTGCAGTACTAATCACAATAGATGAAATGGGAACAACCTGAGTATCCATCAACTGATGAATGAATTAAAAAATGAAATAAATAAAATACCATGTACATATATGCAACAGAATATTATCCATCTATAAAAAAATGAAATCCTAACATTTGCACCAGCATGGATGAAACTGAAGATGATTATGTTAAGTAAAATAAGTCAGGCACAGAAAGTGAGGATCCAGGTGATCTTACTCATGTAAATGCTAGAGAAGTTGATTTCATGGAAGTTGAGAGTAGCATGGTGGCTACTAGAGCCTGGGAAAGGAGGGATAAGAAAAATGGTTAATCAATGGGTACAAAGTTACAGTTAGATTGGACAGGAGCAAGAAATTTTAGTATGCTATGCACAATAGGGTTGCTATGGAAAACAGTTTTAAAAAGCTCAAAGAAAGAATTATGCAAGCATTCACCATAAAGAAGTAACAAATGTTTTCTGAAATAGTTCTGTTCAATTGATTTCAACTGACAAAGCACATGCAGTTATCAAAATATTACACTTTACCCCATTAATATGTACAATTCTTAGACTTTACATATCAGTAAAAATTTAAATATATTTGTGTGCATGAATGCATGTGTATGTATAAATTAAATTACCCCAAATTACCCAGCATCATTTCACAGAATGTCCCAGGTATACTGTATACCACCATAGGGACAGTCACTATCTTTTTCCTTTCCTCTAGGTTACAAAAGTTAACCACATGTTCAGTGGCCCTATTTTTCTCCTGTTGATTCAGTAAAACATGGCAGTGAGGAGCAGAAGAAGGAGAATAGGAGGGGTAAGAGAGGATGAAAGGGAAAGGGGAGAGGGAAAGGGGAGGAGATCATGAACTGGTATCAATTTCCATGCATGTGTGAATTGTCAGGATAAACTCAACTACTACATATAACTATAAAGTCCTAATAAATAAAAGAAAGAAAAGAAATCTAAGCCACAAGAAGCACTGCACCTGCCAATTTTTTGTCATCTGAAGAATGAATGTATACAGTGAGAAATATAAGGGGAAAAAATGCCATCAAGGTTAATTCTGAGTCACTGGGACTTTCCACTTACAGGAAGCCAAATTAAGTCAAAAGCGGGGTAGGAGAATCAATAAGCAGTTTCAAGACCACAGAAGGAAGCTCAAGCTGCCTATGGTAACTTCCCACTCTCCAGGCATTCCCTACATTATTTATAGAAGAATAAATTATCTGTTCCCAGAAGAACTACTCAATTTAAACATAAGGAGTAAGTTAGAAATATCTATGTAAAATTACCATATTAAAAAGAAGAGAAAATCAAAGCAGACAAGTATCCCACAAGAAAAAGTTTATATATAACTACTAAAAGTTGTAACTAATCTTTCTTGAGCTAAAACATGACATGAAAGAAAACATGACATCTATAAAAATAAGAACTCAAGACATAGACGCAACGGGTCAGCAAAGAAATTGCAAAAGAACAGAAGAATATGAACAGTAAACAGGTTGTTCAGCAAGAAAAAAGGCAGGATGTGATTCCAAACTAAAAGTATTAAGGATTTCTGGATGTCCTGGATTTACATGTGGCCTTTTCTACCCTGGTCGTTTCATTTCTTATGTGGTGGCTATTACCAAAGTTAATGTCAACACAAAGCTGAAATTGCATGGTAGCAAGCCTTGGAGGCCCCACATCATTTCATTGCATTATAAGGTTGTGAATAATGTACTAAAGTTCATCAAATTCTTTTGGTAGAGGCCATAAATGGCAGGTTGGCAAGGTCTTATTGTAGAAGAGCACATGGAATGAAAGATGTTGTTTCATCTATCTTTGGAAAAATATGGTTTTTCCAGAGCAAGATACATAGAAGCCACATAGAAATAAGTTTGCTAAACATGGTAGACATCCATCAGTTATGTTTTACAGCAAAAACAGAGAAGCAACACTGAAAATAAATCATTTAGGGAGAGAACGGCGGCTAAGAAAGCTACTCTTAACAAATTACTTCATTGTTCAGGACAAGGAGTGAAAATTCAATGAAAACTGATAAATTGAGTAAAACAGGGTATACAAATTTCATTGAAGGTATGAATGTCACCATTGACAAGACTAGAAATAATATAACCAGATGTTGAAGAAGATAGAGGGGAGCTCGGAGTAAATGAATTTACATATACTACCTTATTCTAGAATGTGAAATCACCAAGTGTCTAAAACAGTAACATTGAAATCCATTATTGTTTATTTCCCAGTCCATATTTTAGAAGATCCTCCCAGAATATAGAGATAAATTATTTATTTGTATCTGGAATATAAATGAGAAATTTATTTTTATATACTTACTGGGAATATTGATAATTTTACATATGAAAACTATATAATAATTTTATACAAATATCAGGGCTGTGTTTTGTATTTTTAAAATTAATAATAGTATATGATCAAAATTTTTAAGGATTACTGACAGTTATAAAGTTACCTCTTGAACAATGTAGACTATAAGGTTTTACATTTATGTAAAGGAAATACACACAAACTCACATAAAACGAATATTAAACAATCTTTAATCACAATAAAAATGAGCCAGTGTGAGAAAAATAAATTATAAACATAAGCATAAACTTTTCAGTCATATTAAGATGGAAAAGCATTCATATGCTAAAGGAATATAATCTCTTAGAATAAAATTTAGGAATATATTGTGCACAATGATTCAAAAAAGTTTGAAATGTGAACCATGACTTGATTACTAGAGCCTTGACTGATGTTAAATAACAGTAGATTAAGGCTACTTTATACTTCAAAAGAATATTACCAGCATAAATAAGTCATCATTCCTTAAGAATATAAAGTTGAAGTAACAAATTTTATATAAGTAATTGACTGTAATAAGTACCAAATGTACAAAATCATACTATTGAGACTTTAATAAATACCCTGAAACAAATTTTCTAAGTATACCAATGTTTACTTTGTATAGAACAGAATACTTGAAAAGTATATAGCTGCATAAGCCAAGAAAAAGAAAACAGAATGAAAATGATAGGGGACAGACAGACATGAGAAGAGGAAACATGAGGTTAAGGGAATAGTTCTATAAAATAGTCTCACTGTGCTAACCTCACATACATTCTTTTCCAAGAAGCAATTTCCCTGCAGCCCTGCCTGGCTTAAATGGACAGGATATGTCACATTCCTCAGCAAACTACCTGTTATCGGCAAGAGAAATGCAGTCCCTAAATAATTCCAATAAAATAAACACATTACCCTAAAGGGGGAGTCATCCTTTTACAGACCAGGGGAAAACGTATCTGTACGAACATGTTCCAATTAGAACCAGTGGGCACCAGCCAAAGTAACCCAGAGTTGTCATGGCAATGGGGACTTGAAGTCTGACATCATCCTTTGTCAGTCAAAAGCAGCACCACATGTAAATAAAAAATTTCATCAACAACTAATAAAAATATTTTTTTGAAAAGTCAAGAGGTGGACCTAGGCAAGACTCTATAAACTTCCCTGGGACCCCAATAAACCTAGTGGTCAGGAAAGCCACACTGTCCCTCTCCTTTCTGCGAGGAAACACTCTCCCTTGAGAGTGTACCCTTTCCCCCTTTCCTGTCTTTCATGCCTGTTATTCTGAGCAGGAACTCAGAAATCTTTCTGACTTGATTACAAGAACTGAAGGGAGGCCTTTGTGCTGCCTCAGTTTCCCAGAAGGTACCAGCCTAATACCAAAAGAATTAGTAAAGATGAAAAGAGGAATTCATAATTTTTAAGGTACATATAATAAATAAATACACAAAAAGCCAATTTTCAATGAGAAAAACTCAGCAAAATAAAATAGAATATATGAGCAATAAGCAAACAAAGTGGAAAGGCATAAATTTTAAAAAGTATAAAAAATCATATATGTCGATGTAAACAATCTTATTCAAAGTAACCAACATTATGAAATAAATTTGAATAATGACATGAAATTATTTTCTAGGCTGATATAAATTACCAAGGTTTGCTTGACAACAAGTAGAAACTCTCAAATCTTTATTCTGGAAAATCTAGAAATTTGAAAATTAAGAATGATAGCTGTCATTTAAGCAAGGCCCAAGAATTAACATTTAGATATTTTACCCCTGAACTTTTTTTAAAAAAAATATTTATTTTATTTAATTTTTAATTGTACTTGGGCACAATATCTTTATTTAATTTATTTATTTATTTATTTTTATGTGGTGCTGAGGATTGAATCCAGGGCCTCATGCTAGGTATGAGCATGAGGTGAGCACTCTACCACTGAGCCACAACCCCAGCCCCTGAACTTTTGATGAAAAGAGAACATCATATTTCTCTAAATCCAGCTGGATGAAGAGAGGATCCACATCTATCCATCTTGTACAAGGACAATATGATACTGATTCCAGTGTGGCCCGGGTGACATATTAAAAAAAATCCATCAGAAAAATTTAATAAAAATTCAAATAAGTAAAATTAGCAATTAAATTTAAAACTATAAAAGAACTCTGATAGATATAAGCAATTTGAAACCAGTGGTGTACAAAATAGGAAAATAGTTAAACATTTGAAATACATTATAGAATTGGTAAGTGTGAAAACTTTACAATCATCTCCATAGTTGCAAAAAAGCCTATATGTACAAATAAGGGACTGTTATAACAGATGAGATAGAAGGGTTTTCTAAATATATAATGAGTTCCTCCAAGGTATTCAAAATGGCAAGATTCATAAAAGCTCACAGAAAAAGAAAAACAAAACATGCATGGTTTACAATTATGTGAAGAGATGCTCAACTTTGCTCAAACTAAAGCTATGGAAAGAAAATATCAGAGCTCAAATCTTCAACAGTATTCAGTGTAAGCAACAGCCTTAACTGGTAAAAACCCTTTGAACAGCAATTGAGAGAATATTTAAATTAAATACACAATTACTGCTGAAATTTTATTTCTAATTATTTTACAGAGAAACCCACATAGGCTTGTGAAAGTACAGAATAATCTACCCATGGAAGCCTCTGTTGACTAATTGCTCCAAGACTCGGTTCACTATTTCCTGCTATAAATTGTTTCTGTGTCTTTCTTACTAACCTTCTAACAGTGCTAATCTCCCTTTATCAATTTACCGTTCTCTCACCATCTTTGCTTAACTAAGTAACTAATGTTTAAAGTACTTGAGGGCAGGAATCATTTCTAAATAATCACATATCCAGTAATCTTCTATAATATCTGCAAAAATTCAATGGCTAAGAAATCCTTTTGGATAAATGTCAAATAAGGACAAGATGGGTAAGATATTAATAAAATACGTTATAAAGTTACCCGTTAGGAACCAATATATGAACCAATATATGAAATTTTTTTTGTAAAAAAAAAAAAAATTTCATAGTCCCACTTGTAGGTTCCATTTTGGATGAATAAGTGCAAATTTATAACTTAGCTTCTATATTTCTTTATTTCTTTTTATTTCTTCTTTTTGCCTCATTTGAAAGTGAGAAAACAGCTTTCAAATGCTAGAAAGTGTGTTTATCATTCACAGAAATAATAACAACACTAGAAACAGCACTCTCCTTGCTTCTTGCTCATAGTTAATTTGTTGTGCTTTAATTTTTAATAAAAGCCTTTTCTCAAAACCTGCCCGTTTCCTTTAAATTGGGTAAGATTGCTTTCTTTTCACTAAAACACAAGAAGAGGTGAGGTAAGTGAGAAACTGAGATACATTTTGCAGAGGTCTTCTTCCATGTCAGGTTAAGGAGGAGCAGAAAGTGATCCTTAAAGGACAGAGGAAGCAGATGGCAGGCATCATCGAGGAGAAAGTAATAGAATGAGGCATTTGGGTGCATTCAATAATGGTAGTGAGCAATAGGGATTTGGAAAACAGACATAAATATGTTAATGTGAAATCCATATAAATAGTAGAAAGGTAATGGGAAAGTCAAAATATCTGAATTAGTGTTAATTATGATTACTAGGATTTTAAGGAGACCTTGTATTGACAAGAAATGGTACTAATAATCATACATATCTGATTTATAAAAAGTTGCTTATTTAGGAAAAAAAAAGTACACTTTCCCATTCTCAGCCAAAAACCTTTAGGGTAAAACTGCAAAAGACTCAAAATTTGCATAATACCTTTTTTCACTTTGTTTAGTAGCCTCAGCTAATTTCTTGAGAATTCCACTGATTAAGCAAGACAGTATTTAAAATCCCTTTTTGCATTGTGTTGTTGTTGTTACACACACACACACTGCCATAGTTTGGAAAAGAGAAAACTTGGGACGTTATTAAGTCATTTCAGCTTTTATAATCTTTTTGAATATAGGTCTCTGTGACTCAGGCTTACTACTTACAACATCTGGCTCTCTTGATTTAATAGCATCTTATGCCAAGAAAATTTCCCAAACGCATTTCTGGTGAAAGTTTTCACTCTTGTGTTAATTTTTTCATGATTCAAAGGATACTGGTTATAGCCAAAGGAATACAGGGTCCCTACAGGTTCCCAGCCTCACAAACAGAACTGTATAAGAGTAAGTCTATGTTTGGGGCCTGATCATGAAAGCTTTTAAGTTTTCCTCAGCCTAAAAACTTTTGACAAAAAAGATTCTTCCTGACTTTGGGACCCTGATAACAGCATTTCTTTACTTGTAAAAATTTTCATTTGGGAGTTATTTCTCTGTCCTTCAAAATATAAGTGAATCTTCTAGTAGCAATTATTAAAATCCAGGAATATTTCTCTCAGTGACCTGAAACCCATCTCTTTGAAATGTAAACATCGTAGGAAGCAGCAACTCTACCTCCTAGTCTCTGTGGCAAAGTGGAGGATTGACTTCAGTGGAAGCCATCTAGCATACACAGATGGCGTAATCACAGCACCAAAAATTGCAGTCTCAGGAGTAACTTACTGTGCTGGATACATCCCTTTGATCAACCTCCTCCGTTCTTTTCCATCAGGTACACCCAATGCTGAAAAACATTCCAGTCTTATATTTCATGGAGTTGATTTTATCCTATCTCTCCTTTTCCAGTAGGCTTGAATATCAAGTTTCTTTTACCTGTTTAACTTTTTCCAGTGCAATTTTATTTTCATAAGCACAAGATGAGGGTATGTGGGGCTGAGGAACACAAATCCATTTGAATGTGGCTTTAGGAATGATATATATTTTGCCAAATATTGATTATATATATATATTATTTTTTCTTTTCCCCAAATACAACATTTCTAAGTCATTCATTCACACAACTTCTATGGTTGTATGACTCCATAAATAGCATATTTCAAGAGACAGTCTCATAAAAGAGATACAGAAAGATACAGAGACATGGACAATGAAGATTTTGTATATTCAAAGATCCCTGGAAATTAAGGGAAAAAAATTGCAGTGAAAACCTGAAAACTGCTTTAGATTTGGCTTGTTAAAAAGGGTCATTATATTTAAAATCAGAATTTTGATAGTTTTGCACAAATTATAAACTAATATACTATACCTTCTAGAAATAGAAATGCTCTTAAATATGAATATGTATGATTGACAACAAATTTGAACTGTAATCTTATTGCTATTAAAATGGAACAACTTTGCTATTAAAAAGGTGATGCCCCCATCTATTCCTTGTTTTTTTTTTTTTTTGCTTTATTTAAAATTTCTTGATGAGAGTTTTAATACATATTGGTTTTATAATATTTTGTTTTAAGAGGTTAAATGAATATGATATTCCCAAATGTCTTTGGATTGCTATGGCACAAAGAAAAGGATAAATATATCTGTTGAACAACCACTTGGTATGTGTACCAAATCTTAGCTACCTTAATGGAAAGGAGGGAGGGAGTTCAATAGTTGAAGAAAATCACTTTTCACATGTTCAAATATTTGTGTTTCATAAACTCATGTAACAACAAATAGCATTTTTCACCTCTAAATACAAGAACAAAAACATTCAGTTTATAAAAGCTACAGATAAAAAAAGAAACCAGAAATATGTCCTACACATGAATGAAAAGGCAATAAATGAATCAATTGCAGATTTTTAAAAAATTTCTCTTTTGAAGAATTAATTTCTTTATTTTGTATTTCAAAAATATTTTCATTAAAGAGCTGTCACCAAATTAAATTATATTTAGGAATCGTAACATGATCTTAAAGACACAAAATCTTCAAGGATTTAAAAATCTTCCCAAAATTTTATAAATTACAGGCTTTGGGGTTTGTTCTTCTAGACTCACTTTAATATGAGGCAAACTCTGGTGAGGACACAGCAAAAGCTATTTTGAATTTGGGTGTGTGTCTCCTTATAAAGGATTTTCTCTATGTTCAGACAGGGTCAATCTGGCCATTTGAAGATAAACATATTCATAGGTGAGTGGGCACATCTCTCCAAATAGCTGCGACATCTGTTCAAATAACACATTTTCCATTTTCATTACTCAAGTCACACTTTCTAATTGTTTGTTACAGATGCTGCAAGTTTTTTAGTAACACCCTTCTTCTAACTTCTTTTGAAAGTATCACTTTATAATGCATTGCTACTCTGAATCTTTAATGCTTGCTTTGGCTTAACAGGAGGAGTCAATATGACTCTTATTTATGATTCTATTTTGATGGAAAAAGTTTTAATATCCACTCAGTAGACTTAAATATGTTATACCACATCATCTTAAAATAACTTATTTACAGCATTTTACCTGAATCTAGTAATTTTATTGTTTATTTCTATATCTACCATCTTTTTTCCTTATTTACCAAACCAGAAATTTATCCAAAATATATTTCAACCCACATAGTTTTTACATCATAATAATACTATATATCAGAAACTCAACTATATAAACATTGGATAAATGAGAAATTCTCACCACTTTGTATTTTTAAGTGAAAAAATAATAACATTAATTAAACTTTCCAAAGCATAGTTATTATGTTAACTTAAAACCGTTATTGCTCTAAACTGGGACTTGGAGCTAGACCCAGGCTGATCTCAATCCCTGAAGATAATAGAAGATCACTCAAAGTTGATGCAGTGTCCATGTGGGCAGATGCAAGATGATCTGGACAGACATCAGTCACTGAAACAGCAAAATTCCAGGAAAAAAGAGTGGCAGGGTAGAATAAGCAGCAGTGAGAACCACTTCTTGAACAGGGGATGCAGATGAGATTGAGACGGATGTTTGGTTTATAGAAAGACAGATGAGTAGTTGAAGGAAGAAGATATAGTATTCAGCTTCAAAACGAAAGGGCTATCAAAGCAAGCATTGTCAGTTTTTTAGAAAACTGGATTGTGATCCTCCGCAGGATGTCATATCAACTCTGAATAGGAATGAAGCAGGTCAGAACTTTCTCATTTTGGTTTGGCAAAAGTGGTATATTAAAAAAAAAAAAAAAAAAAAAAACGTGTCAACATTTAATACTCCACAGAGACTAAGGCTTACTATATTACTATATTACTACATTACTTACTATATTACTACAAGCTCAACAATACCACCATGAAATCTGGACATCAGATTCGGGCTTCTGAACAGTGATGTTCAGTGTACTGAAGCTGGCTTGAACAGTGAGGAGAGTTGATAGTTGCTCCCATCTCTTCTCATCTCCACAGTCAATGACTTTGGGACGGCAGCTCAAAATTGGTCATGGTGGTATTACTATGAGGATAGGAAAAATTCAGGGCTTGCTTTCTTTTATCTTTTTTCCAAAGAGCTTGTCTACTCCAGCTATGTATATATGTTTACCTCCCCTAGTTAGAGCCTACTAATGAAAATTTTCATCCTTGACCCAAGTTGACAAAGGCTGGAATCAGAGCTGTGATTTTCTGTCTTTCCAAACTACTGTTTTGTAACAACGAAGTCAACCTGGAAATCCTTAAAATAATCACATTTTTTTTTCACATGTGTAACAAAAACAACAAAATGTTACAAAACAATCAAAAAATATCTTAAATCCTGTTGACCCTGTATAATAACAATAACATATATCCACTGCAGATTTTGTTCAGACACATGAGAAAGATAATTACATCTATTGCATCTTAAGGATCAACTATCAGTTACTAATTTACTTTTTCTTAAAGGTACTAATTTTAAGAGAGCACAGAGTTAATAGCTTGAATCCAGTCTTGCCCATGTTTTCAGTGAAACTTGTCCTATTAGGTTTTCTGGGGTTATAAAGAAAGAATTCTATACTGAAATATTTTGAGAAATAAATGTATATGGTTTGGCTAAGATTTGATGCAGTTATAGAAAACCCCCAAATATTAGGAGTTATTCAGACAAAGGTACAGTTCTGCATGTCTTCATGGTTCAGAACTCAGCCTTAGGGAGCAGCCCCTATCTGTGACATGCTAGGCTGGTGACAGAAAAAAAAAAGGGTAAAAGTGAAAATATGCTACATCTTAAATTTTTGCTCAGAAGTAGGACAAATTCATTTTCCTAGCCAAAACCAAGCTACTGGTGTAAGAATCAATCATAATCCTCTTAAAGGATGCATTCATAATTAGAACAATAATGCATTCTAATTCATTCACCACACTCTAGCCTCCTCTTTGATATTCACATGTTCTGTTAAATGCTTTGAAGAATTATGAAGCAAAGAAAGGCCTTTAAAATCAACTTTATTTCCACTAGAAGTATGTTGACATTTATCAGAAATTGCAACTATTTCTAATACATCATTAGTATCTTAGAAAAATATAATGTCATTGTCTGCATTGCAAGTTAGAATCCCCATACATACATGCACGATCCTTGTTTTCCATTTCATCCTGAAGAACTGAATTTTTCTCTTCCTTGGGAAAAAACATAGAACATCTTCTTTTTAAGGAAACTTGAAATCAGCTTGTCCATGTCTCACTTGTCTGTGATATTTAATCACCACCTGTCAAAGTCCATTTTCTGTTGCCTATAACAGAATGCTGGAAACTGGGTGATTTATAGAGAATAGAGACCTATTTAGTTTAGGGTTTCTTCAGGCTGAGAAGATTGGTTTGCCACATCTGGCTAGGGTCTTGTGTCATTACACAGAAGGGCAATTGGTTGTGTGGAAGATACAAAACACAAAGGATGTCCTCACTTTACAACAACCTACTTTCAAAGCTGCTAATTCAGTCCTTTAAGAATGAACAGTCTTGCAGGAAAGGCATTATCCCAGTTAACAATCTAATCACTGTTAAAGGTCATACTTCTCAGGACTCAACTCTGCCATAATGGCAATCAAAATCCATAGCTTCCTGCTCCAGCACCACATCTAGGCACACTTCAAGAAACAGTTGTATTTTCATTACAGAGAAATATGATGCCTGCCATGTTTGGATTTTAATTTGAAATGTACATTTGAATTTTATAATAAGCTAGTTCTTTTTCAGATATGTAACTGATGGGCTCTTTTAAATAATCTTTCAACATTAATTTCTTCTCCTATAAAGTGGGAGTGATGTTGGATTTTCTCTAAGGTATTTCAACTTTCTGGTCTCCCTTGAGTTTATTTTAATCAATTATTTGGTGTGTATGAAGAATATAGCCACACATATTGATAGTAATTATATTAAATTTGTGACAATGTTTTATTATTATATACCCAAATAGCCAACAAATGCCAATCAGTTAAACATGCTGTATGTTTTCCATAAAAGAAAATACTTTCTTACTATCCACTAGACTCAAAGAATGTATTTCTTTTATTGCATGAATTTTGAAGTTAAAGAAAAATATGAGTAATTCCTTCACCAAGTATCTAAAAGACCTTTCAATTGTCTAAGTTCATTTGGTATAAAATCACAAGTGATTTCTTCCTGACCCAAAGGTTTTTCTAAGTTGCTGTGAATTCCTTCCAAGATAGCACAGATCCTCAGTCTTATTTATTTATCTTTTGTCTCTAGTAATATACAGCTCTATCCTTTTCAACTTCCATCCCACAGAAATGTACGTCTTTATATGTTTCATTCTCTACTATGCTATTTTGGATTCTAGATATTTTTCTTCATTTGTCAATTGATTTTAGGGTACCAAAGCTTTTCACTTTTATTTTTGTTCTTTTTATGGCATTTTTGTAGTACTCTTGACAATTGCTTTCAGTTTTGTTAATATGAAACTAACACCTGATAGCTTTAAATACTAAATGTTAAAGATAAGAACCATCTGCTAAGAAAATGACAATTACAAAGACATCTTTGCTAACCCTTTTAGAGTGACTTACCAACAAAGAACACAACTACCACTCTGCTGTGGTTTGGATGGTTGTCCCCCCAGTGGTCCAAATATAAAGACTTCATCCCTGAAATGGTGGTATTGGGAGGTATTGCAGACCTTTAAGAAGGAAGATCTACTGGCAGGTTGTTAGGTTATTGGGGATGTGTATCTGAAGGGGATGGTGATAGTCTAACCTGTATGTTCTCTTTCTCCTTGCCTCCTGCCTGAGAGGTAAAAACTGTTGCCAACATGCTCATCTGCCATGATGTGCTACCCTCACCAAATACCCAAGCCAATAATAGGGAGGCCAAGTGTTGGACTTGAACTTCCAGAACCTGAGCCAAAATTGAACTCTCTTTACTTCACAAGCTGCCTGTGTCTAGTGTTTCATTATAGTGATATGAAGCTAAGAACTTTCCTTCTCTGTGTTTTGCCCCACATAGGTGACATTTTGAAATGTGTGGGTTCACATTTAGTTGTCCCCATGACTACAGCAAGGAGTGTTTACTTGTACTTAATGGAGGACGGGAATGCTGAACTTCTGAAAATGATAAACACAGTCCTACAAAATTAGGAACCCTTCTGCTTGACATGAGAAATGGTGCCATCTATTTCTACCAGTAGCTGAAACTGTTGGAAAATTTAAACATATAAATTGAGGGGAAATTGAATATCTTTACTAGTTCTATGTGGCTTTATCTTCCTCATATAATTGTACTATTTACTTGAAATATAGTGTATTTTCCCAATATCAAAAGCATTTGGGCTTTATTATAGCATATCTGTAAAATCTCACTTAAAATTCTAAGAATTTTTCCACTTAGGAAAAACAAATAACTAATATTTCTTGAATCCTAGGGCTTTAAACCATTATTGCAAGTAATTTATAGTTGACTTGAAAACCTATGTAATCTAACCACAATTATGTCTCAGTGATGTTATCAACAGCTGTCAACCAAAACTCTAAATGCTGACAGATCTGTGGTTGCTCATTTTTAATTTAGCATTTCATTATTTAAAGGGACTCAAGATACTCATGGATGATAAAGGTGCCAGAGATAAGACATCTTATCTGACCAAATGGATGCACATGTCAATGAGTGTTTCAACCTGGAGTAGATGACTAGAGGCTGCCTTAATGACCAAAGAGGTGGTTTCCATGACAACGATGCCAATGATCTGTGCAGAAGGGTCCACATTTCAAAGATAATGTTAATTCTGCTTAGGACCAGTACATCAGTGATATTATCCACATTTTGGACTCTTAAGCTAATTGCTTTATGGCTTTCATTAATCATAGATTTGTCAGTAATCATAATTGCTTTGCATTAGGATTACAACTTAATTAGAATTTGAGAAGAATTAAAATGCAGCAGGAGGTTCTCTAACCTCTGATTGAGGTATCCTAAATGAGGGCACTGGGATCCACACAGGAGGTGAGTAGAGAGAAAGCTAATGTAACCTTAGGGTCCTGTGTCTGAACCCTGGCTAACTAAGGAGAGTCACTCACAAACTATTCATATTTTTCTCCAGGCTGCATGTTATTAGCATTGATAACATGACATCTTTGTGAAAAGCCAAGGCTAGAATTTGCATTTTATGAAGAGTATAAACCTACAAGAGGCTGTTCTCTATTCAGTTCAGGAGCAGACTGTTACAGGTAGGAGCGAATTAACTTTAGGATCACTTATTTGGTATAGTATTTGGTATGTATTTCCTCTGTACCAGTGTAGAAGGGGGGCATTTGGAAAGAGCCTCCAAGCTTTACCAATTTATAGTCCACCCTAATATAATCCAATATGACGATTATGTCTTCAACGTGTAGTTGAATTCCACAGTATACCATAAACATATATGGCTTGATTTGGTTTAATAACCCATCTAAATTAGTTATTTCAGTAATTTGTAAAGATCAAGATGTCAAGTTTCTCTAAGCTCTTGTGTATCTTTTTACAAAATTAAAGATATGATTTGTTGAGCTCCTGACTTGAGGGGTTGAAAAAAAGTTACATAAATTGCTGTAATGTACAGTCAGAAAATGGTATATTTAAGCATTTATTTATATATTTATCAGCTACCTGTGATGAAAGTGCCCTATACAGATATTAATCCTCATAGAACCTACAGTCTTAAAAAAAAGTATTGAGAACTCTTCACTTTTGTAATGACAACAACCTTATAAAAATAAAACCACATCATTTTTCTTTCCCATTGGGGTTGATAGAACTAATATGAAAAATCTTATAAAACTCTCCAAAAGATAAGTACTTAGGATCTAGAGTCTACAATAGTATGAGGATAAAACACATAAGTGAATAAGGAATTAGGATTCTGCAGGTTTGAAAGCTGTTTAGCGATCAATGTCAGGAAATCCTTGTGCATCCTATAAGGATAAACCTAGACTTGCTTCTCAGACCAAACAGCTCTTTAAAATTTCTTTCTCTGACTTATCTCAGGCACTAGAGACACAAAGTTCTTCCTTCTGACAGAGCTAATACTCTATACAATGGGAGTTCTTCTCTTTCACTTTTCTTTTTCTGTTCCTCTACAGAAGGTCACACTTGTTTCAAAGATTTCTGTTGTTACTTGTTACAAGAATATAAGATAATTTAAAAATAGACATCAGCTCCGTGCTGGAGTGCATGGCTGTAATCCCAGCAACTCTGGAAGCTAGGGAAGGAAAATCACAAGTTTGAGGCCAGCTTGGGCAGTGTAGTGAGACCCTGTCTCAAAATTTTCAAAGAACTAGGGGTATAACTTAGTGACATAGCATTTTGGTGTTCAATCCACAGCACTGCAAAATAAGTAAATGAAAACAAATAAAAATATGGTACCATAAAAATCATATATTTTAAGAAATATGTCTAAAATTTTATAGAAGTGATTCCAAATTAACTGTTTCTGATTCCCTTGTTATAATGGTAATCTATTCCCATGATCTATTTTTCTTTCTGGGTTAGTAGGAGGAGGGGTTCCCTTCCCTTTCTCCACCACCTCTGAGTGTCTCATCTTGCCCTAAATTTACTGCAAAAACTGAAAATGTATTCAAAAGAGATTGAATCCCATACTGACTAAGTTGTTCAATTTTTTTGAGTATTTTAGGATTGAAAGTCATTTATTTCTCTGTTCATGCTACCTATATAACCATAGATATTAAATTTCCCAACTTTATAGTAAAATTTAAACCATTTCAAAGTGGCATGACAGAAAGGCTGCCTACTGAAACACTATCATCTTTACTACCAGACAGTATCACCGCTCCATAATGCTTTGCATGTCTACCAATTTATTAAATATTGAGCAGCCAGGAATTGACATTTATTTATGTATTGTCAGAAAAAGATATTGAGAGTGAGTGGAAAATAGAACAGTTAGAAGATCTGGGAAATCTAAAAAGAAAATCAAAACAAATACACAACAAAAATTTTGCGGTGCATCCAGCTACATATAGTGATCCAGTTAATTAGTCAGGGTCTGTTATTGAGTCCAGTAAAGTTTTAACATTCAGGTGATTTAGGTATAAAGAAATCATTATATTGTTATAGTGATTTGTTTTATAAGCCTGTAAATACATCACAATAGAAATTACAAAGAACTTGTTTCTAAACAATTTTTCAAAACAAGTATTCAGAGAGAAAAGTAGGATAGGGGCTCATTTACTACAATCAAGAATAAATTAAGGTTTCAAGAATAAATAAAAAATAAAAAACAAGAATGTTAACAATGAACATTCTTGTTGTTAGTGATGGGAAAATAACTAGAAATCATTTTTAAGAACATACATAAAAAGAGCTTTTGAGGGCTGGAGTTGTAGCTCAGTGGTAGAGTGTCTTCCTCGAATGCGTGAGGACCTGGGTTTCATCCACAGCATGAGATAAAAAATAAATGCATAAATAAAAATGAAGATATTTTAAAAAGTTTTTGATGTATATGGGTGTAAGTCAAGGGATCAATGCCTAGGCTACAGAAAGCAGGGACACTCCAGCAATTTCAGCACCTGAAATCTGCAGATTTCTCTGTTAATTCATTTCCTTACTCTCACCTTCATTTATCTCTCAATAACAACCTCTTATATAAGATGACATTCCTCTTTATATATCTATAGCTCAAGGATAGACATGGACCCTCTGTGTCAGGTATCCAACCCTAGAGTTTGAATGTTAGAGGTGGCAGTGTTGTGATTGCCAGTGTCACACTCGTGTTGCAGCAGTGGGGGAAGGATCAATTCCCTAAGGCTAAGTGGGGAGTAGAGATTACTGTGTAGTGTGACAACCAGTGCAATGGTGTGAATGGTGATTCACTCAAACACCACACATCAAGGATGGGTCCTGATTTTTCCAGTCTTTGCACTGAATAGAACATCCTGGACTGGAAGGCCAGTTGATGCAATCAGAACCAATATGGTATACCAAAACTCTGCTGAGGCTTCAAGGGGGCTGGCATAGTCACCTCCACTGAACTTGAACCTAAAAGTTTATAATTGAACAATTACTATAATCTTTCCACTACATGTAAGCCAAGAGTAAAGCCAAGACACTTGTGGGATGTGAATAAGAGAACAAGAAAAACTTGTTTTGATGAAATTGTTTGAACTCAAGGACCTGTACTCAAAGCCAGTGGTAGCCCTGACATTTTTGATAAAAATAACCCAAACGGGGGCTGGGGATGTGGCTCAAGCAGTAGTGCGCTCGCCTGGCATGCGTGCGGCCCGGGTTCGATCCTCAGCACCACATACCAACAAAGATGTTGTGTCCGCCGAGAACTAAAAAATAAATATTAAAAATTCTCTCTCTCTCTCCTCTCTCACTCTCTCTTTAAAAAAAAAATAACCCAAACATTTATTTTTGTTTATATCCACTTGAGTTTCATTTTCTGTCTCTTGCTTCAAAACTATCCTGATACAATTATACTTGCTTTGTTCTTTTGCAAAAAAAAAGGTGTGGGGGGAATGCCTAACATTCCTTTTCCTAGCAACCTTTATGCACAAACACCTACATACAAACACACACACACACACACTCAGGAAGAGTTTCATCACTGCATACAAAACAAAAGCAAATCAAAATTAAAAGTAAGCTTATCCTGGTAATAGTTCTTAAGACACACTTGAAAAACATCAAGATCAATCTTAATGTCTGGCATTTTATGTTATATTTTATCTTAATGTGGGGCATTTTATAAATGAGCAAGCAGAAAAAATTTGAAAGCATGGAAACAAGCATTTCAAAGTGAGAACTGAATAATTATTATACTCCTACGCTCACATGATCCAAGGAACTTGAGGCAGAAGACTGTTTAAGAGATGCCTATTTTCCTTAACCTATGTACACCCACTGGTTTGTAAAAGAATTCAAGGTAGAAGTCCAGGAATGCATTGATTGGTAGTATAAGATGTAATTTCCTTTTATTCACCTCACTACCATTCCCAAAAGACAGACAAATAAATTCATGGTTGAACATTATGATGGTTAATTTTATGTGTCCATCTTAATGGGTTTAGCGATGCCCCGGTAGCTGGTAACATTATTTCTGGGAGTCTATGAGGGTGTTATCAGGAAAGTAACATTTGAATCAGTAGACTGAGGAAAAAGATTACAATCACCAAGGTGAATGGGCATATACAATCCTTTAAAGGCCTAAATAAGAACAAAAATGGAGAAGAGGTGCACATTAACTCCCACTGCTTGGCTGAACCATACATCCTCTCCTGCTCTCAGTCCTGATACTCAGGACTTCAGACTCTGAATTGGACTTAACACCATCATTTTCCTAGTCCTTGGGCCTGAATTGGACAATAACCAGATCACTGGCTTTCTTAAACCTTCAATTTTCAGAGAGAAAATTATGGAACTTCTCAACCCTCTCAACTTTTCAACTTCCATAATCATGTGAGCCAATTCCTAATAATAATAACTCCTTATAATACATCTCTTTCAATATATCTATATCTAACTACATCTATAGCTTCATCTATACGCACTACTAGTTTTCTTTCTCTGGAGAATACTAACACAGTTATCAGATATTGGTCATTTGTTATTTTCAAGTAATCAGATTGAGGGCTGACATTTTTACAATAATAAATGATGGATTTACTACATCTCTGGGTGGGTTGTTTAATAAGTCTTTTTCCATTTTCCTCTGTAAACGGTGTTAATTATACTTCCTATCTCCCATAAGTGCTATGATAATTACTGTTGGTAAAGCACTTAGGTTTCCATGGAGAAGAGAAATGGTGTAAGGGCAATGTATTACCACCATAATTATCATTGCCCTGGGCATCTGCTCATTAATGACTGCATTTGAGTAAAAACCCATGAAAGGTTTAATTGATATGAGGCAGAAACTGGTCAACCTTAGCCATATTCACTGCCAAGTTTTAGTCCAGAGAGAAAAACTTTTCTCTAATTAGATCATCTCAAATATCATCACAAAGAGGAATACAAGAGTTTCAAGTGTTTTAACAATTTAGTATTCACTCATTTAACAAATATTTGTTGAATACCTGGTGTGTGCCAGGTGCTGCTCTGAGTTCCAGGTATCTAATGATGAACAACAACAACAACAACAAAAAAAAAAAAAACAGATGACTTTATGGAGCTTATATTCTAGAGTTTAAAATGTGCACCAGGGCTATAGTTTTTCCTCTTCTGATCCAAATCCTGTATTTTTGTTTCTTCATCAAGCACTCTATCCCTAATTCCACCTTTTGCAACCCATCACCAACCGCTTGCATTATTTCCTTCTGATGAAATCGATCCTAAATATTTATTTTTCCAAAAAAATAAATTGCCATCCATTATGTAAAACAGCTTCATATATGCTTGTCCTTTTCTCCCTAAAACCTTTGGATTTTTTCCAATTGTCTGTGACATCAATTACAATACCATATACATAGTGTCCTAAGAAGTAATTCCTTAATTAAATTAAACAAGTTATATGACTCCCTAATATTTTAAAAATCAATAGAAGCTTAGATGATTTGCCAATATGTGTCATCTATTTTTTACTTTGCAAAGCAAGGCTAGTTGTCATGTTTAGATATGAGGTGTCCTCCAAAGCTCATATGACACAATGTATGGTTGAGAGTTTAAATCATTGTGCTATAAGAGCCTTAACCATATCAGTGCATTAATTCTTCATAGGGATTAGTTGGGTGGTAACTGTAAGCAGGTAGGATGTGGCTGGAGCAGGTGGGAGTATGCCTTTCTGGTTTATATTTTATCATGATGAAGACAGCCAACTCTTTCTCTGCTTCCTGGTGGCCATGTCCTGAGTGGCTTTCCTCCATCTCACATTTATGCCATGGTCTGCCTCACCTAAGGGCCATGAGGAACGGAATTGACCATCTATAGATGGAGACCTTAGAAATTGTGAGTTACAAGCTTTTTCTCCTCCAAAATCATTCTTATTAGGCCTTCTGGTCATAGCATTAAAAAAAAAAGCTGATAAAATACCAGGGTTTGAAAGAAAGAATAGATTTTGAGTGGAAAAATATAACACACACACACACACACACACACACACACACACACACACATATACATACACACTATTTACTAGTTCTGCCATTCCAGTACTCACCTGCTATGGCAGGATTTTCAACTTCTAGAAACGGGTGACCTGTCAAAATCACTCCAGGCATCCTGTGGTGTTATTTCCTGGATACTCATGTTAATTAGCAACTATAGGACATCCAAGAATGATTTCTTCTATTCTGGTCTTCTTTGATACTGTCAACTGCAGAGTCACAGTTATTTCTAAAGCTGCATAATGAAGGTAGGTACTTTATCTCTTTTTAGGTTGAACTTTCTTTTATTAAATACCATTGACCCCACTTCTTCTGGGCAACACTATAATTACGATATCCTAGAGCACTGGCAATAACAAACTAATATGCAACTTTATCCAAGGTTAGGGTTTCAAATCCATATTGCCAGTTCAATAGGAAAAAAAAGGATAAATGTACATTCCCTTTCTTTTTGTTGTTCATTGCCCCCAGAACACCAACGAAATACAAAAAAAATCTGTTTTTTTTTTTTTTTTTGGAGGGGCGGGTACTATGTAGGAATTCTGTGTTGAGGATTGGGGTCTACAGACTTCGTGATTGTGACATGCTTGGTGATTAGAAAGTTTCTGTGCAAAGATAGAATGCTTGGCTGCTAGGAGATACCTAGCTACTGGGAAACTCCTGTGCAAAACCACGGGATGTCTGGCTGCCGTAGCATTATCCTTCTCAAGTTTACCTTGATTCCCAGACCTAGGATGCCCAGCCTTCTCCCTCTAAGATAACTAATCAGGCATGATCTGGTCTCCATGGTAATGCCCCTGGAGAATAGGGGCTCCATGTTTATTCTAACCTGGACCTTATCTCAGCTAGCACTCTGGGTTACAGAAATACTAATTAGAATATAGTCATGGTAACCAGAGGTATACTTTCTTTGTGTGAAAAAACTCTCAGGCAGGTAGGAGCAAACACTTCACTTCTGCACTTCTTCTTCACCACTTCGCATTACTCTCTCCACTCCATCTTGTCTGTCTGCTTGTACTTTTGGTGTCTGTGTCTATTCTTTGTGTGTCTCTTAATAGTGTGCCTCCACAAGTGTTCCTGTGAATTGAACCCAGGGGCACTTAACCACTGAGCCACATCCCCATCCCTTTTTTATATTTTATTTAGAGGTAGAGCCCACTGAGTTGCTTAGGGCCTCACTAAATTGCTGAGGCTGGTTTTGAACTTGTGATCCTCCTGCCTTAGCCACTGGGATTACAGGTGTGCGCCACTGTGCCCAGCTACATAAGGATTCTTTAGACAAACTTTCTCCATCAGTTTCTACATTTCTAGGTTGAATTTTCCCTATTCTTTTTTCCACCCTTCTTTCTGCTCCCCACATCAAATAAACGACTATATAATCAGACTAAAAATGTGTTAGAAGGCCCAGTTTATTTAATTATTTTAAAGTAGCATTGTCTTCTCAAAGTTCTTCCCTGCAAGTGATTTTCTCACATGGTAATCCACATTATATTTCCCAAATGGACATATATCAAACTTAGGTTGAACCCTTAGAACATGACTTTTGGTCTCCTCTTCTTCTTTGTTGGATCAACAAACTGGGAAATTATAGATCAAGTAGTTACTGTGTTTTGGTCACTAAACCATATAAATTTCCAAAAATGTTTGCATATTTGAGGGTTGTGGAAAAGAAAGTAAACTTTGTGTTGCTTTCAATAAATGGGAACTATCAAAAAAATAGATCAATTTAAACTAGTTTTATGCTATAAAGTTGTCATTGATATTGTGCACATTAGAAACAATGGGGGATGGGGGTGAAGTTACTCAATATTAGGTCAAGAATACCAAATTATTGGTCATAAATTAAGTCATTGCACCTCCAAATTCCAACCACAAACTTTCTAAAAGCATTATTCTCAAGGAACATCAGCAAAATGAAAATAAAGTACTATCCAAAATACCTATTGTAAGACTCTGCTAAAAACTGAGTTTATACACATGCTTTAGTCTTGAAAGCAAAAGACTTCTGCTCCCTCCAACACTTTCACATTTCCTCCTTTCTCAAATCTAAATCTTGAGTTCCTGCCACATTCTTATCAGTTATGTGAAGGAGGTTAGAAGTCAAGAATAAAGAGGAAGCAAGATGGCTGAGATTAATTTTATCAATGAAACTTCATGGACAAGTCATTTAATTTCTTTTTGCCTCATTTTCTCATCTGTGAAGTGGAAGAAATAATCATATCCACCCCATAGTCAAATCCTGAGTAATTAGTGTGCTTACTCGTGTAAAACACCTTAAGCAGTGATTAACAGCAATCAGCCAATGAGTATTGGGTATCATAAGATAATAATTATCATCACCATGGTATCATCTCCTTTACTACATCAGGCATGCATCCCTATAATGATATAGATGAAGGAGAAAAAAAGAGATATTCATTCTGAGTTCCTTGACCCACTGAACAATGATATGTGGAATTGAGCAAACAGGAGATGTTTTCTCTCACTTGCACAAAGTATCCACATCCAGGTAACATAGTCAAATGTTATAAATTTGAACTAACCAAATTGGCTTACTCTCTTCCTTTCCAGAAGATAATTTCCAATTAAGCAGAGATGTATCTGGATGTGAAAAGGGACTGTAGAATAACTCCCCTCTACAAATCAGAGATATCAAATGATAGCATGCAGATGCCTCAAAAATATTGAATCAGAAATTAGAAGGTCAACTTGGGAAGGCTGAGAGAGACATCCCAGCAGTAATATGGAGTTGAATTGATGTTCTCAAGGGTGTAAGTTGTAGAAGCAGAGGCATGATTCATTATGACTGGGGCTGTGTTAGTGGCAAGACTGTATCAGGCAACAAAAGACTCAATGTGAGTACAAAAATGCATTTTGTAGATGGGTAGGGGACTTTGGTTTGTGCAAGTGGAAAAATGTCTCCTCTGAGTGTTTGTATATTCATTTTGCATGTGTCTCTGCGTCATAGGAATGAGAGTACAAAGAGTACAGTCTGATATGTCTAATGATTGATATCAAACACAAAGACTTTTCAAGCATATGCTGGTTAATCTACAATTTATCTTTTAGCACTGAACTTTCAGGCCTTCCAAATGACCTAATATTTTTAAATCACAGCCCCAAATTCTCCTGCAAAACATTTAACACTATTGCAATGTCATATCTGTATTACCTTTAGTCATCCAGAGCCTTTCAGTCTGGTAGAAAATCAATGATTGCCTTTCAATAGTCCCGAAGAGAACATTCAGGTTTCTGTCTCTTCAACAGAGATGTATGTCTGAGACAGCAATGACTGCTCTGTAGATTCTTGTAGAATGGAATCATTCACATCACCTCTGGTACAAATAACAAAGATGTCGAGAATAAAACAGAAGATTGCTGATCTTACTTTACTAGTGAATGTCCCCAGGGAGGCAAAATCAGATTAATTGCCCAATCTCTCGGGAAACTGTGCCCAAGAAAAAGGATAGCAAGACCATATTTTGTGTCACTCCATACAAAACATAGCAAGCCATCAAAGTAATCACAGAATCCAGTCTCCAAGAAGAAGACTACTGTGAAAAGGAGAATAAGTGATAAAGAGAAGCTATTTTATGTTGTATTGTGGTAGTTCTATTTTCTTATATCAATTCCTTCTCAGAAAAGTGATAGCTTAAGTGTTGAATACATGTGTGTGCATTTATGTAAGTGTGTGTGTCTATTCCTAGGGTAATCATCACCCATTTACTTTAGTGACTCATATTTTGAAAAATGCCAACTTTCTTTTCCTCTTTAACAGGAGGGTGCCTCCTTTCTTTGGTTTCTGACCTCTGCTTGTACGATGTAAAAAGTGATTTATGTCACACTGAGGTAGAACTATTTGTTATTGTTATAGTGTTGGACAGTGGTGGTGCAGTAGGACACCATCATCAGACTAAAATGTTTTTCTTAATGCATCTGTATTTTTAAAATAAAGCTGTTTGGAAATGAGTCATAAGAAAAAGACATTCAGCATATTTACCCAGGATATACAATCTGTTAATTTCAAGTCAATATATATTATCAAGAACTGGTATCCAGATGAATAAGAGAAACAAACTGAATTCTTATGATAATCTAGGCTGAGATTATTTTCCTCTAGTATGCAATTTTGAAAACCTTGGTTAATTGCCTCTTATGTATTGTAAAAATCTGACATTCTATGTTTGATCTGGTACTGCCTTCCTCTCTTCCTCAAAGATGTATGTGACATTGTTTTTAATTTAAATTAAACTCTCTTTAAACCTCCTTTTAAGAAATTTGAAGATACCAACAGGAAAAAGAGAAAATTTGGAAAATAGGTTGACACAGAGTTTAAAAGAGGGGAAAAATATATATAGTCTAAAAATGTTTCTTTCTTTCCAGACTACCATTTTCCCTTTCCAACTTTAATCTCTCTCCTGTTACATCATATAGTTGGACTGCCATCTTTTCCCTTGTAGAGAAACTATTATGGACAACTGATAGTTATCTAGACTGGCATTTTATGTAAAACCTTAACTCATATAAAATGACTTTATTTACAAATTATTTTAAACAGAATTTCAGACCAAAGGAAGTGTATTTGTATCCTTTAGATTATTTGCAGATCATTTTCTCCTCACAATTTTTAGACAACTTAAAACATGCATTGCTCTTGATTCTTCCTGGTATTCTACAACTCTATAAATGGCAGTTAAGGATTTTTAGCATCTCTTTCATCATCATCATCATCATCATCATTATTATTTTGCCATGCTGGAAGGATGAAACCCAGGGCCTCACACATGCTGGGCAACTGCTCTAACCCTGAGCTATATATCCCCAGGCAATTAGCCTTTCTTATAGATGTATCTTACTAACCCAATCAAGTTATAGAAATGATTTTCTATATTTAGCTATAACCCAGTGGTGGGAAATATGACCCCATGTATATAATATGAAGTAAAGTGACCACAAGGAGAAATGGCAAATGAAATTAGGTCAAAGAGCAGTAATGAAATCTTGCATGAATGAATGAAGAGAATTGTTGGGTTTTGCACAAAGTGACAAAAGAGTTCTTAGGGGTGTTTATAATAAATGCTTAAGGATTATTATACTCTAGCTTTCCTATATTTCATTTTCAATACCAATTTTGGATTTTATTTCATATACAAAACATTTTAAGTACATTTTGAATCAAATGACTTTTAAGAATAAATTTAGTTTGAAAAAATAATTTTCATATTAATATGGTAAATAGAAAATGAATGTCATCAGCCATAGGTAGAAATTAATATAAATAAATAAATAAATAAATGCAATAAGAGTGATGTTAATTTTCCACTTTGCTTACTTCAGGCAAGAATCGTCCCTAATACCATTTGGTATTGACTTTACATCTTCATATTTGACAAGTTTTACATCAACTCAAATTCTTGATTGTAAACCACTAAGTAATCTGAAGTTTCTCAACCTCCTGGAAGCTCTGCCAAACTTTTTCTGCTGCATCTAAGCAATTACCATTAACCATGATGTGGCAATTTCTCCTTCAGTACAGTGACAGCTCAGGCTCCCTTGGGGTACTAATGATATCTTCCAAAGAGGAAATCCACTGTACCATCTCTACAAGGAAATTAAGAAATTAAAGAACCTCATTGGACTGTGTTCCATTCTGAATAATAAACATTGTTTAAAGTCTAGTGTCCAGACAGAAGACTGTCAGACAACCAAAATAGATATTCCTTGCTTTTATCAATAGGTTTTCATGTTCTTTTTAAGGTTAAGATTTTAGGCAAATATTTATCTGCCTCAAATAAAGCTGACCAAGTTTTAACTAATTACTGGAAATACCTAGATGTCCTAACCAAACCAAAGCATCTACCTGAAAACTAACAGATGAATGGACATGTTTCAATGAAGATCTCTATCAACGCATTTAGATATTAGAAATATAGATAATATATCTAAAGAAAATTTCAGATAACAAGACTTTTTTTCCTTTGCTTTGTTTGGACATGTATGCTTACATCAGCATCATTCACAATAGCCAAAGACAAAAACAGCCTAAATTTCCATCAACAAACTAATAAACAAAATGTAGTATATCTGCACATCTGAATAATATTTGTAAAAAAAGAAATAATGGACTTACATTCTGTAACATGGGTGAACCTTGAAAACTTTACACAATGTGAGAAAAGCCAGTTACAAAAGTCTACATATTATGTAATTCCATTCATCAGAAAGTCCAGATAAGAGAAATCTGTAGAGATAGAAAGTAGATTAGGGGATGTTTAGAGCTGGGGACAGGGACTTAGGGCATATAATTATACTACCTAAAAGCTACAATATTTCTTATTGATGTGATAGAAATGTTCTAAAACTGACTGCAGCAATGACTGTGCATCATTTAAAATGTGAATATATTAAAAAAACAATGAATTATAGACCATAAATGGGTTGAGTACATGGTATGAGAATTCTATCTCAGTAAAACTGTTGAAAAAGAGAGCTGTCTGCTCCAGCTGTTCCTAAAATCTTTTGTTTAAAAAGTAATACCTTTCATTTTTGCACTTGTGTTTATTTTTTCAGGGATGTAATTCATATTTCTTCTGAGCACGATAAAGCAAAACAGTAAGAGAATTTTCTTTATCTTTGAGTGTGTGCAGAAAATAAGGCAAGCAATAAATCTGAATTATTATTGTGTAAGTAATTTATTTACTCAAAGTCATATATTAGGAGTTTTTCATGTGTCAGGAAACAGGCTATGGGCCCCAATTAGGTAATTAGTACACAGTGTTAAAACAATGTGCTGTCTTAGAACACAGAATATAAGGATTCTATTGCTATTTTAAGAAAATAGAATATCTTACTTTTGCCTCATCTAAAAACCTTTTCACAGTGTTATCATTTTAAATCAAACGTATCATAGCAAAACCCCTTATCATGACTAAGGCAGGGGAAAAATCAAAGCAGCAGCAACAGCAGCTAAAAGAAATGGAGCATACAGTGAAAGCTAGATCTTTCAAAAATTCAGTTCACAAAGGTTTCCATGGCATGTAATTTATTCATGGCTCCTGCTGGATTGAGTTAATAGCAGCTGCTTTTCCTTTTGGTCCTGGTAGTCATCCTCTAAAATGTCTCAGCTCATATCCCAAGAAAGGAGGCACTGCTGCTCATCTACGGTGTGATCCTTCCAAAACAGTATTATGTACATCGAGAGGCTGTTGGAGGCACAAAGACCCTAATCTAACATATGCCCTTTACTTTATGTTTTCCTTTATTTAGAAATCATTTTAAAAAGAAAGTCAAAATGATTATTTGATTACACAAAGAAAAAGATTCCATAACATACAAATTACAGATTGAATTTCTACTTATGTTTTGTGATATTCCTATATATCATCATCATGAGTTTAAAAGAATTTATAACCTAATGACAACAAGGCACTTTGGAAACAAGACACCTATTCTCACAATATAAATAAAACATGTACCTATTTATATAATATTTGTTAAGTGTTTATAGGAATATAATTTTATTTATATTTATATTTATTTGTCTTATAATTGCAGCAGTCCCGTAAGGAGATTTCTTTATTTTTATTGTTGGTCATTCAAAACATTACATAGTTCTTAATATATCATATTTCACAGTTTGATTCAAGTGGATTATGAACTCCCATTTTTACCCCGTATACAGATTGCTGTATCACATCAGTTACACTTCCATTGATTTACATATTGCCATTCTAGTGTCTGATGTATTCTGCTGTCTACCCTATTCTCTACTATCCCCCCTCCCCTCCCCTCCCCTCCCTTCCCCTCTTCTCTCTCTACCCTCTCTACTGTAAATCATTTCTTCACTTGTATTATTTTTCTCTTACCCCTCATTTCCTCTTATATGTAATTTTGTATAACCCTGAGGATCACCTTCCATTTCCATGCAATTTCCCTTCTCTCTCCCTTTCCCTCCCACCTCTCATCCCTGTTTAATGTTGATCTTCTTCTCAAGCTCTTTGTCCCTACCCTGTCCTTGGTTACTCCCCTTATATCAAAGAAGTCATTTGGCGTTTGTTTTTTAAGGATTGGCTAGCTTCAATTAGCATAATCTGCTCTAATGCCATCCATTTCCCTCCAAATTCTATGATTTTGTCATTTTTTAATGCAGAGAAATACTCCATTGTGTATAAATGCCACATTTTTTTAATCCATTCGTCTATTGAAGGCCATCTAGGTTGCTTCCACAGTCTTGCTATTGTGAATTGTACTGCTATGAACATCGATGTGGCAGTGTCCCTGTAGCATGCTGTTTTTAGGTGTTTAGGGAATAGACCGAGAAGGGGAATAGCTGGGTCAAATGGTGGTTCCATTCCCAGCTTTCCAAGAAATCTCCATACTGCTTTCCAAATTGGCTGCACCAATTTGCAGTCCCACCAACAATGAACAAGTGTACCCTTTTCCCCGAATCCTCTCCAGCACTTGTTGTTGTTGGACTTCATAATGGCTGCCAATCTTACTGGAGTGAGATGGTATCTTAGCGTAGTTTTGATTTGCATTTCTCTGACTGCTAGCGATGGTGAGCATTTTTTCATGTACTTATTGATTGATTGTATGTCCTCCTCTGAGAAGTGTCTGTTCAGGTCCTTGGCCCATTTGTTGATTGGGTTATTTGTTATCTTATTGTCTAATTTTTTGAGTTCTTTGTATACTGTGGATATTAGGGCTCTATCTGAAGTGTGTGGAGTAAAGATTTGTTCCCAGGATGTAGGCTCCCTGTTTACCTCTATTATTGTTTCTTTTGCTGAGAAAAAACTTTTTAGTTTGAGTAAGTCCCAATTGTTGATTCTAGTTGTTAACTCTTGCGCTATGGGTGTCCTATTGAGGAATTTGGAGCCCGACCCCACAGTATGTAGATAATAGCCGACTTTTTCTTCTATCAGACGCCATGTCTCTGATTTAATATCAAGCTCCTTGATCCATTTTGAGTTAACTTTTGTGCATGGCAAGAGAAAGGGATTCAGTTTCATTTTGATGCAAATGGATTTCCAATTTTTTCAGCACCATTTGTTGAAGATGCTATCCTTCCTCCATTGCATGCTTTTAGCCCCTTTATCAAATATAAGATAGTTGTAACATTGTGGATTAGTCTCTGTGTCCTCTATTCTATACCATTGGTCCACCCACCTGTTTTGGTACCAGTACCATGCTGTTTTTGTTACTATTGCTCTGTAGTATAGTTTGAAATCTGGTATCGCTATACCGCCTGATTCACACTTCCTGCTTAGCATTGTTTTTGCTATTCTGGGTCTTTTATTATTCCATATAAATTTCATGATTGTTTTATCTATTTCTACAAGAAATGCTGTTGGGATTTTGATTGGCATTGCATTGAACTTATAGAGAACTTTTGGTAATATTGCCATTTTGATGATGTTAGTTCTGCCTATCCATGAACAGGGTATATTTTTCCATCTTCTAAGGTCTTCTTCTATATCTCTCTTTAGGGTTCTGTAGTTTTCATTGTATAAGTCTTTCACCTCTTTTGTTAGGTTGATTCCCAAGTATTTTATTTTTGGGGGGGATATTGTGAATGGAGTAGTTGTCCTCATTTCCATTTCAGAGGATTTGTAGCTGATATACAGGAATGCATTTGATTTATGCATGTTGATTTTATATCCTGCCACTTTGCTGAATTCATTTATTAGCTCTAATAGTTTCTTTGTAGACCCTTTTGGGTCTGCTAGGTATAAAATCATGTCATCTGCAAATAGTGATAATTTAAGTTCTTCTTTTCCTATTTTTATGCCTTTAATTTCTTTCATCTGTCTAATTGCTCTGGCCAGTGTTTCGAGGACTATATTGAACAGAAGTGGTGAGAGAGGGCATCCCTGTCTTGTTCCAGATTTTAGAGGGAATGCCTTCAATTTTTCTCCATTCAGAATAATGCTGGCCTGTGGCTTATCATAGATTGCTTTTACAATGTTGAGGTATGATCCTGTTATCCCTAATTTTTCTAGAGTTTTGAACATAAAGGGATGCTGTACTTTGTCGAATGCTTTTTCTGCATCTATCGAGATGATCATATGGTTCTTATTTTTAAGTCTATTGATGTGGTGAATAACATTTATTGATTTCCGTATATTGAACCAGCCTTGCATCCCAGGGATGAATCCTACTTGATCATGGTGTATAATTTTTTTGATATGTTTTTGAATCCGATTCGCCTGAATTTTATTGAGGATTTTTTCATCTAGGTTCATTAGAGATATTGGTCTGTAGTTTTCTTTCTTTGAAGTGTCTTTGTCTGGTTTAGGTATCAGGGTGATGTTGGCCTCGTAGAATGTATTTGGAAGTTCTCCCTCTTTTTCTATTTCCTGAAATAGTCTTTTGATGGTTTCTTCTATTTCCTCTATTGTTATTGGCCTGTTTAGGTTGTCTATATCCTCCTGACTCAATCTGGGCAGATCATATGACTTAAGAAATTTATCTATGCCTTCACTATCTTCTATTTTATTGGAGTATAAGGATTCAAAATAATTTCTGATTATCTTCTGTATTTCTGAAGTGTCTGTTGTGATATTGCCTTTTTCATCCCGTATGCTAGTAATTTGAGTTCTCTCTCTTCTTCTCTTCGCTAGCATGGCTAAGGGTCTGTCTATTTTATTTATTTTTTCAAAGAACCAACTTTTAGTTTTGTCAATTTTTTCAATTGTTTCTTTTGTTTCAATTTCATTAATTTCAGCTCTGATTTTAATTATTTCTTGCCTTCTACTTCTTTTGCTGTTGTTTTGCTCTTCTTTTTCTAGGATTTTGAGATGAAGTATGAGATCATTTATTTGTTGGTTTTTTCTTTTTTTAAGGAATGAACTCCAAGCAATGAATTTTCCTCTTAGAACTGCTTTCAATGTGTCCCATAGATTCCGATATGTTGTGTCTGTGTTTTCATTTAACTCTAAGAAGTTTTTAATTTCCTCCTTGATGTCTTCTAAAACCCTTGATCATTCAGTAACCTATTGTTCATTCTCCATGTGATGCCTGATTTTTCCTTCCTTCTTTTGTCATTGATTTTCAGTTTCATTCCATTATGATCAGATAAGATGCATGGTATTATCTCTACTCCTTTATATTGTCTAAGAGTTGCCCTGTGACATAATATATGATCTATTTTTGAGAAGGATCCATGTGCTGCTGAGAAAAAAAGTGTAACTGCTTGATGTTGGGTGGTATATTCTATATATGTCAATTAAGTCTAGGTTATTAATTGTGTTATTGAGTTCTATAGTTTCCTTATTTAACTTTTGTTTGGAAGATCTGTCCAGTGGTGAGAGAGGTGTGTTGAAGTCTCCCATGATTATTGTATGGTGGTCTATTAGACTCTTGAACTTGATAAGAGTTTGCTTGATGAACATAGCTGCACCATTGTTTGGGACATATATATTTATGATTGTTATGTCTTGTTGGTATATGGTTCCCTTGAGCAGTATGCAGTGTCCCTCTTTATCCCTTTTGATTAACTTTGACTTGAAATCTATTTTATTAGATATGAGTATGGACACTCCCGCTTGTTTCCGCAGTCCATATGAGTGATATGATTTTTCCCAACCTTTCACCTTCAGTCTATGTATATCTTTTCCTATCAAATGCGTCTCCTGTAGGCAGCATATTGTTGGGTCTTGTTTTGTGATCCATTCAACTAGCCTGTGTCTCTTAATTGGTGAGTTTAAGCCATTAACATTTAGGGTTATTATTGAGATATGGTTTGTTCTTCCAGCCATATTTGTTTATTAATGTTACTAAACCTGATTTGTTTTCCTCTTTGATTACTTTCCCCCCTTTACTGTCCTACCTCCCACTGTTGGTTTTCATTGTTATTTTCCATTTCCTCTTCCTGTAATGTTTTGCCAAGGATTTTTTGAAGAGATGGTTTTCTAGCTGCAAATTCTTTTAAGTTTGTTTATCGTGGAAGGTTTTAATTTCATCTTCCATCCTGAAGCTTAATTTCGCCGGATACACGATTCTTGGTTGGAACCCATTTTCTTTCAGTGTTTGAAATATGTTATTCCAGGATCTTCTAGCTTTCAGAGTCTGTGTTGAGAGATCAGCTGTTATCCTGATTGGTTTACCCCTAAATGTAATCTGCTTCCTTTCTCTTGTAGCTTCTAAAATTCTCTCCTTATTCTGTATGTTGGGCATCTTCATTATAATGTGTCTAGGTGTGGATCTCTTATGATTTTGCACATTCGGCATCCTGTAGGCTTCTAGGATTTGGGATTCTGTCTCATTCTTCAAGTCTGGGAAGTTTTCTCGTATTATTACATTGAATAGATTGTTTATTCCTTTGGTTTGGAGCTCTGTGCCTTCCTGTATCCCAATCACTCTTAAGTTTGGTCTTTTAATGTTATCCCATATTTCTTGGATGTTATGCTCATGGTTTCTTAGCAGTCTTGCTGAGCTGTCTATGTTCTTTTCAAGTTGAAATACTTTGTCTTCATTGTCTGATGTTCTATCTTCTAAGTGATCTACTCTGCTGATAATATTCTCAATTGAGTTTTTAAGTTGGTTTATTGCTTCCTGCATTTCTAGGATTTCTATTTTTTTTTTATTACCTCTATCTCCCTGTGTAATTGATCTTTTGCTTCCTGGATTTGTTTATGTAGTTCCTTGTCAAAGTGATCTTTCATTGTCTGATTTTGCTGTCTCATGTCTTCCTTGAGACTCCAGATCATCTGAAGCATGTATATCCTGAACTCTTTATCTGACATTCCATCTGTTGCAGCTATTACCTCTTCTAAAGTTGAGTTGACCTGCATTGCTTGTGGTCCTTTCTTTCTTTGTCTTTTCATACTGCTCGCGTTTCTTTCTGCTTGGTGAAACTGTTGTGTTTTTGAAATTTTCCCCCTATTTATTTATATTGCTCTTGTATAGTTGGGAGATCTCTTTTGCAGGGCGGGTAGTGGCTGTGCTCCTCCTCTAATTAGGGTGATCTGTCTACCACGCTGGTCGGTCGCAGGTCTGCCCACCCTGTGGGCGCGGGTGGCGCTTCTGCTCTGCCCCCACTCCAATTGTGGTGACGTGTGACGTGTCTACCATGCTGGCAGGCCTCTAGGCCTGTTCCACCAGTGGGTCGCAGGTCTGCCTACCTTGCGGGCTCGGGCAGCAGTTCTGCTCAGCCCCCACTCCAAATGGGGCTACCTGACTGCCTCTCCAACGGGTCGCTGGGCCATTTTCGGACACGGGCGGCGGCTCTGCTCTACCCCCACTCCAACCAGTGTGACGTGACTGCCTCGGTGCTACGTGTCCACCACGCTGGCAGGCTACTGGGCCTGTCCTGCCAGTGGATCACAGGTCTGCCTACCTTGCAGGCTCAGACGGCGGTTCTACACAGCCCCTACTCCAAATGGGGTGACTTGGCTACCGCACCGTCGGGTCACTGGTCCTGTTCCAGGCGTAGGCGGCTACTCTCTTCAGCCCCAGTTGCAGTTGGGGTGTCGTGATACCACGCCGGCGGGTCACTTGGCCTGTTCTGGGCGCAGGCGGCAGCTCCCCTTTGCCCCTCTGGCCCCCACTGCACCCAGCAGGACCCGGACCGAGAAGCAGTTACCGCGGGGTCCCCGTCCCTGGGCCAAAGCCGCTCCGGGAGTCAGAACCCGGCCTCTCCGAGCCCGGTGCACGCTCTGCTAGGAGCAGGCTCCAAGGAGCGATCTCCACGGGTTCCCCAGCCCTAGGCCAAAGCAGCTCCAGGAGCCAGAGCCCGGCCGCTCCAAGCTCTCCGAGCTCGGTGCACGCTCTGCTGGGAGCAGGCTCAAAGACGCAGACCCCACGTGTTCCCCAGCCCTGGGCCAAAACTGTTCCGGGGGTCAGAACCCAGCCGCTTCGAGCTCGATGCACGCTCCACTAGGAGCTGGCTTCAATACGCAGTCTCCGTGGGTTCCCCAGCCCTGGGCCAAAGCAGCTGCGGGAACCAGAACCCAGCCGCTCAGAGCTCGGTGCACACTTTGCTAGGAGCGAGCCCCAAGGAGTATTCTCCACAGGTTCTCTAGCCCTGAACCTGAGCGATCTGTCTGCGAGACACAGGCAAATGCCAGCCTGAAATCACCTGTTCCATAGCTGAATGAGCTGAGATCAGTAGAAAACAGGGATGATTCCATCAGCTCTCCAAGATGGCGGCCACTGTCCTTCTCTGTGATCCGACCGATGTCGAGAACTGAACTGGACCGCTTCTCTCCTCCGTCTCAAAGGCAGAACTCAGCACTAAGCACAGCCATTATGCCGCTGGCAGAAGCCCCCAGAATCCGCATCGCTGCACCCCCGCTCCGGCACCTCGCTTCCCAGCATGCACCGCAGACTCCAGCCGCAGGGCTATCCGCCGATCGGGCAATGCGACCCTCTGTGTGGAGAAATCGCCTGCATCCGAGCCCCCGCAGTCGAACCTCGCGTGATGGAAATCCCTCTACTAGATTCTGGAGCACCTCAATTTCGCTGGAATTTCCCAGCAAGACAGCCTTCAGCTGTTTCACCTCATCTTTCTCCCGCACAGTGACGCGGCGCACGAGGGTGATGCACTCCCTTCGCTGCCATCTTCAATCCCCATGATCGAGATTTCTTTATTCTTAAACTTTAGCTAAGATAATGAAGTCTCACATATATACTCAGTCAGTATATACAGGACCTGAATTGAACTAAGTTGGTAATATTCCAGTCCACTCTTCTTTCTGTTACATTCTTGCTTCCACTTGTCTCAGAATATGGCTACATGATTCAATATTGAACAGAAATTGGAGATATGGGTGGGGCTAAGTAATTGAAAAGTGTCTTTCACTGATCTCAGGTATGACCATTGCATCTCCTAGTCAGATGGGTAAAGAGTAAAGAGTCCCACTCAGGCAGGAAATGTGATTGTCCCTAGATTTAAAGTAGTTTGAAGCTACCTGACACAATCTTAAAAATTCTTTGCAAAGTGAACGTCCATCATTGAGACCACATTATGCCCAGAGAAATCATGTCCTGGATCACTCAATGAGAGATCCAAGTGAAAAGTACTACCTAAGTCCAAATGAGGATTATCCTTAAAACTGGTTATTGTATGCAAATAGCAAAGATACATCACTAAAGGAAGAGGAAATTTGTGTACACTCAGGATATTATGAGACCCAAGAGAAAGCCATATTTAGAGCAGCAAAAGCAGCATCTGCCATATCAGAGAGGAAGTACCTATATGAATTCAGCAGGAAAGGGCCTCCCTCATTTAAGGAAGGATTGGCAAATAAAATGAACTTATAGGGAAAGATCAGTCAAGAATAGGCCTGCAAGGACAGGTATAATCTCAGAGAACAGTTCTCAGGATTGAGTTAGAAAGTATGGCCTGGGGAGAATTCAGAATCTTACAAATTAAAGATAAATATATCTGATCAGCAGCTCCACTTAGTTCTGGAACTTTACATTTATAACTTCAGCATTTAAGTCAATGCAGCATTTAAAAAAAAATGACTATAGTAGTAGTCATATTACATGTACTATATTAGTGGCTTTATTCTTTTGTTATAATATTAATGAATTATTTAATTAGTAGTGTTGACCAACTTGATATCCCTATATTAGAGGAAAGTAAGTTAAAACAAATAGACTTCAAAATATCTAGTGCATCAGTCATGTTGGAAGTTTAATTTTCACTTCCATAAATAATCCAAAGAGGTATTCCCAGGAAAGATTAGGTTCATTTTACTCTGTGGTTTAAGGATCCAGGCTTGTTAACATTTAGGAATCCTGCCATTTGCTTAACCAGTAAGAGGGAAAGAGAGTAAAGACAAGCACATTCATTTCCCAAAAGAGTTCAGCAAGAGATGTATGCATATCTTTTAGCTCAAAATCTGTCATATGGCCATATCTAATAGTAAGATTGGAAAATATAAGCTTGCTAGGGTTCCAAACAGGACAGAGAATTGTGAATTCAGTGACTATGTAGCATTTTTTGATGTTTTTTCTTCATTTACATCTATGTATATACAGTGAGCATTGAGTGTAATAATGGCAATGAGCAAAGTCTACAACACATTTAATGTGAAGGACACCCAAACAGAACCAAAGTATAATATGGTAGGCAGCAACCAATTCAAGAAAGCCAAGGAAATTTCTAATGAAAAAAAAAAGCCATGACTTGGATTTCTTTTTAATTCTAACATAAATGCTTGTTTTTCTTCTTCATCCTTATGCTATATTTTAATATCTATGGATAGGGACATTCACAGATAAAATGCTTCTTTGGGTCATATATATACATATATGACTTTTCATGATTAAAGAAATTAAACACCATAGTCTAAACATTGGGATGCCATATGCAATCTAGAAATAGCTAGAAATACCTGTGAAGTTTCTCAGTATTAATAGATTAACATTAATTCTATATCTTGTTATCAGCCAAAAAGAAATACAGGAAGATTTAAATAAGATTTAAATTTAAATCCACACAGGATCTGCATCTCCAATTTGCAGGCAAGGTGGTAGGATGAAAGAAAGAAGGTTAGATTTACAAATGGTCTTCTACAGTAATTCCAGGTATTTGGAGGCAACTAAATGAGAGGTTGTTTGGTAAAGTTGATAAGGATTTTATTTATGTAAATTCACTCCTTTAAGGTAAGATTGAGATTTTTGCCTTATTTATTCCTATGACAACATGATTTTGAGGCCTGGAAGATAGCAACATCAATAACAGAAAATTTCCAAAATCCAGGGAGACAATTAATGTAATTTAAACAGACAATGAAAACTCAGTAGTTAGAGAATTAAGGCCTTCCATTGTACTTGTATAGTCCACATGGGGTTATAAATCATTTGACCACTTGTCTCAAGCCTGTGTATCTCTATTTTAAAAAAGGCTGATCAATACCTGCAGAGAGAAACAATCTATATATCAATGCAGACCCCTATATCAAGACACTAAAAGGCATTATAGAAATTAAGTCAGCAGCAATACCAAGTCTTTTATTCTTCCATTCTTATTTCTTCTGATGTGAATATCATTAGGACTATGATCACCAATGTTTAGAAAACAGAGTATTTTTCCATTTCATTTTTTTGTGTATTCCATCCTCAAAAAGTATTTTTTTCTTAATTTTCTTTTCCTTTTTATTGGTGCATTATAATTATATATAACAGTTGGATTTGTTATAATATATTCATAGTGCACACAATAAAAGAGTATAATTTGATCAATTTCACTCCCCAGTACCTCCAAATTCCTTCCCCTCCCTCTCCCTGATCCCCTTCTTCTATTTTACAGGTCTTCCTTCTATTTTTTTTAATTTGTTCTAATTAGTTATAGATGACAGTAGAATGTATCTTGATACATTATATACAAGTGGAACACAACTTCTCCTTCCTCTGGCTGTATATGCAGAGTCACACCAGTTGTTTAATCATACATACATATAGGATAATAATGTCTATCTCATGTTACTGTCCTTCCCATCCCCACAGTCCCACACCTCACCTCACTTCTCTCTTGCACAAGCCAAAATACCTTTATACATCCCTACTCCTCCCCCCCAACTATGGATCAGCATCGGCTTATCAAAGAAAACATTCAGCCTTTATTTTGGGGGGATTGGCTTATTTCATTTACCATGATGTTCTCTAGTTCCATACATTTGCCTGCAGATGCCATAATTTCATTTGTCTTTAAGGTTGAGCAATATTCCATTATGTTTATGTAGCACATTTTCTTTATTCATTCATCTGTTGAAGGGCATCTAGCTAAGTTGGTTACATAGTTTCACTGTTGTGAATTGTGCTGCTACATCACTGATGTGGCTGCATCATTGTAGTGTTCTGATTTTAAGTCTTTGGGGTATAAACCAAGGAGCAATGTAGCTTGGTCAAATGATGGTTCCATTCCAAGTTTTCTGAGGAATCTTCATACTGTTTTCCAAAGTGGTTGCACCAATTGGCAGTCGCGTCAGAAATGTATGAGTATACCTTTTTCTTCATATCCTTGCAACATTTATTGTTGTTCGTACTCTTGATAAAGGACATTCTGATAGAGTCAGATGAAATCTTAGAGAGCTTTGATTTGCATTTCTCTAATTGCTAGAAATGATGAACATTTTTCCATATGTTTGTTGATTGATTGTATTACAAAACAGAAGACAAAAAGCAAACACATATAAATACAGTTATCTCATACTAGACAGAGGCATCAAGAACATACATTGAAGAAAGGATAGCCTATTCAAAAATGGTTCTGGGAAAACTGAAAATCTTTATGTAGCAAAATTAAATCAAACCTCTCTCTCTCACCCTGCACCAAAAAAAAAAAAAAAAAAAAAAAAAAAAAAAAAAAAGTGGTCTTTTGTCACTAAACACTAGAAAGAGACCCTGTATCTAATAGAAGAAAAAGTAGGCCCGAATCTTCATCATGTCAGCTTAGGACCTGACTTCCTTAACAAGACTCCTAAAGCACAATATGCAAAATTAAGAATCAATAAATGGGATGGTTCAAACTGAAAACTTTCTCCATTTCTCCTCAGGAATGAAAACAATCAATAACGTGAAGAGAGAGCCTACAGAATGGGAAAAAATCTTTACTACATGCACCTCAGATACAGCACTCACCTCCAGGATATGTAAAGATCTCAAAAAACTTAACACCAAAAAACAAATCACCCAATCAATAAATGGGCTAAGGAACTGAACAGACATTTCACAGAAATAGAAACACAATCAACCAAAAAACATGTAGAAAAATGTTCATCATCTCTAGCAATTAGAGAAATGCAAATCAAAACTACTCTAAGATTTCACCTCACTCCAGAGTACTTTTTAAGAAAAAAATAAATTCTATGTCTATCTCTGGATAGCAGGTAATAGAGTTGAGGTAGATTGGGGAATTGAAGAATATTATAGCATTCCTCGAAATTGATGGAGACATCATAAGGTGCACTCTTTGAGTCACTTGAGTTTGATTTTGGAGTTATATTCAATAATTTTATTTATTTTTCCAAGGTTTACCTGACTTTAATTTCTAGATTTTTCTAGCCATTTTAGAACAAATATACTTTTTACTGAAGAAATGTTCCACCTGAGAAAAGTCATGTCAATGGATATTCAACATATTAGTATAGATTATTAAATTATATTTGACATTGAGCACAAAGAAACCTTAGTAAATTGGTTCAAGGAAGTTAAAAATTGTTTTCATATCAAAAGGAGATTTCTGATTTAATTATAGCCTATATTATTCCATTCTAAAATACAACAACAACAACAGTAAAAACACTCAAAACATCAATCTAGGGCTAGCTCAGTGATAGGGAACTTGCGTAGTATGCATGAGACTCTGAGGCTAGAGGTTTGACCCTCAGCACAGAAAAAGAAAAAGAAAAAAAGCTAAATTTGCCAAAATACCAAAACAGCTGAATGAATTTCATCAAAAATTTTAAGACACATTAAAATATCTGATTTTTGCTAATCATATGTGTCATTTTTCTTAAATCTTATTTTTCTTTCCTGGAAACTCTACTCACATTGCAAATATACAAATGAGAACTCCCAAGATTCTGGCATGACAAAATTGTAAGATGTTTGTAAATAAAATTCACTACAGCAAAACAATTTCAATTCCTGTATTACTTAATAAATAAGCTAAAAAAGAATTTGAACTTCATATTTTAAGCTTCATTCTTAATATTTTAAGTTTTCATTCTTACTGTGTTGGTGAATAACTATGTAGAACTCTGTTGTATAAGTTCAACAGACATCAGTGATAGCTACATAATAGACAATAATTTTAGATCTTTTGTTTACATTATGTGAAGTAAATAGTATAATTTTTTGTCTAATATTAATTCTGGATCAAACCAATAAAAATAAATTGCTTTTCACCTTATTTATCTTCTCAAAGAGCCTTGGGTTATTTGATTCAAAAAAAAAAAAAGATTCAAATGAAAGCAAGAGGAATTTCTAGGAATTTCTAGTACCTAAATACAAATTTGAGATGGTAAAATAATGTTTTATATTATAAGTAGATATTGATAAATAGAACAAAAAATATAAAATGTCAATATATTTCATATTAGATTTAAAGTTTATGTTTTGTTCTAGTTTTATTTGACATGTAATAATTTTACATATTTATGAAACACACAAAAATGTTTCAATACATATATTATGTGTGTGTGTGTATTGATAAAATCAGGGTATTTAGCATATCCACCTCAAACATTTATCATTTTTGTGAGGTTCAAATGTTGAGTTAATTTCCACTTGGTTTGAATACTATTTTATTGCTACAGAATAAACTCTGCTTTATTATTCAGTAAAAGTATCACTGTTCTAAGTTTTCTAATTTAAAAAAAAATAAAGAAACTATTTTCCCCATTTGTTGTGATTATTATATATTTCAATAACAACAACAGAAAACGTTCTCTAATCTAGTATGGTGACAACAGTTTTGGATGAAATGTTTGTATTACTACTACAGCACTTGACTTTCAACTTATTGAAGCATTAACATCCTTTTGGCTGTATAATTGGGTTTTGCATGAGAAATAACGTTTTGAATTGGTGCTAGAGTGCAAATTTAATTAAGATAAAGTTCCTGTAATGATCAGAACATCAATGTAATGGCTAAATAGTTCTCATTGCTTACATTTCTAAGACTTTATTTTGGACCCTACATAAGGTTCATTTAGCTGCTGATATTGGACAGCTATTAGCAACTTTTAAATCTTTTGAAGCAATTTGGTGACTATTAATAGATCATGTAAAGTTCATTATAATAAGTAAAAATTGTTAATGTTGATATTTTTATAAGTCAAAAATCATGGTTATTTAATTGCCCATATTTAATTCAAATATTTACTTGAGATTTTTAGTCAAGTGGGCTTTTAACTTATACATAATAACATAAAAATTGTATAGACCTATGGAATAGCATGATAACAACCATGTGTGTGTGTGTATATGTATATATACACACACACACATACATGGAATAACATGATATATATGGAATATATATATATATATATATATATATATATATATATATATACACACACATGGAATAACATATATATATATATGGAATAACATGATTTTAAGCCAGACATAATGCATAATTTGTGACTACTTTTACTGATGAAATTGCTGATCCTACTATGTCTAAATATTATTCCAATTGCCACTAGATATCAAAATTGGAACTAAGGACCTATTCTACTGCTATATATTGTTTGCATACATTGTTGCTATCATTCGCTCCTCCACCAAATCTTTTAGGTACTAGTAAGATAGAGGGATACTTTAAAATCACAAGGTAGAAACTCCATATTCCAATAAAATAGAAAATCATGAAGACATTGTCAAATTTCTAGAGACACATGACCTACCCAAATTGAAACAGGAGGTCATAGAAAATTTAAACATATTGATTACAAGCAATGAAATTGAAAATGCCATGAAAAGACTACCAACAAAGAAAATCCCAGGACCAGATAGATGGATTCTCAGCTGCACTCTACAAGACTTTCAAAGAAGAATTTACACCAATATTCCTAAAATTATTCCATGAAATAAAAAAGGAGGACATTCTTCCAAACTCATTGTATAAGGCTAATATCACCCTGACACCAAAACCAGACAGATACATTAAGGAAAGAAAACTTCAGAGCAATATCCCTGATGAACATAGAGGCAAAAATTCTTAATAAAATACTGGCAAATTTCATGCCAAAAAAATGCATATAAATTGCATATATAAAGATAGTGTACACTATGGTTAAGTGGAGTTCACTTCAGGTATGTAATGTTGGTTCAATATATGGAAAACAGTAAATATAATTCATCACTCAATAGACTTAAAGAGCCACATTTTTATGTTAATATATGCAGAAAAAGGATTTGAAAAACGTCAACATACATTCATGTTCAAAATACTAGAAAAACTAGGTAGTAGGAATATATCTTAACATTGTAAAAGCTATACATATGAAATCCAAGGTCAACATCATTCTAAATGTAGAAAGAGTGAAAGCATTTTCTCTAAAAACTGGAATATGACAGGAATACCCTCTTTCAATCCTATTCAACATAGTCCTTAAAACCCTAGCCAGAGCAATTAGACAAAAGAAAGCAATTAAAGGGATACAAATAGGAAAAGAAAAGCTCCAACTATCCCTATTTGCTGATGACATGATTCTATATTTAGAAGACCCAGAAAGCTCCTTGAACTCATAAACAAATTCAGCAGAGTAGCAGGATATAAAATTAACACCCATAAATCAATTGCATTCTTATACACCAGTGAAAAATCAGCTGAAAGAAAAATCAGAAAAACTATCCTATTTCACAATAACCTAAAAAATTAAAAATAAAATAAAATATTTGGGAATCAATCTAACAAAGTAAGTAAAACACCTCTACAATGAAAAGTTTAGAACACTAAAGAAAGAAATTGAAGAAGACCTTAGAAAATGGAAAGCTTTCCCATGTTCTAGGATAGGCAGAATTAATATTTCAAAATGGCTATGATACCAAAAGCTCTATACAGATGTAATGCAATTCCCATTAAAATTCCAATGATGTTCTTTATAAAAATAGAAAAAGCAGTCGTGAAATTTATTTGGAAAAATAAGAGGCCATATAAGAATAGCCATAACAATCCTTAGCAACAAAAGTAATACAGGAGATATCACCATACCAGACCTTAAATTATACTACAGAGCTATTATACTACAGAATCTATTCTGTTGTCAGAAATAAAATTTCTTCATATCTAGTAACAAAAATGGCATGGTAATGGCACAAGAATAAAATTGAAGACTAATGGAACAGAATAGAAGACACAGAGACATGCCCAAATAAATATCGTTATCTCATACTAGATAAAGTTGATTTTAACACATTTTGATACTGGAAAAAAAATAAAGAAAAGAATAATATAATCTGAGCTAAGTTTATTTTAGTTTCTTTCTTCTTTCATCTTTATGATGAAAGAGAAAGTTGTTAGCTAACATTTGAATAGGATACATATCTCTCTATATATGATATATAGATATATACACATATAGACATATGCATGTATATAAAATTGAAGAAAATTTCTATTTCTCAGGTTGCATTTAATCAGTGAAAAAATAGAATATACTGAGTGATTGGGGGTTTTGAACAAGAGTAGATATTCAGGGGAAGGTCACAGAAGGATAGGTGCCAATGTTCTGAGGAAAGATGTTCTAAAAATACAGAAATTAGCCAGAAAACCTGGTGAGAAAATATCCACTTCTATGTTTTGATATCTTACCAATGCCCCAAGTCATTTATTTTTTTCACTTTTAGAAGGATGCTTTCAATACAGTAGATGAGGGTAGATATCTGAAAATAATGTACCTTAAAAAGCAGTCTGGAACTGAGCGATTTAGAAAGTGTAAGGACACAGACATGTGAATACATATGTGTTGTAACAGCTTATGCTCTAACATAGACAAGTGGAGTGTGGAATCCTGGCCAACCCAAAATACCATCAATTGGAATCTATTGTGTATTCAGAAAATTTTTCTTCATAACAACTATAAAAGAGACAGGCAAAAGAAAAACCTTTGATATACTTATCTGTCCAACACTATTCCAGGCACATAGAATCCAAAGAACAATAACTTGATCTAAAAGAATTTATATAAAAAATCAGAACATACTTTTGAAAATATTGGTGCAATGTGTTCTTTTTCACACCTTGAAACAGAAGTATCATGAGGATAGGTATATTTTCCTCTTCTTTCTTCATCACTATACCCTTACTCAATAAAAGGATGCCTAGGATTAAATGCATCCTGAATAAATATGTATTATTCAAATGAAAGAATAGGAAAATGTACTTGGAAAAAGTGAGTACATTTTTCTTAATGATGGTCAGGATGAAATATAATTTTTAATATACCAACTACACTTGATATGATCCTATGCTAATCAAAGAACCATTCAACTAGGGAGACACTCTCCCAAGCAAAAATGGTTATGTATACTTACTGAAGTTAGACCTTCCATTACAAGGTATTGATTTGTATTCTATTCACTCGCTAAATAATTCAGAAAATGTCCTCTCTGAAACAGGGAAGGCATCCCTTTTGTTGATATATTTAAACACTTCATATTTTTCATCAAAGCCAAGATTTCCAAGCCAGCACCTTAGGAGAAAGAAAAGCTATGACAGGAACAAAGAATAGAGCTACGAGGAAGGAATAAAAAACTTTAAGAGCTTGTAAAAATTGATTTTTGTGGGAAATCCTCGAACTTTTTCTTCTGCTTTATTTCACATTTTGTGCTAAAATTGAATTATTATTTTTGGTGATGTGATTCAATGATTTATATAAATAAATACGGAAAATAAATAAGAAAGCAATGACATGCTCTGTTGACCCACAGTGTAGCCATTTGACCTGGTTAATTTATCTTAAAGACTTGAGCCAATGACAATTTCACTTCTTTCAGATTTGACACGTCAGACCTCAGAGGATTATGGTTGTATGTAGAACACTCAGAACATAATCTTAAAGGTCTCTTCATTATGACAAAGGAATTCTGAAACAGATTGAAAGAAATGGCTTTGAGGTTGGTTGATCACATTATAAGATGCTATTTATGTTATAAGTTCTACTCACTCTCTTACTTTTTCCCAATAATGACCAATTAACACTTGTTCCAGTTTTATTCACTCATTCAAGATTTCCCAAGACACCACAACTCTAATCACTGTATACCATAGCACAACACCAAGAAATGTGAAAGAAATCTGATCTGCCACCTGAAACCCCAATGCCGTAGAATGAATGAATGTATCTTCCCAAAATTCATGCGTTGAAATCCTAATCCTCAATGTGATCGTATCAAGAGGTGGGGCTCTTAAAGGTGATTAAGGCATGAAGGCAGCCCTCACTAATGGTATTAATGTCCTCATAAAAAATAACCAAGAGGGCCCCTTGCACCTTTCATGATCTGAGGACACAGTGAAAAGCCATTATCTATGAACCAGAAAGAAGGCCTTCACCAGGCAGCACATCTGCCAGCAACTTGATCTTGGACTTTACAGCTTCCAGAACTGAGAGAAATAAATTTCTGTTTTTCATAACTTCCCCATTTTATGAACTTTTGTGATAGCAGCCAAAATGAACTCAAACATCTGTACTAAAACAACAGTCCAGATTCAAATGGAAAACTGAAGGGTTTTTTTTTTTTTGACAGATTAGCCAAAATTTTCTCAATCCATATTGTTGTCTGTTAAAGATTTCATTGGAGTCCAATATTTTTCTAAGGTTTAAGTTTTGGTATTAAGACAAATAAATAAAATTAAGTAATTTAAAAAGCTATTAAAATGGTCTTCTAGACCTCCAAATATGCCAGACTCACTTATGTCAAACTTATACATTTACTAATTTACACTGCTTAGAATAACTTCCCCCCAGAGTCTGAGTTCACTCTCTTACTTTTTCCACATAATGAACTCTTAACTTTTGTTCTAATTCATTCACTTATTGAAGATTTCCCTGGACACCCTCCTTATAAAAGAAAAGCACAAACTCTCCTATTTACTTAGCCTCATGATATTTTCCCCACAACTTTAATCACTGTATATTATGTAAGATATATATTAAATAATAGTTTGTTATTATTTGTTTTGATTATTATCTATTTCTCCTATTAAAAAGTAGTTTGCATGATGATGGAACTTTTGTCTACTTGGTCCTTTGCTATATCCCCAAGAAATCAGACTATTAACTAGCACATAGCAAGCATGAAAAAATATTATCAAATTAATAAATGAACAAATGGACATATGAATATAAATTATTTCTTAGAAATCTTGTTGTTTCTCAGCAAAACAACTGCAGGCTTATAGTCTTCTCTAGTTTGTAAAGTCAGGACCAAAGTCCTGGACCATAGAAACCATTCCAAGTTCCAATGGCTCTAAATATCTTAACAACATGAAATCTTTCTGTTTGTTAACTTTATGAGATGATATTGTACTTTCCTGAATTCTGTATGTTTAAATTGCTTTTGAAATGTTAGTTCACTATTAGTTTAGATAATGTAAAAACAAATTAAATTATTATAAATATTTTATTTTGTTATTTTAGTACTACTTATTGGAGTAGATTTTTATAAGATTATATTCAAATTGTTTCTCCCCATTCCTTAAATAAACATTTATTGAGTATCTGCTGTATTTCAAAATATCCTAGCAATGAGGAAATGAAGAAAATATATATTTCATGCTCTTCCAAGGCTTACATTATAGTGTATGTACTCAGGAGATGTAAAAAAACATATAATGACAAAAATGCACATCATTATTATTAGTTATTATTGCTATTGTTTATTATCTTATAGTTTTTACAGGTTAAAAATCCACAGCAGGATTCACTGAGCTAAAGTCTAGGAGTTGACAAAGCCATGTTCCTTTCTGGATGCTCCAGGATTGTTTCTTTGCCATTTCCTGCTTCTAGAAGCTTCTGATATTCCTTGCTTCATGACTTCCCTTCTTCATATTCAAAGCCAATAATCTTCTCCTTTCTGACTGTCTCCTCATAGTCACAACTCCTTCTGTCTGCAGCAAGGAGAGGTTACATAGTAGATTTGGATAACCCAAGACAGTTTCCTCCATCAAAAGGTTCTTTTTTAATCACATCTGCAAAGCCCATTTTGGCATGTGAGATAACACATTCTCAGGGTCTGAGGATAGAATGAAGACATCTTTGAGAGCCATTATTCCTCCTACTCCACCGTGGCAGACAATAAAGAGGGCTATAAAGAAAAATAAAGAGCAAATCAGCCAGAAAGCAGTTGGGGGGAGCATATTTTCTTTTATTAGCTCTGCTGATCTAACATTACAGATCAACACTTTTCATAAATACTTGTTTTATATTTAATAAACAGAAGACAGAAAGTGTCACTTATCAAAATATGTAAAGGATAGACTCATGGTAATCAGAGTCTACAGCTCCACCACCTGCCTTTAGTGTAAATCTGTGCCTAATGCCTTGTGCCAGGGACTTCCCTTGGTGTCCATACCACCATGTGAATCCAGCAAATCTACTTTTGTCCTCTTCAAGAAAATTCCACCTTTGCAGCATGAAGAGATGTCCTGCACATTTATGAGTCAATCTGCTATGGTGGCCGGGAGCCAGCAGAGCTAGAAGTTCTTGCCATAATCACTGGCTGTTTATTTGGATCTTCTTCAAATCACATTCACATACCCTTTCCAAATCTGCATAAGGGTGGGCTAATCCCCATAAGGACTGTTGCAAGACATCATGGCATTTCTCCTGATTTGCATCCTTTGTTATCTTAACCAGAGTATTATCTTCTGCCTTGATTTCTTCTAATGATCTTTTACCTTTTCATAAATGGTTCTATTCTATAATTTTTTTCTAACCTATTAAGCTTTTTTGCTTTATATTTTTAACTGACACATTGTACCTGTTTATAGGGCTCTGTGTGATATTTCAATATATGAATACAATATATAAAAATCAGATACAGATAACTGGCATGCCCATTATCTCAAACATTTATTACCTCTAGGAGGCTGGGACATTTAAAATTCTTTCTACTAGCTATTTTGAAATATCCAATTAATTCCTGTTTACCAAAACTACCCTACTGAGTATTAGAAGTTGTTCCTCATATTCAGCTACATTCCTCCACCTGTTAACCAGCTTCACTCCATCCCCACTCCATCCTAATCCACCTCTCCCCTGCTTCCCAAAATCTGGTAACCACTATTCTTATTAAGCTTTTGTACACTATTAAAACCAGGAATCATATTATTGTTACAAATTAGAAGATATCACAATGTAATTAGAAAGATAACTAAAGTTTAACTTTTCCTTTACCTAAATTTTTAAATTAATAATTTTGACTTTTAAAAATGGCAAGTACATTGCATATTTTATTTAAGTTGAAGGTACAGAAAATAACTACTCTTTTCTTGAATGGAAGACATTATTGCAGCAATTCATTGCTGTCTTATGCTGCAATGGTGTTTTTCCCCCACCCTTTTCCATGATGCCATCATATCTGTTGATTCACTTACAATTTACCTGGGCTTTGTAATCATCAATTTCAAATAAGTTTTATTTATGTATGTATGTATGTGTATATATATATATATATATATATATATATATATATATATATATATATAATGAATGCATACAAAATGAATTTAGTTTGAAAACCCTAGACTAACAACAAGAAAAGAAAATGGCCTTAGAGATTTCCTAAAAATGTAGAGTATGAATTTGAAGGCACATAGCTCTCTACTTTGAAAAGGGAAATGTTATTATTTCATATTACTTATGTGGTTAAAATTGTAGCTATTACTTTTACTCCTCTTGCAACATTAATCTGAACTGGTTACTTTCAGCCTGCTTTGTGAGTTATGTGGGAGTTCTGTGTTTGGGATTGAGGTCTACAAACTTCATGATTGTGCCATACTTGGTGACTAGGAAGTTTCTGTGCAAAGACACAGAATGCCTGGCTGCTAGGAGATACCTTGCTACTGGGAAACTCCTCTGCAAAAGCACAGGATGTCCTTCACAAGTTTACCCTGCATCCCAGATCTAGGATGCCCAGCCATCTCCCTCTAAGGTAACTAATCAGGCATGATCTGGTCTCCATGGTAATGCCCCTGGAGAATAGGGGCTCATGTTTATTCTAACCTGAACCTTATCTCAGCTAGAACTCTGGGATACAGAAATACTAATTAGCATATAGTCATGGTAGTGGGAGGTATGTTTTCTTGAGTGAATAAACTCCCAGGCAGGGAGGAGAAGACACTTCACTTCTGCACTTCTTCACCACTTCACTCTCTCCGCTCCATCCTGTCTGCCTGCTTGCACTTTTTGTGTCTTTGTCTGTTCTTTGTCTCCTCACAGGTGTTTCTTTACAGAGTTATGTGAATAAATGAACTCCCCTACATTGCTACCTTCCTAAAGACACAGAGGGTTACAAAAGATTCCCTACTCAGAAGAAAAGGAAGCTGTTTTACTTAGAAAAGGGGTTATAATTCATGGGGTAGAGAGATTAAGGGATTTGTGAAACAACTAAAGAGAGCAGATCGTGTGAGGAGAAGGATAGGCTGGTATGGGAAAACTAAAATTAATTTAAGTGTTCCTAAATTCTAAATGTTTGGACTACATTCCCTAACTTATTCCATAAATTTAACATAAATTATAGAAAGCATGGTAATTTGGAAGTTGTTAAAGATAAAGAAATTTTCAGACAAAGAAAACATGGCAAATGGCATTTGAGATTTCCTCAGTAATGCGTATTAGCTTATATGCCAAACTGGCAGCATGAATCAATTCATGAAGCATTAAGGGAGGTATGAAATGATGTCCTTTAAGCTTCTCCACATCTTGGTGTTTCACTGTGTTCTGGCCTAGCAATCATATACCTCCTCTTTGGGGAGTGCCCCTTGGCTCCTTAGTCTTAGTAACCAGCACAGTACCCACTCATTAGATCTTCACCTGTGCTTTTCCTCCTCTAAGAAGCCTCCTGAGTCCAGCATAGAACTCTCAACCTCTCAACTACACTAATACTGCCTGGCCACCTGTCTGCATTCCCTTCTAGAATGTAAACTCCATGAAAGCAGACAAATGTTTTCTTGTGGCTGTTCTAGCACTAATTAGCAGTTACCCAGCAAGTGCCATGCACTTAATTCTCACACGTTGTTTGTGACAAGGTGATAAATGTTTATTCTCCAACCCTTTTTTGGACTTGGCCTTTATATGGACTATAGCCCTCTTGGCAAGGAAAAGAGATTTGGAAGCCATGGTGCCCGCTGGGAGGAGGACACCTGTACAGTCACAGGTGTACAATTCTAAGATGTTAATTCCTATTGTATCATATATTTTCCTGTGACAAAAAATATTGGGAAAGGATGTGCAAAGGATGAAAACTGTGCCTTTTATTACCTTTGAACTAATTTATAACTCTGTAAATTGTAGCAAACTAGCAGTAATGCAAATGAATTGCATCCAGTGGACTGCAATTGATTACTGTCTTATGTTTATGAACAAGTTTTCCATTTATTTGTAAATGTACTCATAGCCTTGACTGCTTTCATATGGGTGTTGTAATGAACTTTTTTATTTAAACTTAATAATTTATTACTTACTGAAATTGCACATATATATTTCGCATTTTTGTAAGATTTATGATTTTATCCTTAACACTTATCTTTTGATACATGCCAAACTTACAAAAGTAAATTTTTAACTCTTTAAGAAAATCAATTTAAGCCAGTTGTGGTGGCATACACCTATTATCCTAGCAACTCAAGGAGGCTATGACAGGGGAATAGGAAGTTTGAGGCCAGCCTCAGCAAATTAGTGAGGCTTGTCTCAAAATAAAAAGGACTGTGGATGTACTTCAGTGGTAAGGCACCCCAAGAGGTTCAATCCCCCAATGCAAAAAAAAAAATTAACTAAATAACTAAATGAGAGGCCTAAATTATATTATAAAGCATCTTTTTCTAAGGGTCACATAACTCTTGATACAAAAAATAAAAATTATTTAAAAAATTGAAGCTGATAGTACAAGCATCCTCCTGTCTTCTGATAACACTGATATAATCACCTTCTCTAACTAATAACAGCAGGCTAGCCACATGCTTTTTAATGACAACATGCTATTTAATCTTCATTTTAAAAGGGACATTAATAATGCAGTTCCATGAAAATAAATGAAGGTGAGGATGTATGCCAACATCAATTTACAACTTTCTTCTGTTTAATTAATATTATTGCATGTTTTCATTTGAAGTGTGTTTTGCTCATCAACATGAGATGTTTAATTTATATAAAACTTCATTCAAAAGACTGCCTCCAGAGAAGCAACAATTTATTCTGGGCTATGTATACACACTTTGAATAAAGTATTCAGTTCACAGAGGACTTTGCTGCAAGCATCATTCACAATTAAATTGAGCTTACAATGATACAGGCTTATTATTAATAAATAAATTACTTGAATATAATTGATAGCAAACACAAATAGGGGGACTCCCAGTGTCTGATTTATCTTCAATTTCTTCATCTATATTTCCTTTTATTGCCTGGATTTAATTTTCTACTGATTTCAACTGGCAACACTTTATGCAAATCCTTCATTGTCTTTGCTCAGATCATAGGAGTTATCTTCCGCCTGATCTCCCAAACTCTGTCTTTGATACCTGGAACACAGCCCAGTGGTAACTCCATTTAGCTTAGCGTCTTCTATATTCTCTGTAATACCTGTTTTGTTTGTTGTTTGTTCATGCTTTTTGTTTGTTTTTTTTTTAGTTTTAAAGTATACAAATATGACAATGCTAATATTCTACTTAAAATGTTCTTTGATTATTTCTCTCATCACTTATTCCGAACCTCTCTCACACCTGTGCTCTTTCTGCATGGTTCTATTTGTGGCTCTCAAACCTTTCTTCACAGCTCTGCATATCCTCTGCCTATAATATTCTGCAACATCTCATACTCTTTACTGTTCGAATTCCTGCTCATCCTTCAAATCTTGATCCAAGAACAGCTTCCTTTTTGAGTATTCCATAACTATCTGATATAGACTTTTTTCCTAATTGCTACAAGAAATTTTATTTCTTTTTTATTACACATATACAGAACAATTTTTTATATTTCTGGATGTATATAAACTATGTCCACACCAATTTGTGTCTTCATACATGTACTTTGGATATGATGACCATCACATTTTACCATCATTTATAACCCCATGCCCCCCTTTCCCCTCCAACACCTCTGCCCTATCTAGAGTTCATCTATTCCTCCCATGCTCCCCCTCCCTACCCCACTATGAATCAGCCTCCTTATATTAAAGAAAACTTTAAGATATCATCTCACTCCTGTCAGAATGGCAGCTATTATGCATACAAACAACAATAAGAGTTGGTGAGGATGTGGGGAAAAAGGTACACTCATACATTGCTGGTGACACTGTAAATTGGTGCAGGCAATATGGAAAGCAGTATGGAGATTTGTTGGAAAATTGGGAATGGAACCACCATTTGACCCAGCTATTCCTCTTCTTGGACTATACCCAAAGGACCTAAAAACAGCACACTACAGGAAAACAGCCACATCAATGTTTAAAGCAGCACAATTCACAATAGCTAGACTATGGAGCCAACTTAGATGCCCTTCAGTGAATGAATAGATTTTTTAAAATGTGGCATATATACACAATGAAATATTACTCAGCATTAGAAGAAAATAAAATCATGGCATTTGCAGGTAAATGGATGGAGTTGGAGAAGATAATGCTAAGTGAAGTTAGTCAATCCCATAAAACCAAATGCCAAATGTTTTCTTTGATATAAGGTGGCTGTTTCATAGTGGGATAGGGAGGGGGAGCATGGGAGGAATAGATGAACTCTAGATAGGGCAGAGGTGTCGGAGGGGAAGGGATGGGGCATGGGGTTATAAATGATGGTGGAATGTGATGAATATTATTATTCAAAGTACATGTATAAAGACACAAACAGTGTGACTCTACTTTGTGTGCAACCAGAGAAATGATAAATTGTGCCCCATGTGTGTACTATGACCTGAAATGCATTCTGATGCCATAACAAATTGGAATAAATAAATAAATAAATAAATAAATAAATAAATAAATAAATCTTAAAAAAATTTGTTTTTATTGTTGCATTCCAGTTATACACAATATTGGAGTGCATTTTAAATAAATATAATTTGCTCCACTTTGTTCCCATAAATTCTTCTTTATATCCTGTCCTCCCTGCCGTGATCCCTTACTTCTACTCTACTTGTTTTTCTTCTACTTTTCTGTATTTTTTAAATCCACTGTGATGTATTCATATATATGTAACATCGTTTGGTCAAGTTCATTCTACCACTCCTCCCTCTTCCTGTCCCTCTTCCTTCCCCCTTTATCCCCTTTGCTTTATCCCCTTCCTTTACTAATTTCCCTCTATTTTCATGAGATCCCCCTCTTAAATATTGTAAAAATGGACATACTATCTTAAGGGTTATGCAGATTCAATATGACAATGCAACCTCTATCAACAATATCAATGACATTCTTCACAGAACTAGAAACAAACAGACTTAAAATCCATTTGGAAGAATAAAAGACCCAGAACAAGAAGACTGATATTGGAGTCATCACAACAACTGATCTCAAAATACACTCTTGAGCTATGGTAACAAAAAAAGAGTATACTATTGTCACTGAAACAGACATGAAGACCAATGGAATAGAATAGCAGGCACAGAGACAAATCCACATGGGTAAAATCATCTGATACTAGAACAAGGTGCCAGAAACATACAATAGATAAAAGAGAATCTTTTTACAAATGGTACTGCAAAAACTGGATATCCATATGTAAAAGAATAAAATCAGATCCCTATATTTCACCCTGCACAAAACTTAGTCAACGTGTATTAAAGACCTATGAAGTAGAACAGAAACTTTGCTACTGCTAGAAGAAAACATAGGCTTAATACTCCAACATATTGATGCAGGTACCACTTTCTTAACAAGACTCTTTGATTTCAAGAAATAAGAACAAGAATCAATAAGTGTGATTGCATGAAATTAAAAATCTTCTGCATAGCAAAAGAACAATTAAGAGCATAAAAAGAAAACCTACAGCATAAGAGAAGATTTTTTTCCCTAAATATACTTTTTGTAAATACAAGTGTGATATATTTTATGCAACCAAATTAAAGTAACCAATTATGATATTTATATACAAGAGCACTGAAAAACCAATTTCAAGGGTTTCATTTTGAAGTGGACAAAAACAATTTCAAGAAGTGGAAAACAGAAGTAATAGTGAATTCATTCTTTTAAACTTTTAGTATCTTCAGGAAAATTATGCCGAAGTATGAAAAACTTGTCATATTTTTATGATGATTGTATATTTATATATTTTATATGCCTTATATAAGAAATATTAATTCCATTAATTGTATTGAGGCCTTATTGTCAATCAAATATTCAGGATCTAAATATCGTTAAGATACCTCCCTATCAATTGGTTTCCTTCCCTCATATTAAATTGGTCCACATTAAATTGTGATTTTAGTATGTCAAAAGCAATTGAATACTGGATATTTAATATAGCTCAAAGCTTATATTATGAAAATAGATACTGAACTTAAAATATCAAAAGTAGACTATCACAAGACATTAAACAAAGTAAGAAATACAAAGTAAGGAAACAAAATGGAGGAAAACAATCTTAATTTAAAAATTGATTCAGAAAAGCCACAAATATGCATTGGGCCCTAGGGTTGATCATGAAGAATTTGTACAATTTCAATTGATTAAAAAAGGTGAAAATGGCATTTTAATTATAAGTTCCATGAAGAATATTTTAAATGGAAATTGGCAAGTCTCATCAAAGCTATTTTGAATGAAACAAATGAAAGTATATTCAATAGTTCAGCTAAAGGGGATTATACCAAACTACAACTTAGTCTGATAGAAACTGGAACTGGAAGTTGGAATAAAAGCTTCACTTACCATATCTCTGGTTTAATTAATTGCTCTGGTTTAACCAGATTGCCTGAGTTCAAATCCCAGCTACCTCTTAGCCACAAGACCTCAGGTAAGTTATTTAAACGTCTTTAAAATGTGTAAATAGAGCTGTTAAGAGAATTAAATGATGTTAACATATTCAGGGTGCATCTCACTAAGGCAAGGTATACAATAAGTGCTACATAAAAAATTATTGATAGTCTTGCTAACCTATTCTATTTTAAAAAAATCTTCATTTACTGATTCCACTATTCATCTAGCATGAAAGCCTCCTAACTCCTCTGTACAAGATAAAACTGCTTTCCCTCTGGCAAGATAATTCACTGGCTAGTTTTAGGTCAGATGTGTTATGAGATCATATTAGCCGTGAGTATGAAATGAATGATATCCTATGATATGTCGAAATTTAAGGAAAGTGGTCAGATCTAACAATAAAATTAGCTTAAAGGAAATATGCATATGTAATGTAACAAAAGTGATGGGGATCATTGAGACTTTGTGTCTAATCCATGATGGTTTTTAAAGTATATAAAAATGATGAAGTAAATTAAAACTGAATCCTGAAGGCTATGACTATCCTGATAAGTTTACACTTCATTCAAAGAAAATGGGAAGAATAAAAGACTATGTACAAGATGGGGTATTTTAATAGGTTAACCCTGAAGGCAATGTAGAAATAGAAATGCACTGTAGAGAGACGGAAGTATATGGGAGGCAAGAAGGCAGGACATAACTATAGGTTTGTGATTTGACCACCAGGATCCACATAGAGAAATCAATAATCCTGGGGAAAGCCAAATTTCTGTTACGTTACTACTATGGGAACCAGTCTACCTGTAACTAAATTTTGAAGATATTCCTCATTTGAAAAAATCTAAATAAAGCCTACTTTGCAATAAAATCAATTCCTAAGGGCAATATGATATAATGTGGTCAAAAATAGTAGCAGCCATAGCGAATCCCACCATTTCTATAGCTATAATGTACCAATAAAGAACATGTAAAGAAAAAAATAAATAGCTCTTCCAAAAATATACATACTCAGACCTCAAAAAAAATACTGGGAGGCCAACTATCACTTAGATTCCTACACTGAAAATGTAGAACCAAAAACATTGCAATATAACTTCAAGTTGAAACCAAATTTTTCCCAGAACATTTATTTTCTACATTCCATCATTATAGTAGTAGAAATTAGCACTTCAGAGTCTTCAGAATTCACTTTTTGGTAATCTCAAAATATGCTCTGTTACACCTGTTTTTTTTTCTGTTTCCGGGAATCCTTAAACCCATCAAATATGTATGCCTTTAAAACCACTTGAGGAACCTTAAATCAATAAATATTCAAAGGATGAATAGTACTCTGTCCCATTCCTTCTATTCATGAGTTTGGTGGCCATCATTTCATTCATTCCACTCTTTGCCTACATTTCTTAGAGATATCACCTCTAGGATGAAAACCTTCTTTTTCATAATTTCTTTTTGGTTATGTCAAAAGCATTCTAAAATATTTTGGTCTAGAAAATATGAGAATAATAAAAAGCATTCCCTAGTGTTACTGTTTCTAAAATTTTGGTCAGTTTTACCATGTGTTGGCTTGATCTTTTTATACAATATTTGATCACTGAAGGCCATATTCAGGCAACTTTTTGTTGATGTTAATCACACATAAGGCTGCAGGATTCTAGACGGTTCAAAAATCCTGCGAAGAGTATCCTGTTCTTTTGGAGGAGCTTCATTACTGGGTGGTGCGCCAACCACATTCCAAGAGCCCTAACTGCTGGAAGTTAATGGAACGGAGTACTCTCTCTCCAGAGACTGCTCCCAGAGAGGCTTCCATATGTTGGTCACACCTCACTGCCACTCCAAATGTGACATATAGCCAATGTCTGAGTGATATGAGTCACAAAAAGGCAGCCATCTTGTCTCAAACAGAAACAACTTTGAAGGGACTGTTTATGCCACAGGCTTCCCAGTGGATCTAATAAAGTTCCATTTAACCTAAGACAACACCCTCACATGATCTTCTCCTCCCTGTCCTCCTTTACTTTCTTGCCTACATAGTTTTCCTGAAGAATATATCCACAACATACCTCATAAACCGAGTTTCCATGTCCGGGTGTGCTTCTAAGGAATGTTATTCACAGGATATCTAAAAGATTTCTCCCTAGCATATAAGGATGGATCACACTAAGAGTATGTATTAGAATACTTTTTTCATTGACAACTTTTGAAAGTTAAAAGACTTTTTTGTCGAAGGTCAATAATTATTTATGGAACAACAACTATTTAAAATACCCAGTGCTTAGAAGAAAAATCTTCATAAATAATGTCCATTATTTTTAGTCTGTTACTAGAAATATATACCATCATTTTGCTTGAAGTCAAATAAGAAAACCATTATTTCCATTTTTAGAGTATACACACATACTAAGCTAGAACAAGCACAAATTTTTCAGTCATGGGTCCCCTAAAATACCTTGGCCTTACTGATATTAAAAGTATCGGAGTAAAGTGTGGTCACATAGTTATGTGTTAATCCAATTTCAAATTAAATTTAAACATTTTAATAAAATGATTTTTCGATTTTATACTTTTCAAGGTTAGCAGAATGTTCACAAATTATTTTTTACTAAGTCAACATTATTGTTTTAACTAGTCCTGAATATTTCAGAAGTGTTAATCAGGCATAGTTTCAATATTAGAGCATAAATTGAATTCATCCTTAGTGTTTTGAGACAAAGAAAAAGAACGTTTGTCATTGTCTTCCTCTTTCTTTTTTGAAAATGCTTGTATAGTTAATATAATTTTTGTTCTGAGTCTATGGGGAGTGTAATTTTCTGAAATTGTACATAGTTAAAACTTATCACATGCCTGTCTATGTTCTAAGTGCTTTATATATTTAAATGCATTTAATCCTCACAAAAATCCTATTTAAAAGTCACTTTAGTGTCACCATATTATATATTGAAAAACAAAGGCACAGAGGGGTTAAATAACTGGCTCGAGATGATACAGCTATAATCCAGGATGCTGACTCCAGTGTCTACATCCTTACCATCTGCTCTATAATATTTTATTGATCACAAAGAAAAATTTGGTTATGATACAAAATATATTCAAGTAATATTATTAAAGTAGTACTTTCTGTAGCCAATTGTAAAAGTTAAGAAGGATGTCTTAAGAGTTATATTTCTGTTAAAAACTTGGAAATATTGGCTTTGACTCAATAGTATAATATGTTGGATATATATACATATATGTATATATACATACATATACATATATGTACATTTATAGGAGGCAAAAATGAACTATCACAAGCTTTAATTATTTTGACTGACTAAAAAATAAGTTTAGACCAGAGGCCAAGTCTCAAGTATTAACGAAAAAGAGAATTGATGAAAATCTTTAAGAACTTATTAACATAAGTGATTTTGAAAATGCTGAGGACATACTAAAGAATGAGATTTTTGTTCACATTAATAGAAAAAAAACATGTTCTACAGTATTTACCACAGTGTTTATGTTGAATTTATTCTTACATCTAGTTAATGCAAAGTTAAGTTTCTCTCAAACTCTACTAACTTAAGGACAAAAATCTATATAATGCCATTTAACTCTCTAAGTTCTTCCTTCATGTAAAAGAACAACAAACAATTTATTAGATAAACTTAATGATTGAGTGACTTTAGCAGGTTTATCTTAAAACCCTATGAATAATCTTGGTTTTTCCTCCTCAGCAAGACACTGATATCCTAGAGGTGAATTGAAATAAATGACCCAGTGAAAGTGGCTGCAAACTGTGTGCTGGGATGAAGAGTTGAAATAAGTGAAATTACTTAATCTAAAAGAAAAAGAACCTCAGGATGGAGAATAATGACAGTTACTTCGAACTCACAGTTGAAGTGAAATCAGTTTTTCATCCCTATGAAAGATATCATGCTTCTTTTGATGCAATCAAAGATTAACATAAACCATTTGGCTATGTACACATATGTGCATGCTGATAAAGATGTATTAATTTATTTACTTCTACATAATTTTAAGTGGTATTATGGTTACTATTATATTTATGGTAATCTTTTTATAAAAATTTAAAACTAATCTATATAACTAATAAGTAGAGGAATTAGAATTTGAACCAGACAGTCTAGTTCAGGGGCCACTTTCTACATGGCTACTGTCTCTCTCAAGATAGAAAAGTTTTAAATAGCTGAAGTTCTGACATGTCAAAAGAGTAGTCAATTTCAATAAGAAGACAATTCATGCCAGCTCATCTTAGCTTCAGAACTAGAGAGAACCCAGTGAAAGATAAACAGAGACCTACTGGGACCAGCCTCTTTCTGACTGAAAGCAGGATCAATATTTTGAAGCAGTGTTTTTCAACCTTAGCACTATTTATATTGGGGAGCAGATGAGGCTTGTGTAGAGTGGCCTCTGTGTATTCCAGGATATTTAGCAGACTTTCTGACCTCCAACCCCTAGTTACCAGTAGCAACCTCTCAGTCACAATACAAAAAAAAAAAAATGTCTCCAGACATTACCAAAGGTCCCCTGGCAATCAAAATCACTCCCTGTTGAGAACTACTGCACTCAGGACAATAATAGAGAATCTCCTCTCCATACAAGAAAAAAAAAGAAAAGAAAAGAAAGAAAGAAATCCCAAGAATAGAAAATTTGAGGTAAGAGCCAAGCACTATAGACAATAAAAATGTATCACAAAGAGAAAAGCTACATACAGTCGGAGACCTGATAAAGAGTAAAAAGTAGTACCAAATGTAACTGATACACATTCAAAATCCAAAGAAGAAAAGAAAAGTCTCTAATCCCAAGGTCTTATTTCCCTCCTTCACTTACTGCCATTTAAGAATGACAAGGATTCCAACTGGTTTTTTAATAAATGGGGGGAAAAAAGCAACAAAGTTTTCAAGTGCTCTAAGCACATTTCATAGCAAAATGGCATTTATTCTCTCATATGCCTCATTCTCCATCAAAGATGGGAGTGCCCCCCCACACACCCTGCCACTTGCAGCTATAGCAGTGTCACCACTGGATGGCCCAGTTTCCCTGCCATGTGTAGATGTAGCCTCAGATTCCCCCCCAACACTGCATTTGAGGCAGAACCTATAGCTAATCAGAGTTGACATGTGAAATAAAATCAATTTTTCATACCTGTTACGGATGCTGAGTTTCTCTTGATGCATTCTAAAACGAACACAGCTATTTTGGCAATCACATAAATCTATTAACTCACAGTGAGCTTCTCTTTCTTACCGGTACCTTAGCATTCTTTCATTCATGTTGCTCTGAAGCTATGTTGGAAAGTTCAGGGCATTGTGGAATGTTATCTTACCAAACAAGCTCTTTTTAAAAACTTGTATTTAAACCCATGGATATCTGAGAATCTGGCTCCCATGAGACAGTTTTCAATTACATTTTCCGTCTTGAATCGTGAAAATTTGATAAGAATTATTTTTACCTCTTCAAATAAATTAATAAAAATCTCCAACAGATTCCTGTTTCTTGAGAAGCCTCATAATTTTATACCAGTCTACCTTTGGATACACTTGGCTCCATATTTAATCAACAAACATCTGCTAGCAGGAATTCTTAACAGTTTGCTTTGGCTCCTACCCTAAAGATACCCATCATCTTCTATAAACACACTTTTCTAAATAGAAGAGGGAGAAAAATTCATGTACTTACCAAGAAAAGATAGGAGGAATGACTAAAGTAAACTGGATGTAGAGAAAAGCAGTATAACTACAGTGAAATATGGCAGCTGACAACCTTCTCAGTGTTGGGAAGAAAACAGGAACTGATTTGGACCATGGCAAACTGTAAAGGGCATGCTTGCTGGAAGAGAGACAGCTGTTATTTAGTTACAAAGTTTGACGTGTGGGCACATTGATCTGGTCTCTTGAGAGAATCTGGGAATTCAAAGTTTGTGTGAAATCTTCTAAATTTAAAATATTGGTTAATTTTAATATATATCATTCAGATCAAAGTAAACAGCTATGGCTGCATAAAGCCTGGGGGAAACCAATAGGCAACCACTATTCTAAACAAAAACATGCCTTTTCCAGTTAATCTTGGTGCCAGCTGTTAAGCAAATAAAATTTTCACAAACACCCACATTATCCACATTCTAAATGCCAAGAGAGAGCAGTTCATAGAGATGTAGCTAGTAATTTGCAAATTTCAAAGCTAACACAAGAAGAAGCCAGTATGAAGTGGGCATAGAATTTCCAAGTTTATTTTATCCAGTTCAGTTTATTTTAGATGAACATTCCTTTAAATTTTTCTTTGAAAGGGTAGAATGATTATTTTCATTGTTAGCACAAAAATGCATGCTTTTTGAGGTGAAGCAATGACACAAATGGACAGCTCCTTTTTGACCTTTTCATTGCCACTTTTCTCAGTATTAAAAGTATTGCTGTGCCCCATCATCTGTCCCTACTAGGCCTGGAGGGTTCAAGTGAGCAGCTTTCAATTACAATTCATGACTTAATAGTCTAACATGCAATCACTCCCTTCACCATCACATAGAAGAATAACTCTTAAAATATGCAAAGACTAAAAGATACTCTCTAGTACCTTCAAATAATTCTTTCTTTACTCTTTCTGTTGACCTCTGCATTCCTGCATTTCTCTAACCCTTTCAGCACTCATTGATTCTTCTATTTAGTCATCATATTCTGTGATGTGAAAGGAATCAGCATTCGCTTCATGAGAGTTCTCTGAACACTAATTGCTCTTCCTAGAAAAAAGTACTGTATGATTTTAAAAAATGGGCACATTATATAATTGGAGGGAACATTCTCTAAAATTCCTGTGTAACTTATAACAAGCTCTCATCACAGGTCAAGCTGAAGCCAATATTCAAAGACCCTAAATATCTTTCTTTTTTTTTTTTTAAGAGAGAGAGTGAGAGAGAGAGAATTTTAATATTTATTTATTTATTTATTTATTTTTTAGTATTTGGCGGACACAACATCTTTGTTGGTATGTGGTGCTGAGGATCGAACCCGGGCCGCACGCATGCCAGACGAGTGCGCTACCGCTTGAGCCACATCCCCAGCCCAATCTTTCTATTTTTTTGTTCACACCAAAGATAAAATTCATACAACATGCATTTCTTATTCCCTGAGAGTAAAAATGGAACAAATTTCACAAACATATCTCAGTCTGCACAAGATAAAATACTTCGCACCCTCTAATTCCTTTGAGACACACTATTTTTATCTCTCTTCCTCTCTGAAATACCTTTTGCATTTTTAAGTACCTTGATTATTTTTGAAGCTAATAATAATTACAATCATGATAATGGCAAAAGTCTTAGGCAATAAATGAAAGATAAAATTAACTACTGAGTTTCTGGAAAGGCAGCACATTGTTTCCAGTCAAGGATTAAGGGAAAAATTTGCTATTAATAACAATGTTTAACACAGCTATGAACATTTTCATGCCTACCTGCGCAGTGCCAAGATAAAAAGGCAAGCCAAAAGGAGATCCTGCAAGAAGGTGAAGTCTCATCAAAACTGCTTTTATGTTTGTTTAACATCTTACCAGGCTTATCCAGAGATTTCCATGTGTGTGATAATACCAAGTATATTGCAGGAAAGCACTTTATTTTCTATTAGTTGAGTAAAAACCAAGATTAATGTAAAGGACTAAAACTCAAATTTATTGGCTCCCAGCCTGTTCAGCTCCAGAGCTGTCAGAATGGTATTTTCTGAACCAATTGGTCTTTCTTCCAATGTCATTTAAGTGTCCTGATTGAACCTATGGGATTCCACCCACTGTGTTGGGTCCTTTTATTGTGTGGAACCTGATAAGAAAATGAAACCTGATTATGGTTGTGATACAAAGGGGAGTCCTAGTAGTTTTGCAGGTTAATGTGGCAGAGCAAAGCCTACGGCTATTTAAGCAGAAGCTATTAGTACTATAGCCTAATGGTCTGTCAGCATTTGTCTGGTCCTAGCCTCCATCCATCTGTTCAGAATCTGCATCCAACTCCATACTGGCTGTCCTGAAACTCTCCCAGAGATAATTAGAGGGAACTGGTCAGTATTTCAATAACCCTCACCCCTGCACATACTAGTTAGGGAGATGCCATTAAAAAATACTTGTTCTTCCATTGCCAAAGAAAAAGCCCCGCTCATGTGATTAAGACCCCTCTCTACTACTGAGTTCCCCAGACATAGACAAATTTCCTGGAGCTTTATCTCTTGCAGGCTGCCAAATGCTTCTCCTGCCATGTTCCTGCCAAAAGAGCCACCTGTCTGCCTGGCTGTTCCTGAACTTCCTTGGTGACAATTGATCTGTCTGCACTCCTCATCAATCGGCCTCGGTGACTCTGATTCTCAAGCTATTTCATCTCACTACCGATAACAGTGTCTAGATGCTAACATTTAAGGAAAGTCTGACATTAAATTTCTAATATAGAACTAAAAGGCATTAGATGTCTTGACTTCCAGACAGGCCTGGATTTACTTCAGTCTGACTCAGCAACCACTCAAAGAATTGAGTCTACTCTTAATCCATAATTTATTTGGAAACGTATACCCCTGGTTGTAATCTTATTATGAAACAACAAGACTTTCGTTTAAGGAAATATGACTAGCATTTTGAGAAAAGTTTACTCTATTTTTGAATTAAAGTCTTTGCCCGTTAGGGTAGTTGTTGTAGGTTTTTTTAGTCTCTATAAGTGTGCCTACAAAATTAAAAAAATGCATGGATGCATTCCATGAATACAATTAATAAATTGCAGGAGGTTTTGGAAATACACGACTTAGCTTGAAAATGTCATTACAGGGTCAGATAGTCAAGAAAATATCCTGTCTTGTCCTATACTGCCACCAGCTGGACAAAATTAATAAAACATTCTAGCAACAACAATTTGAGGGCTTCTTTTTTTACTTGCTTTGAAACTCAGAGGATCCTATATCCAGTGTGCCCTGGAAAAGCCAGGTTTACACTTTTCACCACAGCATAATCAATAACAGGACCATATTACTTTAAAAGAGTCTTGGTTTAGATAATGCATAACTTGGACGAATAGAGGCTTTCTGTCCAGGTGTTGTCTACTCTGCCCATCTCATCTCTCTAGTTCAGTATACTCCAGCCACATTCATTTTGATCTTCCCTGAAAAGGCCTAGCTGCTGCCTGCTGTTCATCTACTTGGAATTCCTTCTCTCTTCTCACAGTTGGAAATAAAGCTGTGCCTGCTCATTGCTCAGTTTCAGCTCAAAACTGGGCCTCTTCCTCTACAGTCCAACTCTGTTTACTCTGTGCCTTGAATTGAGCAAACCTAATCGTATTAAGCCCTTTATCCCTTTGCATGGCTGTCGCTTCCAGAAGCCCCAGATTCCAGGGCACCTCATTTTTCACACTGTAATCCTCATAAGGCACTGAGGACAGAAATGGTTCCTGTTTATCTTTACAGCCCTGTATATATTCATGGCACTCTCTTCCACTTCAGAAACACCCTGTTTAGAAGTTAAGTGATATATTCACCTTGCCTGCTCTATATCCTTCTCTGATCCCCACTTAATTCCTAAAAACTCCAGTGTACCCTCTAAGATGCATAGTTCATCATCAGCAAAAGTACTCTCCGTGCAGTCTCAAACTCTTACTATTCCCTTGAGTTTCCTGCTGAAGGAAATTTGAGGGCAACACTTCCCTGTATCTGTCTAAGGCAAAATACATGTCCTGAGTTCTCATTCCTAAGTTCTAGAATGTTCACAACCCCCTCCCTGTTAATAATGGAGCTTTAAATCACATGTCACCAGACAATAACTTACCTGTCACCATGATCTAACACTCCTGTAATTAACACCTTGTCAAATATCTCAGAAATTAAGAATCCTAGCTACCACTTTGGTCTGTGCCGCTCTTGAGATCCTAGAAATATTGTGACAATGGATTACCAGAAGAATTCAGTGAGAAAGCTACATGTCAATGTCACCTAGGAAAATATCTTCTCAGCTATTTTCTGTTGCTTGGGCTACTTGAAGCTCCTCTGAACATGTCTCCATATTTCCAGTTTTGCTCACATAGAGTTTATCTTTACTACAGAAACTGAGGTTGCCTTTGTAAGCATAACTTCCTCTAAATCCAACAATTCTTATTTCAATTAAAGAAAAAAACAAAGTCTTTAAAATGGTTCAGAAAGTCCTTCATCTGTGTCTCCACCCCTCACTCCAGTCCAGCCACAATGGCCTCCTTATGGCCAGAAAGCATGCCTTGCAGGATCCCAGATTACATCCCAAGTGAATCTCTTCTCATTCTGGACCTCACTTCCCAACTGTCTGTATGGATAGCTTCCTCCTGACTTTGAAGAATTGATTCAAATCCACCTTTTCAATATACCATCCTTGATCTCCTATTAAAAATTACAACCACCATTAGCATCTTCTACTGACCATTAATATTTTCCTTTTCCATGGTACTTTTAGAAATCATTTGTTATTTGTTTCCTCACTTTGGTGGAGTGAAAACCCCATAACTTAACATTAATAGTACGTTAACAGTTACTCATAGTATTAGGATCTATTTTTTTTTCTTTAAGTATCTTAAAAAGAGATCAGTCAATAGTCACAGGGCCTGGGCTATCCATGCTGGTATGGGCAACAGCTTAAGCACTTTCACCTGGGCTTCAGCTCATGAGCAGATAAAGGGCAGAAGGCTCTCCGAAATTTAGTTCATATGTAGAAAAGCGACATTTTTCTTCAGTTGTCAGAAGATAAACAAATCCATATTGAAATGATTATCATTATTTTATATGAAATTTCAGTTACATTTAAATTCTATCACTGTAAATGGTTCTATGTTTTAGAAATTAAAGTAGATATGAATTGTAGAAATAAATTTAGCTAATGTCTTCATATTTAGCTCCATCTATCAGTATAATAACTTTATAGTTAAAGTGAGTCATTTTACCAGGTCCATTGTCTCAGAAGGCTGAAACAGGAGGATTTCGGGTTTAAAGTCAGTAGCAACTTATGGAGGCCCTAAGCAAATCAACAAGACCCTATCTCTACATAAATTATAAAAAGGGCTGGGGATAGGCTTCAGTGATTAAGTGCCACTGAGGTCAATCCAGTACCAAATAAATAAATAGATAGATAGATAGATAGATAGATAGATTATGGATTCTTGAGTAATATTTAACCTAAGTTTTTGATTATTTTAAGGTGGCCAAGACTCAATTTTTTTCTTAGTAATTTCTTTCACCATTTACCTCTAAAATTGCTTTTACCAATTTTAGATCAGAGATACAATCCTACATTTCTCTGATTTTTTTCCTTTTATATATGGACTTTTCACCCAAATTCCTACTTCGCACACTGTCTTACCTAAATAATGTAGCTACATCATTTATCAAATGTTTCTTACATTTTTCAATTTTATAAGATCACAAATCAACAAATGAGAACAATATTTTTTTGTCATTATATTATACCAAAGGCTGTTTCCATCAGTACAGGACTCATGTAAATCAATAAGATTATTATGAATAGCAGAGGAGAAAAATATTAAAATGACATGAACAGATCTCAAAAGAACACATACCATCAAAAACAAATAACTGCAGGAAGAAATTCAGTCTTTCTTTTAATCCAAGAAGTTCACCATTTAAACAACAGGTATATTTTGAAGATTATAATAAGTGATTTCTTACTGTTTTTGAATATGTGTAAACACAAATAAAACATTATTTGGGGGAAATAATTTGCATGTTACTTCTGGCAAACAATTTGACAGTATACAACAGGAATATTTGCTATTTTAATTTTGTATATATAATTATATAAATTTATCATTTGGAACAAGTCAGATATATGCACAAATGGCTATAGGAGTGAATGCTCATGGTAATATTATTTCAAGTAGTAAAATCTTGAAACATCCGGTCTTGGGCTGAGGCTCAGCTATAAAGCACTCACTTAGCACATGCGAGGTGTGGGTTCGATCCTCAGCATCACATTAAAAATAAATAAATAAATAGAGAGAGAGAGAGAGAGAGAGAGAGAGAGAAATAAATAGATAAAAGGTATTGTGCCAAACTACAACTAAAAAAAAAATCTTGAAACATCCTAAATATTCAGCAGCAGGTAAATTTTTAAATAAACGTTGGGTTTATATAAACTTTGAAACATGCAAATATCAGAAGAAAGTTCTAAGGAAGATTTACTAATAGCATAAATATGCATGATATATTATCAAAAAAACATTTTATTCTTATATTTGTTTCATATTTTTATTCTTATATTTATTCACATATTTGTTTTTCTTATAGATTTTATTCTTATATTTATGCATATTTCAATAATATTTATATTAAGTACACATGTATTCTAGAGATAAAAAAACACTTAAAAGGTTATAAATATAAGCATCAAAGTGCTAGCAAAATTTTATCTGGGTGGTGGTTCATTAAGATTTGTATTCAAGTTCTCTCTATAATGACAATTCTAACACAGAATAAGAGAGGAGGGAAGAATACATGATGTAGACATAATTATAATAAGTATGATCCATGTATGTATGTCAAAATATACTCTACTGTCATGTATATCTAAAAAGAACAAATAAAAAAGATTTGTATTCAATATGTTATATTGTTCTATGATGTTTATACTATTTTTATACTTTTTATACTCAGAAAAAAATAGCATTAATTTTAATTTAGAATTGTATTTAAATTGACTACTGTAATATAGTAGTTAAAAGAATAAACAGGAGTTATTGACTATATGTCTATAAATTATGCTTCAAAACAATTTTCTTTTGAAGAAGGAGCAGCTAAGCTACTATAGCACAGCAGTCACTGAGTTAAGACTGGACATGCTAATAGATGTTTGGTTGTTACTTTAATAAAGCTGAACAAATGTATGGATCTGCATAAAAATTGCTAAATACAAACAAGATGTGAATTAAGGAACTAGAAGCTTTATATATCTGCATTGGAACATAGTAACTTATCCAAGAATTAATTCATTTCACCCATATTTTTCCTAAAAGGAAGGATTTAAAATCTATATTCTGAATTACAACACATATACATTTTATTATACAAGTTGGAATTTACTGTAAGAAAATAAACCTTAAAGAAAGAAGGGTTGGATAAACTGTAGATAGGGCAAAGGGGTGGGAGGGGAAGGGAGGGGACATGGGGGTAGAAAAGACAGTGAAATGAGATGGACATCATTACCATAAATACATGCATGAAGACACGAATGGTGTGAATGCACTTTATATACAACCAGAGATGTGAAAAATTGTCCTCTATATGTGTAATATGAACCATAATGCATTCTGCTGTCATATATAACAAATTAGAATAAAAATTTTAAAATTTAAAAAAAAGAAGCGAAAAAGAAAACAAAACTTCATAAAAGTTCAAGGAATTTCCTAGATAATAATTTTTTTTTTGCTTAACACATTTTAAATGTTCTTTGTTCCATATGAAACATTAGTTTTCCTCTGACCCCTTAAACTCCCATACCCTGCACTGAAAGAATTTGAACTTGCCCTCTATGCTAAGTGTAATTATCATTATCTTAATTTAGTCTGCTTTTACCTTCTAGGGTAAGGCTCCCAGCTACAGGTTGCTATAATAACCCACATTTCCTCACAGCATTTATACTAATTGTTAAATCATATATGTTTATGTTAGTGTATTCTTGGAACTTGATAACTATTTGTTGAATGGATTAATTAGTGAATGACCCATAACAAATTTATATGCTTTCTTTATATTCTCATAATAGTCCTTTGAAGTTGCCAGTAAAATATTATTAATTCTATTTTGTATATGAGTAAGTAAATATTAAATATTAAATCCCCCAAAGATCACATGGTAAATAAAAATTAGAGATTAAATTCACAAGATCATATGGTTGGGAGTATGATATAAATATGCTTCACTACTAATTTGGTGTTTAATAAGGTTTAATAATTATTAATTGAATAATTATATTCACTCATTCATTCAGTGAAGATCACTTGCTTTTGTAAAATATTTTTCTTTTATCTATGATAACTACTGCAATATCCATGTGGAATTTTTATATACTGAATACCATTTACAGTCCACTTCTCTGCATTGGAACTGCCATGGATAATGAAGAGCTCAGGACATTTTTTCCCTGACACCTTTTAGATAGGGTCTTTCCTTTTTATTCTTGCTCAAAAGTTTAAATCTCTGGACCAGTAGGTCTCCTTATCACTGTCACCACACAGCCACTGAAGTTGTAGATGTATCCAGTGCTAAAAATAGCTCGATTGCATTGTTCAAGCCCAGACATTGGCTTGAAATGACAGGCCCTAAGCTCACCTCTAGTTTTCATCCTGTGAACACTGATAACTTTGTACAAAGTGCAGTGAGAGCCTAAGTATACTCAGACTCTTCTTCATAATCCCAAACCAAAGCATCTTATTGTAAGGAAAGATTTAACAAGTTGTCAGTTAGGTCTGCTTAGGATTTTTTTTTTTTTCCTTGACTTTTGGGAGAATGTATGATTGCTCATTTTCATGGAAATTTATCCGTTGTTTTTCTTAGCAATAAACTGTGAAAGTGGAATAAATTGCTTAGTGATTTTACTGTTGATCTAATTTGTATCAGTAATCAGATTCAGAAACCAATTAACAGTCCTACTGGGATGTGAAGAGAAAGTTCTGCCCTAAAAAGTGTCTTAGAGTCTCTGAACAGGACATCTGACTGTGTGATGTAATGAAATAGCAGTAAGAAAAATTTTAATATATTTGATTTGCTTTTTGCTTAGTTCATCGTGTGGCACTATTTTTAAAGATAATTATTATGATTATCCCATGCAGGGAAAAGAAATAAAAATGAACCTAAAACCAGTTTTTATTCATAAAACTGGCAAAAATTTGAAGTTTCATACCAAATGTTACCAAGATTATGAAAAACAAGCAATGCTGTAAGTATTCTTACTTAAGAGCGTAATTGTACCCAATGACCTTTCATTGTTACCTCTTGATATACATTTTTGAAAAATCATGGGATCTGAACTTAAGGATCCAAGTTTAGGGATGCTCATTGAGCCTTTCTCTCTAATACTAAAAAGCTGAAAATAATATAATGACTAATAATAGAAGAATGTACACTATATTCTGAACTATAGTACAGAGGTTAAAAAGAAATGAGGTAGTTCTCTATGACTTAAGCTCAAGAGACCTATGTCATGTTATTGGAGGTGGGGAAAGCAAAATGCATCATTTTAGTGTATTTTTTTTATATTTGAATCACAAAAATAGAAAATCCACATTATTATGTTATTTTAATATTAAAACACTTCATATGTCTGTAGTTACATTTGGTGAAGAATGAAGGGAACCAAGATTGTGGTCATGATAAAGGGATTGAGATGTAATTATTGGCAAAGACAATGCAACTAATATGCTACTTAGATAATTAAAATTACTATAAAAGAATTATTCTAAATATCATTTGCCTCAAGAGAATAAATGAATAATAAATGCCTCAAGATAAAATGCAGTTGATCATCAATAACCAACCACAGAAATAGCCCAGGTCCTGTTTCTTCTAAAATTTGTTTTCTGAAGCAATATAAAGCAGTTGGTCTAATAATAGTGCTCTGCTTCTCGGAATAAATCTGAGAAGAAAATAAGTCATTATTTTCTGGAGTGCTTATCAGGGTCATATGGCTTTTCCAGTAAGGGTAGAGAGGAAGATAAGAAGGAGGAAGGGGCATCTCAGTTGGCAAAATGGCACAGTAACCCTAGCTGTAAACACACTGAAGGAAACCCCTGCCAGACCATGTCTATCAAAATGGCAAATCACAAAATCAGGTGAATAGGCTATTTTAAATTCCCTCTCTCCTTTTCTTAATCCCTCACTACACTGAACAAATGGGCCTACTTTTTTTATTTTCAACATTGCCAATGATAATAAATTTTAAAAATTCAAGAGGGTAGAAGGTAGGTCTTTTTCTGCTTCCTCTTTTTAATCCAGAGAAATAATCTAGGACAAGAGTAATTATTAAAACTTGAGAATTTTTGGATATTTTCATTTTTTAGATCAAAGTCACTTTCTAAAATAAGCTCTTTCCAGCTTTGGAGGTAGCATGATGTAATGGATATATTTGGGAGATTGACAACATAAGACTGAATTATTGTGTAATATTTACTAGGAGGCTTAACATTGTCCACTCACTAAAATAGTTTAAACTACTTTTTAACTCTGTTTTTAAAAAGAGATTGAGGATCATTAATCCCCAGCACCATGATCTCACTGGGTCTTTGAAGGATGAAAGCACAAAGAGGTTTGAAAATCGTAAATCATTTTACAAGTTAATAGTAGATTAAGTCCAGCTGTGTTTTAGAAATACACAAATTGCAGCAGGAGAGACTAATTAAAAATAGAAAGGAGAAATTCTGAATATCTTTTTATTGCTCAAAAGGAGAAAAAATAAGGTGGAGATGATCACGGTTTTTAAAAGTTCATTTTTTATTTCACAAGATAGGAATACCAAGAATTCAAATAGATTTGCTGAAACATTTTTAATAGTGACCCTATGATCAATTTTTTTAAAGAAATCAACCATATTAAGTGAAATAGAAAGCAGAAAAAGAATATGTAGCAAGGAAGCTATGAAGGATGGATGGAGACATCAGTTGAGGTAATAGTAAACTAAGAATTCCTCATGTTCATTCATAGTTCTTGAAGAAGGACAGCAAAGAGATACATCAGGAGACATGAAACTGGCTGAATGTTCCAGAAAGTTAATTTTAGATGAAATTTTCAAAAAGCTTTTCAGTTCCAGAAGATGCATAGTACAGATTCCAAAACTTGGAAAAACTGACAAAAGACTGAAACTAGTAGTAGAGCCCCATTTGGGAGTGAGTCCAGAGAGAAAGCCATCCTCTCCAGATAAAGTAGCAATGGAAGGATAATGGTTATCAACTGCAAGTCAATAAAATCTTTCTAGCTTGACTTGACACAGATGCCACTTTCAGTCTATTATCACTCAGAGCATAAATTATCATTATAACTTATTAATCTTGATGCTCAGATATCAACTCTTATCTTATGAGAAAGAATATTTGCCTCAATGAAAAAAATTACAAATCATTGATAATCAAAATGTCAACACAATTAACAGTGGGTTTATTTTATTTTATTTTTGTAAATATTTATTTTTTTTAGTTATAGGTGAACTCAATACCTTTATTTTATTTTTATGTGGTGCTGAGGATTGAACTCAGTGCCTCATGCATGCTAGGCGAGAGCTGTACCACTGAGCCACAGTTTCAACTCCAACAGTGGGTTTTTAAATGCTTTATATTTAATTCTCTTAACAAGTCTTTGAAATATGTACTATGCATATGTATATACACACACACATATATACATATAAATTTACATATATACATACAAATATATAAAATCTATATACTTAGACACATATATATGTGATTGCAAAATATATATGTATTGTAGATACATATATAATTGTATATTTTTATTTATTTTACATATTTTATTTATTAATAAATTTATTTATTTTATTTTATTTATAATAACTTTATTATAGTTTTCATTATTAACCTAATAGTATAGCAGATTACTTTTGAAAATGAAAACATTACATGACACACACATTTTGCCAAGGCAAAATGCATTGCCACCATTCATATCATACAAAATGGCATATTTTCATTTTTTATTTCTTATTTTCTTTAATAAATATATACTGAAAAAATAGGTTTTTTTTCATTACCCTTTCATTATAGAAAAGCAATGCATTGTATTTCCAGTTAATACTAGGAGTACTGCTTGAAAAAACACATTGGAAATTAGCAACTGGCAAATATCCCACTGAGCTTTTTAAAAATTGCAAATGTTACTTCATTTGCTTTGGGCAACTAACCACTTCGGCCTTTCTTCAAATAATCTTTTTCTCTATGCAGAATGAAAAGAGGTTGTGACACCTCTGGTTGTGGATTCATTACTTTTATTATTAGTGACTACAGTATGTTGAACACTAATGATTTAATGAACACTGAAGGACAGTGGGGAGACAGTGTGGACAGCAACTGTGCAGTGTTCTAAGAGCTAAGATAATGGAAGTGCCAGGGAACCGAAGAGCAATGGTCCTCAGCGGACCCAGGGACATGTGTGCGTGCACATGCATGTTGTATGTGTAAAAGCCGTGTTTTCTTCTGAAGGATAAGTAATTAGGTGAGGAAAAAATGTGGGAGTGCATGGGACTTTGTTACACAGCATCCTTTAAGCACCGTAATGGCTAGTCCTAGGAAGACCATTTGTCCACACACAGGTCCTACCTTATGAAAACTGAATTAGATGAAAGAAATGATGTAAGGTGGATCACAAAAGACAATCTGAAAAACCTGAGCCACTGAGATAGAAGTTATAAGAATTCCATCTACTCTTGATGGCCAGGATCCTAGATACTCAGACTTGATAATAACGTGTAATTTTGTTTTCAGTTTTGTATAAAGCAGTCATTCTTCTTGTTACTTCTACAGACAAGTGAGGATATATGTATAAAAGGCACAGGGAACACTAAATACAGGTGGTATGATAAAAGCGTGCAGAGGGAGGGTGTCATGGCTTGTACAGTCTTGATTATGATTATTCAAAGAATTAAGTTTCTGACATCTCATATCTTCAGCTTCTTAAAATCCTTGGGCTTCAAAGAAGATTGCTTTTTATATTCACATTAAAATTGAATGTATTCAATAGCCAAAAATATTGAAGTTGGGAAGATGTATTAAAAGAAAATAAATATAAACGTATCAATATAGGAATAGCTTATCCTACTGAAATATAGTGGCCAGTTCAAAATATCTACCATGCAACAGCTAAATACTCAAACATTCTGGTCCCAGTCATACATATAAATTAGGAGTATCATGCTTTTTATTATCATGCATGTTAATAAATGGAGTTTGATTAGGACATAAAATGAGAAGGTTGCTTGCATTTTCAAATATTTCAATTTCAGTTTTCAGAGCAATCCCAGTCATTTTTAACCTAGCTTTTATATCTAGTCTTTTACTCACTCAAAATATAGATGAAGTCTGAATTTTAAATTAACATATAAATGACTTTATGTTGATTTAGAAGAACTAAGCTGACCCTCAGGTCTTTTAACCATCAGTGAAGACTAATGAAATAAAGAGAATTATAAGGTATGGGGAAAGTGTTACCACATTTTGATTGGTTCATTCAGTAAGTATTCATAGGGCACACAGTTCTGGGGAATATAAAATTAATTGCACTCAATGTCCCTATCACATTTCTAAAGATATAAAAATCACAATTAAAAAATGTTAAATATTAATTGTATCAGGGTTCTCTAAGAAAACAGTGTCAAGAGGATAAATGCACATATATTTGTATAACTAGAGATTCATTTAAGATATTGGCTCACAGGATTGGTGAGAGGCCAGTAACTCAAACGTGTAGGGAGAGCAGGCTGGAAATTCAGGCAAGAGAGACCTCCTTTCTCCACAGCATGTTCTTGTTTGGGTTTGCCCAGCGGCCTTGAGTCCTTGGGCCCCACTCAGGGAATATGTGGAGGCACTGGATGAGGAGATGCCACCTGGAGGCAGTGTGCAACCTTCCAAATAAACTCATAATAAAAGAATCCACCTCAAAACAGAGCTTGAGGACAACTCTTCACAGGTTTGAAAATATAAAAGAATGTGTTCTGTCATGTCACCGTGGAGGGTCATAGGAGAAGCCCCAGGAAACCCACACAGGCACTCAGAGGGAATGGCACTCACACAAAGTCAAGCTCTTCCTCCTGAAGCCTGGAAAATAGATGAACTTGTGATAAACATTCCCAAGCTCTTCAGTCAGCATTGTTTTCAGCAGATTCCACAAACACGCTTTGCACGTTAGAAGTCTCCATAATGATATAAACAATCACTTGAAGAGTAGTGATGAGAAGTCATGTAAAAGTAAGAAATGTGAAAAACCTCCCAGGACTTTTTTTTCCCCTGTTCCACGTACCAGAACCCAACCAGAAGATAATACCTGTGGATTTCTGAGCATAGCTTCATCTTTTTTAAAGGGTATCCAAAATTTAGTGTGGAAATTAAGAAAGTAAGAAAATATTTGGGGACAAAGAATATAGACCACTTTTAAATGTTGAGAATATAGACCAAATTTAAATGTTGCAATGCCTCCAAATGAACATCAGAAATTTCCAGTTGAGGACAATCAACATACACGGAGTCCAGCCTCCTGTGGCACAAGCCCTCCAACATGACGTCTTACTGAAGAGAAACTCTGCAATTTTCCTCAGTGCTTTGTAACCTTTCCATCTCTTCCTCTGTTGGGTTCTCCCCATTTCTTGTGCCACTTTTGCCAGTTTCTGCTTTTTCTCCCTTTTCTCCCCACTGTTCCCAAGCTCTCCTGTCTCTCTCTATTCATATATTCCATATCCCTTTTATTTTTCACTCAGGAGCCATATTTTTTTCTAGTTAATGCTGCTTTCATTTCTTTTTCCTGTCCCTTATTGTCAGAAAAAGGAGTGTGTATCTTCAGAACCACTCAGTTTTATTGATTTTTAATTTGATTTAATTTTAAGTAAGGATATTTAAAAAAACAACTACTATGACGGCTTTTTAGTAAAAGAAATTTATAACATCAGAAGGGAGGAAGGAAATAATCTCAAAATAAAGGAAAGTTTTTTGCCAACACACACCTCTTAGCAAACTCATGCCAGCAACACACACACACACACACACACACACACACACACATTATTGTCTTTATTTTTCATTTTGCCACAGAATAACAGAGTATTCACCTTCCACTGGCTATCAGATGAGATGAACTCTCATGTGTTTTTGAATTCTATGATCTTACTGATGTTATTTAATATATATATTCTATGTATTCTCTAGGGTTATCTAGAGGAACAGAATCAACAGGAAGTATAATTATAAAAAGGGACTGTGTTAGGCTGGTTTAGGCAACCAGAAGCTGGATAGTCTGCAATGGCAATCTGCAGCCTGGTGAGCTGGAAGAACCAGTAGCTGCGCAGCCCCAGAGGCTAAATCCCAAGAACTAGACAGTTCAATGGCACTATCCTAGTCCCAAACTGAAGGCTTCTGGGGAATCACTGGCAGAATCCGCTTTGGAAGAGTTGAAGAAGTGAGAGTCTGATATCCTCAGACCATTGCAGCAGCAATCAAGAACACATTCAAGAAGAATTGGGTTTGTATCTGCTGCTGCTTCCTTATTCTTCCAACTTTAATTCCATCCATGCCTTCATCCTATTGGATGGTGCTGTCCACAGTTAGGGAGGGTCTCCATTTCAGTTGGCTATTCCACATGTCAATCATTCCTAGACACACCCTCACTGACACACCCATAAGCCTCTTAATCATTGGCATCTCTGAATCCAATCAGGTTAACAATTCAAATTACAATTACATTCTACATAATAGGCCTCTCTTAAATTTTCATTATTTATCTCCTTACTGTAGATTATGGATATCATTTTCAAGTTTCAAGCAGGCTCCCTCTTCTCCTGCTATTTTTAAATTGAAATTCTTATGGAGATGTAGGATTGTGTGCAGTTATGGTACAGTTTACATGTAGTTATAAGAAGTGACAGAAAGAGTGATGTTCACCAGAGCCAGTACAGCAAACTGATGACATGTTGTAAAATAGAGCCAGTGTATTCAAATCCACATATGGTGTTTTGCTTTCTCTAGTTTTACTTGTACTCACTTGCATGCTCATATTTATTTCTATACAATTTTATCTCTTGTGTAGATTTGTATATCCACTATGACAGTTGAGATTCTGAAGAATTCCACCACCACAAGGATCCATGGTGTTCCCTTTTATAGCCACACACACCAACCCAGGCTAGACCCCATCCCCAACCCCTAGCAGTTTTTCTTTTTTCATTTCAAAAATATTATGGAAGTGGAATAATGGAGTACTTAATCTTACTTATTTCACTTGGAATACTCCCTGTAGAGTTACCCAAGTTGCTGTGCAGATGTATAAATACTTGGTTTCTCTTGTTGAGTAGTATTTCATGGTATATGCCATGTATTGTTTGACTGTTCATCCCATAAAGAAAATCTGGGTTGATTCCAGAGTCTGGCTATTAAAAATGAAACCATTTTGAATATTTGTGGGAAGAAAATAAGAGGAGAACAAATGAAATCTTTTGTAGAGCTTTGTCATCATGTGTAGGTAGAACACCATTATTCATATCTACTGTTCTTACCCAGATTAGCGTGCTGTTTTCATCCCAGGCATTATTCAAAATGATTTTAAATCACTTAACCTTCAGAACAATCCTATAAAGGAAGTACCATTTTATGGAGGAAACTGAGGCAGAATTGTTAAGTAACTTGTTCAAGTTCACATAAATGATAAGTGGCCAAGCTGGAACATGAGCCAAGGAAACTTTACCCTGTATATCATTATCATAATTGTGATTTAATGCAAAATCAGGGGGGAAAATTGAAAAATAGTTTTTGATATTTATGCCCCTTTACCAACACTTCTAAATTTGATTATGGACATGTCTGCTATGGTTTGGATATGGTTTGAATGTGTCTCTTAAAGTTTCATGTGTTGTAAGCTTAGTTCCCTGTATGATAAAGGGGAAGGTGATGGAATCTCTAATAGACAGGGACTAGTTGGGAGATGTTTAGGACTTTGAGGATACTGACACAGGAAGACAAAAATAGTTCTTGTTTGACCCAATTAGTTCCTCAGAGACGAGAGCAAGACTGGCCTCTTACAGAAGAGCAAGACTGGCCTCTCCCTGCTCTCTGGTTGCCAGTCTTATCATGTGATCCCTCTCTTTCACACATACATGCTTCTTGCCATAAAACTATCCTGCCATGATGTGGTGCAGTCAAGTTGTGGGGCATTGGGCGGGTCTTGCAAGTAGATACCATGCTGTTGGAATTTTCAGGCTCAAAAACTAACTATATAAATCTTTTTTTTTTCTTTCTAAAAGAAGCTTCAGGTATTTTGCTACAGAAACCAAAAATGAACTAATGCAATGTCACTTGAACTCACCAGATCTAAACATTTAAAGATAAAACAGCGGATAATTTTCATTACATATATGCTCCACTTCAGAGCTGATGTTTTAGTTTTTACCATGGGAAGTCATGCTAAGTGGGAACTTTTGGCTGCTGGACTTGAGAAGTCTCAACAATTTCAGGGCACTCTGATGTATTTTCAACACAAAGCAAAAGAACATTCTATGTTTCTTATTTACTTTAAAACAGATTATTTTACAATGTTCTTATCTATGACAGAAATACATTTCCTCTGAGAAAAGAATTTCAGTTCTTACTTTAAGGTAAGAATTTTACAAATATTTATGCCAATGTTCCCTGAAAAATCATCTCTAAAATTTTATGGGCTACAAAGTTATCATAAAAATAGAAACAAAATATACCTTTCTGTTTTCCAGTCTACTCAAAATTGAATTTAAAAATTAATAAATAATGAATAATAAGCATATTCTCATACTTTTTTATGTACATGTATTCCTTTAATTGACAGTAAAGAGATATAATTTTTAAGGTTAATTTTACCTCAGAATTTATGTTTTCTTTAGTGTCTTTTTAAAATTTAAAGTTATTTCAAAGGCATTATTAAACTAAAATATAATACAGTGTATAATGCTATACAGATGATGTATAAATTGAAAAAACTACACAGCAAAATGGTAGACATGTTTATGTGCATCAAAGAAGATGAACATTATGCCCCTAGGGCAAAATGTTATATATTATACTTTAAAGCACAAGCAGGATATTATTCTTAAATAGCAATAGTAAATTCTATCACAATCTGTGGGAATACCTCCTCAGTCTAGTTTTGAACCATTTTTTTCAGATATAAGAAAAAAATACCTTTGTGTTTCAGAAGGTAAAGCTTGAAATATCTGTCTCCTTAGAGATGTTCAGATGGGAAGCTTCAAAAAGAAAATTCACCTTTATTCTATTCCCATGGAATTGGATGAAACATTGGTCAGGAATTGAAGTTTCATATAAAAGTATAGAAAGAAATTGACATTTTTTCCCTAATAGTCAAAAATCTGAAAAACACTATGTAGAAATAATGCTTGTTTCCAGAGTCTTTTATAAAGTTGTTTCTAAAGCACACACAGACAAAAAATCACAGCCATTTTATAACATGCAGTTACTGACACATTAAAAAAAAAAAAAAGTTTCCCCTAGAGGAGCCTCTTTTTTTTATTAAATGCTATGCCCAATTAAGTTCAGTTAATCGTTTTGGTGTAAAATGAGTTGCTGTGGAGTTGTTTTCCCCGAGGGAGTAAGCAGCTATCTAGCTCTGGATTATAGAACAAATAGCTGAAAGCAATCAAATATCATTCCATCTCCAGAAGAAGCTTGTTCTTAAAATGAATATCAGATCACTTTTCCTAGATGCCATTGGCTAATAAGGCTAATAACATGTTTCTTTAAGTGACTGAAAGTGGTATGGAGAGGTTTTGTTTGGTTGGTTTTTCTAAGTACCTCCTTGTTCTACAGAAAAGTTGCCTAGAAGGTAGGGAGTCTCAACAGCTTAGATTAAACTTAGACTTAAACACAGTAGTGTTTTTAAAGAACAGTAACAGGAAGGGGTCAACTTTAGCAAACTTATGTTGGGTGCAAAGAATTTAAATGAATGTTAATGCTCAATGTAATCATTTTTCCTAGGGTTCTTTCTCAATACCAGGGTTTTGCATCCCTTATAACACATGTCAGTGATGCTACATTGTTTTATATTTGCTTAAGAAATTAGGACCCCAACATCTTTTCAATTATATGCAGCCATTTAAAAAGTTCTTAGTTATTTTAACTATAGTATTCAAAACTTTGAATTGCCAAATATAATGCTCTAAAAGGACTGGAGATTGAAGACAAAATTACATTTTTATTCTTATAAAGATTGAAGTCAGATTAAGGACATTCCTCTTTATCAATAGATCTCTAAAACAATGGGTATGGAACTCATTCAACAAGAAAATATTAAATTAATGTTCTATGCAAAACAATGGCACCTCCTTTATAGTTTCTAATTTAGAAATAAAAATTGATATTAAAAAGCAATGGATACATTGTTATATTTGTAGCTATCAGTAACAATGTATACCAAACAAAAGAAACCAAAGCTCAAAGAGATTAAATAGCTGTCCAAGAACATATAAATGTTAAGCTATTAGCCAGACTTCATGGCTCTCAATTCTAAACTTTCATAGTTCTCACAGAAATCTAGTGAAGAAGGCATTACTAGAATCATTGAGAAAGTTAGGTCTCTTGCCCACTCTCAAAGTTTGTCACTAGGTGACGGATCCACAATCTGTGTACACTCAGCTTGGGTATGCTTTAAGTTCACCACACTCTTCTCTTCATAGTAGAAAAATAGATGGGATGGTACTGTTGGCATGCAAATATCACATATAATACATTATCTAATACTGCTAAGTAAGGGCCCCTTTCTAGTTACTAAATGCCTTCTCCAAAGGTCACATTGCTCTGATTTGTAATATCATAATATAATTTTGCATGTTATTGGATTTGATGTAAATGTGACTAAAAGTCATATAATTGTTGTTGTTCAGCTTCTTCTGTTCAATATTTGGTTTGTGAGTTTTATCCATATTGTTGAAATGGCAATAGTTCCTCATTTTTACTGTTGAATAGTGCTTTGATGTAATAATTAGCCATGGTTTATATATTCATTTTATATAAATACACATGTTGATGCACACACAAAAAAGGGGGGGAAGGGCCCAGGCGTGGTAGTGTTGCACACCTGTAATCAAAGCAACTTAAAGGGATGAGGCAGGTGGATCCTAAGTTCAAAGCCAGCCTCAGCAACTTAGCAAACACTAAGCAACATAATGAGACCATGTCTTAAAAGTAAAAATAAAAAGGGCTGGGGATGTAGCTCAGAGGTAAAACAACACCCAGAGTTAAATCCCCAATAAAAGAAAAAAAAAAGGAGTACCTTATATTTAAGGAATTTCAAATTAGTTAACATATTTCAGAATGTTCTGATGATTTTTTATTTGAAGGTTCTAATGCTTATTTGATGTCCCACAGATGCTGGAACCCTATGAAATTACAGTGAAAATTTTATAACATAAAGGGACTTCAACTAATTCACATTTTTACAAAATGACTAATTTCAAATTAGTGCATAAAAATAATCTAGTGTTGTCAGAATTAAAGTAAACAAAATGTCGTATAGATGTTAATAAAATAAGAGATGTTTAACTTTGAATTTTTAAGTCATATTGTCATGTACAAATATCTACAAATTCTTTATAGAATTGTTGTTGCCAAAAATGTCTTACTTCAACTACATCATATTGTGGCCAGAGAGAAGTATGTGGAATTATGGAAGTTAGAAGAATCTAAAAATAACATGGAGTGGTCAGAAGAAGGGCAGGAGGCAGAAGGGCATCAGGACAGATCCAAGATCTGCACACCTGAGGGAGGTGTTGAGACTGAGGGTGTTGTCAGAGGCAATCTCTTAAGGAGCAGTCAGAAGCCAAAACACAATCCCTGGAGTTTCTTTCATCTCAAGCATTGTTCAGGTTAGAATAAAAATTTAAAGATCCAATGGGTGCCATGTTCATGGGAACTGGCAGCTCCCTTAGAGAGTTCTTACAAAGATACAAATGTTTCTCAGGAGAGTATAGGAAAGAATTTTAACTGAAGCCAAGGATGGGCATGAAATCTGTAATTGGGAAGCTACAAAAGAACCTTAAGATCATCTTCCATCTCTTTTTTTCCTGTCTACTGATTTGCTTCACTCTTCTCCTGCCCTGGAAATGAACTTTGTCTGCTTTATATCATACATGATTAAACATGATCACCACTAAGAGGCCCCGGCTTATGTTCTCCCTTTGAGAATGATTCAATTTTGCATATAGTGGAGTAACAGAGATGTCTAAGCAATGAAAACTACCTGGAAATCAAGCAAATACACAATGATTTCTATATTTCTTGTATAAAGGAGAGTCTTACCTAAAGAATGCGTTCTAGGACAAATTTTCAGAATGGAAAAGAGAACTGGAAAAATAAGGGGAGTCACCAAAGACCCCACAACTTGGATAATTTTCTGCTAAGTCCATTAATGTTAGAGTGATTCTAGGGTAACTGGCAAGAATTTTTTATCAATCAACCATGAAAGTGACCTAGTGGACTTGAGGTAGAAAGAAGAAAGGAGTAAATGAACAAGGAGAGTGAGAAGGCTTCTCCAGTAGAGGATAAAACCTAGACCTGAGCCTTCTACATATGTGGAATTAGGGATAAGTACACAAAGTTCTAAAACTACTTGTATAAGGACAGTTCAGGGAGACTCTAGAATCCAGAAGTTGTAAGAAATTATCAAGGACTGATTTTGAGAAAATCATTCTATCTCATAGAAAAGAATAACTTTTGGAGCTATTCACACACACTCATTGGTAAAATTTTTTTCACAAATATAAAAGTTGAAGGAGTTTGTTACAAATACCCTGAATAACAAGAAATACTAAAGGAATTCTGAAGGAAACTGATAACAAGTGAAAACCTGTGTCAACAGAAAAGAATAAGGAAAACTGAAGTTAAAACTACACAGGTGAACATAAAGACTTTATTCCTACATCTGTTTTTTAAATTAAATTTGCAATTCTACAAAGTCTCACAAAAGAAACAGTAGGTCTATATGACTTTACCATTTTACCAAATATCAAAAGAAGAAACAATGCCAACACCTCACAATCTCTTCCCAAGAATAGAAAGAAAACTCAATGTAATTAATTTCATGGAGCCAGCATGATCCTAATACGAAAACCAGACAGACAGTTCATAGTGAAAAAGAGAAACCCTACAGCACAATAAGTAGGTCTCATAAATATTTGATGCAAAATTCCTAACAAATTTTATCAATTGAAATCCCAAAAAGAAAAAGTATAATGCTTATGGACAAGTGAGGTTTATTCTAGAAATGAAAGATTGTCTCAATATTTGAAAATCAATGTAATTCACCATATTAAAAAGAAGAAGAAGGAAAAAACCACAATCATCTCAATAGATAGATGCAGGAAAATATTTGGCAAAACAAAGCATCAATTATTTTGTAAAAACAAACAAAAGCTCTCAGTAAACTGAGAATAGTAGGAGATCCTCACCCTGATAAATGGCATCTCTGAAAAATCTGTAGCTGTCTTATTTGATGGAAAATGGATGCCTTCTCCAGAGGATCAAGAAATATAACATGGATGTTCATTCTTATCCCTGCTCTTTAGCATATTCTAATGATTCTAGTGAGTGTTCAGGGGGGAAAATGAGGAAATCTATACAAAAACTATTAGAAACAATTAGGGAAATTAAGTGAATTGCAAGATTCAAAATCAACATGTAAAAGCTATATTTTTATAAACTAACTTTGAGCATTTTAAAATTAAGATGATTTAATATCTTAATTTACCATATCTAATAATACTATTTATAATATCAAAACCTACAAAATTCTAGTAGTAAATTGACAAAAAATGTGACACTTTGTACACTAAATATTACAAAACACTATCTAGAAAAATTTAAAAGCTAAATAGGGAACTATAGTGCTCATATTCAGCATGATTGATATTGTTAAGGCATCAGCTCTCCCAATTTTATCAACATATACAATATAATCTATGTTAAAATAATGATAAGCACTTTTGTTGAGATGACAAATTCTAAAGTGCATATGAAAATTCAAAGAACTAGGAAGAGTTAAAATTTTAATGGGACAAATCTAAGGTGCTTTGCTGTCTGATATCATTTTATTATGAATTTATACTAATCAATGGGTTATATGTATAAGAACAGGCAAATAGCTCAATGAAAAAAAAACAGAATCCAAAAATTGATCTATTTAAAAGGGAAAAAGGTAACTAAAGAAATACCAGTTCTTTCAGCAACTAGGGGAAAAAATAAAATTTTTCTTTAAAAAGTTTTTAAGAAAAAAAATGAAAACAGAATATCACTCCATAGTTCTACAATTTGGATGGGAGATGTCCCCCAAAAGCTCCCATGTTAATGCAGGAATGTTTGCAAGTGAAATGATTGGTTGTGAGAATGCAAACCTAATCAATCCATCCTAATTTGATTGGACTGAGTGTGTCAACTGTAAGCAGCTGAGGTGTGTCTATAAATGGTGGGTCACTAGGGGTATTCCTTGAAAGAATTTCTTTGTGGCCTAGCTAGCTAGCTATCTCTATCTTTTTTATTATTATTATTTTTTATTGGTTGTTCACAAAATTACAAAGCTCTTGACATATCATATTTCATACATTAGACTGAAGTGGGTTATGAACCCCCAATTTTACCCCAAATGCAGATTGCAGAATCACGTCGGTTACACATCCACAATTTTACATAATGCCCTATTAGTAATTGTTGTATTCTGCTACCTTTCCTATCCCCTACTATCCCCCCTCCCCTCCCCTCCCATCTTCTCTTTCTACCCCATCTACTGTAATTCATTTCTCTCCTTGTTTATTTTCCCATTCCCCTCACAACCTCTTATATGTAATTTCATATAGCAATGAGGGTCTCCCTTCATTTCCATGCAATTTCCCTTTTTTCTCCCTTTCCCTCCCATCTCATGACTCTATTTAATGTTAATCTTTTCTTCCTTCTCTTCCTCCCTGCTCTGTTCATAGTTGCTCTCGTTATATCAAAGAAGACATTTGGTATTTGTTTTTTAGGGATTGGCTAGCTTCACTAAGCATAATCTGCTCTAGTGCCATCTATTTCCCTGCAAATTCTATGATTTTGTCATTTTTTATTGCTGCATAGTACTCCATTGTGTATAGATGCCACATTTTTTTTATCCATTCATCTATTGAAGGGCATCTGGGTTGCTTCCACAGTCTAGCTATTGTGAATTGTGCTGCTATGAACATCGACGTGGCAGTATCCCTGTAGCATGCTCTTTTAAGGTCTTCAGGAAATAGTCCGAGAAGGCCAATAGCAGGGTCAAATGGTGGATCCATTCCCAGCTTTCCCAGGAATCTCCATACTGCTTTCCAAATTGGCCGCACCAATTTGCAGTCCCACCAGCAATGTACAAGTGTACCCTTTTCTCCACATCCTCGCCAGCACTTGTTGTTGACTTCATAGTGGCTGCCAACCTTACTGGAGTGAGATGGTATCTTAGGGTGGTTTTGATTTGCATTTCTCTGACTGCTAGAGATGGTGAGCATTTTTTCATGTACTTGTTGATTGATTGTATGTCCTCCTCTGAGAAGTGTCTGTTCAGGTCCTTGGCCCATTTGTTCATTGGGTTATTTGTTATCTTATTGTCTAATTTTTTGAGTTCCTTCTATACTCTGGATATTAGGGCTCTATCTGAAGTGTGAGGAGTAAACATTTGTTCCCAGGATGTAGGCTCCCTATTTACCTCTCTTATTGTTTCTCTTGCTGAGAAAAAACTTTTTAGTTTAAGTAAGTCCCATTTGTTGATTCTTGTTATTAACTCTTGTGCTATGGGTGTCCTATTAAGGAATTTGGATCCCGACCCCACAATATGTAGATCTGAGCCAACTTTTTCTTCTATCAGACGCAGAGTCTCTGATTTGATATCAAGCTCCTTGATCCATTTTGAGTTAACTTTTGTGCAAGGCAAGAGAAAGGGATTCAGTTTCATTTTGTTGCATATGAATTTCCAGTTTTCCCAACACCATTTGTTGAAGATGCTATCCTTCCTCCATTGCATGCTTTTAGCCCCTTTATCAAATATAAGATAGTTGTAACTTTGTGGATTAGTCTCTGTGTCCTCTATTCTATACCATTGGTCCACCCGCCTGTTTTGGTACCAGTACCATGCTGTTTTTGTCACTATTGCTCTGTAATATAGTTTGAAATCTGGTATCGCTATACCGCCTGATTCACACTTCCTGCTTAGAATTGCTTTTGCTATTCTAGGTCTTTTATTTTTCCATATGAATTTCATGATTGCTTTATCTATTTCTATAAGAAATGCCATTGGGATTTTGATTGGCATTGCATTAAACCTATAGAGAACTTTTGGTAATATCGCCATTTTGATGATGTTAGTTCTGCCTATCCATGAACAGGGTATATTTTTCCATCTTCTAAGATCTTCTTCTATTTCTCTCTTTAGGGTTCTGTAGTTTTCATTGTATAAATCTTTCACCTCTTTTGTTAGGTTGATTCCCAAGTATTTTTTTTTTTTTTGAGGATATTGTGAATGGAGTGTTTTTCCTCATTTCCGTTTCAGAAGTTTTGTCACTGATATACAGAAATGCCTTTGATTTATGCGTGTTGATTTTATATCCTGCCACTTTGCTGAATTCATTTATTAGTTCTAGTAGTTTCTTTGTAGACCCTTTTGGGTCTTCTAGGTATAGAATCATGTCATCTGCAAATAGTGATAATTTAACTTCTTCTTTTCCTATTTTTATGCCTTTAATTTCTTTTGTCTGTCTAATTGCTCTGGCCAGTGTTTCGAGAACTATATTGAATAGAAGTGGTGATAGAGGGCATCCCTGTCTTGTTCCAGATTTTAGAGGGAATGCCTTTAACTTTTGTCCATCCAGAATGATGCTAGCCTGAGGCTTAGCATAGATAGCTTTTACAATGTCAAGGTAAGTTCCTGTTATCCCTAGTTTTTCTAATGTTTTGAACATAAAGGGATGCTGTACTTTGTCGAATGCTTTCTCTGCGTCTATCGAGATGATCATATGGTTCTTATCTTTAAGTCTATTGAGTGGTGAATAACATTTATTGATTTCCGTATATTGAACCATCCTTGCAACCCAGGGATGAATCCTACTTGATCATGGTGCACAATTTTTTTGATGTGTTTTTGTATTCGATTTGCCAGAATTTTATTGAGGATTTTTGCATCTAGGTTCATTAGAGATATTGGTCTGTAGTTTTCTTTCTTTGAGGTGACTTTGTCTGGTTTCGGAATCAGGGTGATGTTGGCCTCATAGAATGAAATTGGAAGAGCTCCCTTTTTTCTATTTCCTGAAATAACTTGAAAAGTATTGGTATTAATTCTTCTTTAAAGGTTTTGTAAAACTCCGCTGTATACCCATCTGGTCCTGAGCTTTTCTTGGTTGGTAGTCTTTTGATGGCTTCTTCAATTTCATCCATTGATATTGGTCTGTTCAAATTGTGTGTATCCTCCTGACTCAGTCTGAGCAAATTATATGACTTAAGAAATTTATTGATGTCTTCACTATCTTCTATTTTATTGGAATATAGGTTTTCAAAATAATTTCTAATTGTCTTCTGTATTTCTGTAGCATCTGTTGTGATATTGCCTTTTTCATCCCGTATGTTAGTAATTTGAGTTCTCTCTCTTCTTCTCTTCATTAGCATGGCTAAAGGTCTGTCGAACTTATTTATTTTTTCGAAGAACCAACTTTTAGTTTTGTTAATTTTTTCAATAGTTTCTTTTGTTTCAATTTCATTGATTTCCGCTCTGATTTTAATTATTTCTTGCCTTCTGCTACGTTTGCTATTGTTTTGCTCTTCCTTCTCTAGGGCTTTGAGATGAAGTGTGAGCTCATTTATTTGTTGGTTTCTTCTTTTTTTGAGGAATGACCACCAGGCAATGAATTTTCCTCTTAAAACTGCTTTCATTGTGTCCCATAGATTCCGATATGTTGTGTCTGTATTTTCATTTATCTCTAAGAATTTTTTTATTTCCTCCTTTATGTCTTCTGTAACCCATTGATCATTCAGTCACATATTGTTCATTTTCCATGTGATGTAGGATTTTTCCCTCCTTCTTTTATCATTGATTTCCAGTTTCATTCCATTATGATCAGATAAAATGCATGGTATTATCTCCACCCCTTTATATTTACTGAGGGTTGCCCTATGGCATAATATATGGTCCATTTTTGAGAAGGATCCATGTGCTGCTGAGAAAAAAGTATATCCATTTGATGATGGTTGATATATTCTATATATGTCAGTTAAGTCTAAGTTATTGATTGTGGTATTGAGTTCTATAGTTTCTTTATTCAACTTTTGTTTGGAGGATCTGTCCAATGCTGAGAGAGGTGTGTTGAAGTCACCCATAATTATTGTGTTGTGGTCTATTTGATTCTTGAACTTGAGGAGAATTTGTTTTATGAATGTCGCAGCACCATTATTTGGTGCATAAATATTGATAATTGTTATGTCTTGTTGGTGAATGGTTCCTTTTAACAGTATAAAATGTCCTTCTTTATCCCTTTTGATTAACTTAGTCTTGAAGTCGATTTTATTCGATATGAGGATGGCCACCCCTGCTTGCTTACGAGGACCGTGTGTGTGGTATATTTTTTCCCATCCTTTCACCTTCAGCCTGTGTATGTCTTTTCCAATCAGATGTGTCTCCTGGAGGCAGCATATTGTTGGATTTGTTTTTTTAATCCATGATACCAGCCTATGTCGCTTTATTGGAGAGTTTAAGCCATTAACATTCAGAGTTACTATTGATATATGATTTGTACTTCCATCCATGTTTGATTGTTTATCCTTTTTTGAAAAAATTTAGTTTGTTTCTCCATGATTATCTTTCCCCTCGCCCTCTGTCTTTACTGAGGCACTTCCCACTGATGGTTTTCGTTATTGTTTTTCATTTCTTCCTCGTGTAGTGTTTTGCTCAAAATGCTTTGCAATGCTGGTTTTCTGGCTGCAAATTCTTTTAACTTTTGTTTATTTTGTTGTCATACCTGAAGCTTAATTTTGCTGGATACAGAATTCTTGGTTGGCATCCATTGTCTTTTAGTGTTTGAAATACATTGTTCCATGACCTTCTTGTTTTCAGTGTCAGTGATGAAAAATCCGTTGTTACCCTTATTGGTTTACCCCTGAATGTAATCTGTCTCCTTTCTCTTGTTGCTTTTAATATTTTCTGTTTGTTCTGTATATTGGATATCTTCATAACAATGTGTCTTGGCGTTGGTCTACTGTGATTTTGTGTGCTCGGTGTCCTGTATGCATCTTCAATTTGTATATCTGTTTCCTTTTTTATTTCTGGAAAGTTTTCTGTAATTATTTCATTCAGCAGGTTACTCATTCCCTTGGTTTGAATCTCTGTACCTTCTTCTATCCCGATGACTTGTAAGTTTGGTTTTTTTTATGTTATCCCATAACTCTTGTATGTTTTTCTCGTGATTTTTTACCAGCCTTTCTGAGTTGGCTAGACTGTTTTCAAGATGATATATTTTGTCTTCACTATCTGACGTTCTGGCTTCTACTTGCTCCACTCTGTTAGTGATACTCTCAATTGAGTTTTTAATTTGGTTTATTGTTTCCTTCATTTCTAGAATTATTGTTTGATTCTTTTTTATAATCTCTATCTCCTGGTAAAGATGCTTACCTTCTTCTTTTATCTGTTTATGGAATTCATTCTCAATGTGTTCTTTCGCTGCTTGAATTTGCTGTCTTGTATCCTCTTTAAGGTTCCATTCCATCTGTCTAAGGTGCTCCTTGAGTTCTTTATATGACCATTTTTCTGATGACTCTAGGTCCTCCTGAATATTTAGGCTGTCCTGCATTGTTTGTACTCCTTTTCTTCCTTGCTTTTTGAAGCTGCTCATGTTACTTCTTGTTCTGTTTGACTGCTGAGTTACTGTTTACTCCTATAAATTTATTTGATGCTTGGGAGGAAAGGTATTAGAAGGGAAGGGAAGAAGTCACTAAAGAGAATGAGAGTAAACAGGTAGAATTCAAGGAAGGGGGGATAAGATAATTGAAAAGAAATGAAAAGACAAAAGAAGAAAAAAATAGGAAATAAAAAAAGGAAAAAAATTTTTAAAAAATAATAAAAAAAATTAAAATTAAAATTAGAAGAAAAAAAATTTTTTTAAATTTTTTAAAAAATTTAAAAAAACAACAAGAAAGAAAAATGAAAATGAAAGAAAAACCCAAATCAAAAAAAAGAGAAAAGAAAAAAGAAAAAAAAAACTAATAAATGCAGTCTTAGAGTTTGATTAACTTCTCTTCCAGTAGGTCGCGCTGTGCCTACCAGGCCAAGTTTCTCCTGTCAATATGCGGGAACCAATCACTGTGCAGTAGCTTCTCCCAGACTGGGCGAATCTCCAATCCTGAGTGCCTAGGGCCTCCTCTTGTGTCTAGTCACTTCCCACTTTTCCTCTAGCCAGGCCCCTCTCACAGGTGCCGCTCACCACAATACTGGCTACATGCCAGGTCAGCTGCTCCCGGGAGCCCTGTTTTCATGAACGACTGGGCATAGTCTTCCAGTTTGCCATTCCCTCAGACCCTAAGTTTGTAGAGCTTGGGGCTGAGAATCCTCAGTGAATTTTACTTGCCCTCCAGTAGCTGGTGCAAGAGACCTCAGCTGTCAGCCCTGGTGGGAGCAGTAGTTCCGCGCCGCATGTCCCGCGCCACCTCTGATTCCCTCGGTCTGGCTATAGCGCTCACAGGAGAGCTGGGAGGGGCCCTTACGGGAGAGCTGGGAGGGGCCCTTAAGTTTTCCCAGATGTGTGGAGAGGGAAGGCTAGGGAATTACACACCTGTATTCGCAGGTTTCAATGAAGTTATCTCCTCCGCCGCCGCAGTCTGATGACGTCAGTTCTCTGCCATGGTGGTATCTCTTGCAAATGTCGAGAGTTCGTTTCCCTTTGCCGGGTGACCAATGCAACGGGTGGGTCCTTACTGTCTCTCCCAAGCCCCGTTTCAAACCTGTGGCCACTACCTATGAAGGCTCGGTTGGCATTTATCTCCATAGGATCGGAAGGGCTGACCAGTTGTTTCAGCCAGATGGATTAGTGCTGAGTCACAGCTGTTTGTCTGCGGGAAGCAGGCGAACGGGAGCTTGAATTCAGCCGATCCGGGCTCAGTGTGTGTTCTGAGAGGCCCAGACTGTTCGCCCCGGATCCACGTCAGCTCAGCATTGCCTAGTGATCCTGAGCAAACAGATTTAGGTTGTTTACGACTCCCTATGCCTGCACAGCTGAAGAGGTCAGAGACTTGATCTCTCTGCGCCCACCGCCATGTTGGAAAACCCCTCGCTCTGCGTGTGGCAGCGGCGGCTGCGGGTGCTCCTCTGGGCCAGCCCGGGCGGTCGCGGTGCGGTCCCGCGGGCCGCAGCGTGGGCGCTACTCTGCGGCCGCCGTCCACCGCCCTATCTCTATCTTTATATCGCACTCTCCTTCCTGCTTGCCCTGAATTAATCAATACTCCTCTACCAGGGCACTTCTGCCATGAAGTTCTGTCTCACCTCAAGTCCAGAGCAATGAACTTAGCCAATCATGAACTAAATATCTGTAATCATGGGTTAAAGAAAACTTTTCCTCCTCTAAGTTATTCCTATTAGGTATTTTGATTACAGCAATAAAAAAATGACAACACAGGCATTGGTATTAAGAAGTGGGGTCATTGTTGATATTAACCTGGCTATGTGATGTGGTTCAGAAATTTTGAAAATAATTTGCAAGAGAAGTTTGGAAAAGTTTGGAGATGCAGTCTGGTGAAGCCACAGAATGTTGTAAACAGAGCTTAATGGCAATTCTGATAGGAGCTCAGAACATCAGAGTGCTGAAAAGAACATGGACTGTGCTCATGAGGTTTCACAAGAAAATGAGGATTCTGTTGGGAATTGCACTAGAGGCCATTCATGCTATATTCTGGCAAATAACTTGATAGATTTTTGCCCATGTACTGATATTTTATGTGAGGCTGAATTTAAAGGTGATGAACTAATTAATCTGGTTATAAATTTCAAAGCAGAACAGCATTCAGTTAGTTGCATGGATTTTGCTGGCAGCTGTTAGCCAGATTTACTGTGAGAATTGGAAACAAAAAAGCAGAGCTAACGAATTTTAAAAACTTGCAGTTTGCACCCCCCCCCCAAGAAAAATGCATGTAAAATTGGGGCCAAGGAAGATGTGATTCTTAAGAAGATTATAGCCACTAAAGAGCTGCCAAGCTCTTTGAATAGAAACAATAGGAAGGATGGATTAAGGGTGTCTTAGGAATTTTCAAGATCACACCAATTGCAGGTTCCATAGAATAGAAGGGAAAATTCCTTTGAGAAGAGATTATGAGGGCACTCTACTTGCCCAGGGATGCCTAACAAATTGTTTCACTGGGCTTAACTGCAGGGGCATTCAGAAGCCACTTTACCTCTGATTCTAAGGGGCCCAAGTACTGCCTTAGACAGCAATGGACCTTGGAATCATCCATGTGGTGATGGTCCTGAAAGAATGCAGGACACTAGAATTAGGGTGTTATGAAAGCTTCCATTAAGATTTCAAAGGAAGGTCTGGGATGTCAGGCAAAGTGTAGCACGTATGATTGAAATCCATACAGGCTGCCCTTGAGATGGTGATGTGTGAAGTTGTGAAAGTAAAGTTAAGCTTGAATGGAGACCTCAGGAATTAAAAGATGTCAGTAACATGGACTGGCTATTGAAAAAAACTGCTGGCTATGGACAGAACCTGGCAAAAAGGCAACCCCTTTGTGCTACATTTTGCTGCAGTCGGCAATACCAAAGGGAGGGGCTTCCAAAGACCTTTGGAGAGAATATCTTGCCATCATGTGTTCTAAATGCTATATGAGGAGTTATAAGACCTGTTTGTCTAGCTGAGTTTCAATCTTGTGTTGAGCTCTCCCTTATTTCTATGTCTCTATTGCACCTTTTTGGAATAGGAATGTTTGTGCCACTGCATGTTAGATATAGGTAACTTCTTTTGATCCTTACAGGGACTCACAGCAAAGAGTCTGGCTTGAATCTCAGGTAAGATTTGGGACTTGAACTCTTGGGCAATGCTAAAAATGATAGCACTATGGGACTACTGGTGCTGGACTAAATACATTTTTGTACAGTGACATGGACATGAGCATTTAGTGGTTCACGGAAGAATGTTACAGTTTGGATATGTCTCTCAAACATTCCTACGTGGATGAAGGAATGTTCGAGGTAAAATGATTGAATTATGAGAAATGCAACCCAACCAGTCCATCTTACTTTGAAAGGACTGAGTGATAACTGTATGCAGGGAACATGGCTTGAGAAGGGCATCTGTGGGATTGTGGCCTGAAAAGGTGTTTCCCTATGGTTCCTTCCTCTGCCTCTTTCTCTTTCTGCTTTCTGGTTGCCATGAATGGTGCAATGTTCCTTCATCATTTCCTTCCATCATGATGCTCTTACTCATCTTGGGTCCAGAGCAACCATGAACCATGATTCTGAAACCATGAACTTAAACAAACATTTTTTTTTTCCTCTAGTCTTGCCAGGTATTTTGGTCAACGTGACAAAAACTAAAACATACAATTTACACTAACTACAAAAAATAACTCAAATAGACCACAGATCTAACCTAACAGTAAATACTAAATTATGAAACTTCCAGAAAAAAAAGCATAAAAGAAAATATTTTTGAAATTGAATTAGGCAAAAATCTTGTAGATAGAAAACAATATTGTTCAGAACCATAAATTTCTACTCTTCATATGACACTAATAAGAGAAAAAAATAGGAAAGCCAAACACTGGAAGAAATTTTTTGCACATCATATATCTGATAAAGAATTTGTATCCAGACTAGGTAAAGAATTTTAAAAACTCAGTAATAATGAGTAAAAATTTTTAAAATCAGGGAAATATTTAAATTAGACATAGCAAAAGAAGACATACATACGGCAAAGAAATCTCATGGAAAAAGTGCTCAGCATCATTAGTCATTAAGGAAATGTGAATTGTAGTCCACTGTATAAAAGTCTGTATCGAGTGTTGGTGAGAACACAGAGCAACTAGAGCTTTCATATATTTCTGGTAGAAAGAGAAAATGGTAACAACTTTGGCAAACAGCTGTTTTCTTAAACAATAATAAATCTTAATTATCTATAAATATTTAAGTATAAATTCTTATGTACACCACACACACAGCAGATATATTTGCCACATCAACCAGCCACTCCACATCTACATATTTACTGAAGAACATGAGATCATAGATTTATATAAAGACTGTGCACATAAACATGGTACCCACACATTCATAATCATCATCAGAAACTGCAAACACAAATGTACCTCAACAATGAATGGAAAGACAAACTATAGTATATACATGCATGGGAATACTACTTTACAATATAAACAAATGAACTATAGATACATATAACAAACAGACATCTAAAAATCATTATACTGACTGAAAGAAACCATACAAAAATGATGCATACTAGAATTATATAAAATTCCATGTACAGACTAGAATGTACAGACTAGTGGTTGATAGGGAAAGGAAGGGAGCAGAATTAACAGAGAAGCAAGGTCACTATGGAGATAGAGAATGTTCACTATCTTGATTGTGATGGCTTTGTGAGTGTAGGCATTTACCAAAATCTATATGCTTTATGTGTACTTTATTGGCTTTAAAGTATACGTCAGTTAGAACATAATAAAGGAGAACAGAATGCTGCTTGTAATCGTAATCTGTAACAGAAAAATTCATCATGATAATAAACCTGATGTTTTTTTTAAAAAAAGATAGTTACTTGAAATATTGATTTAAAGATTTTTTCCAAATGAGACCATGAACTCCATGAAGAAAGTGCTATGTAGCAAAGATATATTTGTCACAGCATGCCTGGCAGACAGTAGTTGCTTAGTAAATATTGGAATACTAAATTATTTGCCATTTCTTTTGCGGCAGAAAGGAGTCCATGGAAGGAGACATGTTTAAAACTGACTCGCTGATGATTGTTTAAACACCATCTTCAAGCTGTTTCATTTCTGGATCCTTAGAAGAAATAAACAACATCTGTCCCTCTGTGCATTATTGGTTCAAAGAACTCAGTGTTTAAAGATGATAATGTTCATTAAATATGCAAATTATTTCCCGTTTAGTAAAAATGCCTAAAAATTAGTAAGAATTAACTATTAGAGTCAAGTCCTTTAAACATTTTAAATTAAATCACATAATTTTTAATTCTTTTCTTATGGTATAAAATGCCAAACCTCTGTCCCTCCCCTCACAATAGTGTATGCCAGAGACTCAAGGAAAAATCCTTCAAGCAATATGTTAACCTTCCTATCAAAGGCATTTATCTGTTCTGTCTGTATTCATTGGTTAAAGCTCAAATTATGTCAACTCAACTGAGAAAGAATTATTTTAGAATATAAGCATATTCCTTTTATGTATGTTGCCTCAATTTGGCAAATAAATTAGGGAAAAACAAAACAAAAATAAAATGATCAAGCTTATCTTTTCCAGCTCCACTACAAACTCTCATATTCCAAGACATATAGTATCTGATAAGGTGACTTAAAACACAATTCTTCATAGAGCATTTTCATTATAGAAAGCATGTATACCCATTATGTTAATATATTCAAACTATGCCTTTGCTAATATTTTAGAAGAACTGTTTTTTTGTACCGAGTACTGCATTTGAATCAGTCTCATCTTGTCTTCAGATATGATGAGCATGTGTTTAAAATTTCAGGGGAGGGAACCTCCCTTTAGTTAAGAAAAAAATGCTTGATGAAGGAGGCAGAAAAATACCATAACACTTTTGCAGGTATATTTTTATTACAAAATAAGATTTGCTTTTCTGCCAGAATTTACCATATTGAGCTGTTTCTGTCTTGACTTTTAAGTGAAATTGTATGCCTTTAAAAAACATATTGGTTGTGAGTTAGAAAAGAACTGTCAACTTGGCTTTTTACACATGATGAAATGGAGTATTTGAAATCCTTTAAATCATTTTCAAAATCAGAAGAATAGGTGGTACATTGGAGCAGACACCCAACCTGCCCTTTACCTGAGACTTGGACCTTGAGCTAGCACTTAGAAAACAAGGGCTGCCCTGCCCTGCCCTGCACTCTAGAGCAGTCTCCAAGGGCTCAGAGAACAAAACCAACAGGGACCAAAACAGAGGGTGGACACGGTTATGAGAGTTTGAGGGTCCTTGTTTTGGGGGGACCCTATGTTCATTGGTATTTTTTATTTATCTTTCTCCTCTGGGTTCTGGAGTTTATAATGTATTAAGACAGAGCATTGTTACAAGTTGAGGCCTAAGCTCTGTGTAGGGCCCACTGTTTTGTGGTCACATGACTTTTTGGTTGGCTTTTTGGCAAACGCTTTAACTTTCCAAAGTATATGCCTATCATTTAAATATTTTTCCAGGTGGGGGTTGTGACTCAGTGATAGAGCGCTTGCCTAGCACATGTGAGGCACTGGGTTCAATCCTCAGTACCATGTAATAAATAAATGTTTAAAAAAATTTTTTTCCATGTTTATAAAATAATACATGAATCAGCCTATTTTTAAGTAAAACAAGAGACAAATGTGCAAACGATTTATTTTCCTTAGCCAACATTTTACTTGTGCTTTTGTTTGTTTGTTTGAGCTTTCTAGAAGATAGCAAAGCAAGATTAGAGAAGTTATAAAATTCAAACCAGCTTGTATCTATTTTTGCTTGATACAAATTGAGAAGTCCCACACAATCTGAACTCTGTTTCCAATTAAATGGCACACTTTATTTTCCATTTCCCCGACACATAAGATCTCAGTCTTCCTAGGGCCTTTGAACATGAATTTCCTTCTGCCTGAACTGCTCTTCCTGCTGCCTCTAGAAGCACCTCTCCAGGGCCTGCAGATCTCAAAGATCATCTCTTAGTGTGGACTCTTCTTAAAACCATACCTACAGTTGATTCTTACTACCCTTGTGTCATGTGGACTATATTGTGCTGCTTTGTAAGAGTAGACAGCAGAATTTTTATTTACACTTTTCCACTAGATTATAAGATCCATCAAAGTAGAAACCACATTGATTTGGTTATGCTTAAATAATCAACTCATGGTGAGTGATGGGCTCAGAGAAAACACTTGATTAGTATTTATTGAGTAACTATACTGATCTTTTTTTTTTCATTTAGAACAAAAGAAAGTACTTTCTTATAAGACTTAGACTTTGAAATAACACTTAGAACTGTGTGAGAAAACAAGGGCTGCCCTGCCCTGCCCTGCAGTCTCCAAGGGCTCAGAGAACAAAACCAACAGGGACCAAAACAGAGGGTGGACATGGTTACAAAAGTTTGAGGGTCCTTGTTTTGGGGGGACTGTATGTTGTTCATTGGGATTTTTTATTTATCTTTCTCCTCTGGGTTCTGGAATTTATGATATATGAAGACAGAGCATATTAGAAGTTGGGGCTTAAGCTCTGTATAGGGCCCACTGTTTATTTCTTTATTTCTACACAAGGGTACTGTTTATATATCTCTGGTAATTTATAATCATATAGCAAGCTTCAATTGTGAATGTAAAAGTATAAATTGCTGACTTTAAAGTAATAAATATTTAAATAAGAATTTTTCATCAAAACTTGTCTTGGTAATCAGAATTTTAACAAATTTTGAATTGTGGTATTAAATAATAATAATGTATGGAAATCCTCATTGGAATCATTCTCAGAGTCATGTTAAGAAAAATACCAGAAAAGAAACAAGTCATTGCTTCTATTTTGGGGTGTAAATGTTTTTGTTAAAGTGGTTGTCTAACTTACTTCCCCTATAGCTTTTGGATTATTTCTGAAGTAAATAAATACTACACAAGAAGCAATTATATACTCAGCCATCCATCTTTTATTCAATACCCTTGTGTAGAAATCTATGGAAAATATGACTCTATGACAGAAAATTGTTCCAAAATAGAAATTGCTATTTCTATGTCAAAATGGAAGGTCTTTGTGGCAAAGTTCATGAGCTATCATAGATCTTGTGCCCACTGGAAGGTTATATGTTTGCTGAAACTGGGTCTCTTCTTTTTTGCCTCATATCTTAATACCCAATGTATCTGCAAGACTGTTGGCCTTGACATTAAATACATCTGGAATATGAATTATCTCACCACATCACTGCCAGAAATTTACACCAATCCACCATGATGTATTGCCTGGACAATTCCAGTTGCCTTGGGCTAATCATAAATTTAATGGATATTAACTCTGAGGGTTAAACACTATAACAGCTTTTATGTTTTTAAAAGGTCAAGGTTATTGAATTAAAAAGCTTCAGCTGCAATAGGAAAATGTCATAGACTGAGCAGCCAAAACACTAGACATTTTTTCTCACTATTCTGGAGGTTAGTACTCCATGACCAAGGTCTGGCAGAGTCATGCTCAGAGAGAGCTCTTTTGGGCTTGTATATCACCACCTCTGACTAGTTCTTCTCATGGCCTTTCCTTTGTGCTCCCTGAGAGAATGGGGACAGGGGTTGGTATCTTTTCTTCTAAAGACACCAATCATATTGGACCCAGACCCATCCTTATGACCCCATTTAATTTTAATACTTCCTTAGAGGCACTGTCTTCAAATATATCTATACTAGAGGTAAATATTTCAATATAAAAATGTTTGATGGCAGGGGAGGGAGTAAAATCTTCAGTCCATAACAGTTACAAAAGCAGAGAGAGAGAGAGAGAGAGAGAGAGAGAGAGAGAGATTGACTGAAGAACTATTCCGTTTTAAAGGAGACTAAATGAATATGACAACAAATATATGATCCCAGATCCTGGATGGAGTGTTATTGTACAATTGGCAAGACTTTAATAAGTCCTACATTTAATTTTTTTTTTCATTTTCGATGGACCTTCATTTTATTTATTTGTATGTGGTGCTAAGAATTGAACCCAGTGCCTCACACATGTGAGACAAGCACTCCATCACTGAGCCACAACCCCAGCCCAGGCCTACATTTTAAATATTAATTCTGAGACAATTAGTTCCAAATCCCTGAATTTTATAATTGTACCATTGTTATGAAAGAGAGTGCCCTTGTTTCAGAATATAAAAACTGAAAATTTTAATTGCAAAAGGTCATCATCCCTGCAGCTTACTCTCATATGGTTCAGGAAAAAAAAAAAAATTTCCAAAGGCAGCAAAATGTTAACATTTTGGAAATTTGGATGAAGATACTTTATAAAACTTTTGCAACTTTAATTATTCAATCAAGATTAACCTGTATCTGTGGGTTCAGCACCTGCAGATTCAACCAACCAGAAAAGAAATATTTGGAAAAAAATTTTTGTCTGTATTAAACATGTATAGACATTCTCTTGTCATTATGCCCTAAGCAACACTGCATAACACATATTTACATAGAATTTGCAGTATACTAGGTATGAGTAATCAAGAGGTGATTTAAAGTATATGGGAGGATGTACATAGGTTACATGCAAGTACTGTGCCATTTTTTATAAGGGACTGGAGCATTCTGATATATTGCTATCAAGGGAGGTCCTGGTACCAAACTCCTATGGACAGAGGGATAACTATATCTTAAATATAAGTTTTATAAAAAAGATAATTCCATAACTCTCTTAAGATAAAGTAACCTACTTGGTTTTCACAACAAGAGTATTAAATTGCTACAGATAAACAAAGCATTTACCAGCTGGGTTGATGAATTCAGAAAATGAGCTTTGCTTGGTTTGTAGAGCTCTTGAATTTGGAACGTACTTCACATGGAACGTACACTTTTTTTCCCAGAAAGTTTCATGTTTATATTAAATGAATGAGATCTAAAAAATAGCAACATATTTTCCAAGTGTATAGTTAAACTGTAAAAAGAGATTTGAAGTAAAGGAATAATTCCATATTTTATCTCAGTTGTTCTCAACCTAGGGTGAGTTGAGTTTTACCCAATGAGCAAAAATTGTTTTTATTTGTCACAAACCTGGGAAGTAAGACTACTACTGGCATCCAATGAATAGAGACCAGGGAAGCTGTGAAATTTCCTTGAATAAAAAGCACATTACCCTCATCCAACAAAGACTTAACTAATTCAAAATATTAGTAGTTCTCAGGTTGAAAATCTTTGCCTATTTGAATATATCAAGATCACTGATTTTTTCCAAATATACTCTTACAAATCTGCAACAAGATATCATTTGTTATCCAGGTAGATTTTTAATGCCTTAGAATTGCCACAGTCCACTATTTCCATTCAATATTGGCCAGATTGTTGTTATTATGTGTGTGTGTGTTTGTGTATTGTGTTAATCCTATAAAGTTGGTTGAGTCTTTAAGTAGAAACTGCATCATTCAATGGATCCTTTGCACTACTGTTTTAAATTGCTGAATTAGTCTAGTGCCAATTTAAGTATAATTTATATTTTCCTCCTAATTCAAAGCTCTAAGGGGGCAGTGGCCATGATATTTACCAGTGCCACATACAAAGAAATTATTTAAAAATTAGATCTTTAAATGACTATTCTAATCTGGGTGTGGTGGCATGCAGCTTTAATCTAAGCATCTTGGGAGCCTGAGGTCCTAAGAAACTTAGCAAGACATTGTCTCAAGATAAAAAATAACAAGGGCTTGGGATGTGGTTCATTGGCTAAGCACCCCTGGATTCAATGACCAATACAAAAACAAAATTAAAATAAAGTAAAATGGTATTCTATGGTCTTACTTGGACTTTCCCTGTTAATTGATCACACTAGTAGTCCCCTTGTCCATCCATCTTTTGTCTAGCCATCTCTGCTTCTCAAAATTGTGCCCATTATTCAATCCAACCACAAATACCACTTTTTCAGAAAAGCTTCTGAGATGATTTTAACTTGAATTAATCTGTCCCTAATCAACATACCAAAAGCAAAAATATGGAAAGTCTTACTATTGCACTTGCACAGAATAATTGTTTTGGATTCCCCCAGTCACAAACACACACTATATTAAAACCCACAGAGGAAAGAGACCATATTATTTATTTTTCTTTCTTGCAGAGCACCTAGCACAGTGTCTCACCCATTGTACATTCTTGACTTTGTTTTGAATTCTTATGACTTCTTATGACGAAGTATGCTAGTAAGTACTAAACATGTATATATAGAATCAATAAGAAAAAAGAGGAATATGAAAATAAATATATAGAAAAAATAGAAATGGCTAAGGAACAGAATTAGTTTTCAACCTTAATGGCAATTTATGCCAATTAAGCAATAATAATTGCAAACCTCTTCCTATTTTGTTCCAGGTACCATATTAAGCAACATACACATTCTTATTCATAAATTTTCACAATGACATTTTGCAGCATACATGTATTATCCTTTCACAAGGGAAAGAAGGAACTGTGGCAGAAAAAGGGAAAACAATTTTCCCAGTGTCACGTGGAAATTAACAAATCTAATTTGTAAACTCAGCAGTCTGGCTCAGGAAACCAAACTCAACCACCAAGATATGCCATTTTGCCCATGTATTTGACAAATATCTATTTGATTATAAGCCCAGAAAATATAAATTAATATTTTAGGTTAAATAAAATTTTTAGATATTAACTTCTAAGCAAAAGAGTCAAAGATAAGTAATATGAAAATATTTAAGTCAAAGAAACTTGGTTTTTATTTGTAGTGGGATAGGAATCAACTTTGGTTAAATTCATTTAATCTCACTTAGAATCTCCATGACCTATGGCACCTTTGACAATCTGATTAAGATGGTGACTATCTACATCTGTTCATACTGAGAAAGTGATAGTAAAGAGAAAGACCATTCTCAACCAGAGAACAGAAAGGAGCATAAGAAAAAAAAAAAAGTTCGGACTAAATTTAATTTTATGTTTATGTGAAAGTTTAGAATAAATCTACTATGTGTGACTTGTCTGAGGATTCAGTTTGGGGATTTTATGGTTAGTTTTCTACTATTGTAACAAATACATGAAATAATAAGTTTATAAAGAAGAAAATTTATTTTGGCCAAGTTTTCAGCAATGAGCCCACTGCTTTTGGGCTTGTGGTGAGTCATCCTGGTGGAAAAGGCATGTTGGAGAACAACTGTTCTCCTCCTGAGGAAAAGTGAAAGGGAAGAAGAAGAGAATCTGGGTCGCACTATTTCGGTTAAAGATACACCCTGCAATGACCCAAAGACCTTCCACTGGAACCCACCCCTTCAAGCATCCTCCACTTCTCAATAGCACAAGGCTAAGGACTCAGGCTTTGACAAATGGGCCTATCAGGGGCTTTCTAAAGTTTCTCTCTTCAAACTTTTGCCATAAGTATACACTACACATACAATTGTTTTTCAGATTGATTCTGGGATTGGAAAATTCTCGGTATTTATATGCACACAATTACCAGTTGTGATGTTATCTATGACATGCATTATTCCTAGGACAGTTTTAATAACTTTGGACTTGGGAAAAGAGCAATCCTTCTAACAAGTCTAGATTTCTGGGGTTAATGTTGTTTTTAGTTTTGAAATACAATTGCTATCTTCACTTCCAACCCATTAAACAAATCACAACCAATAAAAATGGATTATAGATTCTTTTTATCTTTGCAAAAATTTATCCTAGATATAGTCACCATTAACTACTTTATGGGACCATTTGTCTGAGAGTCATTATCTGATATTTATATTTCCTACTTAAAGTTCTAAAGGGAGAAAGTACTACATAAAAAGTTCAATTCATATAACTTGGTTAGACAATTTGAAATATTAATGGAATAGGTCTTCCACACTCTTCCAATAAAGAAAGGCATCCAAAGGAACTATTTTACATTTTTTGATCAAATAAAAATTGTGGTTATGAGAGACAATATAAACATATTAAAATCACCATTTTTCCTTGTCAAAAGTTGCAATTTTGTGATGGAATAGTTTGTTTTCACTCTTTCATGGAAAGCAGACAAAACCAGGCATATGTCTTTGACCTTAAATATGTCTAACTGAAAAAGGAACTACAAACAACAAACTGAAAGGAATGTGTATGGCAGTATAGAAATTAAGCCTATGGTATCTAATTTAGAAAAAGTGGGTTCTTATCTTTGAACTGCCATTCATTTTCCTTGAAACTTAGCTAAATCATTAAACCTGGCAAGATCTCTATTTCATATATAAAATGAGATGACTGGTCCCTTTCAAGTTTTCAGAACTTTTAACATAATCAATTAATTATGTAGAAATCAGAAAACAACCTGTACCCTTTTTATCTATTATTAAAGTTAAGCAATAAGGTAGCCAAGAGACATTCTTAACTCCTTGAGAAAACACTTTTCTTTTGGTGTTTTCTGTTAGTTGAGCACTCAGTTTATTGCTTTGCAAAGGGTTAATCCTTCCAAAACTCTAGGAGACATTGAGCAAGCTACTTAATCCCTCTGTGCCTTAATTAACTTCTGTGAGATGGAGATAACAATTGAACCTCACCATAAGGTTTCTGTGAGGATTTAACATTTTCATAATATAAAGCTTTGAAAATAAAGCTTCACATACATCAAGTGTCTGATTACTGATAGTATTTACTTGGCTAATTTCATTTAACAGCTGAAAAAAAAACTTGCAGATATTAATCAACATGTCCCAAGTTTGGAAATGGTAGAGAAAGGATTTGAGGCCAGGTATTGACTCCAAAGCCCATTTCTAACCACTGCTCCATAGAGTCTCCCAACATCCTGGTCTAGATCATGAGGAAAATATGCTCTAATTTGCATATTTATTGACAGAACATAAAAGACAGATAAGAGACTACACAATATTCTACGAGATACTACATTAAAAAAAATAGGAGCCAGTCATGGTGGCACATGCCTGTAATCCCAGTGGCTTGAGAGGTTGAGGCAAGAGGATTGCAAGTTCAAAGGTAACATCAAAAAAAGCGAGGTACTAAACAACTCAGGGAGACCCTGTCTCTAAATAACATACAAAATGGGGCTGAGGATGTGGCTCAGTGGTCAAGTGCTCCTGAGTTTGATACCTATTACCATCGCCCCCCCCCAAAAAAAAAGAAAATAGGGGAGTCATGTTATATAAAAGAAAGGCTGAAAACTCAAATTTCCACAGCAAATGTGGTGGCTGTAGGATTTTCCTTGTTCCCACTAGAGAAACATCCAGAGATTTCAAGAGGGAAGGCTATCATAAATCAGAGCTGAATAATCAATCCAGACCATGAGCAAATGCAAACCACTCCTAAGTACATCTGTCTCAAAGCTTCAATGACTGAAATATAGTTTCACAAATGCTATGCAATATAAGGTATAAATTATGCTGCTTTCTTTTAAAAATTAGTTTAAGTACAAGTTGGAAGGATTCCCTATGCTTTGGCTAATAGAAACAGTAAATGTAGAAACTTTGAAGGGAAGTAAAATAATAATAAAGTCTTCTACACTAATACTATAATTATCCATGCATAAATGACAGCATTTAATCTTTCTATGACTAAACAGAAAATGAATATGAAAAGTGTCTCTGGGGAAATTATTCTAAACTCTTTTGAGAAATCCAGTATTTCCCATAGATGAATACTTAGATCTACATGCTAAGACATAAAATGAAATAATGATTTTGACATATACATTCTAGTATTATATTTTAAATGCATTCAGATGTCATATATAAAATTATACTTATCTTAGTAGGTGGAAAGTAGGTTCACCAAGCCAATGTGAATATAGGCTTCGCTTTAGTCAGTAATAGAAACCAGATTTATATGGAGAGAGTTAAGGTATAATATATAATTAAGAGTTAAAATAGTACTCAGTAGTTAGAATAAACATTAATATTAGACTCAAGTTAGTCAGATGGGAATATAAGTTCCTTCTCCATTTCTTGCTACAAGCTACATGACCTCAGGCAAGTTCCTTAATACTTTCCAAAAAAAAATTACAATGATAATAAACCTATCTTGCAGGTTTGTGAGAATTAAATGCATTAATATTTATAGAGTACTTAGAATACCATCTGTCATATAGTTATATATTCAATAAATAGCAGTTAATATTGCTACTTAATAGTAGTATTAGTCCCTGAATTAAGAATGGCACATGTGTAAATGAGGTCAGAGGATTTCAAGAGAAGGCAAATTATACAGCTGTCACTCCGGAGCATGGCAGGGATTGCCTTATATCCACATCTACAGTAACAGAACAGGTTTTGCCCAGTCTGACCTCAAACTCAAATCATCCTCCTGCCTCACCCAGCCTCCCAAGGAACTAGCACAGTGGGTCAAGCCACTCTGCCCAGGAGGGGGCACACTCTTTAAAAAAACTGGGGAACTGGGATTCTTCCTACAATATTTAAAGTTCATTTTTAAGTATAAAGCTATTCATTTATACGAATGACATCCAAATGGTAATATGATTAAGACACTTATTGATACATGTTAGCAATAATTGGTAAAAGGAAACCCTTAGCAACACGGTTCTCATCATACAAAACAAGCTGAAATTCAGGAATAAACATATTTGGAAAATAATTAAAGTCATAAATTTCTAAATTTCAGAAGAAATCTGAAATCATAGATATTTCTCAGTGGGGTGCAGATGAGAAAAGTGGGCCGTAGTTTTTTAATGACTATCAAGAGATAATCTAAGAAATACATGCATCCTGATAGTACAAAGAATTATGTTAGCTTTTTTTCTGTCTTCCTATTTTGATAGACCTACAATCTCTTATATTTAGTAAGCATTCAATAGATATTTCTTAAATGAATGATTTAATTAAGAAATCAGTAATAGGTTGTTAAGAATAAAAAACTTAAAAGATGAGAGAATTTCATTTGGAAGAAATTTAAAGAACACTTTAAACCAATTCACACAAACAACATACTAGACTCAGAAGGGTTAAAAAAAAACTGTTCTGTGGTACTTAATTAATTAATGACCAGACTGCCACAAAATTTCCAAACCCCAATTTTCAATTTAACTGGGAGAAGCATGCAATTTGTTTTTTTTTTCTTTTTTTTTTTTTTTATTGGTTGTTCACAACATTACAAAGCTCTTGACATAACATACTTCATACATTGGACTGAAGTGGGTTATGAACCCCCAATTTTACCCCAAATGCAGATTGCAGAGTCACATCGGTTACACTTCCACAATTTTACATAATGTCCTATTGGTCATTGTTGTATTCTGCTACCTTTCCTATCCCCTACTATCCCCCCCTCCCCTCCCCTCCCAACTTCTCTCTCTACCCCATCTACTGTAATTCGTTTCTCTCCTTGTTTATTTTCCCATTCCCTCACAACCTCTTGTATGTAATTTTGTATAGCAATGAGGGTCTCCCTTCATTTCCATGCAATTTCCCTTTTCTCACCCTTTCCCTCCCATCTCATGTCTCTGTTTAATGTTAATCTTTTCTTCCTACTCTTCCTCCCTGCTCTGTTCATAGTTGCTCTCATTATATCAAAGAAGACATTTGGTATTTGTTTTTTAGGGATTGGCTAGCTTCACTAAGCATAATCTGCTCTAGTGCCATCCATTTCCCTGCAAATTCTATGATTTTGTCATTTTTTATTGCTGCATAGTACTCCACTGTGTATAGATGCCACATTTTTTTTATCCATTCATCTACTGAGGGGCATCTGGGTTGGTTCCACAGTCTAGAAATTGTGAATTGTGCTGCTATGAACATCGATGTGGCAGTATCCCTGTAGCATGCTCTTTTAAGGTCTTCAGGGAATAGTCCAAGAAGGGCAATAGCAGGGTCAAATGGTGGTTCCATTCCCATCTTTCCCAGGAATCTCCAAACTGCTTTCCAAATTGGCCGCACCAATTTACAGTCCCACCAGCAATGTACAAGTGTACCCTTTTCTCCACATCCTCGCCAGCACTTGTTGTTGACTTCATAGTGGCTGCCAACCTTACTGGAGTGAGATGGTATCTTAGGGTGGTTTTGATTTGCATTTCTCTGACTGCTAGAGAAGGTGAGCATTTTTTCATGTACTTGTTGATTGATTGTATGTCCTCCTCTGAGAAGTGTCTGTTCAGGTCCTTGGCCCATTTGTTCATTGGGTTATTTGTTATCTTATTGTCTAATTTTTTGAGTTCTTTGTATACTCTGGATATTAGGGCTCTATCTGAAGTGTGAGGAGTAAAGATTTGTTCCCAGGGTGTAGGCTCCCTGTTTACCTCTCTTATTGTTTCTCTTGCTGAGAAAAAACTTTTAAGTTTAATTAAGTCCCATTTGTTGATTCTTGTTTTTAACTCTTGTGCTATGGGTGTCCTATTGAGGAATTTGGAGCCCGACCCCACAATCTGTAGATCGGAGCCAACTTTGTCTTCTATCAGACGCAGAGTCTCTGGTTTGATATCAAGTTCCTTGATCCATTTTGAGTTAACCTTTGTGCATGGCGAGAGAAAGGGGTTCAGTTTCATTTTGTTGCATATGGATTTCCAGTTTTCCCAACACCATTTGTTGAAGATGCTATCCTTCCTCCATTGCATGCTTTTAGCCCCTTTATCAAATATAAGATAGTTGTAACTTTGTGGATTAGTCTCTGTGTCCTCTATTCTATACCATTGGTCCACCCGCCTGTTTTGGTACCAGTACCATGCTGTTTTTGTCACTATTGCTTTGTAATATAGTTTGAAATCTGGTATTGCTATACCGCCTGATTCACACTTCCTGTTTAGAATTGCTTTTGCTATTCTGGGTCTTTTCTTTTTCCATATGAATTTCATGATTGCTTTGTCAATTTCTACAAGATATGCCGTTGGGATTTTGATTGGCATTGCATTAAACCTATAGAGAACTTTTGGTAATATCGCCATTTTGATGATGTTAGTTCTGCCTATCCATGAACAGGGTATGTTTTTCCATCTTCTAAGATCTTCATCAACTTCTCTCTTTAGGGTTCTGTAGTTTTCATTATATAAATCTTTCACCTCTTTTGTTAGGTTAATTCCCAAGTATTTTATTTTTTTTGAGGATATCGTGAATGGAGTGTTTTTCCTCATTTCCGTTTCCAAAGTTTTGTCGCTGATATACAGAAATGCCTTTGATTTATGCGTGTTGATTTTATATCCTGCCACTTTGCTGAATTCATTTATTAGTTCTAGTAGTTTCTTTGTAGACCCATTTGGGTCTTCTAGGTATAGGATCATGTCATCTGCAAATAGTGATAATTTAAGTTCTTCTTTTCCAATTTTTATGCCTTTAATTTCTTTCGTCTGTCTAATTGCTCTGGCCAGTGTTTCGAGAACTATATTGAATAGAAGTGGAGATAGAGGGCATCCCTGTCTTGTTCCGGATTTTAGAGGGAATGCCTTCAACTTTTGTCCATTCAGAATGATGCTAGCCTGCGGCTTAGCATAGATAGCTTTTACAATGTCAAGGTAGGTTCCTGTTATCCCTAATTTTTCTAATGTTTTGAACATAAAGGGATGCTGTACTTTGTCAAATGCTTTCTCTGCATCTATCGAGATGATCATATGGTTCTTATCTTTAAGTCTATTGATGTGGTGAATAACATTTATTGATTTCCGTATGTTGAACCATCCTTGCATCCCAGGGATGAATCCTACTTGGTCATGGTGCACAATTTTTTTGATGTGTTTTTGTATTCGATTCGCCAGAATTTTATTGAGGATTTTTGCATCTAGGTTCATTAGAGATATTGGTCTGTAGTTTTCTTTCTTTGAGGCGTCTTTGTCTGGTTTCGGAATCAGGGTGATGTTGGCCTCATAGAATGAATTTGGAAGAGCTCCCTCTTTTTCTATTTCCTGAAATAACTTGAAAAGTATTGGTTTTAATTCTTCTTTAAAGGTTTTGTAAAACTCCGCTGTATATCCATCCGGTCCTGGGCTTTTCTTGGTTGGTAGTCTTTTGATGGCTTCTTCAATTTCATCCATTGATATTGGTCTATTCAAATTGTGTGTATCCTCCTGATTCAGTCTGGGCAAATCATATGACTTAAGAAATTTATCGATGTCTTCACTATCTTCTATTTTGTTGGAATATAGGGTTTCAAAATAATTTCTAATTGTCTTCTGTATTTCTGTAGGATCTGTTGTAATATTGCCTTTTTCATCCCGTATGTTAGTAATTTGAGTTCTCTCTCTTCTTCTCTTCGTTAGCATGGCTAAAGGTCTGTCGATCTTATTTATTTTTTCGAAGAACCAACTTTTAGTTTTGATAATTTTTTCAATAGTTTCTTTTGTTTCAATTTCATTGATTTCCGCTCTAATTTTAATTATTTCTAGTCTTCTGCTACATTTGCTGTTGTTTTGCTCTTCCTTTTCTAGGGCTTTGAGATGAAGTGTGAGCTCATTTATTTGTTGGTTTTTTCTTTTTTTGAGGGATGACCACCAGGCGATGAATTTTCCTCTTAAAACTGCTTTCATTGTGTCCCATAGATTCCGATATGTTGTGTCTGTATTTTCATTTATCTCTAAGAATTTTTTAATTTCCTCCTTTATGTCTTCTGTAACCCATTGATCATTCAGTAACATATTGTTCATTTTCCATGTGATGTAGGATTTCTCCTTCTTTCTTTTATCATTGATTTCCAGTTTCATTCCATTATGATCAGATAAAATGCATGGTATTATCTCCACCCCTTTGTATTTACTGAGGGTTGCCCTATGGCATAATATATGGTGTATTTTTGAGAAGGATCCATGTGCTGCTGAGAAAAAGGTATATCCATTTGATGATGGTTGATATATTCTATATATGTCAGTTAAGTCTAGGTTGTTGATTGTGATATTGAGTTCTATAGTTTCTTTATTCAGTTTTTGTTTGGAGGATCTGTCCAACGGTGAAAGAGGAGTGTTGAAGTCACCCATAATTATTGTGTTGTGGTCTATTTGATTCTTGAACTTGAGGAGAGTTTGTTTTATGAATGTCGCAGCACCATTGTTTGGTGCATAAATATTGATAATTGTTATGTCTTGTTGGTGAATGGATCCTTTTAACAGTATAAAATGACCTTCTTTATCCCTTTTGATTAACTTAGTCTTGAAGTCAATTTTATTCGATATGAGGATGGCCACTCCTGCTTGCTTACGAGAACTGTGTGCGTGGTATATTTTTTCCCATCCTTTCACCTTCAGCCTATGTATGTCTTTTCCAATCAGATGTGTCTCCTGGAGGCAGCATATTGTTGGATTTGTCTTTTTAATCCATGATACCAGCCTATGTCGCTTTATTGGAGAGTTTAGGCCGTTAACATTCAGAGTTACTATTGATATATGGTTTGAACTTCCATCCATGTTTGAATGCTTATCCTTTTTTTTTTTTTTAATATTTAGTTTGTTTCTCCGTGATTATCTTTCCCCTCGCCCTCTGTCTTTACTGAGGCACTTCCCACTGATGGTTTTGGTTATTGTTTTTCATTTCTTCCTCGTGTAGTGTTTTGCTCAAAATGCTTTGCAATGCAGGTTTTCTGGCTGCAAATTCTTTTAACTTTTGTTTATCATGAAAGATCTTTATTTCGTTGTCATACCTGAAGCTTAATTTTGCTGGATACAGAATTCTTGGTTGGCATCCATTGTCTTTCAGTGTTTGAAATACATTGTTCCATGACCTTCTTGCTTTCAGTGTCTGTGATGAAAAGTCCGTTGTTAACCGTATTGGTTTACCCCTAAATGTAATCTGTCTCCTTTATCTTGTAGCTTTTAATATTTTCTCTTTGTTCTGTATATTGGATATCTTCATAACAATGTGTCTTGGCGTTGGTCTACTGTGATTTTGTGTGCTCGGTGTCCTGTATGCATCTTCAATTTGTATATCTGTTTCCTTTTTTATTTCTGGAAAGTTTTCTGTAATTATTTCATTCAGCAGGTTTCTCATTCCCTTGGTGTGAGTCTCTGTACCTTCCTCTATCCCGATGACTCGTAAGTTTGGTTTCTTTATGTTATCGCATAACTCTTGGATGATTTTCTTGTGATTTTTTACCAGCCTTTCTGAGTTGGCTAGACTCTTTTCAAGATGGTATATTTTGTCTTCATTATCTGACGTTCTGGTTTCTACTTGTTCCACTCTGTTAGTGATACTCTCAATTGAGTTTTTAATTTGGTTTATCGTTTCCTTCATTTCTAGAATTATTGTTTGATTATTTTTAATAATCTCTATCTCCTTATAAAGATGCTTAACTTCTTCTTTTAGCTGTTTATGTAACTCATTCTCAATGTGTTCTTTCGCTGCTTAAATTTGCTGTCTTGTATCCTCTTTGAGGTTCCATTCCATCTGTCTAAGGTGTTCCTTGAGGTCTTTATATGACCATTTTTCTGATGACTCTAGGTCCTCCTGAATATTTAGGCTGTCCTGCATTGCTTGTATTCCTCTTCTTCCTTGCTTCTTGAAGGTGCTCATGTTGCTTCTTGTTCTGGTTGACTGCTGGGTTACTGTTTATTCCTATAAATTTATTTGATGCTAGGGAAGAAAGGTATTAGAAGGGAAGGGAAGAAGTCACTAAGGAGAATGAGAGTAGGCAGGTAGAATTCAAGGAAGGGGGGATAAGAAAAATGAAAAGACAAAAGAAGAAAGAAATAGGAACTAAAAAAGAACACAAATTTTAAAAAATATTAATAATAATTAAAAAAATTAAAATTGAGATTAGAAGAGAAAGAAGAAAAAAAAGAGAAAAGAAAGAAAAAACAAGATAGAAAAATGAAGATGAAAGAAAAACCCCCAATCAGAAAAAAAAAAAAAAAAAACAACAACAATAAAAAAGACTAATAAATGCCGTCTTAGAGTTTGATTAACTTCTCTTCCACTAGGTGGCGCTGTGCCCCCCAGGTCAAGTCTTTCCCGTCAGTACGCGGGAACCAATCACTGTGCAGCAGCTCCTCCCAGACTGGGCGAGTTCCAAACCTGAGTGCCTAGGGCCTCCTCTTGTGTCCAAACACTTCCACTTTTCCTCTAGCCAGGCCCCTCTCACCACAATACTGACTACAGGCCAGGTCTGCTGCTCCCGGGAGCCCTGTTTTCATGAACAACTGGGCTCACTCCTCCAGATTGCCATTCCCTCAGACCCTAAGCTTGTAGAGCTTGGTGCTGAGAATCCTCAGCAAATTTTGCTTGCCCTCCGGTAGCCACGCCCCCGTAGCTGGTGCAAGAGACCTCAGCAGCCAGCCCTGGCGGGAGCAGCAGTCCCGCACCACCTCTGACTCCCTCGGGCTGGCTATAGCATTCTCGGGAGAGCTGGGAGGGGCTCTTAAGGTTTCCCTGATGCGTGGAGAGGGAAAGCCAGGAGACCACACACCTGCTGCAGCAGGCTTCAAAGAAGTTATCTCCTTCGCCGCAGTCCTGCCACGCCAGCCCTCCGCCTCAGTGGTGTTCTCCACAAACGGCTACAGTTCGCCTCCCCCTGCCGGGCGACCAACGCCACGGGCGGGTCCCCACTGTCTCCCAAGCCCCGCCTGGACCCTGCGGCCACTACCCACGAAGGCCCGGCAGGCATCCACCTCCGGGGAATGAGAAGGGCTGACCAGCCGCCTCAGCCGGATAGCTTAATGCTGAGTCGCAGCTGTCTGTCTTAGCTTTTCAGACGCGGTGGTGCGGGGCACAGAACAGGAGGGGCTTACTCACTTCCCGCCGCAATCTTTCTCCTCTCGCTATTTCGGGATGATGGCGGGGTGCTGGCTCACTCTCTCCGGTGTGTCTCTGCCTCGAGCTCCCACGCCTCTCTCCGCCGCGGTTTCAACAGCCGGCGCTGCCCTGTTCGCTCTTTCCGCCCCCGGCGTTCCCGGCTTCTAGCCGCACCGCGGCCCGGTCCGTGTCTTTATGGCTCGCGGCTCCAGCGGCGCCCGGGGCCGGGGAGGCGACGGCCTGACTCCGGCAAGTACCGCCGTCCCCAGGCCCCGAGTCCCGGCGGCCACAAACCGACACTTCTAGTAGACCTCCCAGATCCCTGCAGGACCCCTCTTCATGGAATTCTGCTAGAGGTTCCTCAGTGTGAAGACTGCCGCTGTTCCAAAGGGTCTTTTTGATCTCGTTAGTGCAGAGACATTAGAGTCGCTGCTTACTCCTCGGCGGCCATGCTCCCTCCCACGATGCATGCAATTTGAATTACAATTACAGTTTATAGAAAATGCCCATGGAATTGTAATGCATCAAAAGTTTGCAAGTAGTTTCATGTCAAATACAATTATTGATAATAAACTAATACCTTGTAATTCCATAACTCTCTAGAGGAAATGGAAAAAGCTTGAAGAAGAACAACCAATATCTTAGTTTCAGTTCTGATTTTCTATACAGGCCTAAGTGAACTTCAGTTTTTAAAGAAAAAAAAGATAAAGATATTTATGTGAATAATACAATCTAAAAAGAAAATGTATTAAGCACTCACTATATCTCATTCACTGAACTAGATGTTGAAGGTACATGGAGAAATAAGAGATCATACTTCGAGAGGCTGATGTATGAGAGAGGGTAGACTTAAATTCAAACTTTGTTACTTAGACTCTTGGCTCTGCCACTTACTAAGTAAATGGCACTATTTAATGTCTTTTAGCCTCAGTTTTTTCCTCCAAAAAGTGGAAAAATTATGATAATGCATTTTTTATGGAGCGTTATGATGACTAAGTTACATACATAGCACTCACAATAATGCCTGCCACTCTTGTGTAAATATTATCTGTTTTTACTAACTATAAGAAATGTATAACATTACAGAGTAAAGAAGAATATATATGTAACTATAATTGACATGAGCTATGATAATATGGAGTGATTAAAATATACTGTTATAAGAGTTTTAAAATGTGCTCCATTCTTTGAGTCTGTGAGTCTCTCAAAAGAAGAAATGGCAGCTGCATGTCTCTGAATACACACGTGTTTCCATGTGATTCATTAATGAGCAATACTCTATTGTTAAGGTGTGGCCTTAGTGGCCCATTTGGATTTCTAGGTTTCTGGTTTCTGTAATTAAGCACAGCTGCTTAACCTCAACTGTCAAACCAAAACTCTCAGTAGACTTCTAATTAGCATAAGTGCTGAAAATTGTTGGAAGTTATGGCAAATACAAGCCACTAATTTCTAAGACCTATTTCAGCATTTGAACTGTAGAAAGCAAATTTAGTCTTGAAGAATAAATCTAGCAAGAAAATAATCAAATTTTTGAAAATATATCCTAAAATCAAATGCAAACCTAATAATAATAAAGTATCTTCTTTATAAATGTGATGTTGCATAGCTTACAGAATCCACAGATTGGAAAAGCTGTTCAATTCTTGCCACCCACATACCCAGTCAGGTTGGTTTCATTACAACCAACCAACATAATTTTATAGTTGCTGACATTATAGTTATTATAAGGAACAGATAAGGATCAGGGCACATCATTTTCACATCACACTGGGGACTTCTGCAAGGCCCAGAGAAAATCCTTACAATGATAGACTTTAGAGTTCTCGATAAAGTCTATAAAAAATAACAAAGAAATCTAAAACATTTTTCTCCAAAGTGGAAAAGAGTGAAAAAAGAAACACATACATAATACCAGCACAAGCACTGAAACCGGCCTAATGAGAATGAAAACCTACTCGTTAGGCTATCCTTATAAGCAAACAAGAAAACTTTCTATGGACTTATAAAGGTCATAACCCCCTTTCTCAAGAGACTTGTAGTTCCAACCAGGACAGAACATAATAGCAACATAAGAGTAGGTTCCATGGCGGACTGTGATCCCTCTGTAATTAATACACACATATACGCACATATATTATGTAAAACTTTATGTATTATATAAATTTTATACATAAGTATATAAATACATATATTATATAAATTTTTATTATGTCACACCAAGGCATGAGACAGTTATAGAGGAAAAGAACAATAAACTGCAAGGAAATATCAGAAGGATATTTTGTGTTCTCTGAAGGAGAATTATGATACGGGACATTTTCTTCTATGATAGGGTTGCCAGGTAAAATAAAAGCAACCCTATTCAATGGAACATTTGCTAATTTTAGAGGCAAGCGAGGACGGCTTGGTCTGCACAAGGGTACTCTACTGAGGGAAAGTAAAATAAAAAACGATTTCAACAGTCATACTGAGCTAGTATAATAATTTGGAAATGTCATGAGCCCTAAAGGTACAATTAGCTTTTTTCCGTAGTACCTTTATTATCTTTCAGGGATGGGGAAGTAATGACTATTGTTCAGAGGAAAGAAAACTACAAGAGTCTTGATTAACCTGCAATCCAGCCCTGACCTAACCCAGTCTATACCTAGATTGGATTGATCAGCCCTCGCCCTTCTTTCTTTTAAAAAAAAAAAAATGTATTACCTATTTTTTTGAATGACACCTAAATATACAGGCAACAAAAACAAAAACTGACAAGTAAAGCCACATGAAACTCACCCTAACTTTTTAATAAAAGGAAGCCAAGTCTAATAGGTAAAAGTCATTTGAAGCTTCAACAAAATGTTTCTTTAAACATAAATCCCATCCATATGATCACATTAGTAAACCTGTATAAAAGCAAAAATTGTGATAACCAAGCAAAACCCAAACAAGAAAAATAAACCCAGAGAAACACTCTTGAGTTTGTAACCAATACAGTATGGCAGAAATGGCACAGTATGACTTCCAAGGTTAAGTCTTAAAAGACTTGGCAGCTTCTATCACATGACCTTTTAGATCATTATCACTAGGGGAAGCCACATGCTGTGTCATGAAAATCTCCTGGCATCCCAGCAGGTCTCCTGCCAACAGCCATCAAGGGGCTACAGATGCCTATTAACAGCCATTGGTATTGAAAATCCATCATCCACTTCCGTAAAAGCTTCAGATGACTGCCAACCTGACTGCTATCTTGACAGTTACCCCTGGAAAGGCACCATGCTGCAATCATGCAGCTAAGCACCTGCTGAATTCCAACTACCATTACTGTGTGAGATCGTAGAATTATTATTGTTCAAGCCATGAAATTTTGTGACAATTTATTATGTAATAAAAGTTACTAAATGGATTTCGATACTTAAAGTAGAGTCCAACTGTAGCATGCATACATACATACACACTCACATATGGACATAAAGGAGTTGCTGCAGATACAAGAAGTTTGAAGATACCCAGTTTGATAGAATTTTTTCATCCTAAACAGATACCTATCCATATATCCTAGGTCCTCTGCCTTTCCACAAAATCAGTAAACTGCATCAATTCATAAATGCTATTTCTCTGTAAACATGTCTATACTGAATTCTTTTAAAGAACTTCTGTATTGACTTTGACTGACTCTTGCGCTCTTCCTGTCATGGTGCTAGATTGATTACTGGGAAAAGTAGGTTGGGACGGAAAAATGAAAGATGAAGTATGAGTAGGAGGAAATTTTGACCCAATTTTTACTTACAACTTATGTGCTAAAAATGGAATTAAAAATATAAAATGTCAAGCATTTATTTAAAAAAAAATATATTATATGGAATACATAGAACCTGATGTGATAGCTCCTCATTGAAATGTACAGAAACAAATTTAACTATTAAGAGTGGTACTGGGTGGTCCCTTACAGATCTTGTCTCTCCCTCTCTAAGGGGGCAGGAGGACAGAGTAGGATATCTTCTGTCTTTCATTTTGAGATGTTCTGTTTCATTTTAGTCTAGATTCAGTTTTGTTTTAAGATTAATAATATAGCCTAACTTCATAGTGCATTTCTTCTAAACCAGTGTACTGAAACAACACTGCAGTATTGATTCATTCTACATGGTTGATAGTGTGATTGTATAATTAGAAGAACTGTGAAGAAAGCTTTCACACTTCTGCCCTCGTTGAAGAAATAAACAACTCCATGGGATGAATCTTTAAAACATTAGAGATTAAAAAAAAAAAGAAAATGTTATTGAAAGCTTAAAGATCATTGAAGAGAGACGTAGTAGAAATCTAATGGCATTTGTAGAGGCTCCAGTGGACTCACTAAAGTCCAAATATCCATAAGTAATACTATACACCTTAGAAAACCTGGACAAAGGGAGTCTGCAGAATATTGTCTACCCATTGGGCACCCAAGCACAAATATTAATGAACATAACCTATGTACACAGACTGCTGGTCACTTGGGCAATTCTGTACTACAACAGATCCCCTGTTAATTAGCAACTTTCAGGGGAAAGCTGCAACAACATACAAATCAAAGCATCACTTTACCTAAAAATAGTAGTTTTTAATTGGGTGGGGTGGGGATGGTGGCAGGGTTTGCCCCTCAGGAGACATTTGATCATATGTGGTGACATTTTAAGGTGCCAACTGAAAGGACTCTGAATTCTAGCAGGCAGAAGTCTGAGCTACTGCTAAACATCCTGCAATGCACAAAACAGCAACAGAGAATTTTGTGACCCAAAATGTTAATAGTGTCAACTCTGGGAAACCCTTCACAAGAAAGATATGCAGTTATCTGTTCAGGATTATAATCTACTCACTAAATTGTTTTTTATATAGTATTTTTGTAATGGCTTATAGATATTTGCTAGCAGAAAACTGAGGTGGGTATTTCTACTCTTACTTGCACTTGAGTCCTAAATTACCCACTCTGAGGCTTCTAGAGGGGCTTCCAAACACCACTGATTTTTACCTTTTTAAGTGGTAAAGTTGGGGGACAATTTATTATGTAATAACAGGTAACCAAATGGATTTGGGTACTTAAAATGGAGTGCAGCCATAAAATACGTTATGATTTTAAAACAGAATTTTATATATGTATTTCAACTCTGGCTCAGAATGCTGATATACATTGTTTTGCATTTTTCCTAAGTTAAAATGATTGCAAAAGCTTTGAAATAGTAAACATTTTTGACTTATTCTGAGCAAAGTACATATTGTACAAAGTACATAATGATTAAAGAAAGAAACTTGAGAATTTTTTAATAAAATATTTTCAACATTTCTTACTCCTTCTGAAAAAAAAGTATCTATGGTATCAACTAATTTGTTCTTAAAAGACGTTATTAATGCCTAGTTCATCATATTTGTTTATTGATGAATAATAAATATCTTTTTGTGCTACTCAATGATTCACTCAAGCACAATAAATGGACAATAACAGGAAAAAATGAACCTGACTACTTTATTGCTGCCATTTAAATGGAGCTCATTTTTAACTGCTTATTAGTGATATTAAAAAGTTCATGTGGGCTGGGGTTGTGGCTTAGTGATAGAGCACTTGCCTAGCACATGTGAGGCACTGGGTTCGATTCTCAGCACCACATATAAATAAATAAAATAAAGGTCCATTGACAACTAAAAAATATTTTTTAAAAAAGTTCATGTTTCCTAAGGGTGGGCAGAGTAAGCATGAAAAAGTATAGCTGATCCTACATGGTTATTTTACTAATGATAATTGCAAAAATGTTTCATTTGGCATTTGTATGTAAATACTTTATAATTCTTTTTCTGACAGTCAATTTTATATCTATCAAGGCAGAAAAAAAAGTATTAGGGGCAGTTGTGAACTTTTGAGGTGCAATTATGGTAAGACATCTGGATTCAATGGATTTAAAATACAGCAAGGTAAATTTAAGACACTATCATGCAAAACAAGGTATACCTATCTCTAGCCTTCTTACCTTACCATCTCTAAGAGATGAGAATAATACAGTGAAAAAAATATGGAAAAAGGAAGGATATTACTCAAGGAAAGTTATAAAATCAAGGTGTGTAGATGCATGGAAATTGAATCATTTCCTTTAGTAAATTTATCCAGTGCTGCAAGTTGTTACAGAATTGTAGATTTATAGGGGATAGGAGATCACCATGTCTTATTTCTTCATTTCACTAGAGAGGAAATGAATCTGATAGGGATTACTTGACTCATGTTCTGAAATTGAAACAGACTGAGAATGATAACTTCTACTTCCCAATACTTTATTCATTAATAACTTCACATTGTTATAAAGCTTTTGAGAAAATTAATTTGAAGACAAAGTTTATACAAAATTCTGGCAAATTTTGGAAGGGGATTTTACATAACTCTCAAGGTAATATAGGGGAAAATCAAGCAAAAACAGCCACCCACTGCATGATCCTAGCAGCTCCTCACTTGGTAGTCCAGAGTTAGCTCTTTCAACTAGGTGGTTGTGAGTGACAAGGCCTTCAGTTAAAACCAGAGCTGTTCTGCAAGGAGGCATCTGAGTATAGCACATTTTCATGTTGTCAACACAAATGAAATCCAGATTCTTAAGCTTAGAGTAAGTATTCCATTTGGGATAATTCTGCAAAATCCTTTCACATATGAGTGGGCACAGGCTAATCAAGTCTCCCTGAGCAAAAACCTAAGGAGTATATTCTCTTGGCCAAGAGAGTCCTATGCACTACTAGCACTGTACCTGCAAATTTCTTCAAGTGTGAACTATGTGTCATCTATACCCTGGACCCATTTTTCCTAGTTCAACAGAAACACAAGGAAGTTTAATAAAAATACTAATGATAGCATTACACTATGCAATGAGATACAGAATTATAAGATATACATGGCTATTCCTAGCTTCACACTTGAATATAGACTATGACTTCAGCACACTTCCAGGAGCAAGATGTTTGCTTCAACCCTACATTAAGGATATAATATATTTTGTCTATTTTATGTAATAGTCACCCATAAATGGACTTGCCAGATTTAAGGGGAAAATTAACAGGAATGCAAGGTGGGACGGTAGCACATTAAGCTCCCTAACAAAATAAGTAAACATGGACTCCTGTCATGGCAAAACTTCTTCAGGAAGCTTTCAAATACAAGTTGTTATTTTCTTATTAAAATACAGGGAATTCTTGCCAATGAATTATTGTTTAGAGAGACAAGAAGATCTCAGAGGACTGCATCAAATAATTTTGGCAAGTGCACAGTGGCATGGGAAAAAAATATCTTTAATTTAAATGGATTTCGGTATTATTAGCAAAGAGGAACACAAGTAGACATTAAAGACAAACTGAAATTTCCCAGTAATCATTGTATCAATGCTAAGTAGTGGTCTACTCTCTTTTGCTTCTTTTGTGAAATATCTTCTTTGGAGAAGAAGTAGTTCTGGAAAATAAGGCTAACTCTTTTGTGGGCATAGGTGTTACCCTCTCAGGGGAGACTTTCTTAACCAAAGATCTCTACACTCTGTGATAGCACCCTTAAAACTCTTGTCCCTGCCCTGCTGCAGAGTTTGTCACAACCCTTTAATCATGACCCCTTGTTAGTTTGCTTTTTTTCTTTTTTTAATCACCTGTCTTCTCCACAGGAATGTGACTTCCACAGGCCTAAGGATATTGATTTGCTCTTTGGTTTTCTGCAGTAACTAGAAAAATGTATATAGTTGTCTTTTAGCATGTACTTATAGAATAAAATTTACATTTCAGACAAGACTGAATGTTAGATAATCTTATTAAAGGTAAGTCATGTATATGTAGCATGGGGAAGAAATTACCGAATCCATAGGGAAAAGAGTAACATATGTTGAAAATCACTGATAATTGGAAAGAAAATGCCCTTACAAAATTTTGACATTTTATGAATCTTATGAATGTTTAAATTTATCCAAAACTTGTGAATCTTACTTAACAAAACTGTTACATGAAAATCTGCATTTTTATGTATTTGCAATGCCTTTGCCTTCAGGTGCAAGCATGTTTATGATGTTCTTCTTAAAGCTTTGAGTATAGTATGTTATATGATGCCTATAAAATAGAATATATTTAGACATATTTATTTCCCAAACTGATTCTTGTTCCAATATTTTCAATCAAGAAAAATGAGATCAACTAGAATTCTACTTTATCATCAACCCCTTGTGTCTACATTGCTAAGAATGATTTAACTAACGTATGAATTCACGGAAATAAATAGTAAGAGTTGCTGCAAATTATGTTAAGGAGTGACTTTGTGCAAAGAAGGGAATCATTTATAAAAGGTATCTGTCATTGCTTGTTCTTCAAAGCATAAGTAAGAAGGCATTATTTGATTTACTCAGTTATTGCTGACCAGGATGCAGCAAGGATGAAAGAGTTATGGAAAAGGAGTTATTTTTAAAGAGCAGTTTTGCAATTTACCATCATATACACAGTTAAAATAGTATGGGACAGTTGAGTCTGTTTACAAAAATAAGTCTAATGAGCCCTCCATTGTTGCTATTGGAATGTTTTGCAATTGATAAGATTCCTCTGGTGCATAGCTATCAAAAGAGAGACATATTCCAGTGAAAGGTTTCATTCTGATTTTGAGACAGTAAGTCAAAAAAAAAAAAATAGAACAGCTAACGTCTTTTTTTTTTTAATAACTTAAGCCACAGTGGCTGGGTTTTCTTCCTTCATTCATGGCCCATGCCTTGATTTAGATATTCCCTGGAAAGAAGCAATATATGGTAGTGAAATACATAGGTATGGGATGTCCAAAGACCTAAACTAAAATTTGTCACTGTCCTCTGTCACTGATTAGTTGTCAGTTTCTTTAGCCTCATCACATGCTAGTGTCCTCATGTTTTTGATGTGTATATCTAGAAAAAAATCTAACATAATGAATTTTGGATACTACTTAATACAGTGCTCAGAACACTACAAATGCTTAATAAATGTTCTCTCTTATCATTAGCCCTTGCTCTCCACTCTCTTGGCTACTCCCTTTGATAAAGTCCTTCCTTGTTACTTCATGAACAGATAGGTCATTGAAGTAACCTACTAGCTAGAACCCCTACCTACAATTTGTCTCCTTTCTCACCTTTTTCATAGGCACTTACATACTTCAACAGAAAAATTTCAAGAACAGAGAAAGCCAGAGTCAGAAACAAAATAATACCTAAAGAGAAAGGAGGAGAGAAAAATAATGATAGGTAGCACTTATTAAGCACTTCTGTGACAGGAACCTTTAAAATTCTCTCCCAGTGAGATAGATACCAATTTTATCCCTCGGTTGAGAAAAAAGACATAGATGAAATAAGTTAATTAACCACAGGCCAACAGCTGGTCAGAGGTGACATTCAAAAAATATAAGAGCACAGACACTGACCATCAGAATAGAGATGAACCATCCTGAAGTAGTAATCGACCAACTCTTATCCCAGAGCTAATAAGCCCATGTCCTCTGGATGCAGAGCACCTGCTCTTAGTCATGCTACTCAATGAGAGGGAAAAATCACCTCACAGCTAACAGGACAGGTCTGTTTGTTTCTTAGGGAAAATAATCTCTCTAATCAGGTAGCTATTTTGAGTCATCATATAGTGAGGATTCAGGAGAGAAGATTAATTCTCACTCATTTTTATAAAAACGGCTATGCTTGCACCCAAAATAGCATGCTCTTCTAAACAAATATGCAATTTGCCATCCACAAATAAATCTGATTTGAGAGTTTCTTCAAATTCTTATTAGAAATGCAGTAGGAAAGGTCTCTAGTTGAAGATGAAAAAATGAAACTTGTCATTCAAATGAATACATGGGATTATATATCCTGACTAGAAAAGAGCTTTCTGGAGCATGGATTTCCTGATTTTTTGGTTTTTGACTCTTTCAACCAGTGTTAAATAGGACTAATACATATACTCAAATAAGTAACTCTTTTCTTAACTTTCAAGACAGATGGGGGTATATTAGAAAGTAAAGTTAAAATAGTAGATACTATTGGTAGAAAACCATGGTGAATATTTTGGGAAAAATTCACAAGGCCCCAGACACTAAACAATTACCAACTCCCTTCTGTCCTTGAGGTCCACCAGTTTCCCAGGGTCCACTACCATTTGTTTAACCTCGAAATAGACAGCTGTAGGAGTAGGGATGTCAAGACTGAAAAATCAGAAAAACAGTGGGGGTATGGAGACTGTCTGAAATTCAGCTGTAATTATTGTCAACAAACCTCTTATTCTTTGCTTTTCCTGTCTCAACTCTCCAGTCAGAAATTTTGCACAAATTCCAGGTTTCTGTAGAATCAAATTGCTCATGTAACCCTAAGACTATCAGAGGTAGTTAATAAAATAATGCTGAGCTTTTTCTTAAGAGAATCTGACTCTTGTGTTCAAATATTCAACACTGTATTTAGCTTAAATTCTTCTCTTTATCAGTTTTAGATACCATTCAGACATCAGATAAAACTTTAAGTAACATTCATCATCATTTATATTATTTATTAATTCATGCATAGCCCTTAAAAGCATGAACTATGCTTTCATGTGTATTATTTCATCTAAATGCTCACCACTGTGAAGTAGAATTATTTCTCATCTACAGATGAGGATAAGGAGGCTTATCAAGGCTTAATAACATGCCAGCGATAACACCAGATATAAAAATCCCTCAATCAGTCTTGTAGCACTAATAATAATCATTCTCTCCCAATTTAGGTTGTCTTATGTCAGGGTCCTTCCTCACGTCCATTCCAGTAGAACTCCTCTCTTCCTGCATGTCTTTATCCTCTTCCTTCATTGCCAAGGATCTCCTGGCTCAGATTTTGCATGCTATGAGGTCTTTCCCTTAGGCTCTGTCTCTCTCCTATCCTTACTCCAGGCAGCATGGCTTTCTTGTATCCCAGCTCATGAGGCCACTAAGCTCCACTTTGCAAAAGAATGTTGATATGAAAAAGCATCCTGCATTTTAAGAGGTTGTGGTCTTATGTTATCTGTTACAGACTTCACAAGGGTATTTTAAGAATTATCTGTGACCACAAAGACTTGAAAAAAATTTTTTTAAATTTTGATAAAATTTTTAGCAGTATCCTCTACCCCTGCCTATTCTTTAGAATTATTAAGAATATTATTTTTCTTGATTTATTTAAACATGAAAATAGATATCAGTAGTAAGATATAGAAGTATAATGAAGTAGGACACCTGAGGAATTGCCAGGAAGCAGGTTTATTGACTGCAAGGTCTTCAGAGGTGGCTGTCACCTAAGAATTCTACCTCTGAACAATGAATATAGAAATTCCTTGAACTTTATAGCCAGTGTGGGTGGGGGCTAGGAGGTCGTTACATCCACTAGACAGACAGGCATTTCACAAGTTGTTTCTGCAAACCTGGCATTTATAAACAAAGAAGAAGCTACAAACCAAAATGCCTTCTGATTTTTGCTGATAGCTAATGTCCTGTGCAAAAAGCTCTCTGATAAGAAGAGAAACTTACATGCCACAAATATGGTTGGGGTTTCTGTTTAATTATGCTAAAGGTCTTCTGGGTGGGGATCTCTAGACTGCTTCAATAAAACTTCCATGATTGGCTTTTAGGATGCTGTCTTACTACATAACACACGTATGTAATAGTCATATTTATTTATTCCGTTATAGTTCTTTCAAGACTTCTCATTCTTTTTTGGGTGTACATCACATCAATTTTTTCTACCAAAGTCAGCACCAGCATAGAAATTAGCTGATATTTGAAATCTTTTTGTCAAAGAACTGTTAAGTACTCTGAATCCATGTGCATCACACAAGAGGACAGAAGCAATAAAATTTAAAAAAAAATTAAAATCTGAAGTATGCAAAAACAAAGAAAAAACTGAAAATCAAGAAATAAATTTTTAAAATTGTAAGTAAGTAATAATTCTCATGGAAGAAAAATAGTATTTAAAGTTCTAAAGGCTATTCTAATAAAAAGAGAATTTCAAAAGGTATCTGGGAAGTATTAGCCTTTCTGGATTAAGTTTGCACCTTCCTCAAATTATGAATTTTGTGAAATCTTATTTAATTTGATGACACCACCAAATCATGTGTATTTTTGAAGCTCCTATTCAATATATATTAAGAATCTATAATACTCGCAATTTGTGATCATTTAGCGTTTTCTTAAACCCATGGTTGGTTTGATTGGATTTCTTCCCATTTCCCTTTAACTCTAAAGCTGAAAGGATAAACCCCATTCTTCATCCATGTATCACTAGGTCAAATGATTCAAGACAATTGCCTTTTTTCTCTTACTTTTCTAAGTTTGACCACTTTTCTTCCACTATTGCACTCTTCATGGTTCTCTCTCCTGTACATTTATATAGACACTTGGGGTATTTATTTTAAAATCAAAATAACAACAAAAACTCCTTTCTCTGAGAGGAGTTCATGTGAAATCCTTTAAATTTCCTGATGAAAAAAAATAAACAATGATAATTTTAAAATATAATGTTTAAAACAACATATAAGTAGTTGAGCTTATGGATTGAGGTTAAATGACCACATATGTTCAACTTTGACAATTTTCTATATGCTGTGGCACCAAAGATTATATATATATATATATCAAATAATCAGAAAATTCTAAGCAAACACTGGTTCACACATTTTAATATAGAAATGTCTTGTGTAATATTAGGTGCAAAGTTTGACAGTTGGCATTGAAGAAATGATAAGAAAAGAGGGAAATGGGAAAGCTTTTACTTTGCAATGCAAAAAAAAATAAAAGCAAGTTGATTTCTAATTTGACTTTGCTGTAGGTAATTCACAACTGCGTGAGAATTTTCAACTGAAGAACTTGGCAAAAAGGCAAGTCTTTTATGGGCAAAGAAAAATATTTCATTACTACAAAATAAAATATTTTAGAGTCTCTTTAGCTACAAAAAATAAAAATTTAACCAAAATATGACCATAGTAGGTAGACAAAATCCTGGGAAGAATATACCACAGAACATTTTTCTTCTGTGTTTTAATAAATTTTGACCTTGGAAAATCCCTTCATTGTAGAGATTAGATAGAAGAGAGGAAATGGAATCTATTTGTCCAAAGGTCCTCAGTGCCCTCTGGGGTATTTTTTGTATAGCCATCTTAGCCACTTTACAGAAGGGCTTTGGAAAACATGCTCTCCTCGTTTGCTGGACAATTTCACCAGCAGCTTCCTGGTGAAGGGATTCTTTGAATATTTTAGCTGACTAATTTCATGAAAAAAATCCTAGTCTCAGTCTTCCAGTCCAAGTTTTGGCCTGCTTTTTCTTTAGTCAGTACATTGTTAACAATTCAAAATCTCACAAGTTGTTTAATGACGTTAGCATGAATCTACATGGTGTGATGGTCACATTGGTATTCCATGAGGATGAGGAGATTTCTTTATAGCTCCTGCTTATCCATTCTTATTCAGTGCTCCAGCACTCGTGATTATATAGTGGGCGTATGGGCATATAATGTGGTAAAATATACTAATAAATACATATTAAACAGTCACTAGTCTTCTTTTCTGTAAGACTAATGAATCTATTGACTCTTGAAGATAATATTAACATAATAAAATAATAAATTGGGGAAATGGCACTTTAGTGCCATTTTTTTTTCAAAATTACAATTAGATTTTTAATGGACTCTTTAGTTTATCTGCTTCCTAAAAACAAAAATTTTACTTCCAAAAATAAGAATGACCCTGTGTTATTTAGATCTAGGGCTGGATAATATTGTATTGTGTTTTAGTTTTTCAATGATGTAGATGGATTTGCTCAGGAAATTCTGGTGCAATGAGGATTAGCCTAAAGATAAACATGAAGATAGCAACTGTGCACGTACATTCAAAGCTAAAACTACATTCACTGAAAGTTCACTATGTACAAGATATTATAGGATTAAAAAGAATTTTTTTTCCTCCAGATTACTTTTTTAGGAGATCTAAATTGAAAGAATTAGATTATCTCTTTCTCTTCTAAATCCAAATAATCTATTTCAGAAATACAAGTTGGAATTCCACTTGGTGACCATCATGTGTTACTGAATCTGACATAAGAACCTCTCTTCCCTTGAGTTTCTCCAAAGATAAATGAGGTTAAGAAAGGGTCACACAGTTGCTCCTCGTGTTGTGACTTTGGTCAAAATGCTTGAACATGAGTGGCCACTTAAACAGATCTATTCTTGCCTATTTTTTGAGGACCTGAAGGTCTTAGAGACATCCCATTACAACCTGAAAATACCCACATCGACTTCTCCAAATTCCTTCTTGTTTCCAAACTAATTTCACAAAACTTAACTTTTGTAGAAGCCTATAGGGATTCTTTGAATATTTTAGCTGAATAATTTCATGAAAAAAAATATTGCTCTATATCAATATTAGTACAGTAAAATATTAAAACAGTAACTCATAATGCTGTATTTTAGATCCTTTAAAATAGCAGCTTGTAATTTTAAATTATATTTAAAATAGAGCAAATTGTTATTTTATACAACAATCATTTTCATTTTTAATTTGCTTGATTACTTGAAATGACAGGTTTTTATTTTTATTTTTTTTTAGTTTTTCCAAATTTAAGTAAACATCTGGCATTATGTGATATCAATTTTCTACCTGTTTTTTTTTTAAACTTTAATACTAGGGGAGAAATTTAATTTTAACTATAATTTTTACAGATCACAACTACATCTGCTGATGGGGGACAAAAGCTCTAACTAAAATTTGACATTCTCAGATAATTATAACCATAGAAATACAGAAACATAACACTAAGAGATCTTATTTAAATACTCCAGATAGTTTGAATGGTTGACAAGAATGACACAATCACAGACAAGCAATAATGCAGGAAGAAAAATTGCTGGCATATGGAAGGTATACATGGGTTCGTACTTCAGTGTATTATCTCCATTTCCATTTGAAAAAATGCTCAGTTAGATTTGACACCAGTACTAGAAAGCAAAAACACTGATTATATAGTGGAAAGTTCAAGCTTCTCGTTCTTCCACAATCTACTCATATTTTTTTTTCCACTGATTGCTCTTCCTATTAAATCTACCCAATACTCTAACCAAAATGCACATAACTTCTCATACAAATACCCCCTGTGCTTTATTATTTTTATAGTTTGACTAATGTTTTCCCATTGCATAGAATTCTTGCCAGTGCTCTCTAATTCTTCAAGAAGGTTGGTTCCCTATTGCAGTTTGTCTGGGTCACTCCTGGTTTTAGCACTGAAAAGTTCTGCATTGGAAGAAAACCATCCACAGCAGCAAACTGCAACATTTCACTCTACCTTTGAGACCAATCCCAGTGACTTTACTCTTTATTTCATTCACCTCCTCACTTCACTGCATTCTAGAATTTGTCATTCTGCAAGTCTGCTTCACCACTGAACTCTTAAAACCCCTTTTCTCTATCTCCAGTTTTTAAAAAGCAACATAAATTTTACACTTTTAACAATTAAAAAATCTCAAACCAATTTGCTCCTCCTTTTTGTCACATACTTTCAGTTTTCCATATGAATCTATACTCAGCTTTTCTGAAACCTCTTCCCTGCCCTAGCAGATTTTGTTTATATACTGTATCAATCAGTATCCCTTCAAACTCTGGTTTATGTATGAGTTCAGTCAATAAGTCACAGGCATGATACCAGAGGGTGGGAGGAGAATGAGTTTGAGGAATTTAGTCTCTATTCTCCTACCACTACCAAAGAGGCTACATTCCATGCTCAGTGCCTTCTCCTAAAGTAAAATCCTCTCACTCATATTCTGTCTCTCTACCCATCTCCCCTACAGGATGCAGCAGCACTGTGCTATTGATTTCTCAGTAAAGCTTTATTATGCTAAGCTTTACTGATTGCCTAATTATTAGTATATAAGCCCTACCTAACCTCTTACCTCTTTTAAGAATGCCATATGTTTTCTACTGGAATCTGATCAATGTATCCATTTCTTCAAGTTTATAAAAGCTGTTTGATCTATGTACTTCCTTGCATAAAAAAATTCAATTTGAGCATTCCTTATTTCAGTCTGTGTATCATTGAATCCTTAATCATCTCACTTCCTAGTACTAGTTATGGCCATTTGGCAATATCTCTAAAAAAAATTATTAAAAAGTGTCAAACCAATCTCATGCTTCCTTTCTTGTGTGTACTACAGTGATTGAACACCTTTGGTAAGTATCACACGCTTGAGAAGATTATTGTGTTACTTTTCTAATAGAGAAGAATGGCAAGAAGTTGCTGTTTGAAAGGCTGAGGAAGTCAGAGGAATAGTAGGGAAGTTTCCCTACTGCTCTTCCCTCCTGGAGTAAAATCCAAACAAATGTCATCTTCAGGGGACGATGCTGAACAATTACTCACACTGAACAAAATTACGATGACCTAACAGAAAAGATAACTTTACACTCATTATACTCATCTGGCTGTCTATAGGTTACTTTCTTAGGTCCAGAGTGTCCTCAAGCACAAAGCATAGCTTACCATTTAGGTGGGATCACATAGTGAAAAAGAAAAAGAAAGAGGAAGGAAGAAGAGGCAGGTGTAGCCTCCAAAAGTTTCCTTCTCTGCAAGAAAGAGATAAATGGGTGAGTTAGTCAGAATCTAACATCAACCTCTAACCCCAGCTTATATTTGCATTCATAAAATGACTGATGGACCAGAAAGGATTAGAGAAAACAAATTAAAGAGTACTCAGTGACTTCAGCTAATGTCATTAAAGAGCTAGAGAAAACTCTTCCCTCTCATCCTTGCTGTTGATCCAAGCATGTCTTCAAACGAAGGCACTCCCCGCGTCAATAGTATTTGGAAAGATTTCAAAAGAAGTGACTGTATTTTTATTTAAAATGAAGCTAGTTAATGATGTTCCCACTAACTGAGGTTTAGTTGCCATTTGAGTAACATTAGATAAGATTTCATGTTTCTTAGCTAACACAGGGAAGAAATACACAAATTATTTAATTTCTTCAGAGAAAAATTAATGCTTAATCTTGTGCACTATTATTCCTAGAAACCCTTCTGGCATGGTTCCTGTTTAGATATCACTAATACGTGCCTCTTAGAAATCAAGAAGCTGTTATCTTTCTATTTAGCCAACACATAGGCTTTAGCTGATGATATTTTGTTAAAGCCTTCAGATGTCCTCCTGGAATCACCTGTCATGTCATTGAATATAGCCATCCCACAGTAGATGGTTTTCTGAATTATTTGAGTCAGCATAGGAATTTTCGATTCACTGAAAACTACCAGAGAACCTAAAGGTTAGTGGTATCCTCCTGATCTTTACTCTTCCAGCTCTTCCAATAATTTTTAAGTTGCTTTCACACTGTACTAAGGACCTTCTTCCTTTCAACATTTAAAGTAGTTTCAATTTTCCTGTCAAATCCTGAGAGAGATTAGCTGCCCTTTGAATGATGATACAGCTAATCAAACTCTTATTCCATAAAACAGACATATAACCACCAAGCAAAATACCAAATAATATACCCAGTTTCAGTAACACGCTTGGAGTGAAAAAGACTGTTTTATCAGAAAAGAGGGCAAAAGGAGGCAGAAGCAAAAATTGCTACGCTTTCTGGACACAGTGGCACAAATCTATAACCTCAGCAACTCAGGAGCTGAGGTAGGAGGATCACAAGTTCAAAGCCAGCCTCAGCAAATTAGCTAGACCTTAAGCAATTTAGGAAGATCCTGTTTCAAAATTAAAAAATAAAAATAAAAAAATAAAAAGGGCTGGAATGTGGCTCAGAGGTAGAGCACCCCTGGGTCAAATCCCTGATACCTGCTACACTCTCCCTAAAAGGGGGCTGAAAGTCAAAGCCTGGGAACAAGCAAGGAGACGATGCGTTAGTTCGTTCTCAGGAAATATTGGAAAATGCAGAGAGTTACATCAAAAATGAGTAAAAAAAATTGAATAATAATTTGCTAAAAGAATTTTGTTTTCTGAGAGTCTTGGTCTGAAGTTCACATATGGGTCATTTGTTCCCATCAAAATTGAATCACTTTCTCTACAAAATTCCATGGTTGTTCACCCCACTGGTGTCTTTTCCATGCTCTTTGGAAAGCAGAGTGGGTAGTCAAGAGACAATGTATGAATTATATCACTGGCTATTCTGTTGAGTTTTCTAGTGTGATTAATGTAGCTACAGATTTAGAAGAAAATGGTAAAGTATGTGTGTCAGTTTTGTATCACTGTGACAAAAATACCTGAGGAGAACAACTTAGAGGAAAGAAAGTTGATTTTGTCCCATGGTTTTAGAGGTTTAGTCCATGATTGGCAAAGTTCATTGCTTTGGGCCCAAGGTGGGGAAGAACATCATGGCAGAAGGGCATGGTGAAGGAATGCTAATAAACTCATGTTGGCCGGAAAGCAGGGAGAGAGAAGGGGCAGAGGGATCAAAGAGAAGATGAACTCTTGCAAGTCACATACCCAGTGATCCCCTCCTCTAGCCACACCCCAGTGTGTACAGTTTCACATGAGGATAGACTGATTGGGTTACAGCCTTCACAATCCAATCATTTCATGTTTCAACACTCCTGCATTAATATAGCAGCATTTATAGACATCTCATAGCAGTCTTATGGTAATTTCCTTGTTTTTTTTTTTCCATTGGCTTGTTTTTCTTTAAGGAAAATTAGAGATCACATTGATGTAATTGAAGTTCAGTGATAGTTTTTTCCCTAGCAATGTATCTGTCAAGAAGAATGTGTCATATTTCTAATATTATTTTGCATAACTAAGTAAGTTGAAGGAATTGAATAAATTAGAGCCTTATTCTTCTAAATCAGGACTCTCAAGTAATTGAAGCTGTAAGAGATGAGTCTTCATTTCCGTATCTGATAATTAGCCTTGGAGGGAAGGAGCTATTTACAAAAGTTTTGCGTCTCATACACAGGTGTTGGAAATTGGGAAAACCCGAGGGAAAGGGGAAATGCTATTAGCTGTAGGAATTCCTGTTAAAGAACAGGTGGCTACCATGAACATTTAGAAGATGCTTCGAGAGCCAACTTCAGCCATGCTCAATTTATCCAAAGAATAAAAACAAAGTACAGCACAGGGACCCTATTCAACCAAGTCATATCACAGTTATTGTCAGTGTATGTATCCTAGGAAGAAAGGTAGAAAGCCTGTACAGTGAAAGTCAACTCCCTTTAACCCAAGAGCAGAAGAATCAGGGATGGAGTAATAATATTCTTATTTTTCCTTTTTTTTTTTTTTTTTTTTTTGGTCGATCAAGTAAAAAGGCCTCCTAACATTTCTGGTGTGTGGTTTTAAGATTGTTTAATTCAGTGAAAATATGATGAAAAATTAGAGAGTACAAAATTAGCTGTTAAAAGTAGACCAGCCCAGGAGTTATTCTGCTCCAGTGCACATGTAGATTTCCCTCCTTTGGAGGTCTCTCTCTTCTACAGTTACCCTATTCTATCAAGATTTTAAAACAGTGTATAAGGAACAGTAAATTCCCAGTAATTCCATTTCACAAGGAAGTGATTAAACCACTCTTTCTGGCAATGTAATGAGAAAGCTGGTTCTGGAGTTAGCAGAAACAGAGACCACAGGTTGCTTTTACTCTAGCAAAGTCTCTGCAGGCTGAACTATTTGTTGTGGCATATTCAGAGAAGAGTGAGGGACTGACATTTTTCTTGAAGAGATAATTTTTGTATGCCCCAAGTTGCAAGCTAGTTTTGCAGAAGCCGACACTGAGAAGGAGCTGGGCATGCAGTATAACTACTAGACTGTGTGGAAGGAGAGGGAAACAGCACTAGATTAAGTAAGCAGTTGAACAGCAATGCAGTCCCAATTAATTTGTTTTGGCCCAAAATCATAAATGATACTAGAATATATATACTAGAATATATAGACAGTTTAAGTTTTTGGTGTTATCCTCTTTCCAAATTGGGTTTTTAAAATAGTTACTGTACTATTAATTTCCAAAAAAAGTGCCTTCCTATGACATTTGAAAACCAGTTTGATTTTACTACATAATTTCTCTGAACCAACTGTTGGCTTTGGATGGTTTGTATTGAATCTATTCTTGGCTTTGAAACATGTTTTTGATTTATCAGGTCTGTCAAGTCCAAAATAGATCTCTCTTTTAAAAAACGGTGCCATGTTTAGTGATATGTGAAGCATGATTTACTGTGCAATGCCATTAACCACTGCCATTGCTGATGTGAAGTCTGCAAAATCCTGCACACTGAATGTTCAGTGAATGGAGCTTATACAGTTCAAAATGCTGGCAGAACACAAAGAGCCTGTGCTCATTTATGCAGCCAACAGTGCACTGTAAGGTCACTGAAAAGAGCCCAAGGGCTTGAACAGCATTCTTTTAGTGGCCTTTTTATTAACTTTATATTGTCTAGTGCTTTCAACATGAAATAACATAAAATGTGTTTGTGTGAGAGTTTAAAACTATGACTAGGTCTCCTCCCTTATTAAGGTTACATACTCGTAAAATTTACATTGTGTTGATTATTGTCTCCTTTTTATAAAAATTCAAAACAGTTCACTTTGAAACTTTCACATTTGAAGGGAAGTTATTTCAGACTTCCAAATATCTTGCCAGTGCTCAGCAATGTTCTGCTGGTTATGAGTTCATGAATTGAGTTTTTTTCTTTTTCCTTTTTTTTGACCATTCCATTATAATTATCCCTTCGTATTTAGATCTTTAAAAAGATTAACACTAGGGCTGGGGAGGTAGCTCGGTTAGTAGAGTGCTTGCCTTGCAGGCACATGGCAAAGGGTTCGATCCCTAGCACCACCAAAAAAAAAAATTATATATATATATATATATATATATATATATATATATATATATACATACACATATATATATATATATACACACACACACACACGCGCGCGCGCACACACACACACACATATATATATATATATATATATATATATATATATATATATGTAATGAGAAAGTTGGTTCTGGGGTTAGCAGAAAAAGAGACCACTAATTGCTATCTTTTACTCTAACAAAGTCTCTGCAGGCTGAACTGAAATATATATATATATATATATATATATATATATATATATATATATATATATACACTATTATAACCCAGGGTCTAATTTCTATCCTATTGTTTATATTATTCCTGTCCTGTTCTTGAAATTTTCTCAATTTATTCATAGTATCTGTATAAAAACGGGACATTTCATTTCAGAAATGAAGACTCTTTATATCATTTGCTCCTCTTACAAATGGATGGAAGCAGATTTCTAAAATATCTGGCCCAATTCAATCATTGTGTTTTGGACATAGAATGCCCGAGACCAGTAAAGGACTGGTAGACAATACCATTTTTTATCAGATCTAAGATGCCATTGACTAAAACATGAAAACTAATTTCAGAGATATGAAATTCTGTAATGCACTGATGAAATATAGCAAAGTATTTTGATACAATTATTGCCCCAGAGTATTATTTTTCCTCAATAGTTATAATTAAAGGAAGTTTTTATGATAAGTTTTATATGCATAATCTCTTACTTATTGTTGCAGATATCAAACTCTATGAAGGGTAGAGTGAATTATGAGTGGATTTGCAGTCGTATGTGTATGAGCAGATAATACTTTGTCAGTGATAAAACCAATAAAAATTTCAATAGAATCCAGAATTAGCACACTTACAATAATAATGTTTATTAAAACATCTTTTTCAACTTCATAATATTGGAGAACACTAAGTAGAATTCGGAGTCATTAGTCAAATATGAAGCAACTCTTATGATTGTAATGACTGTAACAGGGCCAAGTTACACTGTGGGTCTGAACACTCAAGTATTAAAAAGATGTAGGAAAGGTGGACTGTACTTGTAAAAGGGTCCTTTTTGTGCTTGGAGTGTGAACCTCACTACTCAATTGCTGATAGCTTATTTTAAAAACTGACAGGTGCTCCCCCACACACACACACCTCTATCTCTTCTTCTCCTTCTTCCCCTCCCTAACTGCAGGAGAAGTAAGATTAACCTTCTGCCTGTTCCAGACTGGGTTATCATGCCCTTCAACTCGCTGACTGCAAGAATGAGGGAATCTAAGTGTCAAGGTGGCGCACACCTATAACCCCGGTAGCTTGGGAGGCTGAGGCAGGAGGATCACAAGTCCAAAGACAGCCTTAGCCAAGTCCCAGAGCAATTCACCAAGACTCGGTCTCTAAATAAAATATATTTTAAAAGACTGTGGATGTGGTTCACTGGTTAAGCACCACTGGGTTCAGTCCCTGGTACCAAAAACAACAACAAACAAACAAACAAAAAAGGAATCTATGTCAGCAAGACATGCAGATCTGGAAACTGGTGCCAACAGGTCTGAGCAATGACTGCTCAAGGCCACCATCTAGACAAGAACCAGTCTCCTGACCAGCACATCAGGAGCCTAGTCCCTGAATTTCCCCAGTAAAATTTATTTGTTCCCCCTTGTGAGACAATAGCTTTTTCAGCACTACTCTGTCCATCTCATTTGCTGGCAAATGAATAAAACTTCTTTTTCCTTTTTCTCAGTACCTTGTTCTTATTACTTAGATGAGCACCAGATATGAGGACAGAGCTTTTGGTGACATACTGACTCTTAGTACTAAGGAGAGCTCCAAAGAAGTTACTGCTTTTGTTAAAACATCAACTCGCTTTCTCATAAACAGAGAGAGAAATTAAAAAGAGAGAGGGAGATTTTATGTTGAGTATTTAATGCATCCGTGGTGGAATCTTGATGTTCTGAATGGAGTATATCCTTTCAATAAAATGTCAGCTTTCTAAGGAATAGAAATGTCTCTTCTTTTTCCATGTAGGAATATTTGGAACGTATGCCTAGAGAAAATCCACTTTGCCTATTCAGCAATTCTTTCATAAAAGTGAAGGAGTCTCAGAGATGCAATTGGATTGGACTCAGGTTAAAAAAAAATGGGTTTTGGCTTCTCAGAATGAATCCCTGTCTCCTCGGTATCAGACAGACTCACGGGTCATTATCATAGGAACCCTCAGAGTCATTTTGCTGGAGTATGCATGTCCCAAGACATGCCACTGTTCAGGGGTTATTACTGAGTCAGTCCATAGTTTAAAATTGTGGACAAAGGTAAAGAAAATTAAACATTGTCATCATATATACCTTGAATAACACCGAGTCACAGAAACATCTATGTATCCAATTAGTAAAGACTGTCTACGCAAAAATAATTTGGCCTTATGACAATTAAAGGGAAGCATAAAATTTTGTAATGATAAACCATATTCCAATACCTCTCACAATCAATTATATTCATATATCACTATCTAAAAAAAGGAGATACTTAGGGTTAATTGCACAAAGTGTGTCCTTATTCTTAAAATAAGACTGGAGGTGAAAAAGCTGAAAAGATAACAAGAAAGATACAAGAGGTTACAATGTAAGACAGGTAGGTAAATTCTATGTCATGGATAACTGAAACACTGTGAAAAGAATTCATGCCTCAAAATCATTCTGGAGAGCAATGAAAAGAATAAGTTAGGGAGCAAAATCAATGAAGTAATGTGTGTATTAAATAAATGAGAAACAAAGACTTTAGAAAATCACTTTCTGCCACATCTACAGCACTAATTCTGATTTAATACTACCTTCTAGAAGTGCTACGCCATGGAGATAGGTTAACCAACTCTAAGAAAATATGGTATTTAAAATAAAATTTAATTGGCACAAGATTTATTTGTTCTTTTTAGATATACATTACAATAGAGTGCATTTTGTCATGTTATATATACATGGAGTTTAACTTATTCTAATTAGGCTCCAATTCTTGCAGTTTTACATAATGTGGACTATCACTGGTTGTGTATTCATATATGAACATAGGAAAGTTATATCTGATTCATTCTACTGTCTTTCCTATTTCTATCCTCCTCCCTTCCCTTTGTCTGATCCAGTGAATTTCTATTCCCCCCCAACCACTTTATTGTATGCTAGCATCCACATATTAGAGAGAACATTCAGTCTGTGGTTTGGGGAGACTGGCTAATTTCACTTAGCATTATAATATACAGTTCCATCCATTTACCAGTAAATGCCTTAGTTTCATTATTATTTATGGCTGAGTAATATTCCACAGTGTATATACACCACATTTTCTTAATACATTCATCTGCTGAAGGGCATCTACATTGGTTTCATAGCTTAGCCATTGTGAACTGAGCTGCTATAAACATTGATGTGGCTGCATCTCTGTAGTATGTAATTTAAATTCTCTTAGGTATATACCAAGGAGTTGGACAACTGTGTCAAATAGTGGTTCTATTCCAAGCTTCCTGAGGAATCTCCAAGAAAAGGTAGTCATGAAATTCATTTGGAAAAACAAGAAGCCCAGAATAGACAAAGCAATTCTTAGAAAAATGAAGTTGGAGACATCATAGTACCAAACATTAAATTTTCCTACAGGACTATAGTAATAAAAATGGCTTGGTATTGGCACCAAAATAGACATGTAGACCAATGGTACAAAATAGAAGTCACAGAGACAAATACAGTTAACTCATCCTAGACAAAGGCACCATAAACATACATTGGAGAAAAGATAGCCTCGTCAACAAATGGTACTGGGAAAACTGGACATCCATATGTAATAGAATGAAATTTAATTATGATCTCTCACCCTACACAAAAGTCAACTCAAACTGGATCAAGAACCCAGGCATTAGACCAGAGACTCTGAGCCTCCATCATGTTGGCTTAGAACCCACTTCTTCAACAAGACTCCTAAGTGCAGGAAGTAAAATCAAGAATCAATAAATGGGATGGTATCAAACTAAAAAGATTCTTCATAGCAAAGGAAACAACCAAGAATGTGAAGAAAGCCTGCAGAATGAGAGAAAATATTTGCCACGTGCATCTCAGAGCATTAATCTCCAGAATATATAAAGAACTAAAAAATGTAACACCAAAAAAAATCACTCAAACAAACAAATGACCCAATTCATAAATGGGCAAAGGAACTGAACAGGCACCTCACAGAAGAAGAAATATGAATGGACAATAAAAACAAAAAATAACTCAACATCTCCAGCAATTAGAAAAATGCAAATTAAAACTACATTAAGATTCAATCACACTCCAGACAGAATGGCAATTATCAAGAATACAAATAACAATAAATGTTGGTGAGGATGTGGAGAAAAAACTTCAGTCATACATCAGTTGGCACTTTCTAAATTTCTCATCTCACAAAATCCCCCCTTCTGTTTGGTTTTCCAATATTCCTATGTATATAGGAAAAGTGAATTGTATTTTCCATCACAGTACTCTTTCCATCAATATATTTTCTGTAGCATTTACCACTGTGATATTGTTACTTTATCCCTGAGTATATGAAGGAACAAATAAAATATGGCAACACATTGTTTTAAAGACAACACTTAAAGGGCTATAATTGGAACATATCTCTTGTGGTAAAGAGGAAAAGTTGCCATAAAACTGCTTACATTTACTTTGTTGCATTTTTCTTTTAAGTATGTTTGAAAAAAATATTTATAAAAGTTAAAATGGTTTCTCATAGGATTTTCATAATAAACCATCTCCATTATTTAATATTTGCTCTGGGTGCTAAATTGATGCCAGTTATGACAAGTTGATGCATTTTCCAAAGTTACTGAAAGATAATTAGATACACTAGGCTGTAAATCTTCCTATAACAGAGTTTCTATTTAATTTAAATTTTATAAACTTTGCATTCACTAGATATGGATAAATTCTAGCCAAAAGAAGAAGATATTTTACCATAGTGTCATTATTCAAAACTAGTACAGCACCTTATATTTAGCTATTTTCTAAATAAGTCTATTATATTTAAAATACAGCGCATGATTTAATGTGCTTTCTTCCCCTTTCTATTTCAGAACTTATTCACCTTAAGTTTAAAGAAATCTGCTGCTATCTAATCACCTTCTGTAAACATGATCAACTAATTAAATATCATTAGAAGTTTGACAACCTCTTTATGGTGACAAATAAATACCAACTGAGCTAACACAATATAGAGCTCAAACTGTAAGAGATGATTTTGAAGGATAAGTCAATATCAAATATTTTTGAGAGAATTACCTCAAACCTTGACTTCTTTTTATGATCACTAGGATTCTTTGTCTTGACCAGTCTGATTACTCTTCAAGCTTGAAGTCATTTGCTGACATTCATTTACACCTCAGTCAGCAGGAGTCCCAGACAGCAAACTGATGGCCAGGAGTTCAGGGAACACAACATCAAAGCGAGAAACTGGACTACTGCTGTGTAGAGAGGTAACTTTGCCACCATCCTCAGTGAAAGAAGTGACAAGGAAGTATATGTCTTCATCTTATTTATTTATTTATTTATTTATTTTCTGAATGCTAATGGTTGAACCAGGGACACAAGCATGCTATGCAAGGACTCTGCCACTGAGCTACACGCACAGCCCCAAGGAAGTATGTCCTCAAAGCAATGTTTGAAGAAGACTTGAACCCACATTTTCAGTGAAGTTTTTATTGAGACTTAACACTGGCTTTTCCCAAGCAGCACATCACTATGGAGAAGATGCTACCAAGAACAAATTACCTCTTTTCTTTCCTATAAAATGTCACACCCATAGAACTTCAGTCTCCACAATAATAAAGAGTCAATAATTATCTATCTAGTTAAGCCTCTTCACTGTCACCAGCAATCATGTTGGAATTTCTCCACACATGTGCCTGTATAATTTTACTTTGTATCTCTGAAATTAAAAGTTTTTGTAAGAAAAAGATACAATTAACAAACTCAGCACTACTGAAACCATAGAATTAGTAGAGGCCATAATAAAGAAAAAAAATACATTTTAACATGAAGAATGTGATAACCGTAACTTAAAATTCTCTAGAAGAAAAATTAATTACTTAGAGATGATGATAAAATTATTTTTCCCAAGCTAGAGCTGAGGAAATCGGTCAGAACATCTAAATTAGAGTATATTTAATGAAGACTTTTGCCTGATTTCTGTTATATTTACAGAGCCTAGAGTGCAATATTTACTTAGGATATAGTAAAAAATATATTTTATATATTTATAAATTAATGAAAAATTGTAAAGCAAAAAGATAAAATATGTGTCAATTAAGAAGACAGATTTGATGTAAGAGTGATAGACAGTATCTAAGAGGAATTCTAGAAATTAAGAATGGGGGAAAGAAAACATTTTTAATAATATACATTTCTTGTGAGGATTGGAAGTGCAATTTCCAGACTAAAAGACTCCTAATTTGTGCCAAAGCACAAATAAAAATGACTTCATTAGATGACTATCCTTGTGGAATTACAATACCAAACTAACAGAAATATGCTTACAATCTGTAGGAAATAAATCCAGATTACCAAGGAAAAGCATCTAACTGACACCAAACTTCTCATTAACCAAATAGAGGGCTAAAAGTTAGTGGACAGATGCCTTTAGGATTTCTGAGATAAAATTACTTTAAACCTGGCATTATATACCCAGTAAAAACACCAATCAAATGTGAGGAGAAATTAGAAGTATTTTCAGATGAAGAATTATCTTCTTGCAGACATTCTTAGAAGAAGAAGGAGGAGGAGGAAGAGGAGGAGGAGGAGGAGGAGGAGGAGGAGGAGAAGTAGTCACTTGAATTTTTATTTCTGAAAAGAGAAAAAGAAATAAAGAAAGAAAAGCATATTTGGATTCTTTGGAAGCATGCAATGGTGTCTCTGTGCAATCAATGAAATTAAAAATAAGAACTCTGGGATATCTATAGAGATGCCTAAAGGGGAAAACGGATTCTACTCAACAATTGGTATGATTAATACTTTGAATATCTTACTAATATGAGTAAGTCCATGTGGTGTCAGTATAAAAATGAATAGAATTATAAACTCTTTGGAAAACAAAAAAGCTGAATAAGAAACGCATAGGCCACATATCGAGCACTCTAAAATATAATATGATTTTGAATATTAAGAACTTGGAATGTTTTCTTTTGTTTTCAACAGTTTTAATTATGAAGGATTCTAAACCCTTTTCAGTGGATCCCCTTACAATGCTTTGACTGAAATGATGCTTACATGTTTTAATATTGTTTGTACATAATATTCCTCAGATTTACATAATGCCTCAAGTTTTATGAAGTTGATTTGTTTTTAATTTTTAAAGTCAACCTCTAATGAAAACACAGAAGACAGAATTAAGCTTGGAGAAGTGAAACAGAACATAAGTTGACAACATCAAACAATTGGCATGGTTGACAGAATTGAGGACAGGACAAGAGATGAATAGTAAAGAAATATGTAATGTTTTTCTTGCTTTGTATAAGGTGAGTGCAGTGGGCTCTCTGAATGTCATGGATCAAGAAACATTTGTAGAGGAATATTATGTAAAGTCAAATGTGATATTAAATGAATGTTAAAGGTATAAAATTTGACCACTAGAAATGGAGAAAGTGAAGTTACTGTGATGAGTTAACTCAACTTTCATAACAAGCTAGTAGATTTGTCAAAAGTTGATCAATCCAGAAATAGAAATACAAAATATAGAAAGCCAGTGATAAACACACATTAACTAAAAACATAAACTAAAAAATTAAGGTGTTTACAACTTCACATTGTACTTCACATTGTAGCTGGAGTGACAACAGAGCAAGAAAGAAAATTTCATTTTTAACAATTTTCCTATTAAACTATCTGAAGATATAGATATGTAAGTACACACATAATTTTCTCATTATTTTCTTTCTCCAAGAAGATGTAATAATTTCTTTTAACATTATCTTAGCACCCACTTGACTATCAATTCTTCTCTATTGACCTAATAAATTACAACAGCAATTCCTTTTAGTTATTACTATAATTGTAGTTACTGTCTTATATTTTATAGCATTCTGCAAACTCTTATGCACATTCTCTCAGTTAATCTAATAAGGAACTTCTTATCCCCATTCTCTAAGTGGCAAAACTGTGTTTCAGATCAGTTAAATAATTTTCTTGAATCATTCAAAGTTTCAAAAATATGTGTACTAGAAGCTGTGATAGGCCTTGGGGAACCAACAGTCAAGGACACAAATGTAGGACACAATGACACAAATTCCTGCTCTCAGGGAGTTAACAAAGAGGTCCAGTGGCCAAGGTTAATCATGCAAATGAACATTTAATTAAAAAACGGAGACAAGTTACCCAAAGGAAAACATGGCTTCACAAAACTTAGGTAAATTACTCTGTTCTCAGTGGGAGTTGTAGAAGTTTAAAAAGCAAGGAAAGGAGAGGTGTTTGGGGAGAAAAATAGCAAGTGCAGGGGTCCTGAGGAATGGAGCATTGTTCAGCATATCCAGATATGTAGACTGGAGCAAAGTGCACCAGGAATCCACACTGAGAGATGGAGCTGGGCCCTGCAGGATTGTGGCCATGTCAAAGATTCTTCTCTGAAAGGGCGCAGTGGTGCTCCCTGGAATCCCAGCAGCTCCAGAGGCTGAGGCAGGGGGATTATGAGTTCAAAGCCAACCTCAGAAACTTAATGAGGTACTGAGCAATTTAGTGAGACCCTGTCTCTAGATAAAATGTTTAAAAAGGCTGGGGGTGTGGCTCAGTGATTAAGTGCCCCTGGGTTCAATTCCCCAGTACCAAAACAAAAGACTCTTCTCTTAGGCCTATGAACAATCAGAAACCACTAAAGAAGAAGGAGATGTAATATGATCAGATTTTCATTTTAAAAAATGATTGTGACTATAGTATGGAGGAGCCTGTAGTTGGAGGGCTGGGATTTCAAAGCAGATACTAGGGCTCCAGGTCCAGTACTCTATACTACAACTATCTTTGTGGGTGAGCACCTTCTATTAGACAATTTATTAACTTTTAGATTGTCTTCTGTTAGCAAAATTTCCAGTAAGATGTGAAGAGCTGAACACTATCATCCTTGTTAAATATTGACCAGAACAGGACCTTGCTCAGAGAAGAAGACAAATTCCAGGTGAAGAAATGAATCTGTTGGTTTTTTGTAACTTTCAAAATAACTATGCCAAAGATGGCATCCATATGTCTCTTTTCTTTCCAGGGAATATCATTATTTCTCTTTGCTCTTCTATTCCCCCAGGTAAAACAAAATGTGTGTTGGATATTGTGAACCCCCAATAGTAAAAAAGTACAGAAGAACGAGTTAAAATGAAGGGAAGCAGGAAACAAAAAGAACTCTGAATTATGAAATTGTTATCTAAGATAGGCTTACGTCATTGAAAATGGTGAACCTGTATTTGGGAGCTGAAGTGAAAAGAAAGAGAAACAAAACAAGAAACAGAATCATGTAGAAGTAGCAATTAGCAGGCATGGAGTGCCATGTAAGATACACAAATGCAAACACATGCAAGACCCATACAAATCCTCAAAACATGCAATGCATGGACATGTGTGTTTACACAAACCTGCACACATACAAATCTTATCATCAGTCAGAAGTTCATCATTACACACATATAAAACAGCCAAGCACCCAACTGAGTGCAAACAAAGCTGGTATTGCCTACAAAAGTTCATTTGTGTACCTACGTGTACAGAGATATTTAAAGTGACTATCCATACCTACAACAAAACTCAGAATGCAAACACATGGTAAAAGGCAGCAGTTTTTTTCTGCTTGTAATATACTGAGACTCCATCTCCAAATGAAATTTGGTCCAGTCTTTTGTCTTATTAAGCCTGATTCATCTTGTGACATGTAATGCATTTACATGAACTATCCCACAAAAGTAATCATTTCAACAAAAGACTGACACATTAATTTGGTGGAAAAATGTTTAGGAAGCACCTTGTATGAATATTCTTACATTTGCTTCTCAGCTGACGGTGTCTTGAACACCCACACATGCACTTTTAGTTAACAATGTGCCAGAAACTATTATCCTTGCTTTTACCTGCCCACGCATAATTGTATCCCTTCTTCCTCTAAGCTTGTTTTTCAGGTTGCAAAAGATTAGAACACAATGTCTATTTCTATTAGCATTGAAGACAAAAAAAAAAAAAAACTAATAACATATACTTCCAGCTGAGAAAGTACATTTTAGAAGTTGGTGTTCATGGTTAATAACAATGAAATCAGGAACACTGAATCATTTGAAATGGATTTAAATTAAAGAAACTTTTTTTTTGCAAAAGAAGTTTTTGTATACACTAATATGTAAGAATCTTTCAGTATATGACACAGTGAGATATTTATCAAAGACCTGGATTTCTGAGGATATTTATTAGAATGTTGACAGTTCATAATAGTGCATAGGATTTTGAGACGTATTTTTGGCCTTCACATTTAAAGAACTAAATTATGATTTTAGTACATTAAACAAATTGACAAATCTTCTATGATTCAGTCTAGTTATAATTGGTCCAGATTTGTAACAGGGGTATTTTTTTTAAGTACTAAATGTATAATAGCAGAAACTAATTAAAAAAAAAAAAAAAGGAGAACTTGGCTCTGAGGAAGGCCTCCAACATTTATCTGAAGGATCTCCTCACTCCCTGAGGTCAGTGATCCAACTTCCTGAAAAATTAAAAATAAATAAAATTAAATAAAAAATAAGCAGGCTTCTGATTCATTTATTTATTTAATACATGTTGTGTATTTCATCCATACATTTACCTAAGAAACAGAAAAGATCAGAAAGAACTGACCAACAACACCATAAAACAACACTTGGAAGAAACAGAAATTTATACATGAGCCTTTTAATATGCTGAGACTCCATCTTCTAATAAAATTTGGTCCAGTCCTTTATCTTAGTAACCATGGGTCATCTTGTGATATATAATACATTTACACGGACTATCACACACAACTAACAAGCATCATTTCAACAAAAGACTGATTCAGGGTTAACAATGGAAACTTATAGAGACAGCAACAGAAATTTATAGATGATCCAATGGAACTAATTAGATCACACAAATACATTTTTTTAAATCTGTATACATATTTTCATGTGAGAGTAAAATTCCTGATCCCTGGTTTAGTCACCTTCTGTGTTAGTCAACTTTTATTGCTGTGACCAAAATACCTGGTATAAATAACTTAAAGAAGGAACAGTGTGTCTGGGGTCATGATTTAAGAGGGAGGTTCAACAGGAGTATTGCTCATCAGTGAGATAAGTGACAAGGCAATTCAATGAAATTCAATATTACAGAGTAAAATAATCATAGACACACAAATTCAACATCTCTGTACACAGAACAAGAAATAATACTTTAGAAAAGGGCTAGTTTTGCTGGTGGTGGCATCAGTACTTCAGTTCACCCAGAGGGGTGGGGTAACACAGGCAGAAAGAGAGAAAAGCACTATGAATACATTTGGCACAGGAGAACCTATGGAATGCAGCGGGAGAGTGATCTTAAGTGACCTGAGATGCTGGGGCAAGCTGATGATGGAAAAGTGCTCCAAATCTCTTAGTGAAAAGTGGAGAGTTGAGGTAGGAAGTGCCCACATGGCAACTTCAGCAGCAGGAGCTTGGGGGTTTGTGGAAATCACTGCCAGCCTGTCCCAGAAAGTGTCTGAAGTGGGATCCAGAGGGTTCTTGGTTCAGCACAACTGGAACAGGCACAGAAAAGATTGTAGCCTGGGGAATCCAAGCTGGGGATACAAAAGGGAGGGAGGCTTGCCTTCCTCATTTCTGTTGGGTCATGCTATCATTTGGGGAGAGGCCAGAAACTGAACAGGAAGACCATCTGCATTACAGCTCTGATCTTGGAAAACCCACATTCATGGTGGTAGAATATCTGAGACCTGTGGAGGGCTAGTTCTCCCAATCTAAGGGGAATTTTCAGAATGAATTTTCAGGAGGTCCTTAAGCTTCAGGTGCCCAGTAGAGATGATTATCTGCCCAGCAAGAGGGGCCATGGACCCACCTCTCTGGAGGAAATGCCTCTAGACAAAGTTCCAAAGGATGGTCAGAACTAAATATCAGCTGGTGGAACTTCCCATTCAGAACTCTGCATCAGTCCCACACTGGCAGGTCATCAACCTGCTCTGTCACAGCAAAACTCCAATTGTCAGCACTCCCTGTCCATCCTACCTTATACTGTGAGATGAGAAGCTGAGAGCTACTACAAACAGCTTTGCTTCCAGGCCATACCAGCTGGAAGTTTGGTGAGAATCACAAAGTGTTTGGATTTACCAACCCCAGCCTTTGATGCAAGGGGTGGCTTAAAAAGAAACACAAAGAAGGGCTCAATAGCCCAGGCAGAGAATTCATCCTTGCCAACCATTTTGACCACCTCAGCAGAGTGGATCCCTCTGTTATTCATTAAGAGTTTTTTTTTTCCCTTTTTTCCTTTTTCCATTGTGTGTGTTTATGTGTGTGTTCCCACTACACTGATTATCTTGAGAATCTATAATTTGTCTTTCATTTTTATCATTTTCTGACATGTCTTATATTTAGCTTTGTTTTCACTTTGAAGGGATAGAATTTTTTGTGAGTTTGTTTTGGTTTAATATTTTGGTTGTTCTTACCATTGGTTTTGCTTCTCTTATTACTCCTTCTTCAATATTCTCCCCCTTTAGTGGTTAAATTATCCTGTTCCCTATTCCTTTCTCTTTTTATTGTTTCGTTACTTTTAGTTAGCTTTTACTTCTTTATAGCCATCACCAGCTGCCTATCTCCTGCTTTCATTCTCTTCATTTTTTAAACATTTCAAACTTTCTCTTATCTTTTTAATTTATTTTTTAATATATGACAGCAAAATGCATTACAATTCATATTACATATATAGAGCACAATTTTTCATATCTCTGGTTGTATACAAAGCCTATTTACACCAATTTATATCTTCATATATGTAGTTCGGATAATGATGTCCATCACATTCCACCATCATTGCTAATCCCCTACCCCCTCTCTTCCCCTCCCACCCCTCTGCCCTGTCTAGAGTTCATCTATTCCTCCCATGCTTCCCCTCCCTACCCCACTATGAGTCAGCCTCCTTATATCAGAGAAAACATTCGGGATTTGTTTTTTTGGGATTGGCTAACTTCACTTAGCATTATCTTCTCTGACTCCATCCATTTACCTGCAAATGCCATGATTTTATTCTCTTTTATTGCTTTTATTCCATTGTGTATATATGCCACATTTTTTTATCCATTCATCTACTGAAGGGCATCAAATTTGGTTCCACAGTTTAGCTATTGTGAATTGTGCTGCTATAAACATTGATGTGGCTGTGTCCCTTTAACATGCTGTTTTTAAGTCCTGTGGGTATAGACCAAGGAGTGGGATAGCTGGGTCAAATGGTGGTTCCATTCCCAGTTTTCCAAGGAATCTCTATATTGTTTTCCTTATTGGCCTCACCAATTTGCAGTCCCACCAGCAATGTATGTGTGTGTCTTTTCCCCCACATCCTCACCAACACTTATTGTTGTTTGTCTTTATAATAGCTGCCATTCTGACAGGTTTGAGATGAAATCTTAGAGTAGTTTTTATTTGCATTTCTCTAATTACTAGCAAAGATGAACATTTTTTTATATATTTGTTAAGTGATTGTATATCCTCTTCTGAGAAGTGTCTATTCAGGTCCTTGGCCAATTTATTAATTGGCTATTTGGTTTTTTTTAGTATTTAGCTTTTTGAGTTCTTTATATACCCTAGAGTTTAGTGCTGTATCTGATCTGTGAGGGGTAAAGATTTGCTCCCAAGATGTAGGCTCTCTATTAACCTCACTGATGATTTCTTTTGCTGAGAAAAAAATTTTAGTTTGAATTCATCCCATTTATTGATTCTTCATTTTAATTCTTGAGCTATATTATTAAGGATGTTGGGATCTAATCTGACATGATGAAGATTAGGGCCTACTTTTTCTTCTATTAGACTCAGGGTCTCTGGTTTAATTCCTAGGTCCTTGACCTACTTTGAGTTGAGTCAAACTTTCTCTTATCTTCCTGGCTCATTTTCTCTTCATTTAAGGAACTATAATTTTACCATATTTAAACTATTTAGTTTATATAATTCTTGCCCTCAATCATTCCTGTTGTGGTGGTTATTAATATGGTGAACATAGTTGACATTTGCTATTTAGTGCTAGATCTAGTTTGTGTCTATTGTTGTTGCTAATTTTAAATATTGACCCCACCATTCCTCTTTGTGAAGAAATTTGTGTTATAGATGTCATAGTAGGTATAAAGATGTATTTTAAAGCTATCTACTGGTCCCCACCATTATTGCTACTGCTTGATTCCCCTTTTCCTAAGAAGAGCTGAAAAATGATTTGGATACTACAAGTTCACAAGGCAGAGATACTGTTCCTAATCTATACTCGCAACGCATTTAAGTAACAGTGAACTCACTCTACCCATAGGCTGTCTCCACTTGAGCTCTAACCATATTTCTATACATAGAATAAAGGAGAGAAAAACCTCAAAACAATGACCAGGCCTCAACTAGAAACAGCTATAGGGAGACTTCAAGACCAACTCCTAGACATATACAAGTACAGCAAAAGCAGAAAGATGTCACAAGACAATAACTCAAAGGAATTCATACTATAGCAGAGATCTCCAAGAATGTATGCAATTCTACAGCTGCAAACTAAGCATAATTGAAAGCTGAAATTATTGAGTTGCACTGAGCCTAGGTGGTGAAACTAAAAGATACCAACTACACAGTATTAACTATAAAAAAGATAACATATGAATGAAAGGCCAAACACACAATAGAGAAAGAGGAATTGATCAACAGATGGGCAAGTCCACAACCTCTGAAAAACATCAGAAAAAAAAACAAAAGTCTTCTCTAAAATTTACAATCCCCCAACAAAGCAACCCAAAAATATGGAAATAGATAAAAGTTCAGAGAAGTCTTTAAAAATTTGATTGAAATTGTTGAATGAGTTGAATGGTATAAGAAATTAATTAATAGAGCACACACAGAAGGTAAAAGAACATATCAGTAAAAACAGGGACACTGAAAAGAAACCAAATAGAACTCCTGGAAATGAAAAATGATGGATCAAATTCAAAAATTCACTTGAAAGAATCACTAACAGACTAGATTATGTAGAAAATGGAGTTTCAGGCTTTGACGACAGAACTTCAGGCCTTGAAAACAGGGTGTGTGAATGTGAATAATGAATATGTAATAAAGGAAAAGAAATAAACAACCATAATCAGAAAATACAATAATAATGGGATAACATAAAAAAAACAAATTTAAAGTCTTTAAAGTCTTTAAAATAGAATAGAACATAGAGATACAGGGTAATGACATTAATTAATGTACTTTTTAGTAAAATAATAACAGAAAATTTTGTGACCCTAAAAATGAAATGGATATTCGCATACAGGATGCATGTGGAACCCCAAATAGATAAGATCAAAAGAGGACCTCTGTGAGACACATTATATTCAGAATGCTGTAGTTGGTATCTTTTAGTTTCACCACCTAGTTTGAATCCATCCCATTTATTGATTCTTGATTTTAATTCTTGTGCTATAGGAGTCTTATTAAGGAAGTTAGGATCTAATCTGACATGATGAAGATTAAGGCCTAATGTTTAGTTGATATCTTTTAGTTTCACCACATAAAAAATAAGTAAAGAATATTAAAAGTTGAAAGAGAAAAGCATCAGGTCATATTTTAAAAGAAACCAATATATCTCACTTTTAACTTCTCAATTCAGATCCTAAAATCAAGGAGGGCTTGGAATGAAATATTTCAAGTTCTGAAAGAAAACAATTGCTAGAAAAGCTATTATTCACAAGTGAAGAAGAAATTGAAATTTTCCAAGAAAAGGATAAACTAAAAAGAACCCACGACCACTAAGCCAGCACTACAAAAAATACTTAAGGACATGTCACACACAGAAGAACTGAAAAAGAAACCCTTGAGCTCTCTAATAAATGAAAGTCTCTAGAAGAGCAATTTAACATAATGAAAGACTGAATTAAATATAGAAAATAAACCGAAATTTCAGGAACTATCAAAGATATGTTCATGATAACACTTAATATAAATGGTCTGGACTCTCCAGTTAAGACATACATTGGCAGAATGGATTTAAAAACAAGATCTAACTATATTCTGTTTGCAAGAGTCTCATCTCAGAGGAAAAAAAAAACCATAGGATGAAAGTAAAATGATGAAATTGATATTTCATAGAAATGAAGTCTGAAAACAAGTAAGAGTAACTATTCTGATATTTGACAAAGCAGACATCAAGCAAAAATGAATGATAGTCAAAAAAGGTGACTACTTTCTGATAAAGGGAACAAGCCAACATAAAGACATAAAGATAGCAAATATTTGTGTCCCAAATTTTGGTGCACCTAATTACAAAAAAAAAAAAAAAAAGAAAGACAACTTCTTGATATTCTAAACATAGTAATATTGAATTATTTCAATATACCACTATCACCGATGGAAAGGTCATCCAGACACAAAATTAATAAAGATACTTCTGAACCAAGTAATACTATAAGTCAAAAGGATGTTAACAGACATCTACAGAATATTTCACCCCAAAACAGCTGAATTCATTTTCTTCTTGACAACTTATGGAATTTTTTCCAAAATAGACAGCAAAAAGGTAACATTTATGAACCAGAATATGGGCCCTCACTAAATATTTGAATTTGCTGGAGTCTTGATCTTGGCTAGCCTCTAGAAGTGTGAAAAATAAATTTTGTTGTTTATAAGCAACATTGTGGGATTTTGTTAAAACCCTATAGAAAACCACATGTGGGGAAGAAAAAACATTTATTGTGAATCCCTTTAGTCATTAGTATGAAATTGCTAGCCTTAGAAATATTTCATCCAGGGCCAGTGAAGCCTTCAGATAATTCCACCTCAGCACACATCTGACTGCAATTTCATAAGAGGCATGTTATAGTCATCTTCCAATTGCCATGATTGAAATACCTGCCAAGAACAACTTAGAGGAGGAAAAGCTTATTTTGGCTCATGGTTTCAGAGGTTTAATCCATGGTTGGCCAACTCCATAACTCTGGGAACAAGGTAAAGCAGAACATCACAGAAGAAGTGCATTGCAGAGGGAAGCAGCTCAGGACATGACAACCAGGAAGCAGAGAGACAGCTCCGCTCACCAGGAACAAAATATTAAACCCAAAGTCACAACCCTAGTGACCTACTACTTCCCACAGCCACTCCCTACCTGTCTATAGTTAGTGCCCAATTAATCCATATTAGTGGATTAATCCACTGATTATGCTTTAACTCTCATATTCTAATCACTTCACCTTTGAAAATTCTTGCATTATCTTACACATGAGCTTTGTGGGGGACACCTCATCTAAACCATAAAGGGCCTGAGCCAGAAACTGCCCAGTTAGGCTATTTCAATTGCCTGACTCATAGAACTGGTGAAAATCCTAAACAGTTATTGTTGTTTTAAATAATAATTAATCCACTGGGATTTAAGCTATTTAGTTAAATAGTAATAGATAATTCATACACTGACTTATAGCCACCAATGGAAAACAAAAATATGAGAGGTTTATGAATAAGTCAGATAAGCAGAAATTAGGGAGTAGACATATTTAACCAACAAGTACCTATTAAATAGTGAGTTGGTATCATACATTAATTACAAAAATGGTTTTTCTGGCTAGACCATTTGAGTTAGTTACTCTAGCAGGCTAAATTCAGCCAATTACTTGTCTCTTTAAAGGATTTTTTCTCTAATTTTGAGTGTAATACATATAATGCATGTTCTATGTAACATATGAGTGCATGCACGCACATGTACAGGCACTGACGTACATCTGTATACTCATTTAATCCTTAAAACCACCAAATGAAATATGTACTAATATACTTTCCATTTTACATATGAAGAAACTAAGGCACAGCTTATAAGGTATACAGCCAGACTTCAAATCCAGTTGTTTTTAGTGTTAGCGCTTTCAAAGATTATAACACAGTGTCTACTAATTAATTATGATTTGTTTAATAAATATTTGAATCTATTGAGGAGTCATGGTGGCTGAGGTTATTTTAGTCTAATCTTAACTAATCTTAGTCTAATCATTGATCACAATTCTGGAGACTGAGAAATCCAAGATCAATAAATAGACAGATTCAATGTTTTATGTTTTGAATATTAAGTATCCCTCAAAAAAGTCATGTTAGGCAATGTAGCAATGTTCAGAGGTGAAATGATTAGATGATGAGAGTTGTAACATCGTCATTCATAAATTTGAATGGATTACTGAGTGGTAACTGTAAGCCGATGGGGAATGGCTGGGGGAAGTAGGTCTCTAGGGTTATGCCACTGGGAATATAATTATATTATGTCCCAGGCTTTTCTCTCTCTCTCTCTCTCTCTCACACACACACACACACACACACACACACACACACACACACAGTAACTTTCCTTACCATGATGATTATGATGATTTCCTTCACCTTGGGCCCAAAGAAATAGAATCAGCTGACTATGACTAAGCCTCTGAAACTATGTGCCCAAAATAAACTTTTTCCCCAAGTTCTTATTAGGTGTTCTTCTGGTCACAGCAATGAAAACACACAAGGTTAAGTAAGACCTCACTCTCTGCTTCCAAGATGGTGCCTTCTTGCAAAGTCCTCAAAAGGCAGAAGGGTTGGCAGACTGTTCTTCATATTGAAAAGGAACTAGAGGTTCCCGCAACCTTTTATAAGGGCAAGAATCTCATTTATAAGGACTTTTTGAGACACTTCCCAAAAGACCCTACCTCTAGACACCACCACATTTGGGATTTAGATTTCAGCACATAAATTTTGGAGAGACACAAACATTTGGATCACAGTAATGTGTATCATTTTTTTCTCAAGGAAATTACATTTTAAGTGAAATATTAAATTTGATTCTAAGAAAACCAAATGATATTAGGAATATTTTGCTTTATATGAAAGAAATGTATGTTCATTGTAGAGAATTTTGAAAATATAGATAAGCAAATGGCACAAAAGTTATTCATGAATTCATTATCCAGAGTTCACTACTGCCAAAATTTCATTGTATTCACCTGGTTTGTGTCTGTCATGTGTTGTGTGTGTGTGTGTGTATATATGTGTATCTTCTATTTTTATTAATTCAATCACAAACAAAATTTTGTGAAATGTATTTCTCAATTTTATATATAATTTATCTAAAACATTCTCAAAATATTGGATATATAAATTGACCCAGTTTTCTACTATTTTATACAATGCTTTTCTACTATTTTATACAAGTAATATAACTTGCTCACCAATTGGAAAAGTTGACTTTGTACAATGTTGATAATCAGAGTTGACCCTAACTTTTTTTATTATTGTTGTATGGTTCCACCTGTATTTTTTGGTATTTTTCAGCCTTATGTTTTGATATGAAATAATGTCTATATTTGGTTTTTTCAAACTTCTCTTGTCTTTATTAAGCAACCTCATACTCCAAGTTAATGTTTGCTGCCATATTAACAGTGAAATATCATTATGAGCCCAGGACAGTTCATGAGGAAAAGGCTCCATTAAAGTGAACAAATTTAAGGAAAACCTTCCTGAGAGGATAGGACTTGAAGAGGCAGTGTACATTAGGTGAACTGGCATGAGAAGTAACATGGATTACCAGAACAAAGAATATAGATTTTATGTTAGATATAATGGGGTGACATCAAAGACATTTGATTATGACTGAATATGCTCAAACTAGAGATTCAGAAAGGTTAATCTGTCAATGTTGTGCAAAAACTTTCATTAAAGACTGAAGGCTTTAATAATGAAGGGCTAATTGGGAAGATATATAATTGGGAAGATTGAAATACAGTCAATATATCCTCTAGTTCATAGCACACTTAGGTGACTAAGTGCATTGCAACTTAATAGTGGCAGACAAAAGGATTTCTTGGTCATCAGATTTCAGTTATCACAGTGTCCTTGCAAAGTGATTCCTTTTCAAAGTTTTCCGTGTATTCTAAATAGGGGAAGTCAAGGAGCTTGCTCTTAGGATCAGGAAAGAGGTTGTTTGATTAATGGACTCCTAACCTAATCCTGATGCCCTAAAGATAGAAGAGAAATTTATGGAGTATATTTGTAATCTATTCAAAGCTGACTGAAAGCCTCTACATGACAAGAGCAAACTACCTCAGACTCTTGTAGCTTAAATTCTATCAGTAGCCTCTAAATTCCTTTTTCCTTTCCTCTATGTTGACTGTCCATATTTTTATAATTTAATTTACCTCTGTAATCATGTACAAAGTATTCCATTACCTATAAAATTATTTGTTTTATATTAACACATTTGAATTCTCTTCAATGCTATTTTTACTATTTTATTATATCTCTTTGTGTATGTGTTTTTTAAACCTTAACCAGAGACAATTTCTGGAAATTTTAACAGATATCTGGACCTTGAAATTATCCACAAAATCTAATACAGTATGCTCCCTTCAGCTCTAGTCAAAATTTCTTTGAACAATGCTATAGGTTTTTTATGTATAAATTAGTTGAACCGACTAGAATGGACTTGCTAAATGATATTTCAAATCATACTGCTAAAAATGAAGATGTCAACTTTATAGAAATTGTATTTAAAGAATCATTAAAATGCAGGAGGATATTTCTTTCTCAAAATGTAGGTTAAATGCACCTACATTTAAATATAGGCTAAAGCAGCCTTTCTAGGGAAAGCCTTCAGAAAGTTTTAAAGATATTTCAGGAGCCCAGGAACTTCGGGGTGATTATTCTGGGCTCAAGTTGGAAGCAAGAAGCTGCAATGGTTAAGTTATCAGGGAAAGCATGGGAGGTCTGAAAACCAAGGATCCCTGCCTTGCCTGGTAATAACATAAGCAGTCACTGTCGTCTCCTAAATCTTAAGAGAAAACAAGTGTGTGATTCCACCTGAAAATCTCATTACTTGAACCAAATACAGGTGTTAATCCAAGGTCAGAGCCACAGCAGAGAAAATAGATTGGTCCCTGTTGGAGTCCCCAAGCATCGTGCATCACACATGAGTCAGAAGTCCATGGCACCACTCTATTGAATTGTGTTTACAGGTGACTGCAGATTAGGTAATAAATGTGCTCTTGGTAAATGAAGAGAAAAGGACACTTAACAATTAAAATATTTGGAACAAACTGTACTCTACATCTTATTCTTCATTGCTTGTTATCTGACATTTACAAAAGGGAGGAGCAGAGGAACAAGGAGGTCATGACTATAGAATTTAGACATAATTTTATTTTTTTCTATAAAAATAACTAAAGTTTTTTGATTCCTGAAAATTCTTCAGTTGGCCTGTGATGAGTCACAGAACCACAGTGCAACATTACAGGAGATTATTAAATTTATTCCCTTGCCTTTGAATAAAGAAAATTTGAGAAAGATGTCTATTTTTTTCAGTTATATAACATAAGCAAAGTGCTAGGAGTATCTCATAAGCCCTCACTAAAAATTTGTTACTTCTACAGTCAATATAGAAACTTTCCCTTTTCTTTTTCCTCCTTCTTCCTTATTTACTGTAACCATTGGAAAGAAATTGTTTTGACAGTTCTAGAGTTTCACAATCTATGCATTAAAATATAATTCCTATGTTCTTGTCCATTTCCCTTTGTCCTGGGCTTGGTGATACTAGTTCTAATAACTAGGTAGAGCACATCATGTTAAGGCATTATTTCCTCAATTCTTCTTTCCATAGAACATGAAGACCTTTAGGATTTCTTTATGTCCTTGTGTTATTATTTTTCTTGTTCTCTGCTATGGACTAAAGGTCTCTGTCCTACCAAAATTCTAGATGTTGAGATCCCTTCCTCTAAGTTGAGGGCTTTGGGAGATGGGGCATTTTGGGAAGGAGGTTAAAGTCATGAAGGCACAGTCTTCCTGGGGTTGGTGACCTTATCAAAGAGACCCCAGAAATCTGCCATACCCTTCAGCCACATGAGGACACATTGAGAAGTCACCATCGATAAGCCAAGAAGCAGGCATTCACCAGACATCAAACATGCCTACACCTTGATCTTGGGACTTCCCATCTTCTGCAGTGGAGAAAAATAAATTTCTGTTTTCTGTAAACATCCCATTCTGTCATACCTTGTTATAGAAAATTCAATGAGTAAAGACATTTTCATTAGAGACTCCATGAATTAAAAGAAAAAAAAACCTACATTATGGCAGCATGTCAGACATGAGAGCTGACCAAATGAGCTCCTAACAGCCAGAGATGGAACAAATTTGAACAATAAAATTTATAAATCAGTGTTGTATGACAACACAAGGAAAAAGATAAATATCCATGAGTTCATACTGCTATAAGTAAATAATTGAATAAATACATAGGAAAGAAGAAACAAAACTCCCCTGCATAAATACTTCAAATTAAGTATGTAGATACTGTGATCTCAAAGAGATGGGGCATGATTCCCACTCTTCAAGTATGCTCATAGTGATTTCCTTCTAAACAACACAATGTGGAAAAGGGAGTGGGCACTAACTTTACAATGGAGAAAATGGAAAACACTATCCAGCCAGGTGAACAAGGTTAATATCAACAATGAGAAGTCATGCTCATAGAATGTGCCCTTGATATGATATGATGAGATTGATATCTTACCTCTGTAGTCTTCCTTCACATATTTAAAACCCCAGTCCAAACATGAGAAAAAAAAAATTAGTGAAGCTCAAATTGAAACACTCCCCATAAAAATAGCTGACCAGTACTCCACAATACTGTCAAAATCATCCAAAGCAAGAAAAGGATGAAAAAATGTCACAGCCTAGAGTAGCCTCAAGAGACAAGATATGTAAATGTAGCATGGTATATTGGATGGAATCTAGGAAGACAGAAAAAACATGAATATTAGCTAAAAACAAAGAAAAGCTGAACATGGACTGTACTTAATGATAATGTATATATGTACATATATTAACTTAGTAATAGGCATATGTGCCTATTATTAATTTTTAGAAACATAACATATTAATATAATATATTAATACTAGAAATTAATATAAAGTATGTAGGGAAAAAAAAGAAAATTTTCCTGAAATAATTGGATAAAATTATCTTAAAAATGTACCCTACTTTATGTCATATATATCCAAACTAAGTGTAAATGTATATAAACGTAAAAGACAAGCCTATTTATTTTCAAAATATAATATAAGACAATATCTTCAAGATCTTAGGAAAGGTCTTGAAATAGGAAAAATATTTTTTAAAAAGAGCATAAAAAGGAATAAATTTAAAGATTTTAAGACAAAGAAAACCTTTTTCTTTTTTTCTATTTTCTTTTTTGTCATGCTGGGGATTGAAGAATTTAAAAATTCAAAAAGTAGACTATGTAAAAATTAAAAATTTATATCTTTCAAAATATATCACCAAGGGAGAAAAAGGCAAACCTCATACAGAAGAAAATTGCCCACACATCTGAAAATATGAAGAACTCCTATAAGAATAAAACCTGGTTAATCCAAAAGCAAAATAAGCAAGACTATAAAACAGTTGCTTCATAAATAGAACTCTATTGGCCAATAAATATATAAAATTATTTTCAATCTGAGAAGTGATCAGGGAAATGCAAATTAAAAGTCAAAAGAGATGCCATGAAAACCCCAGGAATATCTAAAACTAAGACTTACAACCAAGTGTTAGCAAAGATGGAGAGCAGAACTAGCATACAATGCTGGTAAAATTTTAAACTGGGACAACCGTTTTGGGAACAGTTTGGAACATGCTATAAGAATTGAGCATATGCATCCACTATAACAGGAATTCCACTCCTACATATATATCCAAAAAAAAATTGTGCACATGTGCATCAAAAGACATATAAAATTATGTGTATTATTTATAAACACCTCAAATTGGAAAATGTCCAAATACCTACCAACATTAAAAGGGAAAATGCAAACAACCAAGTAGCACACATCAAGAAAGGTGAGCAAACTATAGCATCATGCAATAATGCAGATAAGTCACACAAACATAACTCTGAGCAAAAGAAACCAGGTAAAATGAATTCTTTATTATATTATTTGATCTATATAGAGTTCAACAACAGAAAAACTATAGTATAATGATTAGAAATTTGTGCTTCAATAAAAAAATTCAAGGAAAAGAGAGTATTATAAAGTTTAAAAGCGTGCTTACTGGGTAATGATGCAGTGTTAAATGATTTGTATTAGACAAGCCAGAGAATTCTGTGGTGTTGGTGATTTTCCGGTCCTTAACCCCCATGGGGATTTCATGGTTGTTCATTTTGTATTTCATAATTCATTGAGTTGCAATTTTTTGTGCATGCTTAAATAGAATATTTTTTAAATTTGAAAATACAAACTATTTTGCATTTACAAATGTCTTTTCACATATTAAAAGTTTTATAATAAGTTACTATGCAATGTTATTTTCTTATTAATTTTGTTTCAGGGCATAGAACAAGATTCCAGAATCCCATCCCCAGATATACCTAACTTGCAAAAATGTTTAATCAAAATGGAAGTGACATAGAATTTTATGCTAGAAGGAAGATATATTTACCAAGAATGATTGGAACATCTTCTTTAATTACAAACTGCTCATGGTTTCCAATAAAGTATCTTTCTGCAGAAGGCAAGACTATAATCACTCTCAGTACCATGCAGTGTCCCCATTGTGCTCTTAGACAGGATGGTAATTAAGATGGTCACAACTATAACTGTCAAGCACAAAAGCAATGCTGAGTATATTTCTGCCCCAGCTGCTGTCAGCATGAAGTACAAAGATTGAAAATATTGCCAAGAAATCAATCTCCTCCATCAAAACTGAACTGACTCTGAGCAGTAGTTCAGTAGCTTCATTGTAATAAACACAAGTACAACTGATTGCCACCTAGAAATTAATAAAGAAGCCTCAATTCCATATTTCGCCTATGGTTTATATAAAGGCATTGTACATGCCTGCCAAGAAAGTAATTCTCTAGAAGAAAGAAAGATGTAAATGGCATCTTTCTGAATACACAAAAGGAAAACATCAATTGGCAAAATAAATTACAATCAGGGTCATTGCTTTATTTTCAATACTATTTTGTTAGATAAAGTTTCTCTTTTTCTAGAAATTAATAATGAATGTTATCACCAAAACCAATTTGGCAATGATGGATTATTGGTATGAGAGAAAGAATAAGATGCCAGAAATCCCCAGATGAATTGCATGTAGAGTAAGAAGACTCTGCTGCTCTCAGTAAATGAGTCCCAAGACCTTTTATAAAATTTATTTTTGGCAAGTTTTCTTTCTATAAAGACAGTTTGATTAAAAATGTATCACTAAAATGCATGGGTCTGTGAAATATGTTATAAGAAGAAAGACTGGACCAAGAAGAATTTTAAATGCAATGCAGGCCTGACAAAATCTTGGCCAATCTGATGGAAAATTCAAAAAGAGCATTGGCTTCCAGAGTGCTCTGTGTCAGGCCAAAGTGGCCAGGTTTCGGGTGCCCCATCTTCAGTCATCAGTTGTAGGCTTTCCTGGAAAAGTGTGAACTGCTATGGAATACGATTGGGCAACTGAGGAAAGTCTAGAAGGAAATGGAAGCTGGAGGTTGTTACTGACTCCAGGCCTATAGCCAAGCAGCAAGCTCTCCTGAAGGAGAATCTGCAGGCTTCATCTCCATGACAACAATCGCCTGCTCCTGGTGCTCCTTATACCTACTTATTTATAAACATTCAGAAGGTGTCCTCTTCTGAACTGCTGCAGGCTTCTTTTCTTGAAGAAAAATTAAGAGAGGGGTGCAAAGTTTAGTCCTAGGATTGCAACTGATACTTATTGTCTTTCTCCTCTGCTGTTCCCTCTAATTCCCTCCTCCACAGCTTCCAAATCCACTTGGAAACTTCCCTTAAAAGAAACACTTATATCTGAAGTCCCCAAATTATTGCCACTTTGCTCTTCAAATAACTGTCTGATTATAGTCACAAAAAAGAACCAAGAGTCACTGTGTTAGTCTGGGCTACTATTAAAAAAAAATAACTGAAGTCACGCAGCTAAAACAACACATATTTATTTGTCATAGTACTAGATGCCTGTAAATCTGACATCTAATGAGAACCTGCTTCCTGGTTTTCAGACAGCTCTCTTCATGTTACATATTCACCCTGCTTAGATTAGACAGAGAGAGGGAACAAGCTCAATGCTGTTTCTTATATCCCATTATAAGGACCTCCATTCCCATGACATTATTGCCTTCTGAAGGTCACATGTCCAAATACACCATTTTGGGAACAGGATTTCAATGTATAAATTTCTGGGTGATACAAAACATCATACCAGGCACTCATGTATATCATTATATTTTACACCTGTTTTTATCTGTCCCTATTGCAAGTTAAAATTTCTAAAAGATTGCCCAATAGATCCCATTATTTCCTGCTAGTTCCTGGAGGGACAGAGCTCAAAGTGTCCAGACAGTACTGGTAGTTTATAATTCAATCTTGCTGTTACTGTGCCTCTGATGGAAAAGTTCTTCCTTTTGAAAACCAGTACTTCCAACTCTAAAGAACTAGAGATGTGGAAACAAATTCCTTCAGTCAGTCATTGAAAGTGGTGGTGTAAGATAATATTCTTTCTGCTCCATGTTTCCTGGATTCATGCATTCCTTCCATAGAAAATAGCACAATTTTTATTTAACAGAGATAAATGAATACATTTTATTTTAATGTGCAATGAATCTTAGAGCATGATACTTCATCTTCATAGGATATATCCTTCAAACTAGCACATCTATGACATTTTCAATAGGCTGTTTCAATTCTCTCTCAATCAGGCAACTTCTAAGTGATGAGGTGTGTGATATACCAATAGGTCTTATAGACACAGACTCCTTCTCATTCTTCCCTTGCTGAAGAGTGGGTCACCTAGTCTGATACAATTTATGTGGGGCCACATGCCAGTGAATAAAGCATTTTCTAAATCTTTGGATAAGGCACTAATTAAAATTGTGTTGGCAAGGAAAGGAAAATCAATAAGCAGAATGCATGTCTATAAGAACAAACCACTGCCTACCTATTTCAGGATAGAGGGACCCAATATATCAACTTCTCACCAAGCAGCAGATTGGTCTTCTCAAGGAATGGTTTCTACTAGGGTCTCCATTTCTAGCAGGTAGGGAGGGTATTCAGGGGCTGCAGTAGTCAGATCAGCCATTGTAAGTTAAGTTCAAGATTTGAGGTTAGGCATAGTTCTTAAATCTACTGCAATAGCTTCTTTATCCATGAACCTACTTTCCAGCACTTGGGAGGTTAAGGAGAAAACTTGGCTGACAACAAGTGCCTAGGTTATTTGTTCTACTGGTTTTTTAGTGTCTCTTCAATGGTGGATATTCACTGATGGGCACTATGTGCAATACAAAGATCTTCACACTTCACTCATTGTTATGTCTATTCATATACCTTTACCTTCTTCCATGTGTATACGCATGTGTGCGTGGGGATATGTATCTGTGTGGAGCAGGGGTGGATGGGTGGGTGTGTATGTGTCTGCACAAAAGCAGAACTTGTAGTACAGCTGCTGTCCATATTTGGCCAACATCTACATACCAAACCAACACATCTGTAAGACAAACTCAGGAATTGCCCTATCCCTTCTTCTGATCAAACAGAGCCTTCCTTATACCCATAGAAATGAGCTGAAGGAGGAGGGTTGGTATTCCTATTGGTGGATTCCATTGGGACCTGAACTGTATTCATGAGGACTTCTTGTGTTCTCTGAACATGTATGTGTTAATATTAGATGTAACTCTGTCATCTTATAATAAATTATTGCCAATATTACCTGATTGTAAGTCTTAGTAGGACTTTTTCCATATTTCTAGAAACAATCTTAGTAGAAAGTTCTTACCATAACCAAGGACCTACACTAATTAAAACAATAAACTCTTTCAATTTAATTTTTTTAAGGACCACCTTGATCAAATACATGTGGAAGCTGGTTCCATGCACACTTCCCCAGTTCCTGCCAATAGATACCCCCTACATTTTAATTTTTTTTCTTGGATGTAGTTCCTTTCTTCCCTTGTCAGACCCAATGTGTACCTTCAGTTATATGCTAGCTACATGTATCCTAGTCATCATCCTGAAAGGAATGGCTAAATTCTAAGGTATACATTGTCTTGTGCATCATCTTAAGAAGACAGAATCCTAATAGGAAGAGGCAGAACCCATCTGCAGTCTCACTATATTCAGAGGAGTCAAGGAGAAAATATATTATGAAAATTCACCCAGATCTCTCTGACATATTTTTCAGGGCTCCAGGTTTTCTTAATTAAAGTCCTAATCTTAACATTACAGGTTTGCTTTGGTTAGGTTTTTAATCATCTTCAAAGTTAACCTGCTCAGTCTGCTGCTTTCTTCACTCCCTGGGTAGAAATGATGAGAGCTTCTTTGGGTGCAACCAGAGAGCTCCTTGGTTTCATACCTAGCTTTCTGTTGCCTGTTATTTTTCCTCCTATCTTTATTATATTTCTGAGAATTATCATTGTAATTTAGAAATAACCATTCTAACCCATGATCTTTATAGCTACTATTTTCTCCATACATCTTAAACTTCTGATACATTTTTTTCCCTTGGGAAGTGCTCCCAATTCACCACCAGGAAATGTTTTAAAACTTAAGCTCATCTTATCTGCTGCTTTCCCACAATACTCCTGATCCCAACTGTAAAAAGTTAAGTGATGTGGAAATAGACTACTTCTGGGATAGAATTTGGAGATTTAGAAGGTTTACTAGGGACCAACTCCTCTGAGAAAAATATATACGAAAAATGACTGTACAGAAAACAAAGTAAAATACATGATACAGTTCTCATACAGCCTTGGCCAACAGAGAAAATTCTCTAGAGCAAAAATTGCCTGTCATTATTTCTCCCAATGGTCCAGAATTTCTGAAACCTTTTTTTATATACATCTGCTTTGTTCCACAGCCAGATTCAAATGAGCAAGGGAATGCACTGCCTTAGAGAAACTTAAACACTATGGCTGAGCCTGACTCTGAAGGAACTGAGCATAAGGAGTTCTCAGTTGACTGTGTTCCTCAAAATTGGACAATGATCACTTCCTTAATGGAAGACTCACTTGGGTCATGCAAATCCTTGTTTATGATAATAGACTAAAATTCGGATATCGCTATAAACAGGTTTCCGATGTTAAGAGGAAAATAATGTATTACAGAATGATAGGCTGCCGGAAACCAGGAAGATGTGGTTTCAAAAGGAAAGAAACATGTTGTCAAAGGCCCAGCAGGACCAAAATAATCAAAGATGAGAGATTTCTAGCACCATTGTATGAATTAACCAAAAACAACACGCTGCCCCTCACACCTCTCCTTCCCCAAAATGTTGTGTATTTGAAATAGATATCAACTTCATAGCAATCTACAATGCTTTTTCCCAGACTGAATGCTGCTTTTTCACCTCTTTTACAAAAATATTTTAAAGTCAAAATGTTTTGTCAACCATAGTTAAGAATTTATATTTTATTTTAATATTATAAAATTCTATTCAAGCGTTTTAGTCAGGGGAGAAATATTATTTAATTTATAGTTTTACAAACTCACTTAGATTTCTCTGTAAAGAGTAGATTGTGAGGAGAAATAAGTGGTAAGAAAAAAATTCCAGTTAAGAGAATACCACTCAAGAGTTCAGTAATTGAAAAATAAGTCTACTCTTAACACAAATGCAGAACACTGGCAAAAATTGTCATCATCAACGTTTTCAGAACTCAGAATATTTCTTAGCCAAAGGGTTGCAACACTCTAAAGAGCATTTTTTGAAGAAAAATAGCTGAATTTTGATAATGGTAGCTATATCTTTGATGTTTTAATTTTCCCTATTTCCTCCCCCTTCCCTTTCACAGATCCTACATATTATATGCGAAGACTGAATTTTTGCAACCACAGTGATGGTAAGAATCAATAGTCTAGCCACTACTGGAAACCTCCCAAAAATAATACACAAAGAATTGTCATTGTTTGACTTGTGTAGCATCTCCTTAGAGAACCTCCATCCATAGAGTTTGTCTTTGTTTTATGTGAATCAGCATTCACTCAGTGACATAAGAGCTATTCCCAGGGTATTTTTCAAAAACAATCAGTGATAACTGTATATCACATCTGCGTGAGCAACAATACTAGCTGAATCAAACAGTCAAATAACAACCTTTTAAAAGTTTTAAAACTTTAAGGAAGATGGGGAATGAAAAATTCTTACGAAGTTATTTGACTAAGGATCTAGAAGCCTGTGCACATGTCCAGAACAACGCATGACTAGAAACAATCCTAAAAGACTGTAATCTCTTACCTTTGGCTGAACACAAGTCTCTACAAAGCAGGAAGTGAAGACTAGGGCTGAGTTTTCAACTTATAAAACAATGAATCCAAACAATGCACATGTATACACACACACACACACACACACACACACACATACAAAGAGAGAGAGAGAGAGAGAGAGAGAGAGAGAGAGAGAGAGAGAGAATCTTGCTGCAAAGACTAGAGGACATACAGATTCAATACCTTTAGTGAAATCTGAGTAAAACCATTAAATGACCACTGAGCTAATGAAACAGAGATTTCCATGGCTGCTATACACAACAAAAAATATGGATTTTACAGATTTATTCCAAGAAAGTCAATAAAAAACTAACTGAATACAGCAACAACAACAAATATGGGAGTGAGGAATCATGATGTCCAAATTTTCAATATCACATTATTTAAATTATCCTATTTCCCACAAAAATTAGAAGACACACAAAGAAATGGAAAAGGATAGCCTATATTCAGGAAAAAAATGTAGTCAATAAAACTATGGCGAAGAAGTGTAGGTGTTGCATTTTTATGCACATTTTTACATATGTGTGTGTGCTCCAACTACTAAAAAACACTGTTTGAAGACTTAAAGTATGAGAACAATATCTTATCAAATAGGAAATACAAATGCAGTGATAGAAATCATTTAGGAAGCAAACATAAGTTCTTGAATTAAAAAGTAAAATAATAGGAATCAAATTTAACTATGGGAGCACAACAGAAGATTTGAGCTGGCAGAATAAGCCAGCTGGAAAAAGGTCAATTGCTATCCAGTCTAATAAACAAGAAGAAAATGAATAGAAAGGTAAATAGAGTTGCAGAGCAATAAGGTATATGAACAAGTGTACAATACATATGTATTATGGAAGTCTCAAGAAGAGAAGAGAAAGAAAGAAAAAGACATAAAGAATATCTGAAGGAATAATGTTCAAAAACAACTCAAATTTCATGAAAATATTTAATGTAAACATTCTTGAATTTCAATAAGCTATAAGTAGAAGATATTCAGAGAGACCCACATATAGACATATCATAATCAAAATTTCAAAAATGAAAGTGAATAATCATATACAGAGATACTTAGTATCACTACCCTAATTTATCAGAGACTATGCAGGTCAGAAAGCTGTGAGAGTACTTATTCAAAGTACTGAAAGAAAAAGAATGTGAACCAAGATTTCTATGCTAGGCAAGACTATTTTCAAAAGTCATAAATTCAAGATATTCCAGAAAAATAAAATCTGAGAAGATTTTTTCCCATATAATAAATTACAAGAAATATACAATGAAAGACTTTAGACAAAATGAAAAGAACACTCAACAGTGATTTGAATATACACAAAGACACAAAAAACATACTTACATACATAGGTAAAAATAAAAAGAGTAAATGTATTTCCACTTGAGACTTTTTTCTACTATTAGATTTCAAAGACAATTTCATACAGCAATAACCATAAAATACTGTTGATTGGCCTGTAATGCATGAGAATAAAATTTGCAAAAAAACAAAAAAGAAAATGAAATTATATCAATAAATATCAATACATAAATATGTTGACATGTATCAACATATATTTAAACATATAAGTAAATATATATATATATATATGATTATATATTTTATTAAAATTAAGCTTTTATTGGTTTGAATAATATGGTTTTATGGCATTAATTTTAATTTCCAAGTCCATTTATAAAGAAGTAAATCCTCAAATATAACAAAATAAACAATGAAAAAAATTAAAACAATTAATTTTAAAATATTTACTTAATGTAAAAGAAGGCAGTAAGGGAGGATTAGAGAAATAACAACTGAAACAAATTAATATTGAAAAGAATAATTACATTAAATATAAATGAATTAGACATTCCAATCAAAAGACAGAGATTAGCAGGAAGAATGGAAAAATCATGATTCAACACTATGTAGTTCACAAGAAATACACTGTAGTTGAAAGACAAAAATAGAGTGAAAGTTAAAAGTTCAGAAAAGGTAGGTTATCCAAATAATAACCAAAAAAAGAACTGTAATAGCTATAATAATAAATATCAGACAAAATAAACTCTCAAACAAAAAAATGTTTAAAAAAGAGACTGGAAAAGACATTTTTCAATTAACAAATGAAACGCTCAACATAATATGATTATAAATATATTTATTCTTTAAAACAGAGTCCCAAAATACATGAATTAAAAAACTGATATAATTGAAGGTAATTATGAACCCAACAACAGTTGTAGACACTTCAATATCCCACATTCCATACTGGATAAAACAGCTAGTCAGAAGGCCTTCAAGGAACATTCTCTAGGAACAAGACTCAACAAATTTTAAATATTTGAAAATACATAAATTACATTCCCCAACCATAAAAGAACAAAATTATAAATGAATAATAGAGGATAATTTGGAAAAATTCATGTGAAATTAAATGGTATAATCTGAAACAACCAATAGATCGAGGAAAAAATACAAATAAAGAAAAATATCTTTTTTATAAAAATCATCTTTATTAAGATATTTCTCTTATATTAAAATGTTAGAAACTCTCAGTGATTTTTTTTTTAATTCCTTGTCTAGGTTTAGCGATTTCTCTCTCTCCCTCTTTCTTCCTCTCTTTCCTTCTCTTTCTCTCTTAAATTTAATTTCCATGGTTGATGTTTAGAAATGTTCTGGATCTTTATAGCCTAATAATATTTGCATTATTTGCTCTGTATAAAACTCACTTTTTTCTTGTATGAAATTACATTTCTGGTGAGATTTACTTTTATATATATTGAAAAATAAATATCTCATTAACCTTTTTATAAAATAAATTTTATTTGCTTTCTTATATTCTTTTTGAAAAAAAAAATATTTTTAGTATGTCCTGCAGTCATTGTCTTTCAGAAAACAGGAAAATTCAAAATGCAGAACTATTCTATACCAATAGTAGTACTGTAACTTGGATTTTTAGGGTTTGCTTGGATGGTTAAATGACAACAATGAATAATTTACTAATTTGAATTTGTTTTTGAAGACAATAATCCCATTTCTTGCTGCAAAAGCAACAACTTTCTATAGTACAGCTACAATCAGCTATCATTGTTTTCTACATGTTATGAAAGGATTTTAAGATCCTAAACTCTAACCAAGTAATTTGGAGATCATAATAACTTAAGTATTTCCTCATTTAAAAACGCATTTAGATAGTACTGAAATTTCTGTATTTTTAATTTTTTGTTTTTTTAATCCTTTGAAAACACCATAAGCAAACTTAAAAAGTAAACAAAGTAGCTAAAAATGCAAATAAGAGAAATCACAATTGCTATCTTTCTGAACAATGTGCAGAGTTCAGGCAATTCATAAGAGGAGACTGAAAAGAGATCAATAACCAAATAGGGAAATGATCCTCTTATAACCAAATGTACATTAAAACAGCAAGATACTATTTTTTACCTAAAATTTTGACAAAGATCATAGAAATGTCAATATTTATTGCACAATCCTATGTGATAAATTACCTGGAGGAAATTTAAATTGTAATAAGCTCTGTAAATTAGTTCAGAAACACATATCAAGAAGCTTAGAATAATTCACACCCTTTGATACAGCAGTTCCACCTCTAGTAATTTATCCATCTAATCATTTACATTGGATTCATCTAGTCCTAATTTGAGAGCAATTTTCTTTTAGGGATTTCCATTATCATATCTTTCCAAAGTTTTCAAGTTAGCCTTTCACAAATACAATAACTCTGCTTCTTTATGCAGTAAAAAAATAAATTTAACTTCAATTTCTCCATAACAACAATTTAAATTAAAGCATTAGCATTGACTGACTAACCAGGTCAGACAGAGAGAAAAATGACATAAGAGAAAGTGATAATTGCAGTTCATGTAAAGCAGTGCTAGCCAGGAGATAGTAAGAATAACAATACTACATGTAGCTCCCAGTTCCTGAATCAACATAAAAAGTTATGATGAAGCTAAAGTTAAATCCAAAATTAATTTTGATAAATTATGATTATGAACTATATAACACTGAGATTCATAATAAGAAACCTACAAAGATATTCTTTAGTAATAGTGTTTAAGATACAAATAATAAAGTATCTTTCCTAAGGTCAGTGAAAAGAATATGACATATTATTCAGGAAAATCTCTAGGACATGTTATTTGTGTTTTTTGTATGTCATTTCCAACAATCTCATAAATTATATCAATATCACAAAAACACCATGGTCCCCTCAATTGTTATCCCTTCAACTGCTCCTATAGGACCTTTACTCTGTATATTTATATGTAATGATAAAACAAGTGGAGTAGATTGGAGGTGAATAGAAAAGAGAGAATGGAATCCTCATAAGCAAAGTTGGCTGAGTTTGTGATAGGTTTAAAAGATAGTGTCTTCTACAAATGTCACATTAAAACTTAATCCCCAAAAGGAGAGTATTAAAAGCTAGGCAACTGGAGAAGTGATCAAGGAATGAGAATCTGCTCTCATGAATGAATAAAAGACTCTATTAAAGAAATGAATAAAGGATTTTATTAAAGAAACATCATAGAAAGTTTGCTTCTCTTGCTCTCCCACTTCTCTGCCCTCTGAAGACACATGGTTCCTTCCTTCCTGAGGCTGCAGCAACAATGAACCATCTTGGAAACAGAATCCAGAGCCTCACTAGAAACTGAGCGTGCTGGTACCTTGATCCTGGACTCCCAGCCTCCACAGCTGTGAGAAATAATTTCTATTCTTTATAAATTTCCTGGGCTCAGGGATTTTGTTATAGCAGCACGATTGAACTAAGTCGGCTGGTTTCAACACATTAAACACCTAAAAAAGAACCTTTGTTTGTTCTCAGTTGAATAATCTGGGAGATCCCAACATAGGCAAAATATAAACATATAAAATAGATTGTGAACACAATTAAATGGGATATAATTATGCCACAAGGCATTATAAAGATCCTAATCTGACAGGAATTTTCTTTTAAGGATTTCCATTATCATGTCTTTCTAAAGCTTCAAGTTGGCAGTGATTAATTTTTTATAATGATGACAAATTTACCACAGTAAAATTATATTTGAATACATTTATGTAGCTTTTTAAAATCTTTCTTTTTATTTCTTTCTTCCTTCCTTTCTTTCTTTCTTTCAACCTTTATTTATTTATTTATTTATTTTTATGTGGTGCTTATTTATTTTTATGGAACCCAGTGTGTCACCCATGCGAGGCAAGCGCTCTACCAGTGAGCCTCAGCCCCAGTCCATAGCTTTCTTTATAAATAAGCTTGGACAGAATTCTCAATGGGTCTCTCTTGTTTCTCTGTGACTTGTGAATAATATTCCTGGCAGATATTTTTCAGGATTATCTTTTAAGAATGACTAACAAACAACCATTAAAAGGTGGAGATACTGTTTTCCTCTGAGGCAAGGGCTGGTTTGTTTCCTGTCAGTGTGAAAATAATGTCTTTCTTCAGAGCAAAGATTGGGCAGGTTTACTTGCAGCCATTTTATGAGATACTGGCGTTTCCTAAGCATGAAGTCTCTCACCTGTGATACGAACAAATTATGTACACAGAACTCATCTTGGTCCACTGCTACATTGCTCCTGTGGAACTCAGTAGGGAATAAGGCAAGGAGATCAGATAGAATATGAAATTCATGCTTCTTGCTGTATGAAGGGTAATAAAATCCTTTGTCTAGAGTCACATATCTCCTGCCAGTCAGTGTCCAAGATACTATAGCAGACTAACTTGTTAGTTTGAAAGATGAAATCTCAGACCCTTTACAGTTTTTAAATAGCTTCTGGATTTAAAATTAATACTTTGGCAAATATTACCTCATCTGCTTTTCAAGACTGCTCTACATTGGCAATACCTCTTAATAATCATGTGGTCAATATCATGTGGTCAATATGAATCTATGGATTCCATGGTTTTCCTTATTCTAGGATAGTCAATTCCCTGGAATGGAGGATTGTGGTTTCAATAACTATGGTTTCTTTTTTACTGAAATGATTTTCCAGCAAGACTTAGACTTCAACAAGGGACACTCCACTAAGGCAACCAGCGGCCACCATCTTGAAGAGCTGAAGTATCCACCGCCACTCTCCGACAGATTGCAACAACAAAACAGGTGTGTGTCACTCAGTTCAGCCCCCATACATAGAAGGATTTCGCATAAAATCTCTCCTAGACTTTCAGGGGGAGGGAGTATCACAGTGAGCCTGCATAAAGACTAAAGGAGAACTAGAGGCACCTGACCTTCAACCCCCCCTCCCATCAGCAGCCAAAACAAAACCTGTCTAGCCAGCGCTGGGGGAGGGGCAAGCAGAAAAAATCAAAACCATAGAGTGCCGGGGATCCCAAAAGCCAACGGTGTGATCCCGGAGATCCAGGCTGTCTGATTCGCGCAGCCTGCCCCGCGGCTACAGAAGGCGTGGCGCTGCAGAGAAGGGATTAACTGGTAAGCAGGGAGATAAGTGGCTGCCACACGGTGGTATCCCAACAGCCAAGCCTGCACTGACCCCCGGGCTGAGTTCGGGATTGCAGATGGGGAAGGAAGCGGTACAGTCCCATCCCCCACAAGGGACACTCCACTAAGGCAACCAGCGGCCACCATCTTGGAGAGCTGAAGTATCCACCGCCACTCTCCGACAGATTGCAACAACAAAACAGGAGAAACCAAGACTAGCAGGAGAAACCAGGAGACTAGAGACAAGGCCCTCGCGACTGGGCAGCTGTAAACTGCAGACACGCCGGTGACAGTTCACCCACTGCCCGCATAACTGGGTGGTAGCAGAACGCCCACCCGCTGGCGACTGATCACCTGCCCGCGGCCTGTGATACTGGGTGGCTGGAGACTGCCTGCCTGCCACGACCGGGAGGTGAAACCAAACAGAGACAGTCCAGTCACACCCCCCCATTACGGCACCCTGGCAAGGAGACTGGGGCCCGTCATAGCAGAGTAGTGTCGTCACTGGAGCTCGGACGTCGGAATTCCTTCCCAGCGGAATCCACGTTAGCAGGCATAGTTTAACAACACAAAGGAGGGACATCAGAGTAATACAGAAACAAAACAAATCTATAGAAGAGAGCAGAAACACGACAATCAAAAAGAGCTGGAAAGTAACGTGGACAACATGAGAAAACAAGGGAAAAAAGGATTACAAACAATGCAAGACAACTCAGTTCTACAGGAGGACATATAAACATCAGAAACAGGGATAGGGAAAGAACTCAAGGCATACCTAACTCAAATAGAAAGGAATATTAGAGAAGACATGAGACAGCAAGTCCAAGAAATAAAAGTATATATTTTTTTTTTTAAAGAGAGAGTGATAGAAGGAGAGAGAGAGAGAGAATTTTTTAATATTTATTTTTTAGTTATCGGCGGACACAACATCATTGGTTGTATGTGGTGCTGAGGATCGAACCCGGGCCGCACGCATGCCAGGCGAGCGCGCTACCACTTGAGCCACATCCCTAGCCCTAAAAGTATATTTTGAAAATGAATTAAACAAACAAATTCAAATGGCAAAGAACGAGCTCTACCAGGAGATAGAGATCTTAAAAAAAAAATCAAACAATAATCCTAGAATTGCAGGAAACTATAAACCAAATTAAAAACTCAAACTAGAATATTACAAATAGACTTGATCAAGTAGAAGTCAGAACATCAGATAATGAAGACAAGGTTTATCAACTTGAAAAGAATATAGTCAACACAGAAAAGATGCTTAAATCCCACGAGCAATCTATTCAAGAGATATGGGATGTCATAAAAAAACCAAATATGAGAGTCATAGGGATAGAAGAAGGCACAGAGATTCAAACCAAAGGAATGGACAGCATATTAAATGAAATAATTCTAGAAAACTTCCCAGAGATGAAAGATGGAATGGATTGCCAAATCCTGGAAGCCTACAGGACCCCAAACATTCAAAACCATAATAGACCAACTCCAAGACATATAATTATGAAGATAGCCAACGTACAGAACAAGGAGAGAATATTAAAAGCTACGAGAGAAAAGAGGCAGATTACATTCAGGGGTAAACCAATTAGGTTAATGACCGATTTCTCATCACAAACTTTGAAAGCGAGAAGATCCTGGAATAATGTATTTCAAATGCTGAAAAATAATGGATTCCAACCAAGAATACTATATCCAGCAAAATTGAGCTTCAAATTTGACATTGAAATTAAAATCTTTCACGATAAACAAAAGCTAAAAGAATTTGCAGCAAGAAAACCAGCTCTGCAAAGCATTTTGAACAAAACACTACAAGAAGAGGAATTGAAAAATAGTGCCCAAAACTAACAGCAGGAGGTATCTCAGTAAAGGGGGAGGAAAATAACCAAAAAGCAAAACTAGCCAAACTAAAATAAATAAATAAAGAAACATGACTGGAAGTACAAATCATATCTCAATTGTAACCTTAAATGTTAATGGCCTAAACTCACCAATCAAGAGACATAGGCTAGTAACCTGGATCAAAAAAACAAATCCAACAATATGCTGCCTTCAGGAGACTCATATGATAGGAAAAGACATACACAGGCTGAAGGTAAAAGGTTGGGAAAAATCATACCACTCACATGGCCCTCGGAAGCAAGCAGGAGTGGCCATACTCATATCGAATAAAATCAACTTCAAACCTAAGTTAATCAAGAAGGATAAAGAAGGTCACTATATACTGTTAAAAGGAACCATCCACCAACAAGACATAACAATCATCAATTTGTATGCACCAAACAATGGAGCTGCAACGTTCATAAAACAAACTCTCCTCAAGTTCAACAGTCAAATAGACCACAACACAATAATTATGGGTGACTTCAACACACCGCTCTCGCCATTAGACAGATCCTCTAGACAAAAGCTGAATAAAGAAACTATAGAACTCAACAGCACAATCAATAACCTAGACTTAACCGACATATATAGAATATATCAACCATCATCAAGTGGATACACATTCTTCTCAGCAGCACATAGATCCTACTCAAAGATAGACCATATATTATGCCATAAGGCAACTCTTAGTAAATATAAAGGCGTGGAGATAATACCATGCACCATATCTGATCATAATGGAATGAAATTGGAAATCAATGATAAAAGAAGGAAGGAAAAATCCTACATCACATGGAAAATGAACAATATGTTATTGAATGATCAATGGGTTATAGAAGACATAAAGGAGGAGATGAAAAAATTCTTAGAATCAAATGATAACACAGACACAACATACCGGAATCTATGGGACACAATGAAAGCAGTTTTAAGAGGGAAATTCATTTCTTGGAGTTCTTACCTCAAAAAAAGAAAAAAACCAACAAATAAATGAACTCATGCAACACCTCAAAAACCTAGAAAAGGAAGAGCAAAACGACAGCAAATGTAGTAGAAGACAAGAAATAATTAAAATTAGAGCAGAAATCAACGAAATTGAAACAAAAGAAACCATTGAAAAAATTGATAAAACTAAAAGTTGGTTCTTTGAAAAAATAAATAAGATAGACAAGCCCTTAGCCATGCTAACGAAAAGAAGAAGAGAGAGAACTCAAATTACTAACATACGGGATGAAAAAGGCAATATCACAACAGACACTACAGAAATACAGAAGATGATTAGAAAGTATTTTGAAACCCTATATTCCAATAAAATAGAAGATAATGAAGATATCGATAACTTTCTTAAGGCATATGATTTGTCCAGATTGAGACAGGAAGACACACACAATTTAAACAGACCAATAACAAAAGAAGAAATAGAAGAAGCCATCAAAAGACTACCAACCAAGAAAAGCCCTGGACCGGATGGGTATACAGCGGAGTTCTACAAAACCTTCAAAGAAGAATTAATACCAATACTTTTCAAGCTATTTCAAGAAATAGAAAAAGAAGGAGCTTTTCCAAATTCATTCTATGAGGCCAACATCACTTTGATCCCAAAACCAGACAAAGAAAGAAAACTACAGACCAATATCTCTAATGAACTTGGATGCAAAAATTCTCAATAAAATTCTGGCGAATCGAATACAAAAACATATCAGAAAACTTGTGCACCATGATCAAGTAGGATTCATTCCTGGGATGCAAGGATGGTTCAATATACGGAAATCAATAAATGCTATTCACCACATCAATAGACTTAAAGACAAGAACCACATGATCATCTCGATGGATGCAGAAAAAGCATTTGACAAAGTACAGCATCCCTTTATGTTCAAAACACTAGAAAAACTAGGGATAACAGGAACTTACTTCAACATTGTAAAAGCTATATATGCTGAACCTCAGGCTAGCATCATCCTAAACGGAGAAAAACTGAAGGCATTTCCTCTAAAATCTGGAACAAGACAGGGATGCCCTCTATCACCACTTCTATTCAATTTAGTTCTCGAAGTACTAGCCAGAGCAATTATACAGACAAAGAAATTAAAGGCATAAAAATAGGAAAAGAAGAAATTAAACTATCGCTATTTGCGGATGACATGATAATATGCTTAACAGACCCAAAAGAGTCTACAAAGAAGCTGCTAGAGTTAATAAATGAATTCAGCAAAGTGGCAGGTTATAAAATCAACACACATAAATCAAAGGCATTCCTGTATATCAGCAACAAAACCTCTGAAATGGAAATAAGGAAAACCACTCCATTCACAATATCCTCAAAGAAAATAAGATACTTGGGAATCAACCTAACAAAAGAGGTGAAAGATTTATACAATGAAAACTACAGAACCCTAAAGAGAGAGAAGATCTCAGAAGATGGAAAAATGTACCCTGTTCATGGATAGGCAGAACTAACATCATCAAAATGGCGATATTACCCAAAGTTCTCTACAGGTTTAATGCGATGCCAATCAAAATCCCAACGGCATTTCTTGTAGAAATAGACAAAGCAATCATGAAATCCATATGGAAAAACAAAAGACCCAGAATAGCAAAAGCAATTCTAAGCAGGAAGTGTGAATCTGGAGGTATAGCGATACCAGAGGTCAAACTGTACTACAAAGCAATAGTAACAAAAACAGCATGGTACTGGTACCAAAACAGGCAGGTGGACCAATGGTACAGAATAGAAGACACAGAGACTAATCCACAAAGTTACAACTATCTTATATTTGATAAAGGGGCTAAAAGCATGCAATGGAGGAAAGATAGCATCTTCAACAAATGGTGCTGGGAAAATTGGAAATCCATATGCAACAAAATGAAATTGAATCCCTTTCTCTCGCCATCCACAAAAATTAACTCAAAATGGATCAGGGAGCTAGATATCAAATCAGAGACACTGCGTCTGATAGAAGAAAAAGTTGGCTACGATCTACATATTGTGGGGTGGGGCTCCAAATTCCTTAATAGGACACCCATAGCCCAAGAGTTAACAACAAGAATAAACAAATGGGACTTACTTAAACTAAAAAGTTTTTTCTCAGCAAGAGAAACAATAAAAGAGGTAAATAGAGAGCCTACATCCTGGGAACAAATTTTTACCCCCCACACCTCCGATAGAGCCCTAATATCCAGAATGTACAAAGAACTCAAAAAATTAAACAATAAGATAACAAATAACCCAATTAACAAATGGGCCAAGGACCTGAACAGACACTTCTCAGAGGAGGACATACAATCAATCAACAAGTACATGAAAAAATGCTCACCATCTCTAGCAATCAGAGAAATGCAAATCAAAACCACCCTAAGATACCATCTCACTCCAGTAAGATTGGCAGCCATTATGAAGTCAAACAACAATAAGTGTTGGCGGGGATGTGGGGAAAAGGGTACACTTGTACACTGCTGGTGGGGCTGCAAAATGGTGAGGCCAATTTGGAAAGCAGTATGGAGATTCCTGGGAAAGCTGGGAATGGATCCACCATTTGACCCAGCTATCGCACTTCTCGGACTATTCCATGAGGACCTTAAAAAAGCGCTCTATAGGGATACAGCTGCATCAATGATTATAGTGGCACAATTCACAATATCTAGACTGTGGAACCAATCTAGATGCCCCTCAATAGATGAATGGATAAAAACAATGTGGCATCTATACACAATGGAGTATTATGCAGCACTAAGAAATGACAAAATCATAGAATTTGCAGGGAAATGGATGGCATTAGAGCAGATTATGCTAAGCGAAGCTAGCCAAGCCCTAAAAAACAAATGCCAAATATCTGCTTTGATATAAAGAGAACAACTAAGAACAGAACAGGAAGGAAGAGCATGAGGAAAAGACTACAGTAAACAAAGACGAATGGGGGGAGAGAAACGGAGAGAGAAGGGAAAGCACATGGAAATAGTAGGAGACCTTCAATGATACATAAAATTATAAGAGGTTATGAGGGGCAAGGGGGAGGGAAAAAAAGGGAGAAAACTGAACAACAGCAGGGGAGGTAGAGAGGGAAGATGGGAGGGGAGGGGAGGGGAGGGGGGATAGTAGGGGATAGGAAAGGTAGCAGAATACAACAGTCACTAATATGGCATTATGAAAAAAGGTGAATATGTAACAGATGTGATTCTGCAATCTGTATTTGGGGTGAAAATGGGAATTCAAAACACAATTTGAGTCAAATGTATGAAAGATGATATATCATGAGCTATGTAATGCTTTAAATAATCAATAAAAAAAAAGACTTAGACTTCAAAGGAATCATCTATTCCCTTTCATAGTTTTGTGGACTTTTATATCTCCAGGCTTCTGAGAATAGAATTGGCAAAAAGAATAGTTTGGCCATTCTTATCTGTGTCAACTGCAGAGGGACTGTTACCTGGCTTATGCTGCTGAAAATGCATCTTTCTGATTCCAGTCAGTTCCCTGGCAAACTGTGTGTGATTTGTTTTAAAATGTGCATTGCCCTTGTCAAAGCACGTGTCTACTCTTAAGATATAAAAGATCTCTTTGATGATCTTTTAATTTTCATTTTCCTCAGTTATTGAGGGGAATTAGCTGAACCTGGGGATATGAACACTAGGATTAAGGATTAATCTAATGAGTTCTCTCTCTTTCACAAGTCCTTGAGAGGATTCACCTTGAGCCATAAACATCTCACCTATGTCCTTGCGATAGCATCCTAATCTACATCTCTATAGAATAAAGTTCTTCATAGAGACCTTTACCAATCAAGGATGTATATACACAGAAAAAAAGTTTATTTGAGGGATTATTTCACACAGTCATGGAGGCTAAAATGTCCCATAATCTAATGTCTGCAAGTTGGAGACCTTAGAAAGCCAGTACTATAGTCCCAGTCTATGGCTCAAGGACTGAGAAGCAGGAGCATGGATGTCCATGGACAGAAGGTGGATGGTCCATCTCAAGCAAAGAGAGTAAATTTATCTTTCATGTCTTTTTGTATTTGGGCCCTAAGTGGGGGAAGATGGTTACCACATTTGTGAGAATAATATTCTTAATCAGTATGTAGATTTAAGTGCTAATATCTTCTGGAAACTCCCTCCAAGATACATTTAGAAATAATGTTTCACCAGTTATCTGGGTATCCCTAAGCCCAGTCAAGTTGGCAAAAAAAAAAATAATAATCATCATCACACACTAAGTTCAACATTATCTTCCAAAATCTATTCTATAGAGAGCCACCAGAGTATTTCTAAACAAACTGCACCATAAAATATTCTATAACCATATTGATTATTTTGTGTATATATTCTCTAACTTCCAAGTGACTCTTAAATAAATAAACCTACACAATATGTTAAATCTAGTTACTTTGGCATACATTGGAGCACAAACAAGAAAGGAATATTGCTCAAGGTCAACTATTCCATGAATATTTCACTGAGATTTTAACTATGGCTGAGGTGAGCATTTATTTACATCTGCTTTGAAAACTAAAATTTCTGCACCTCTGCTCTTTTGATTTAGAGTTTGGAAGTTTGAATGTGAAACTGAACCAAACACCACATTATATTTTATTTTATAATATGATATTCTTTTAGAAAGAATATTAATATTTCCTATAGGTAATCTCAACCCATCTTCATGCAGAGATAAAGGGTTTATATTATATATATATATATATATATATATATATATATATATATATATATATATATATATATATGGGTTTATTAAGCTTCTCACCTTGAAATCTATTTTTACCACCTCAACATCAACCATGAGTTTTACTCTTTACTAATAACTCAAAAATAGCTGTATTCCCAAGTACCTGATGGAGAATTTAACTACAAAGTCACTACTGAGCAATACTTATCAGAGACTGATGAAGAAGACTACTTTATGGATAACCATGTGAAACAAAGATTGAGTACCCATTCATTCATTTACTCTAAAGTATCTCCCTGGGGTAAGTCTAATTGTCATAGAACACTGAAATCTTTGGCTTGCCCAAAAACTTACTGTAAGAATAAAATAATTTGGCATTAGCTTACCATTTTTGGACATAAGTTTTTTAATATATGTCAGTAATAATAATAGTATATTATTTTGTTTACTCTATGACCAGTAGTATTTTAATAATCACATGTATAAAATTTTATTTAATCCTCACAAAAAATGCTAAAATTAGACACCATTATGTCCCATATTTTAACAATGAGGAAACTAAACCAAGAAAAATTTAGTGATTTCCTCAAAATCACTCAGATTATAAAGGGTGGTATGAAAATTTGAAACATGTATGAAGACTCCATTCTATTAATCACTTCACAAACCACTACTGCAGAAATTTTCAATATGTAGTTAAGCACACTTTGTAAACATTTATATAGTATCCTCTCCATGAGGACACACAGAAGGGAAATCTTCATTTCAGTTAAAAAGAAATGCTGTTGTTTCTTGAAGCCAAAAAGTTCTCCTAACTTCCTTCACATTGTAAATGATGTAAATAAAAATTTAGTTATCTTCATTCATACTGCATACTTTGCACCCATAGTTGCTCATTTTTGAAAAATTACCAATTTTATAAATACATGCTATGCATTATTTAGGCTATATATATATATATATATATATATATATATATATATATATATATATATAACATAAGTTATAAATGCAAATCAGTCACTTAGCTACCTGGTGGTAGTCAAAAGATCTAACTTACTGGTCTCTAAATATTATTTTTATGCTGATATTGCAACATATCTCATAATGCAGAAGGAAAACTAAATCAGTCCCCAAAGATATTACTAAACATCAGAGATCACAATAGTGGTTCTTGACATGGTTAATTCTGAAAACTAGGATTGTTATCTACAACTTTATAGATTGTGTGTGTTGGGGAGTACATGCATAAAAAAGAAGGAAGGATAGTTGAGTTAAATGGTGGTACCATTCCAAGTTTTCTAAGGAATATCTCCATACTGCTTTCCAGAATGGTTGCACCAATTTGCAATCCCACCAGCAATGTATGAATGTGCCTTTTCCCCCTACATTGTCGCCAACATTTATTGTTGACTATACTATTGATAACTGCTATTCTGACTGCTGTGAGATAAAATCCTGGAGTAGTTTTAATTTGCATTTCTCTAATTACTAGAGATGTTTAACAGTTTTTCATATATTTGTTGATCAAATGTATATCTTCTTCTGAGAAATGTCTGTTCAGCTCTTTAGCCCATTTATTGATTGGGTTGTTTGTGGGTTTGTTTTTTTTTGTTTTTTTTTTTTGGTGTTAAGTTTTTTGAGTTCTTTATATATCCTGGAGATTAGCACTCTATCTGACATGTGTGGCAAAAATTTGCTCCCAAAATGTAGGCTTTTTGTTCACCTCATTGATTGTTTCTTTTGCTAAGAAGAAGCTTTTAGTTTGATTCCATTCCATTTATTAATTTTGATTTTATTTCTTGTGCTTTAGGAATCTTGTTAAGGAAGTTGGGGCCTAATCTGACATGATAATGATCTATACCCAAAGGACTTAAATTCAGCATACCATAGTAATGCAGCTGCATCAATGTTTACAGCAGTGAATTCACAATCACTGAACTGTGGAAGCAACCTAGATGCCCCTCAATAGATGAATGGATAAAGAAAAAATACACACACACACACACACACACACACACACACACACACACACACATATATATATATACACACACACACACATACATATGCAATGGAATATTTCGCAGCATTAAAAGTATGGCATTTGTAGGTAAATGGATGGAGTTGGAAATATCATGCTAAGCAAAGCCAGTCAATTTCAAAAAACCAAAGGCCAAATGTTCTCTCTGATAAGTGGATGCTGGTCCATAATGGGGAGGGGAGACACATGAGAAAAATGGAGGAACTGTGATTGGGCAAAGGGGAGGGAGGGGTAGAGAGGGTGCATGGGGGCAGGAAAGATGGTAGAATGAGATGGACATCATTACCCTAGGTATATGTATGACTGCATGTATGATGTAACACTACATCATGTACAATCACTGAAATGTTGTGCTGCAATTGTGTACAATGAATCAAAATGCATTCTGCTGTCATATATACCTAATTAAAATTAATTAATTAATTTTAAAAAAGAAAGAAGGAAAAAAGAAAGGAAGGAATTTGTCACTTATAATTCCAAACTGCTATAGTCAGAGGATTTTTTTTCTGTTTGTTTATTTTTTACTTTTACTGTGGTACCTAGGAACCACCATAAAGTCCAATTAGAGTTGCATTGTTTAATTCTGACCAAATATTGGAAAGCTTCTTTTTAGTTTTGTAGGTAATCTCCTCTTCCAAATGGGCTACATCCAGTCAGGTAACCAAAAGCAGAGAAACACAAGAGACACAAAGAAAAGAGGCAACAAGTCCAGAGATAGAATAATAATAGGGATGAAATTCAGAAAATAGGAAATGGCCATTCCATACTAAATCAAATCTTCATATTTTGCTCAGTAATTTTCCTTAAGTAATCTGAAAAAAATAATGAACATTATAACAAAGTAATAGAAAATTATAATATTTTTCTGAAAAATTCTGATTTCTCAGATTTGAGAAAGTTTCTGAGATTTCTCAGATAATATTTTTCCAAGAGCAAAGCATTAGTAGAATTAATAGATTATTAGTGCAGATTTAACCAGGAGCAAAGTTCACTTCTGGGAAACAGTGTATTTCTGAGATGAGATTCTATAACAGATCATAGTACAGTAAGAAAAATGCACTACAGAATTGTATATTTAAAGTATATTATTTAACCAAGAGGCCTCAAGGGTAGAGATGATGAAACAACCCAAGATTTAAAAGGCATAAAAGACATGGAACAATGAACTCCACTCCTATCAAGTTGTTTTTCCATTGCCCATATTTGTGTCTCTCTATAGATCTTACTCTTTTGTGACCTCTACACAAACAAGCTTCATTTCCTTCAGTCTGCATAATAAAACACACAATCAATAACCCATGTGTCTTGCATAATACAGTCTTGGAAACAGGGATAAATTGCTTCCAATTTTCACCTATAAATGGACTCAATAACCCAAATATTTCAAGGTGTCATTTCTGGCCCTGCCGAGTGTGGCCAAGGATAAAAGTACATAGCAATAATGATGACTCTCACAGTAACTATGTGAACGAATGGGGCATGGTTCCTACAGAAAAAAAAAAAAAAATCTAGCAAATAACACAATCACAAGTTATTACAAAATCTGAAGCAAATAGCAAATATAATTGTAGTCAGCATATACCTTCCTGGTTCTCTTTATATCCAGTGCAATTCAGGCAGCCTTTTTTCCTCTATCTGTGTTCACCATGATAGATTCTATGGGATGCATTTAAATATTTTGTAATATAGGGAGGTGGTTAATAATATTTGGAAGACTTGATTGTTCTTGTTTTATATTGGTAGTGGTATCAATGAGAAGCTCTTTTAGAAAAAAAAATGAAACTTTTTATTAGAAAACAGGAATAAATTTTATCTTAATTTCTAAAGAAGTAATACAAAAAGAAAAACAGCTAAACCATGATGAGCATATCAGTATTATTGACCCCTTCTCCCAGTTCTTTCTTCTCCTTACTTCCTTCCTTTCTTTCTGGCATCATCAATACTTTCTCCCCTCTGTCTCTTTCATGTAATTCTGCCATCTTCTCAGATGCCTTATTCTTAGATAAAGCCTCAATGCCTCACCTGCACCTTAGGTATTTGCAACATATTTTTTATAAAGATAATTCTTCCCTAAAAAGGACTTTAGACATGCTCTTAGAACTATTTATGATTACAAAAAAAATGATTAAACATAATAATTCAACACTAAAGAAACAGGAAGTTATAGACATTTTTTACATTATATAAAAACTGTCAGGAAAAGGAGATAATTCTCATAAAAACTGGGGTGGAAAGACTCTAACTACAAAATTGCACTTATGAAGTGATTCTGACTATTTTAAAATGGCATGGATGACTGGAACAAACACCTTAACAGAATGAGGAAAAATAACACACCAACTTAGCAATGACTAAAGAGGTGGGGTTTGGAGTGAACATGTTTCTTTTAGAAGCATTGCTATTATTATAATTGTGTTTGCATAACAAATGCATGTATATGAAAATATGATTGAAGAGTGGTTACAAATGAAGTGATATTACCCCAGCCTTGAGTCACCATGGATGGTTTCTGTTGGGATATTCCCAGTGGAACCTCAGATCTCCTTCCCTGGCCCACTCTTTCCACATACTCTTACATTTGCTCCAGTGCTGAAAGGAATAATTGTTAATAATTTTAAACTATCTTCTGAAGAAACAGAATAATTACTACTCACTGCCCACACATTTCTCCTTCTGTTTCCAGTTCTTCAGAGAAATAATTCATTAGTTTTGTCACTAGGTTTCAGAACTGTCTTGTCTGTAGGAAACAGGAAGTCATGTACACACAACTATTGCTCAAAATCCCATGAACAATGAGAAACCACCTTTTTCTAAAATCCTTAACAATGGCTGGTTGTAAAGCCAGATTTAAAATTAGGTAGTCAGTGTAGTTAGGTAAATCAAATCGGGTCTAATATCAAGTAAAATCTAAAATGGAGGCCATGTTGAGAATGAATTTCCAGAAAAGCAGGACAACTCATGGAATGTTAATGAAGAGAAAAGCCCTAGGCCCAAAGTCCATCCCAAAGAAATGTTAATAAACAGGCCCCCAACAGATTTGGAGATAGCCCATCCCAAAGAAGTGTTAATGAAGTCCTTCCAGCCCAGTTTACTTCTTTGGCCCACCTGTGTCCCACCCCTCTGGCCTTCCAACCTACTTTCCACCACTGAAAGAACTATAAAAAGGGGAAACAACCGCACTTCCAAGGATTCCACCTCTTGGGTCCCCTTCTTCCTCAGGGAGAAGTCTTTTCTGCTGTCCTTTAATAAACTTCTAATTTCTACTCTGACCTTGCCTCGGCGTGCTTCTCTGGTGTTATTCTTCAACATTGGGGAAGCACGGACTCATCACCGGTCAACAGTGGTAACAGTTGCACGTTTCCTCAATGCTTTTTCATGGTTTTATTTCCAGTCACTCCTCTTCTGTTTATTTTGGTAAAAGTTTCAACCATTTATCTCCCCTTGAACTTAATTTTTTTCTAATTCACCAAAGCACTAGTTAGAAAAGTTCCTGACAATTTTCATCAGCTTTTTTCTCCATAATTAGGCCATTTGTGCTGACGACAGTGGTCAAATGCTTTGAAATCTTAAGATTTCTAACAACCAGATTCCTGTTTTGTATCTGATCTAATATAACTTCCTTTCCATAAATTCATAGAAAGCAATTTTATCTCCTAAACTCCACTTCATAATTCTCCTTGGATTTGAAATCTTTCACTTTAAAAAAGCTAATCTAGAATGAATTTTGTGTACACTGTAGTATGAAAAATTCCAAACCAGAACTTAAACACTATTTCTTTAAAATTACTGTCTTTGACCCAAGTATTTATCTCCATATTATTTTGTTGTTGTTGTTGTTATTTTACTTTACTTGTGCTGTTTCTTTTTTGACCAGCAGATAATGAAGTAGTAGAAGGCAGAAGAAAGGATGCAAGCCTGAACTTACTGAGCAGGAAAAAAACTAGACCAAAATAATTTCAGCTACTTTGTTCTTTCCTACCTCCAGCAAATGTGATATGGTTTCAGATTGGGGGAAACTGTTTCACTTTGAGTGACTCCTTTGCTTTAACAAGGGGGGGTGGAAAGGAGGGAGCACTCTCTGTTTCAAATGTTCTGGATTATAGAGTATTATAATATATAATTATAGAACATAGATTAAATGAATTTAGGAATACACACAGCATGATTCTGCATTTAGTATATAAAACAAAGGGAAACAAAACAGTGATTTTATATATATAGTTTCACATGTATCTCCTTTTTGTCAATGGTTTTAGCAGTAGCTCTAGAGCTATTTTTTAACAAAAACATCCCAAAGCGCTGACACCTTTTCTGAGGACAGGTGAGGCTTTAATCCTTCATAACATGCAGGGAATTTAGCTGGGACATAGTTTTTGTAAAGATTGGTTATGCTTTGTGATACTAGGTTTTAAATATACCCTTAGAACTGTTAACTTTCCATTTTATGGAGAATGGAATCTCACAGTCATCAGGATAGTTCTATGCCCCTTCTGTTGACATTAAGAGTGACCCCCTAATGTATTGTCCTAGTCTTGGGCAACTACCCATCTCTGGAGCAATCTCTGGAGCAAGAGGTACTAAATTAATGTTACAGACTAAAATCCTGCATGGCTACCACAGAATCCTTGGGAAATTAACTAGGAGAATATCCATAATATATAATAAAATTTTAATACAGAATGGAATAACCCAACATGTATCACTAAATAAGCTATTGTATTCATTTGGAAACTATCTAAAATTTACTTTTACAGATACTTTACTATTTAAAACTTCTGAACAAACTTCTGAAGTAAAATATACAAAACATAAAATTTATCAGTTTCACCATTTTAAGAGTACCATTTCATGGTTTTATGTAAATTCACACTGTTATGCTACCATCACCAGTATTCATTTCCAGAATATTGCACTATGTACCCACTTAACAATAACTTTGCATTCTTTTTTAAGGCCAAATAACATCCTATTTTATGTATATATCACATTGTGTTTACTCCTTTTTGATAAACATTTGAGTTGTTCCCATTTTGGGGCTATTGTAAATAATCTTGCTATGAACAATGGTACACAAGTGTCTGGTAAGGTCCCTATTTTCAATTTTTTTGAATAAATAACTGGAAGGGAATTTCTAGATAATACAGTGATTCTATATCTAACCATTTGAGGAGTTTTTATTTAATATTAATAAAAAACATCTTGTTTCTATTAGAGGCCACACCATTTTAAATTCTCATTTTAAATTTTAAGTTTTAAGTGTGTGTATGCCAAGCACTTATTGAACATTTATTATTGGCAAGATGCCAGAGTGAGACAAGGACAAATAAGGTATTATCAAATTTATACTAAATGAACCAAAAATAATTACTGATTAAACTGAATACAGGTTAGGCAATTCAAAATTAAAATTTTATGTGAATTGATTTATTTTTTAGATCCTAGAAATATCAAAATTTTCAGTATATTAGTTAATATTAATGTTTTCCATATTCCACAGAATGCAATCTAATCTGTTCTAATTACAATTAGATTGTAATCTAATCTGTTCATTATGGAACAATATTATAAAACAAACCGATGGAATTATTATAGCCACAATTATTTTTAAACGCTTACTGTGTAACAAAAAATGGCTTAGTTGTTAACATAATTATAAATCAGGGACTATTATGTTTGTGATAGGAATAAAGAAACTGAGACTCAAAGATGTTGGGGAAATTGGGCCAAGATCACATGGTATGAGACAGAATGAAGATTTTAAGATGCTATCATTTACTTCTAAAAAATCATATTCTTCCCCAATATATATATATATTTAATGCAGAAAAGTTTAATTCTTTCCACTTTTGTATGTTAATTTACATTAACTAGAACTGGCAATAGAATTCTTTGAGTAATTTCAGAAAATTTAGCAAAAAAACTCTCTAAAAGATTCTTTTGCGTATTGTAAATCCTCACTTCCCATTTTACTTAGAGTAAAATCTCAAACCCATTGCCAAAACCCCGTGACATATCTCAGACCTGATGGCTTCCAGTACCCTCTCAGTCACTGCTTTCCAGGTTTATAGCACGTCATAGATGCTATTTTAACACACAAAGCAAATTCCTATGTCAGGACTCTCATGATCTTCTGCTTGAAATCTTCTTCCTGGTGTTTTCATGGCTCATTCCTTAGTTATCTTTAGGTATTGATCAAATATCACCTTCCCCAAAAAAACCTCTATAAAATATAATTCCCTCAAAACCATCACACACAAACTCTATAGTCTTTACCTGGCTTTATTCAACTTTATAATACATACCATGGTGATATATTAACTTTTATATATAGTATCCATATTCCTACATTTAAAATAGAAAATTTCATTCTCTTCTATATGCTCAAGCCTTCAAAAGTGACTGATTTTCAACAAAGAGTTGTTGTTTGAAGGAAGAAGGAAGGAGGAAGAGAGGGACATCCAAACTATTTCATTGATATACCAAGTAAAGGAAAAAATACCCTTAAATCCAGGTAATTAATGGTGCCAACAGAGATCTTGCTGAAGTATTAGGTATCTAAAATTCTCACTGTTGTCAATCCTTTAGATTTCTAAAGCACTGCTTAATATTTTCCAGCAAAACCAATTTGTGTCTTGTGTCTTGCTCCCGGCACCCAGGCTCAGTATGATAGTGGGAGTATTGAAGAATTTTTTTCAAAGTTTTCTTCAGACAATTTTAACTGAAGGATGGCAGGTCCACACCCCAGTTGTGCCAGAGCAATGAAAAAGGTTGCTGAGAGAACAAATAAAATACTTGGAGACAGCATATGAGTCATAGGGCTTATAGAGAAATGGTTACAGTGGAGACAGGTTGAACAGAGAGCATCTCCACCCCTCACTGTGCTTCACAGGGAGAAAAGGTACTTCCTGTATTCTGTCCAGTGGTGGCCCGCTGGACATCTGTCCTCTCCACAATGCCCTCAGTTCCATGTCTGTCACCACCTAGAGAGGGGTTTTCTATGTTAGGTTGCAGAAGTAGTGATATCATCCACCCTAACTTACTTAGTTTTAGTTTGCTTGTATGACCAGCATCCAAGGGAGCAACAATTCTGGTGTATGTGCAAAAGAAACTTTCTATAGATAATATTACTGCACCTGAATTCCCAGGTGAAATAAAGGATGTGAGATAAGGTCAGTGTCCTTCCAGATAACATATATCTAGCTATTCTGGACTAGACACCCTTCTGTTCTCTTGGCTTGGCTAGGTTCTTAGGAATGGACAGAACAACATGGTGTTTTACTGTCCCCTTTTTCTTAAAGGATGACACAAAGGGCCTCTCCAGACATAGACAGGAAATGAGAATTTTTTTATTCAAAAATTCACAATGGATACAGTTTATTGGGCATAATTTAAGGCACAAGGATAGCTTTTTGATATAAAACATTGCCTTCCTTCCCCCAGCCCTTTATATCACAATGATGTTAGGTTCCAAGGGAGGTAAGGAAAATGTGTTAAGTAAGAGCCATAAATGTTAACAGAAGTTTACAAGTCACATATATCACATATCATTGCATTTCCTGCAACAATTTAAAAAAATCTCTAGTTTCTGTTTAATATAAAAAAATAATTTCTCAAAAGAAAAGCTATAAGCATTAATTTTTAAATGGCCACATTCAAGATTCTAAACCCTCCCCTATTTAAAAAAAAAAAATTATTAGCATGTAGTAATTGTACATGGGATATGGCTCAGTTGGTAGAGTGCTTGCCTAGCATGTATGAATTCCTGGGTTCAATCCCCAGCATCATCAAAAAAAAAAAGTAATTGTACATATCAAAGGGGTATCATGCAGTATTTTAACACATGCAAATAAGGTACCTGAATTAAATCTGGGTAATTAATATTTCCCAGCCATCATTTCTTCATGATTGGAGTGTTAAATAATAGCTACCAAAACTCAGAAAGAATAAGTTTTTGTGTTCTACAGAACAATGAAAGACTATGGTTCATAATAATTTATTAAATATTTTATTAAGATCTAACTATTTCAATTCAATTAAACTGTTGCTTCTGGGTCAAAAGCAAGACTCTTGCAGATTGACCTACAGCTCATCAGCAGCTCATGTTAAAAGCAGAAGCACTTATAGGAAAGAAAAATTAGAAGATTCCAGGTATAAAAACTATATTTAATAGAAGGGGAAAAAAGTGTTTCTGGGTAAGAAAGTATTTGTGTGATAGAAATAAACAAGATAGTGTAAGTAAGTGATACAGAATGTCTGTGTAAGTAAAGTACAAATTTAACTATATATATACAACTTAGTTACATATATATGGTATGGAGATATAGATAGATAGATAGATAGATAGATAGATAGATAGATAGATATAGACATAGATATAGATATACCCAGCATAATTTCCTCTTAAAATTGGGAGCCATCTCGCCACAAAGGCATGAAAAGTTAATTTTGGCTTTACTATAAATTACTGCAACTTCTAAACTTGCTTGAAATGCCTGCCCATGCCTTGAACTCACCCATTCCTGGCTTTCCCTGACTAGATAGCAACCCTCTCTAAAACTTTAGTGGCACCTCATAAATTCTGGCTTTCCCTGGCCAGATAACAACTCTCTGTGAAGCTCTAATGGAGCCTCATAAATTCCAATGTTGGGATCTAATTTACCCCCTAAGTGCTGAACCAGTTAGACCATTAACCAGCATTTGTGTTATACTTGTCAAAATTCTGTTATCTGTAAGTTCTCAAGAGACCCCCCTTTTTTGTTACTTTCTGGACTGTAAAGCTGTGCTACTAGAGGGCTGCTGGGCTGTCTTCTGTTCCCATGGTTTTCAGGAGAAATAGCCTCAGCTGGTTGGAATTACACGCTTGCTTCAATTTGATTTCAATTGGAGTCAGTGGTCTTTTCTTTGCATCGTGGTTTAACAATATATAACAAAAATCAAAGTTATTTAAGGTTTTTTCCCAAGATCAAATGTTAAACCAAAGTTTAACTTATATGTTAAAATGTCAAGGATTTCTTAAAACATTAATTTACTAACATGGTATCTATTAAGTTGTTTTTAGAGCAAGTAATCTTGAAGGAATTAAGGTTTATACAATTGTGGTTAAAAACATCTGTTATTTTGGTATTATACTATGTTATTTTGTTAAGAGTTGAACTATGTTAATATAAAAATATCAATGTAACTATGCTGCTATTACTCTTCTTTGTATATTAAATCTGTTTGTCTTCTATGTAGACAAGTTTTTAAGGTAGAAGGTTTAAAAGAGCATTATATCAAGCTGGTATTCTCCAAATTAAAGTTGTATGGTAATTTTAGATTTATAAGGATAAAAAATTTTATTAAAGATTTATTTATATCACTTAATGTTCTGTAACTGTATCTTTTGTCAATAAGATATAAAGTTTTATGTTACTTTTTACACTGGGTAAAATTTAAATATATTTTTAAGTTAATGAGAGCCTAATCTGTTTAAAGGTTAACATTATAAAACAAAAAGCATTTTGCTACCTTTCCACAAAAAAGGTTAAAAGCTCTCTCAGCCTTTCTTTAATTCATGTTTTAAGTGTAATGTCATATTGTCAGCTAACAGTCATATAGACTCAAGACACAATATGTGTAAACTTTGTAAAATGATATTTACGAAGATCAGCTTCAAAATTAGAATGTTTTACTTAAGATTCATGAAGATTTATGAAGAGCCCCACCTTACCTGAAGTAAGGCTCTGCCTCCTACCTTACTACACTCAGAATGACTTCAAAGTATTTTAAAGTTGCATTCCAAAGATTGATTTTTGTTGTAAAGACTACTCTGATCTCAAACAGGAGATATAATGTATAACTCATTCCAAAATTCAAGATAGCTATTCCACAAACTAAACATCTTTTTACTCTTGTTAATTTCAATTTTTTTTCCTTGTAAACTCCACAACTGTTGCCTGTTAATATTTTGCAGAGGTATTGTTTCAAAAACACACAACCTGGGTTTATTTAAGATAATAAGCCATTACCTACAGGACAGATAGGATAATACAGACCCCAATTAATAAAAGGGATAAGTGACTGTAAGGTTAAAGACATTAAAGTTAAAGCTCAGTACTATTAATTTAAGACTGGTGAGACTGACTCGCTGGTTATTTAAGATGCAGACTTAAAAACTGAAGTTAAATTAAAAGGACCAAGAAAACCAATATTTGGCTCTTGCCCTCTGAGTCAGCCTGAATCTAGGAAACAGGGAACCTCTCTAAAGAACTTTGCAACTCTGAGCCACATAACCTTCCAATCAGGGAGATTAGTGAGACCACTGGAGAATGGAAAGCCAATCAGTGCACATGCTATGAAGAGGAGGGTCCCTGGAGAAGGGAGACAACCCTAATGCTTCCAATGGAAGCTACATGGTCAGCATGACCTTGACCCGTCCTAGTGCAAATGGCACTAGCAGATAGCAGAGCTAAGAAGCTGCTCTCAAGTTCCCCCACTAGTGACCCCTGTGGGAATTCAGACGACTCTTAAAAATAGGATGAAGCAGGTCAAACTAACTTTTGTTTCTATCTATTTTTAAATAGATAGTTAAACACAAAACATTGCCATTTCTGGGCATTTAAAAAGGAAAAAAAATAGTTAAATGTAACTTAAGATATACACTTATGTTAACCCCCAAGAATAAGTAAGATTGGCGGCTACAAAATAGAGATTCATAGACAGGAATGCCTGGTAACTGTGAACAGAAACTGCCACAGCCAGAAGTTTTTAATTAGTTTAAGGCCTACAGATCTTCCTAACCTACACAGGTAGGCTTAATGTTTGCTAGTATGATTAGGTAGTCCTAAGTAACAGAATAAAGGAATCTTTACTAGACACTGAGGCCATGCCAATAAAAAGATATTTTACAAAATCAGATGATATTAAATAGTTTAACTGCATCTTGTGAGAATGGATATCTGTGCTATTAAAAGTTAAATATTGTGTTTATATTACTGATAACTCTGACAATGTAAAAAATTTACATTCCCAAACACATGCCTTGTCCTCTCTAGCCTTGTTATGGGGACAGTTTCTCAGCCCTCACACATCCTGGTGAAAGATTATTGAGATCTATCATCTTCATGATATTCATCAACATGTTCCAGATGCTGCAAGATTTATTTTTATATTAATCTCTTTTCAGTACTCATGTATTTTTATTTCTCTCTCATAAAAGCACCCATCTCCAGATGACTTTACAGCCTGTTCTTCCTCAACCAGACATTTACCATGGACCTCTGGATTTGGCCCAATTTTTTTAAAAGGGAACTCTAAATTGTTTGCCCCACATAGCCCCCTTCTAGCTTCAAGCAGCCAGAGCAGTCATCCTCTGGTTTTCTTACAGTAGTAAGGAGTCCCTAAAAATAGAAAAGGGAATGAAGCCAGAATTAAAGACCTGGTGGTCAGTATAGATAGATAAATCAGGCCGGATTGAAGAAAACAGACCAAACCAGTTTGGGCCCAAAGGTTGGAAACTGTGCCTAAGGGAGATTGAAATGTTAATGTTCCCAGATTAAGTCAGGATGGTATAAACAACCTAAACAGACCAATATCAAGTGAGGAAATAGAAGAAGCCATCAAAAGACTACCAACCAAGAAAAGCCCAGGACCGGACGGATATACAGCAGAGTTTTACAAGTAATTTAAAGAAGAACTAATACCAATACTCTACAATCTATTTCAGGAGATAGAAAAAGAGGGAGTACTTCCAAATTCATTTTATGAGGCCAATATCACCCTGATTCCCAAACCAGATAAAGACACCTCAAAGAAAGAAAACTACAGACCAATATCCCTAATAAATTTAGATGCAAAAATCCTCAATAAAATTCTGGCAAATCGGATACAAAAACATATCAAAAAGATCATGCACCATGACCAAGTGGGATTCATCCCTGGGATGTAAGGCTGGTTCAATATACGGAAATCAATAAACGTAATTCACCACATCAATAGACTTAAAGATAAAAACCATATGATCATCTCGATAGATGCTAAAAAAGAATTCGACAAAATACAGCATTGCTTTATGTTCAAAACTCTAGAAAAATTAGGGATAACAGGAAATTACCTCAAAATGGTAAAAGCTATATATACTAAGCCTCAGGCCAGCATCATTCTAAATGGAGAAAAATTGAAGGCATTCCCTTTAAAATATGGAACAAGACAGGGATGCCCTCTCTCACCACTTCTATTCAACATTGTTCTTGAAACACTAGCCAGAGCAATTAGACAGACAAAAGAAATTAAAGGCATAAATATAGGAAAACAAGAATTTAAATTAGCACTATTTGCCGATGACATGATCCTATACCTTGAAGACCCAAAAAATTCAACCAAGAAACTTCTAGAGCTAGTAAATGAATTCAGCAAAGTGGCAGGATATAAAATCAATACCAATAAATCAAAGACATTCCTATATATCAGTGACAAATTCTCTGAAATGGAAATGTGGACAACTACTCCATTCACAATATTCTAAAAAAATAAAATAAAATACCTGGGAATCAACTTAACAAAAGAGGTGGAAGAACTATAAAATGAAAACTACAGAACCATGAAGGAAGAAATAGAAGAAGACCTTAGAAGATGGAATGATTTACCTTGCTAATGGATTGGTAGAATTAATATTATTAAGATGGCCATACTACCAAAAGCACTTTACAGATTCAATGCAATTCCCATCAAAATCCCAATGACACTCCTTGCAGAAATAGAAAAAGCAATCATGAAATTCATCTGGAAAAAAAGAGACCCAGAATAGCTAAAGTAATTCTAAGCAGGAAGAACGAAATTGGTGGTATTTCGATTCCAGATTTTAAACTATACTATAAAGCAATAGTAACAAAAACAGCATGGTACTGGCACCAAAACAGGCTGGTAGACCAATGGTACAAAATAGAGTACACAGAGACAAATCCACAAACTTATAACTACCTTATATTAGACAAAGGTGCTAAAACCATGCAATGGAGAAAGGATAGCATCTTCAACAAATGGTGCTGGGAGAACTGGAAATCCATATGCAACAAAATGAAATTGAATCCCTTTCTCTCATCATGCACAAAAGTCAACTCAAAATGGATCAAGGAGCTAGGAATCAGACCAGAGACTCTGCATCTAATAGAAGATAAAGTTGGTCCTAATCTTCATCACGTGGGGGCAGGCCTCAAATTTCTTAATAAGACACCTATAGCACAAGAGTTAAAACCAAGAATCAACAAATGGGACAAATTCAAACTAAAAAGTTTTTTTTCTCAGCAAGAGAAATAATATGTGAAGTTAATAGGCAGCCTACATCCTGGGAACAAATTTTTACCCCTCAAAAATCAGATACAGCTATAATCTCTAGAGTATACAAAGAACTCAAAAAGTTAAACAACAAAAAAGCAAATAACCCAATCAACAAATGGGCCAAGGACTTGAACGGAAACTTCTCAGAAGAGGATATACAATCAATCAACAAATACATGAAAAAATGCTCACCATCTCTAGCAATCAGAGAAATGCAAATTAAAACTACTCTAAGATACCATCTCACTCCAATAAGAATGGCAGCCATTATGAAGTCAAACAACAATAAGTGCTGGCGAGGATGCGGGGGGTGGGGAGGTACACTCATACATTGCTGGTGGGACTGAAAATTGGTGCAGCCAATTTGGAAAGCAGTATGGAGATTCCTTGGAAAGCTGGGAGTGGAACCACCATTTGACCCAGCTATTCCCCTTCTCGGACTATACCCAAAAGACCTAAGAAGAGCATACTACAGGGACACAGCCATATCAATGTTTATAGCAGCACAATTCACAATAGCTAGACTGTGGAACCAACCTAGATGCCCTTCAATAGATGAATGGATTTAAAAAATGTGGCATTTATACACAATGGAATATTACTCAGCACTAAAAAATAATAAAATCATGGCATTTGCAGGGAAAAGGATGGCATTAGAGCAGATTATGCTAAGTGAAGTTAGCCAATCCCTAAAAAACAAATGCCAAATGTCTTCTCTGATATAAGGGGGGTGACTCAAAATGGGGTAGGGAGGAAGAACATGAGAAGAAGACTACCACTAAATAGAGAAGAGAGGTGGGAGGGAAAAAGAGGGAGAAGGGGAGTTGCACAGAAGATGGAAGGAGAACCTCATTGTTATACAGAATACATATATGATGTTGTAATGAGAAAAAGAAAAAAAAGTGTGTCACATTAGATTGGATAGAGAGAAAGGCTGGCAGAGGAGGGGAGGAGTAGGGAGGATAGGAGTAGGCAGAATAGAATTGACAATATGATTGATGTATGTACATTCCATGTATGTATTATATGTCAAAATACATTCTACTGTCATGTATGACTAAAAATAAATAAATAAAAAAATTAAAAAAAGAAATGTTAATGTTCCCAAAGCCCAGCCATTATAAAGAATTGTTAATGAAGCAACTCTTGAACAGAGGAGGAATTGCTAATTAATTCACCCTGGGCTCCTTCCTGCCCAGATCACTCCTCCCAGGCCCCTCCAGCCCACCTGTTTCCCAACTTTTAGCCTTCTCATCTTTTGGCCATTCCACCTAGCATCTCCTGGCCCTAGTCATGTTCACTAGAAGGAGAGAGATAAGGAGGAAGGAAGCAGGAGAGCCAAGGAAAACTAGGACTTATAAAAAAGCAGAATACCTTCACTTCCTCGGATATCAGGACACCAGGTATGGGCCCCTTTTCCCTTGGGAGAAGTCTATGTTACCCCTCTGTCAGTAACCCCTACTTTATATGCAAAGAAGAAGAAGAAGAAGAAGAGGAGGAAGAGGAGGAGGAGGAGGAGGAGGAGGAGGAGGAGGAAGAGGAGGAAGAATAATAGTAGTAGTAGTAGGAGGAGGAGGAGGAGGAGGAGGAAGAGGAAGAAGTAGTTGTTGTTTCACACAACCACTGGGGTATTGGGAGGTATCTCCTACCATTTGGGGAGAAGGGAGTTATGGCTTGGATCTGGAATGTCCCTCAAAGTCTCATGTGTTAAAGGCCTGGTTTCCAATGCAACAAGGCTCAGAGGTGGGGCTTAGATTAAGTGATTGGATCATGAGGGCTCTGACCTCATTGTTGGGAAAAGTATAAACGGCAGCCGTACCCCAGAGAAAAAACCCCAACATGGTGCCTAAGAACTTCTTCTTCCTACCTTCTTCTTCTCTGCAGTGGCGCGAAAAGTTCCCGCCCTTGTGAACTCTCCCGCCGGCGCCAATTTCAAACCTCGCTTGCGGGGAACCTCAGCCCCAATGAGAACTAATTCCTGGGTGCAGGAGCTGATATCTGGAAGAACTTGCCAATAAACGGGTGGCCTGCCATTTATCTAAGCCCTACCATCTCCCCTTTAGTTCTATATAAGCACACAGCTTTTTGCAATAAAATTGGAATTCTCCCCTCGAAGTGTCTTTGCGTGGGGAATTCTTTCACTCATCAGTAAATTAATCCACTGATAGCTAAATGGACTACAGGGAGATGGTGAAAAGGGTAGGCAGATGAGGAATAGTTGGAAGAAATAGGTCACTGCAGTATGCCCTTGGGAACTGTAGCTTATCCCTGGTCCCTTCTCTTTATCTTTCTCTCTCTCTGCATCCTGGTTGCCATGAGCTGAGAAACTTTCCTCTGACATGTCCATCCACCATAATGTTCTGCTTCTCCTCAGATCCAAAGAAATGGAGCCAGCTGACCCTATACTGCTACCTCCTAAACTATGAGCCAAAATGGATCTTTCCTCCTTTACCTTGTTTTTCTCAGGTATTTGTCAGAGATGAAAAAGTGACTAAGATGGGGGAGTACTGTTTAGCATTGAAGAGTCAGATATATTTTTAAGATGGATTATCCTTTTCTCCTTTGAATATTTCAAAGTTATTTCATTCCCTCTGCCCCCCATTATTTGGCATGAGAAATCCATTATAACTTGTACTGTTTTTCTTTTTATGAAATTTCTCTACTTCCACTACTTCCAAGATTTAGTTTTTTTTTTTTCCTGTTGGTTTTCAGTAACCTTAATATAATGTGCCTTATTTGGTGTAGATGTGTTCTTTGTGTTTTTTGAGTCTACTTAGCTTTGGTTCTGTAGATTGATATTCTCACCAAAGTGGCTAAATTTAGCCATTATTCTTCAGTTTTCCTTTCCATTTCTTTCTTTCCTATTTGAATATCCCTTTAACAATACAGTAAGTATCTATTCATATTATAAAATTGTTTAATATTATCAAACAATACAGTAAGTATCTATTCATATTATAAAATTGTGTTTCACTCTACTCTTTAGAACATATAATGTCTATTGATTGGGCTTCAAGATTACTGACCAACCTTTTCTTTTGCAATCTTCTATCTGCTATTAAACCTGTTCATGAATTTGTACTTAAAATATTATATTTTTATGTAGAATCTCTATTTTTTTCCTGTTTATGATAGTCATTTGTCTGCTGAGATTCTCCATCTGTTTAGCATCATTTTCTTTACCTCTTTAAACACATGTATAAGAGCCAATTTAAAGTCTTGTCTTTAATTCTAACATGTGAGACATCTCAACAAATGTTTCTATCGTTTAATTTACTTTTGACTATAGATTAGATTTTCCCACTTTTTTTACACATATATAGTAACTTTTGGTTACATATTATACATTGTGGATTGTTCAAAATAAAATTCTGGATTCTGGAATCTTTCCCTAAGGACTGCTGATTCTGTTTTAGCAAATATGTTACTTACTACAGATCTTGAACTTGTGTGGGTTTGATTTTATAATTTGTTAGGGAGGGTTTCAACTTAGTCCTAAAATGAATGTTTAGTGCAAATTGAATAATTATTATTCCCATGTCATAGTTCTGAGATTTCAATTAAATGACCTTCTTATTTGGAAAGATTTCCTGTCACCCCTGAAGTGGGCAGCACTGTATTTTTTCCCCTTCCATTCCTTGGATGTCCCCTGTGCCTGCACAGTTTATGTGAATCCAAAGATATGAGAGCAATTTCATGCAGATTTTGAGCTTTTCCCATTTTTAAGTATTTTCCTCCTAATTTCCAGTTAGCTGGAAGTATTGAATTGTGACCCATTTAAACTATTAAAACCCTTGCTTTCTGCTGGAGTTTTACTTCCCTGCACTATTTACAACACTAGCTGTTTTTATCATTGGCAGATCTGAGGCATAAGGTCAAGATCACCTGACTTAGGACTATAGCGCTAGAGACCAAACCACCCCCAAACATGGAGGCTAACATATTCATCTGAGAGAAAATCTTACTCTGCTAAAGGCTGAACAAATAAGAGAATCCAGTGGTTTAGGGGTAGGAATCATCTTTACTCTATGAATTAATCAGTGCCAATTAAGTAAATTTCGGAGGGACTTCAGTATGCAAGAACTTCCTAGGCAAAACTGGTGAAAAGCACATGAACCTGGCCAAAAACATCAGAAAAACTTCCCAGAATGTTGGTCTCCGCTTGTGACTGATTCACTACAAAAGAAGAGCTCTAGCAAGTATCACTTTGTTCTGCAATCATCAAATGTCAGATGCAACCAAAAAGGACTTTTGTTTTTGTCGTCTTGATATTTGTCTATCATGGAATGGAAAATTTAAAAATGGTTTTACTTCCTTTCATATGAAAACTTTAAAATCTGATGGATATTGACAGGAACTCTTAGAAATATAGGATTAGAAGGGACTGTTGAAATTATGGAGGCTGCTGCCCTCTTCATTTTACAGAGGAGAAGCGAGTCCCAGCTGGTGGGCAATGGAGCTAGAGCCTCCCTACTGAGTCCTCAGCCATGCCTCATCCATTTCACTGAATTCTTTCTCCTCCATTGGTCTCTGCAGCCTAGGAGAGCATCCAGCCGATAAACTGCCTCCAAGTGGCAAAGCTTTTTTAACCCTCCTGAAATACATGCATGGTTATTTTGAACATAGTCACTATTTTATTATCCCTGAAGAAAACCTGTAGAAAAATCATTGGTTCTGTGGAATCACTTGACTCATCAAGGATGGTATTTAAATCTCTAGGAACCTCTGTCTATGGTTAAGACTTTTCTGAAGTGATGTTTCTTTAAACCAGAAGCCAAACATTACAAGTTACCCACCTGCATCACTTTTTAAGTAACTGTTTTTAAAAATATAGAACAATAGTGACCCCCAGTGGCAAAACTTGTTAGTACCCGAAGGTTGTAAAGAATTAAAATGACAATGTTTTTACTAATTTCAGGACAATGTTTTGATTAATAGTAAAATATTAGGGTCCAGTAAATAGTCCATTGCAAATATGAAAAAGAAAAAATGTAATGATGTTCTAGGGCATTTTCATGAGATATCTCTAAATAAGATATCACAAATGTCTCCTGTTGATATCTATGAAATACAGTAAAAAGCAAATTCTGACTTTGATAATCATTTGTTTACTCTAGATAGTTCACAAGGACTCTTCAGCTGTTCCAGGCAGTTTCCTGCATGTGTGATGGGACAGATCATTAACACGAAATAGCCTATTTAAAAATTGATATCATTTGATTTTGGAAAACCTTGATAATCTGCTAAATCTTACATTGTGCAAATAAACACTTCTAATTTTAAATACTGACTTTTTCACTTTCAGTATATTCTAAAAGATAATTAATTTTAAAATTGATTTAAAATCTATCAGTATGAACGTAAACTTGAATATATATTTTAAATACTACATTTTAATGTTAGTGCTGTTTTAGCAAAATCCAGAACACAATCCACATATCTGGGTTAATCCACATATCTAGGTTTTAAGACTGAATCATATGTAGTAACTGAGATTCTCTAAGCAATGATTATTTCTTTTCTAATTGATATTTTATTTCCAGGAGGAATATGCTAAAGCTATATCAACTCCCCAAATTCTTAAATATTCTATTGTAAAATATCCTTTTAAATGCCATAATTGAATGTAAACAGTTCCATTTTATGCTTTTATTCATTCTACAAAACATCTCTATATTTTTGCACTTATAAACCTGTAAAAATTAATTTTCCATGAATACTCATTGAAATAATTTTCATACTTTTACATTTTTACATAAAGCATGGCAATCTTGTTCATAACATACTGCCACATCACTGCTGAATTTGACTGTTTGATCTCAAATTAGTATAAGTTTCTATTTCCTAAAAGATTTGTAAGATTTCTTTAATTTCCATCATCTCCATTGCTGGTAATAATAATCTGTTTTCTTTTCAGGTACATTTTCAAAAGAATAATGTCACATACATGATGAATCAAAAACAATAAAACTGCTAAATTCTTATGTGTGCATACATGTGTGAATGCTAATGTACATATAAACACCTAATTTATAAGTATCAAGGATACTTTTTCTACACTCTGTGAAAATGTATTTGAATCATTGAAAGGATTTAAGTATGCTTACATATATAAACACATACCAAACACATGCACATTTGTAGAAAATTTTTAAATCTGAAAATCATACAGTGTATGGAGTCACTAACAAGTGTGAACTCTCACTTAAAATAAATGAGGTATCAATGTACTTTGAAAGAGATCTATTGGTAATCTTAACTTGTGACTAACTTAAAGCAAAAAGCAAACTACGGCATCAGTAGAAGCAGAATGCTGAAAATGTCTCCTGTTGATATCTGTAAAATACAGTAAAAAACAAATTCTGTCTTTGATAATCATTTGTTTACTCTAGATAATTCACAAGGACTCTTCATCTTTCCAGGCAGTTTCCTGCATGTGTGATGGGACAGATCATTAACACGAAATAGCCTATTTAAAAATTGATATCATTTGATTTTGGAAAACCTTGTTAATCTGGTAATTGGTTTTTTTGTTTGTTTGTTTGTTTGTTTCCGGACTTCTGTATTGAATTAAATTATTTATTTAGTGAGTAAATAATCTTTAAAGCTGCTTAGTTTTCCTGGAATGTTAGCATAGCAAAGTGTGGATGAAATGTACTAACAGTAGATTTAATTCTAAGAATATATTCAGAATAAGTTATACCATTTTGATGTTTTCACTTTCTTCACAAAAATCACTCAATAAGCAAGTCATAGGATTATAAAACTGTCAAATAGAACAACACTCATTTGTTACTCTTTCATTTAATCTGAAACTATAACTGCTATGAAGTATCATATGTATATTAATTGATATAAAGTATCAATATGCACATTAAATGTTGATTTTGCTAACATATTAACTATAATCTTTATTCATGTCTATGGCTAGCAATAACTCAAATTCATATTGGTAATCTGGTATCCTGAAACCTTTCTCTATGTCATTAATGAAAGATTAATTACAAAGTTTTTGCAGTTTTCTGTTATCTAACTTAACAAAAGTAGCAGTAACCATAGTAGTAGTTATGACATTAGCAGCTTAAATTATCCTGCACTGTGTATTTCTCATTGTGTTTGTTTTCATTCATTGTATTGGCTAATGCAATCTTTTAAAATTATATGAGATAGAGTTGAAAGACTCTGCTATCTGTGGCCAAGGTCATATAGGTGTTAAATGATAGAGATTATTAAACCAAGGTTATAATAAATGGTAAATGGTAGAGAGTATGTGTTCAAGATCCCACTGGTGCTAAATGATAGAGGCCCTGAGTGTAAGGTCACATAGCTAATCAGTATTATAAGGCAAGGTGTTCAAGGTAACACAGGTAATAAGTGGTAAAAATTTTGGTGTTCAAGGTCAGATAGATGGTGAGTGATAGCAGATACATGTCCAAGGTCACAATGGTATTAAGTGAGTAGAGGATTTTTGCTCACAGTCACACAGATGGTAAGTAGTTGGTTATTCAAGAGAAAATACGGTTATTTCTTCTACTATTGTAGCAATGCAAAGTGTAGAGATTAAATGTTCAAGAAATTTGGCTGGTATGTGGCAGAACTTATCCAAGGCTACATATCCAAGGCTAGCAATAGTCTCTTCTGTATCCATTTTTTTTTTTCATTAGTAGTCTTAGATCTTTGATATAGAGTAAATGTGAGGAAACTGTTAGCTGCCCAAGATCTATTTCTTTTTTTTTTTTCTTCAGTAGTGAGAGATACACCTGACACAACTGCCTAGCCAGGGCTTTATCTCCTAGGGGGTCCTTGTGGACAGGTGAAAGTTGGTGATGGAGTCCTTAATCAAGGGCTTGCCAGCAGAAGTTACACTCACATGATTTCCAGGCCTAACCTGGAAAACCTTAGATTGAGCCCTTGTATTCAGCTTCCATTTTCACAGGTGAGAAGAAAGAAGCATTTAAACTCAGTTTCACTCAAGAAAGTGAGGATGACTCTCCAGGGTATCATCCAGAAGAAAACCAGTTCCCTGCAGGACTTCCTAAAGCATAGCTGTCTGCCAACCTAGAATGCTCATCGGCCTAGAACATGAGTAAAAATGCTTTTTAATTTTTTCTTATTACCCTATTATTTCTTATAGTATCCAAGCTTTCCCTAAATGGATATAATGAACACGTAGGTGAATTAAATTGTGAAAATGCTAGAGTTTTAAATAAATACAAACCGGATAGTATTTTGCTTCTAAATATAAAAGGATACACAATAATAAACATCTTGACGAAACTAAAATCCTGAGCATTGATTCTTTTCCATAAGATATCTTACAGTATGTATCACTTCTGGTTTTAATTCCCTGGATTCTAATCACTTTGTCCTTCTTTATGTCATGCCATTACTAAATGTCACTTTACCATGTCTATCATATTTCCTTAGACTTTTAATCCATACCATAATTCTAGGTGAAAACTGTAATAAAGAAATCACAGTATTTTGTTATGGATAAGAAATTGTGCCAGATGTAATATTCTAACATTTGAATAACTTTTTGTTCAGAATCCATGACTAAACTAAAAGGGACTTTCTGTAATTCCAATCACCTTGAGTTTTAAGAATATAAAAGATGGATAAATCAATTCATTCTTTATGAAGATAACAGAAATTATATCAATAATTTGTATTGTGAAAAATGTTTTTATTTTGTTGTTGTTGTTGAAAACAAGTCTAAGGAAATTGTTCTAATTTTGGTTTAAAAGGGGGTGGGTGGCAAGGACACTGTACATTATGATAGTAGCAGCTCCATCTTATATATTTTTTTCTTTTTTTCTTAGCAGATCTGGAAATAAAGTCCAGGCCTCATTCACAACAGGCAAACACTCTGCCACTGAGCTACACCCCACCCCTTAGTTCCATGTTTAAAACTGCAAGGGCCTGCAAGTATCCAGTGAGTGCCTTATGATCAGTGGAAGCAGAAAAACTATTTTGAAGGCGGGAAGAAACAGAAATGAACAAAGTAATGCAAACTAATGAGATAGTGGGACATTTCTAGACCAAGAAAAGCGAGGAAGTAGAAATCTTGGCCTGTTTAAAACAAACATTAATGTTGAAAAGGTCGAGTGTTTTTGCTAAGTTATTCAGGACATTGAAATGTGGGTCCAGGATTTGTGTATGTTACCATTGGTAATAAGAAGAAATTATGTTTCCAAAGAGCTGCCTGCTTAAAACTTTTAGAAATATCAGTATGACAGTTTCATGGCAAACATATTGAATTGATGAGAAATTGAAGACAGAGATTAATTTCATGGAAGTATGAAATGTACATGTTCATAAATTTATTGAGATATTGTTAGAGAGGATGTGGAGAAATCAGAACCCTTATGCACTACTAGTGGGAATATAAAATAATTAATCAGCTTTGAAAACAGTTTGGTAATTCTTCCCTAATTTAAGGAACCATAAACCTCCTTATGACTCAGAAATTCCAAACTTAGGAATACACCAGGAAATGAATGCATATTCATGTACACAAAATGTACATGAATGTTCATAGTAGCACTAATCATAACAGCTTAAAAGTGAAAACAACCGAAATATTCATCAGTTGATAAATAGATAAGTAAAATGTGGTATTTCCATACAATGGCATATTACTTCGAAATAAAAAGCTATGAAGTATGTGTACATGCTATCATATTAAAAAACCCAGAAGATATTATGCTAAGAAATACAGGCCAGACACAAAGAAGCAAATGTTGTATGATTCGATTTATATGAATTTTCCAGAATGTAGGGGCACACCATTGATTAGTGGTTACCTAGGGTTGGGATGGGTGAAGGGCTGTGGGGTGATTGCTAATAGGTTAAAAATTCCCACTGGGGATGATAAATACATGCTCTAAAATTGTCTAAAGTTGTGCTAAAGGTTTCACAACTCTGTGACTATAGCAGAAACCACTGAACTATACATTTTAAATAGGTGAATATTATGTAAGTTATATCTCAATAAAATTATATCTTAAAATATTTATTCAAATAAAGATAATACGGAGCTGGGACTGAAGTCACAGATTTTCAAATATAACTACCTATCCTTGATACTTGGATAAATGTTGTAAATTTAAATATTTAGAACAACAAAAAATATATTTTTAATTTTTTTCTGTATTTCTTGTTTATTTCTTGTAAATTTTCACAAAGCCCACCCAAACAGAAGGGAAGATGAAATAGATCTACTTCTTATGAGAGACATGACAAAGTCTCATTGCAAAAGGTGTAGAGAGAAGGAGGAATAGATCATTGTCACCGTGTTTTTGAGGGGGCCATCAATAATGATGGCTTCTTGTCTGAGAAATGTGGTGGTAATGGTGCTATTTCTAGATGATGGTGCCAGTAGCCCCTTACACTAGTTTTTCCTAGACAATGAATAGAAGTTCAATGCATGTTTCCAATAATCTGAAAGTAAATCCACATGAATGATGCAGCTAAAACAAATTGCAAGATTTTTGTAGAATATTCAATATAAGTCTCAATTTTTTAAGAAAAAGTTATTACTGAAAACTATCTAGCATGTGGTACAACAGCACAATCTATTAAACTTTCATAACAAACATTACCGGAATGTGTGGAAATAAGCCATGATTTCCTTTGAGGTATGAAGCCATATAAACTCCATTCTCACATCTGTCAAATCAACCTTCTTGTGGGAATTCTCCAAAATGAAACTTTGCCAAGGATACTATATAAATAGGCTTTGTATTCACTGTGTTCTGCTATGCGTAAATCAAGTTATAGGTCCTCCTAGGAATAGGAAAATTCCATGTGTGCTATTTCAGAAACAGAACAGAGTGGTTTGTGACAGATGATATACCTTTGGGGTGAGGGGATGTGACTGAGGGCATGCCTTATCAACAAGTAAGACACACTACTGGGCGACAGAATGGAAGTCAGAGTAGTTGTCAGAATTCATCAGCATGAACTCTGCTTAGTGCAAAGGAGATTTTCAGACTACCAACTAATTTCATAAATGGGCTTCAACTATTCAAATTGAACTTGCTTCTTATTCTTTACTCCTTTAATCAGCATTAAGTTTCACATGGCCAAAGTTAAGGTTGGGTTTTCACCATTGTATTCAAGGCTTTCCCCTCCTTTTCCACTTCACCTCTTGACTCATATTTAATTGTCATAGCCTGTGCTTTTCCTCTTGTTTATTTTTGTTGTTGTTGTTGTTTATTTGTTTGCTTGTTTTGTACCAAGGATTGAACAACCCCAAGCACTTTTCACTGAGCCACATCCCCAACCCTTTTTATTTTTTGAGACAAGGTCTCTATAAGTTGCTCAGGGCCTGGCTAAATTGCTGTGGCTAGGTTTAAATTTGTGATCCTCCTGCCTCAGCCTCCCCAGCCTCTAGCATTACAGGTGTGTGCCACTGAGTCAGATTTCCTCTTGGTTTTCACTCACCTCTTTGCTTTCTTCCTGTGCTATGCCTCAGGACCTCAATTCTTTAAAATCTTACTTGTCCTCCAAGCCAAGGCTCCAGAAACAACCAGCTTCAGCAGATCATGATAACTTCTGTTTCTTGAGTTTCTACTCTACTTTGTACCTCAATTTTGTCACTTATTTCAATCTGCCTTCTCCTTAAGTTTTTATGTGTTTTATTTTCTACTTCTTTGGTACATTTTGGGAAGACACATGAATTCACATTTTTTTCAGGGGGGAATTGGCAGGAATGAAAAGTGAGGCATAAGTCTTAGAGCTCTTCCTCTAACAACAAAACAGTTCTCTCTCTCTCTCTCTCTTTTTTTTTTTTTTTTTTTTTTTTTGGTGGCGGATGGAGTTAAACTAGGGATTGAACTCAGGGGCACTTGGCCACTGAGCCACATCTCCAGTCCTATTTTGTATTTTGTTTAGAGACAAGGTCTCACTGAGTTGCTTAGCACCTCACTTTTGCTGAGGCTGGCTTTGAACACATGATCTTCCCATCTCAGCCTCCAGAGCCACTGCGATTACAGGAATGTGCCACCATGCCCCAGCCAACAGTTCCATTTTAACCTATTCCAGATACAGGTTTTAGATACCAAAGAATATATCATTTGGAAAAAAAAAGTTCTATAGGATAAAAAGGGGGGGCGTTGCAAATTTCTGTTTACTTGTTTGTGCATCTTCTTCTAAACAAAGTCCTTTCCCCATGATTGTAGACAGCAATATATGTGAGTTAGAATTAATATGATTAATAAAGTGTCCTTTTCCTGCCAGAAGAAATGAAAAATGAATATCAAGTATGAGAAATCTCATAGTCAGTAAGTAGGCATATATTATTGATAACTGTAAAATCATTTGCAAAATAAGCACTTGAAGCACTGTGTAAGAAAGGTAATTGCCAATTATGGGTTTGACCTGGATCAAGTAGTCATAAAAAAGCATGATCAGAACTAAAATAAGTAGGGAACTAAGATGTAAGCAAGTATCAAACTGTAGTACTGATACCCCCACCCCACCCTCCTGACCTAAATATAAAATCATAATTAATATTCTATCTCAGGCCTCTGTCTTTGCTTTAGCCACTGTAGTTGGTAAAATTATGTCCCACTGAGATGTCCACATTCTAATCCTCTGGGACTGTAAGTATGTTTCATTACCTGGCAAAGGGAAGTTAAGATTGCTGATGAAATTAAGGTTGCTCATCAGCTAAAGTCAAAACAAGGGAATTGTCCTGGATTATTCAGACAGCTCAATGCAATCACAGGGCCCTGGAAACATGGAAGAAGGAAGAAGGAGAGTAAGAACAAGAGAGATGGCATTGTGAGAAAGACCACTGGCTTTCAAGGTTTGGAAACTGCTCATGTACAAAGAACTCCAAGGAAACTCCAGGACTTGTACAAGACAAGAAACTGGACCTTTCCCACAGTCTCCAGGAGGGAATGTGGTCCTGTCAACACATTCACTGCAGCCTACTGAGACTAGTGTGGATTCCACACTCCTGGAACTATAAAAATAAAATAAACTTGTATTCTTTAAGTCTCAAAATTTAAGAAATAAGCAAGAAGAAAACAGTGCGTTCACAGAATTATTCTAACTTTCCCCAGCTGCCCAGAAACTCTGCCCTCTTTATCAGTCATCTTTTCTACTCCAATAACCTGTCACTAATTCCTAACTATATTGGTAAGATGATCATTATAATTTGATAAGAGTAATGATTTTTCTCTTTGTCAAAACAATTACTAGAGAAGACATTTAAAAAGACTCAATATTGAAGTCATGATTATAGAGCTATTTTAATTAATGTCATGTAAGACACCAATTTAGAAGCAAAAACCCTCAACTAGCACATAATAATTTTTACAAGATTTTTTTTAATTTCAAGGAGGCCAATTTTCTCTTTATGTTATGATTTGATCTTTGCTTTTAAAATAGACCATTTCAGAAAATTAGGCATTGTTTGACCTTCCTACATAATAGGATCTAGATGAGGTATAAGAGAATGAGGAGAATTAAGATATACCTCACTTTTAACACAATTTCATCAAGATATTCAAAATGTATTTAAAAGATGATGAAAGTCAAACACAACCAGAATTGGAGAGGATCTCAAGTTAATATTCATAGATATGCTGCTTTTAAAAAATACTTTTATTTCAGTAACTTTTAGAAAATGTGAGAATCTTTTTATCAGAATAAAAAAAAATCACTAGTAAGATTTGCTAATGTACTGACTGCAGTTTGAACAGTGAATCCTTCTAAAATTTGGTTTCTTCCTAATATATGTAATAGTGAGCTTGCTCAGTCTACTCCTTACACAGATTGATTCTAAGAATTCAATGAGATAATATATTTAAAGTTTATAAAGTTAGTTTTAGTCAGCTCTGTGTTGCTGTGACCAAAAGAACTGACAAGAAAAATTTGAAGGAAGAAAGGCTTATTTGGGTTCAGGTTTCAGAGCTGCAGTCCAAGGCAAGCCAACTGTATAGCACTGTGCCCAAGGTAAAGCAAAACATTAAGGTAGAAGGGTATGGCAGTGTAAAGCTGCTTAGTCATGACATCCAGGAAGCAGGGAAAGAGGTCTGCTCACCAGGAACAAAACATAAACCCAAAAAACATTCTCCCAGTCACCTACTTCCTCCAGCCACACCCTATCTGCCTGCAGTTACCACCCAGTTAATCTATTATCTGTGGATAAATTCATTGATTAGGTTTCAGCTCTCTTAATCTAATCTTTCACCTCTGAACATTCTTGAGTTGTATCATACATGAGCTTTTAAGGAATGCTTCATATCTAAACCATGAAATATATGTACTGGGGGGGCAGTAAATAGTGATAAATTTATGCATATAGAAGAATGGTAGATAGTGATAAATACCTATAAAACAACTGACAGAAGGAAAATAGATGGCCAAATTTTTAAATAAGATAATCAATAAACTGCTCATATAGAACTCTTGGCATTTTATTAGACATTCAAGTGCATTTGTCATTAGTCAGTGAATATATAAGAGAAAAGGACATTAGAGTAATTGTCTAAAGGTAATGATAGAATTTGACATGCAGATTTATAAGGGGGAAGCATCTAAAGGAGAATAATAGCAAGGCAAAAGGTCCCATGGTGGCAGATTGGTGTGACTGAATCTAAGTGGAGAAAGGAAAGATGAGCAGAAGATGGAATCGAGGTTGCAACAGTTGAGCAGCCAGATCATATATGACCTTGTAAATCACAGTAAGCTTTTTGGCACCTGATCCTGATAAGAAAATGAGGTTTTGATCCTAGGAGGCCATGTTTTAATGGATCATTTCCGGCTTATTATGGTAACAAACAGAAGAGATAAAACAGAGAAACTAGTTAGAACACAGAGTCAGCAATTCAGACAACTTGTGTAGGTGCAATAACAATTAAGACAAATTTACAGATTCTCAATGACTCTGAAAAAAGATCCAACAGTACTTGGAGATAGACTGAATGTGGGATATAATAGAAAGAGAGAAGTCAAAAAGGACAATAAGTTTCAAAGCCTGAGTGACCAGAAAAATAAGTTGCCATTAATTCTTCAGGGGAAGAAATTTGATGGCAAAATAGCAGGAACTTTGATTTGAACACAGTAAGTTTGATCTTCTTATTGGATATCCAAGTATACTTGTGGAGTAGGGAGCTAGATACATCAAAAAGGAGTTTGAGGGAAGAGTCTGGGTTGGAGAAATAAATTTGAGAGTCATTAGTATATAAATTCGGTTCTAGATCTCTTTGATTCCCAGGTCCTAACTTTTGTTTTGTTTTGTTTTGTTGTTTTTTGTTTTTTAATTAATTAATTTCTTTTTATTTATATATAACAGCGAAATGCATTACAATTCTTATTACATATATAGAGCTCAGTTTTTCATATCTCTGGTTGTATACATAGTATACTCACACCAATTCATGTCTTCATACATGTACTTTGGATAATAATGATCATAACATTCAACCATTATTAATTACCCCATGCCCCCTCCTTTCCCCTCCCACCCCTCTGCCCTATCTAGAGTTTGTCTATTCCTACCATGCTGCCTCTCCCTATCCCACTATGAATCAGCTTCCTTATATCAAATAAAATATTCAGCATTAGTTTTTGGGGGGGATTGGCTAACTTCACTTAGCATTATCTTCTCCAACTCCATCCATTTACTTGAAAATGCCATGATTTTATTATCTTTTATTGCTGAGTAATATTCCATTGTGTACATATGCCATATTTTTTTATCCATTCATCTACTGAAGGGCATCTAAGTTCATTCCACAGTTTAGCTATTGTGAATTATGCTACTATAAACTTTGATGCGGCTGTGTTCTTGTAGTATGCTGTTTTTAAGTCCTTTTGGTAGAGACCAAGGAGAAGGATAGCAGGGTCAAATGGTGGTTCCATTCCCAATTTTCTAAGGAATCTTCATATTGCTTTCAATATTGGCTACACCAATTTGCAGTCCCACCAGCAGTGTATGAGTGTGCCTTTTTCCCCTCACCCTTGCCAACACTTATTGTTGTTTGTCTTCATAATAGCTGCCATTCCGACTGGAGTGAGATGAAATCTTAGAGTAGTTTTTATTTGCATTTCTGTAATTGCTAGCAATGATGAACTTTTTTCATATATTTGTTAATTGATTTTGTATAACCTCTTCTGATAAGTGACTATTCAGATCCTTGGCCCATTTATTGATTGGGTTATCTGATTTTTGGTGTTCAGTTTTTTTGAGTTCTTTATATACCCTAGAAATTAGTGCTCTGATGTCTGAGGGGTAAAGATTTACTCCCAAGATTTAGGCTCTCTATTTACCTCACTGATTGTTTCTTTTGCTGAGAGAAGAAGCTTTTTAGTTTGAGTCCATCCAGGTCCTAACTTTTGGAACCAATTCTCCATTGGATTTCTCCATATCTCACATTATGATTTACTATTATGAGAACAATCAGGAGAAAGGAAACAGCAAGATGTTCAAACCTATCTCCAATAATCCAGACAACATAAGTTCATTTTATCTGGAAAATATCCTTGAAAACAAGAGAGAGAGTCTCCCTCTGTGTCAGAGAACAGATATGTCCTCTGATCAACATAAGATAATGTTTCCCTCAGGTGCAAAATCAGATACATTGGCTTGCAGCTCTTTACAAGATTGGCTTCTACTATAGCTCAGATCTTCCCTGGCAAAGACCTAAATCTGGCTTCCAGATTGACACTATTGGGAGATAGTAGAAGTTTTAAGAGGTGGGACCTAGTAGGCGATGTTAGGGCATGCCTAAAAAGGACTGTGAGATGCCAGTCTCTCTTTTAGCATGAAGACCATCATAAGTATAGCAGCTTGCTCTACCACATGCTCCCTTGCATGATGTACTGCCTTGCTACAAGCCCCAAAGCAAAGGGGCCAACTGCCTATGGACTAAAATCTCTAAAACTGTGAGCCACAATAAACCTTTCCTTTTAAAAAAGTTTAATTGTCTCAGGTATTTTATTATAGCAACAGAAATTTGAATAACACCATTTCCTATGTTCAGTGTTCCTCAGCAGTGACACAACCTATTGTGTGTACAGTGTTCACCACGCCCCTCTTTATCATCCCCAGAAGATAAAGAGAAAGAAGTAGAAACAATATGGTTATGAAGCTCATGCTACCTAGTGTCCTGTAGTTAATAAAGTGTCCAATTTTACTTAGGCTCATTGTTTCTCTACTAACCAAATTTTTGATAGTGTGAGAAGTGAGTTGATTTAGCAGCTAAAGTAGTATCTGCCACTTTGGAACTACAAGACCTCTAACTACTATCTTATGTTACCTGAAAAAAAATCAAACTTGATATTGAGGGACTAGATAAGAAGTGGGATAATAAAAGAAAAATAATCCTCCAGACAGAAATAATAGCATACATAAGGGCCTGGAAATGAAAGATAGTATAAACATTAAGGAAACTTAAAATTGAACTTCCTAAGTCCTTTATCCTGAGGTCTTTATAAACTCCAAGTTACATCATAGAATTCTGTATGAGGCTAAAACCAATTTTACCTCCTCATATCATTATTATTCTTATGTTAAAGCTGTCTAAGAATAATAACAATAAATAAATTATCCTATCTAGACACAAATGCTGGGCAGACAAACTGAGGAAAGAGGTTCACAAATCCCTTTTCAAAAACAATGGAAATCATACCTATTTAAAACTAAACACGTAGCTAGTACAGAAAATACATAGTGAGAAGGCAAGATTGATGCAGATAGGGTTGAGCAACAGGAAAAAAATCAGGAGGCTACTAGGTTCTGCTTTGAAGGAAGTTAAACTTTGTCTTGAAGATTAATAGAAACATTGAAATTTTTTTAAGAAGGGCAGAGTCATACTCTAACTTGAAGTTTAAAGATAAAATCCCTCTGATATCCTTGGATTTCAGCACAGCTGATTGTTGCTTCTGTGGTTCTCGGGACTTCAGGGTTACACTAGAACAAAATACCAGCATTCCCAGGCCTTTAGCTTCTAGGAGGAATATTGTGGGACTTCTCAATTTCCATAATCATGTAAGCTAATCACTTCCAAAAACACCCCTACAGTCACATCCTGTATTAGTCAGTTTTTCATCTCTGTGACTAAAGTACCTGACAAGAACAACTTAGAGGAGGAAATATTAATTTTGGCTTATGGTTTCAGTCTGTGGTCAGCTGGTTATATTACCTTGGGCCTGAGATAAGGTATAACACCATGGTGGAAGAGCTGGTGGAAAGATGCTCATGGAAGCCAGGAAACAGGAGAGAGGGCTCTCAGGGCATGACACAGAGACCTACTTCCTTTAACTAGGCTACATTTCAGAAGTCCATCCAGCTATTAATGATTAGTCCACTAATGAGGTCAGATCCCTCAAGATCCAATCATTGTGTAAAAGTTCAACCTCTAAACCTTGCTGAATTGGGGACCATGCTTTAAACCCATGATTTTGGGAGGTCATTATAGATCCAAACCATAACACAACCAGAAATATAATGCAATACCACCTATCTGGCCATTCCAAACCTAATCAAGTTGTCACATTAATAATCACAGCACAGTTTCTCTGTCCCCTTGTCCAAACTTTGCATTGACTTATCTATGTATCTGTTGTCTCTATTTCATGATCTGAAGCATCACATCTTCAAACAGCAACATCCATAACAGGATGGAAAGAATTGATCCTGTTAAAAAACTGACACTTTTAGTCTCTCTAATGGGTGATAGGGTCCAACAATTGTGATCAACTGTTTGAAGAACAAGCAATAAAAGTTCTCAGAATAGTCAATATGGAAGCAGAGAAGGAAAGAAAAAACAAAATTACAGCTTAGACATCTGGCTTAGACCATTGGCCAGATGGTATTGGCATTCACTGAACTAAATGATGAAAGAGGAATGAATTTGGGGTAAACAGTTATTAGATCTCTTTGAATACATTTAAATTTCCAGCTGTGAAACGCAGGACTCAGTTTCATAGAGGTTTAGCGCTCAAGGTTGAGAACTAAGCTAAAGTTATAAGTTCATCACAGTATAAGTGAAATCGAAGAGTAGAATTAGTTGTACAAAGGCAATGAATAAAGTGACAGAAAAGAATCAAAGAGGAAATTTTGGAAGGAGAATCTCATTTGAGAGATTAAAAGTTTGTGAAGGTAAGAAAGAAAGCAGGAGAGAATAATATTTTAAAGTGGAAAGAGAGATCGATGACATTAAATACTTCCTAGAGATCAAATGAGAGGAGGGAAAGTGCCCATCAATCTTAGAAACAAATGTGATGACCATTGCCAATGAAGAAAAATACCTAGGAAGGTAGTTGTGGAGGAATTTCTTAATTGTTATTTTGTTGTTCTGATGTTAGTTTTTGAAGGAAGACAATATTGATGTAGAAGAAAAGAGAATAAGATTGTGCTAAGAGCCATAGCCAAGTAGTAATGATGCATGGCATTTTTGGTTGAAAGGTGACGCCAGCAAGCCATTGAGATGATATGATTATGTTAAGATCTGCATTCAAATGGATATTAGACCCCTGCTGTCCACCTCGGCCTGCTATGGGACTCCTGAAGAGTTCCCATTGGTTGGGGAAGTGCGGTAGGAGGGAATTCCAGAGGAGGGATTTCCGGTTGGTGTGTGTGTCCGGGAGAACGTCGCGTGTGTGGGTCGGCATATTTCCCGGGAGCATAGAGGCCATTGGCGGGAGTTTCAAAAATAAAGTTTGTTCTTGTTTGAGTGGCTCGTGATTTTGTGCCCAGCCAGACTTCGGCAAGATTGGTCTATAATAGCTACACAATCCTAATTTACAATGGTCAGGAAGAAGTCATGCCTTGTGTCTTTGTAGAACCAATACAGCCACCCACCAAGAGTATAGAAGGTCTGTAGAGCTCTCACTTTTTCTCCAACTGTAAAATATTAAAGGCCACTTCTCCAATTCTACCGGTTGTTTGTTAATTCTATGTTATTCTCTGAAGAATATATCTTCTTATCAAAGTTAAACATTTTTTGACACTGAATTTGCTCACTACTCATAAAAGTGGAGGAAAATATAATTTAAGGAATGCACAATCCAATGAACAAAACAATTTATGTCCCAATGACCTGATACTGAGTCTCAGTTCATGTGCTGCTATTAAAGGGAAAAAAATCCTGAAATTTTCACCACTCTATTTTGTGTTTTTCTTTACAAGTTTTCTAGTGAATCCTTTAGCAAATGTAACAGATACTAAACTTTATATTGTACTAATGCTTCAGTTTAATATACTTTATACTCTTTTCTGTCAGTTACTGCTATTTTATAGATCATCCAGAATCCTGTTATCCATAAACATGGATAGAGAAAAAAAAAAAAAAAAAAACAGTTTCTAAGAAAATGCAGTACCAGATGCAGGGGCTATCCTCTGTCTCAGTCATGCCCTCTTGTGTCAATGTGCAGCATAGCAGCTCTCGATTTAAATTGAGATGCTCTGAACTCTGAGCACACTACACACCAGGCTCAACTCAAGGTGCTAAAGTCACAGCTGAAGATGAAACCTACATGATTCCTGTCTTTTGAAGATTGCTGAGGGCTTTATCCTTTTATTCTGAAAGTTTAAATGTCATTTCAAGACTTCTCTATATGAAGATTAAGCATTTCATTATATGGTACCAATAGGTTTTATCAGTTGAAAAAGAATTATTGTCAACAGTTTCTTTAGAATACAATCTTAAATTATTGATTTAGTTTGCCTCCAGATTCTCCTTAGCCTCTAGTGGTAAACATTTTAGAATACACTGACTTATTTTTATAGCTATTATTTAAAGAAATGTACCTACAGTATAACACATTATGATGTTTAATTCTAAAACTCTTATTTAATCTTAGTGTTAGCTGTCATTGAGAAGCCTCTGAGGCTATAATTTTATATTTTATGATCCAAGTAAAACTTTCTTTATTAAATTACAGGCAAGAGACAGTGCTTTCTTTATTCTGTTATTAAAATTGAAATTTCCTGAATCTTATTATACATTCTTTCCATCTGCAGTTTTATGATTGTTAAAATTTTCTGGAAGTCTCTGTGATGATATAAATTTCTTAAACTTTGCTATCTGGGTTTTGTGAGTTTCTAACAAAAGTTCTTGTTTTAATTTAAAAGAACAGTAACTTGATAGTGATGGCTACAAATAGGTAATTTATTACATGGTCCAGAATATACTTCCCCATAATAAATAAAAATATGATAAGATGTAAACCATAGTAGGCAGATTTAGCAGAATTAGATTTTAATGAAACTCTTAATTCAATAATCATCTATTCTACCTTTGATTACATGAATTCTATTGCTTTCCTTTTAAAAGAGAAGTCATCACATCTTTGATTTGGGAGATTGTTCCTTCATTTCTAAGTGTGAAAACAATCTTTCATTGTTTGTTTAATCAATTGTCCACTTCCTCTGATTCTTACTGTTTATAAGCTCTTATTCTACTTCAGTGTTTGCAGGGAGGGAGGTATATTAACCTGTTTCCACAGCTTTAAATATTTACTTGAGGCTGGATAATATATAAAGAAAAGAGGCTTATTTATCTCAGTTTGAAAAACTGAAAATCCAAGATTGGGTGGCCCCAATTGTTATGTCTCTGGTAAGGGCCTCAAGGCAAGAACACTCAAGGATCATTGGAAAGAGTAAACGTGCTGACTCTTTTATATCAGCTTGCTCTTATAAGAACTGATGTATAAGATCTCAGCATTATTTTTTTCTAAAGGAAAGGCTTCCAATGACCTCTACACCTCACTCTAGATTCCACTCTTGAAGGTGGTTTCACCACCTCTTAATACAACCAGATTGAGGACTATGATTCCAAGGTTTCCAACCCCTGGGAGACACATTCAAACGAAGTACAAATTATAGCAGGGGTTTGCTGGTTGAGGTTAATCCTATGAATAGTAACTTAGGACCTTCCCCAAGTTTGTCAAATGCCAAATGACCCCAAACAAACCCAACATTTAATTTAAAACAATGATTCTTCTACGTAAATGTATCTTCAAATCAAGTTTCTCAGTTTCTCCTTAAAACCAGATGGCTGACTTGAAACCCAATTACATTAAAAGTCTAAATATCCCGATTTGTCCCCATTTGTCCTTATGGATTGTATATTTCTTTAAGAAATGAATGATATGAACATTTCCTGAAGGAAGGCTTTTGCCCTGTCTACATATTTGAATCTCTGGTTAAAATTATGAGTAAAAGCTAAGCAAACTCTTAGATATCCTGTATTGCCAGTCTTCACTGTATAGGCCTGTCATGAGCCAGGGAACTGGATCTGCAAACATTGCTCCTCCATGATATGAATGGTAAGGTATCTATCTGCTCAGGAGCTTAAAACCCATCTCAGCTGATACATCCAACATCTCTGAGAATGTTTTTCATCATGTTTGAGGGTAGGGGTGTGGGAGCTACACATGATCATTCTTTCTCCAGTGCATTATAATAGATGTATACTAGTTAGCAATTGCTACAACAGTGATGCAAAATAAATTATCAGAAAGCTCAGTCACATTCGAAAGGGTGTGGATATGAGGAGAGATGGAGTATATTTGAGGCCATTTTCACAATCAGTTTGCCATACAATGTCTAGTAATGATGTGTACAAAATCATTTCTTTTCTGAAACAAATCTGACCTTACTTTTGCTTGTATTGCATGCTCTAAAGAAAGAAAACTAAAACACAAATCCACAGACACACAAATATTCTGAGTGTCTCTTACCAATAGGCATGAGCTCACTCAGGCCAATTCATTTATCCACAGTTGCTGCAAAGATTTACACTTCTCATCTGAAGATTTACAAATATTTTGATATGATAGGACACAGAAAATGATCATATATGCACAGTATTTGTAGAGTGTATAAATACATATATAGAGAGAGAAGTTTTGGGGTCATCTATGTCAGGCTAGTCAAAAAATACATTTCTCCATATTTCAAAATTCAAATAAAATGAAATTTAAAATATTTTAAAAGCCATTAAATTGTAATTTATATGACTCTTTCAAATAACATTTTCTATTTATATTTCCTAAGATATTTGAACTTATTTCCTAAGATATTTGAACTAGGTTTGATTAATATAGATATTTAAAATTGGGTCTTATTTTTGAAATAACTATAATCAATTCCTGATAATGACTGTTTAATGGGTACTCTGAAAAATTCATAGTCATCTTTTTCAGAGAGAAAATAAATTAAAACAGTGGGTAGAAAAAAAATGTATTGGGGGGAGGGAACATGGCCGCCGAGGAGGAAGCAGCGACTCTGATGTCTCTGCACTAACGGGATCAAAAAGACCCTTTGGAACAGCGGCAGTCTTCACACTGAGGAACTTCTAGCAGAATTCCATGAAGAGGGGTCCTGCCGGGATCTGGTAGGTCTATTAGAAGTGTCGGTGTGTGGCCGCCGGGACTCGGGGCCTGGGGACTGTGATACTTGCCGGAGTCAGGCCGTCGCCTCCCCGGCCCCAGGCGCCGCGAGCCATAAAGACACGGACCGGGCCGCGGTGCAGCTAGAAGCCGGGAACGCCGGGGGCGGAAAGAGCGAACAGGGCAGCGCCGGCTGTAGAAACCGCGGCGGAGAGAGGTGCGGGAGCTCGAGGCAGAGACACACCGGAGAGAGTGAGCCAGCACCCCGCCATCATCCCGAAATAGCGAGAGGAGAAAGATGGCGGCGGGAAGTGAGTAAGCCCCTCCTGTTCCGTGCCCCGCACCACCGCGTCTGAAAAGCTAAGACAGACAGCTGCGACTCAGCATTAAGCTATCCGGCTGAGGCGGCTGGTCAGCGCTTCTCATTCCCCGGAGGTGGATGCCTGCCGGGCCTTCGTGGGTAGTGGCCGCAGGGTCCAGGCGGGGCTTGGGAGACAGTGGGGACCCGCCCGAGGCGTTGGTCGCCCGGCAGGGGGAGGCGAACTGCAGCCGTTTGCTGAGGACACCACTGTGGCAGAGGGCTGGCGTGGCAGGACTGCGGCGGAGGAGATAACTTCATTGAAGCCTGCTGCAGCAGGTGTGTGGTCTCCTGGTTCTCCCTCTCCACGCATCAGGGAAACCTTAAGAGCCCCTCCCAGCTCTCCCGAGAGTGCTACAGCCAGCCCAAGGGAGTCAGAGGTGCTGCGGGACTGCGGCTCCCTCCAGGGCTAGCTGTTGAGGTCTCTTGCACCAGCTACGGGGGTGTGGCTACAGGAGGGCAAGCAAAATTCGCTGAGGATTCTCAGCACCAAGCTCTACAAGCTTAGGGTCTGAGGGAATGGCAATCTGGAGGAGTGAGCCCAGTCGTTCATGAAAACAGGGCTCCCGGGAGCAGCAGACCTGGCCTGTAGCCAGTATTGTGGTGAGAGGGGCCTGGCTAGAGGAAAAGTGGAAGTGTTTGGACACAAGAGGAGGCCCTAGGCACTCAGGATTGGAGACTCGCCCAGTCTGGGAGGAGCTGCTGCACAGTGAATGGTTCCTGCGTACTGACGGGAAAGACTTGACCTGGGGGGCACAGCGCCACCTAGTGGAAGAGAAGTTAATCAAACTCTAAGACGGCATTTATTAGTCTTTTTTATTGTTTTTTTTTTTTTTGATTGATTGGGGTTTTTCTTTCATCTTCATTTTTCAATCTTGTTTTTTCTTTCTTTTCTCTTTTTTTTCTCCTTCTTTCTCTTCTAATCTCAATTTTATTTATTTTTTCTTTTAATTATTATTAATATTTTTTTAAATTTTTGTTCTTTTTTAGTTCCTATTTCTTTCTTCTTTTGTCTTTTCATTTTTCTTATCCCCCCTTCCTTGAATTCTACCTGCCTACTCTCATTCTCCTTAGTGACTCCTTCCCTTCCCTTCTAATACCTTTCCTCCCTAGCATCAAATAAATTTATAGGAAAATAACAGTAACCCAGCAGTCAACCAGAACAAGAAGCAACATGAGCAGCTTCAAGAAGCAAGGAAGAAGAGGAGTACAAGCAATGCAGGACAGCCTAAATATTCAGGAGGACCTAGAGTCATCAGAAAAATGGTCATATAAAGACCTCAAGGAACACCTTAGACAGATGGAATGGAACCTCAAAGAGGATACGAGACAGCAAATTCAAGCAGCGAAAGAACACATTGAGAATGAGTTACATAAACAGCTAAAAGAAGAAGTTAAGCATCTTTATAAGGAGATAGAGATTATAAAAAATAATCAAACAGTAATTCTAGAAATGAAGGAAACGATAAACCAAATTAAAAACTCAATCGAGAGTATCACTAACAGAGTGGAGCAAGTAGAAGCCAGAACGTCAGATAATGAAGACAAAATATATCAACTTGAAAAGAGTCTAGCCAACTCAGATAGGCTGGTTAAAAATCACGAGAAAAACATCCAAGAGATTTTGGATAACTTAAAAAAACCAAACTTACGAGTCATCGGGATAGAGGAAGGCACAGAGATTCATGCCAAGGGAATGAATAACCTGCTGAATGAGATAATTACAGAAAACTTTCCAGAAATAAAAAAGGAAACAGATATACAAATTGTAGATGCATACAGGACACCGAGCACACAAAATCACAGTAGACCAATGCCAAGACACATTGTTATGAAGCTATCCAATATACAGAACAAGGAGAAAATATTAAAAGCTACAAGAGAAAAGAGAAAGATTACATTTAGGGGTAAACCAATAAGGTTGACAACGGATTTTTCATCACAGACGCTGAAAGCGAGAAGATCCTGGAACAACGTATTTCAAACACTGAAAGACAATGGATGCCAACCAAGAATTCTGTATCCAGCAAAATTAAGCTTCAGATACGACAACGAAATAAAAATCTTTCATGATAAACAAAAGCTAAAAGAATTTGCAGCCAGAAAACCTGCATTGCAAAGCATTTTGAGCAAAACACTACACGAGGAAGAGATGAAAAACAATAACCAAAACCATCAGTGGGAAGTGCCTCAGTAAAGACAGAGGGCGAGGGGAAAGATAATCACGGAGAAACAAACTAAATATTAAAAAAAAAAAATGGATAAACATTCAAACATGGATGGAAGTTCAAACCATATATCAATAGTAACTCTGAATGTTAACGGCCTAAACTCTCCAATAAAGCGACATAGGCTGGTATCATGGATTAAAAAAACAAATCCAACAATATGCTGCCTCCAGGAGACACATCTGATTGGAAGAGACATACACAGGCTGAAGGTGAAAGGATGGGAAAAAATATACCACGCACACAGTTCTCGTAAGCAAGCAGGAGTGGCCATCCTCATATCGAATAAAATCGACTTCAAGACTAAGTTAATCAAAAGGGATAAAGAAGGTCATTATATACTGTTAAAAGGAACCATTCACCAACAAGACATAACAATTATCAATATTTATGCACCAAACAATGGTGCTGCGACATTCATAAAACAAACTCTCCTCAAGTTCAAGAATCAAATAGACCACAACACAATAATTATGGGTGACTTCAACACACCTCTTTCACCGTTGGACAGATCCTCCAAACAAAAATTGAATAAAGAAACTATAGAACTCAATATCACAATCAACAACCTAGACTTAACTGACATATATAGAATATATCAACCATCATCAAATGGATATACTTTTTTCTCAGCAGTACATGGATCCTTCTCAAAAATAGACCATATATTATGCCATAGGGCAAACCTCAGTAAATATAAAGGGGTGGAGATAATACCATGCATTTTATCTGATCATAATGGAATGAAACTGGAAATCAATGATAAAAGAAGGAAGGAAAAATCCTACATCACATGGAAAATGAACAATATGTTACTGAATGATCAATGGGTTACAGAAGACATAAAGGAGGAAATTAAAAAATTCTTAGAGATAAATGAAAATACAGACACAACATATCGGAATCTATGGGACACAATGAAAGCAGTTTTAAGAGGAAAATTCATCGCCTGGTGGTCATTCCTCAAAAAAAGAAAAAACCAACAAATAAATGAGCTCACACTTCACCTCAAAGCCCTAGAAAAGGAAGAGCAAAACAACAGCAAATGTAGCAGAAGGCTAGAAATAATTAAAATTAGAGCGGAAATCAATGAAATTGAAACAAAAGAAACTATTGAAAAAATTAACAAAACTAAAAGTTGGTTCTTCGAAAAAATAAATAAGATCGACAGACCTTTAGCCATGCTAACGAAGAGAAGAAGAGAGAGAACTCAAATTACTAACATACGGGATGAAAAAGGCAATATTACAACAGATCCTACAGAAATACAGAAGACAATTAGAAATTATTTTGAAAACCTATATTGCAACAAAATAGAAGATAGTGAAGACATCGATAAATTTCTTAAGTCATATGATTTGCCCAGACTGAGTCAGGAGGATACACACAATTTGAACAGACCAATATCAATGGATGAAATTGAAGAAGCCATCAAAAGACTACCAACCAAGAAAAGCCCAGGACCGGATGGATATACAGCGGAGTTTTACAAAACCTTTAAAGAAGAATTAAAACCAATACTTTTCAAGTTATTTCAGGAAATAGAAAAAGAGGGAGCTCTTCCAAATTCATTCTATGAGGCCAACATCACCCTGATTCCGAAACCAGACAAAGACACCTCAAAGAAAGAAAACTACAGACCAATATCTCTAATGAACCTAGATGCAAAAATCCTCAATAAAATTCTGGCGAATCGAATACAAAAACACATCAAAAAAATTGTGCACCATGACCAAGTAGGATTCATCCCTGGGATGCAAGGATGGTTCAACATACGGAAATCAATAAATGTTATTCACCACATCAATAGACTTAAAGATAAGAACCATATGATCATCTCGATAGATGCAGAGAAAGCATTTGACAAAGTACAGCATCCCTTTATGTTCAAAACATTAGAAAAATTAGGGATAACAGGAACCTACCTTGACATTGTAAAAGCTATCTATGCTAAGCCTCAGGCCAGCTTCATTCTGAATGGACAAAAGTTGAATGCATTCCCTCTAAAATCCGGAACAAGACAGGGATGCCCTCTATCTCCACTTCTATTCAATATAGTTCTCGAAACACTGGCCAGAGCAATTAGACAGATGAAAGAAATTAAAGGCATAAAAATAGGAAAAGAAGAACTTAAATTATCACTATTTGCAGATGACATGATTCTATACCTAGAAGACCCAAAAGAGTCTACAAAGAAACTACTAGAACTAATAAATGAATTCAGCAAAGTGGCAGGATATAAAATCAACACGCATAAATCAAAGGCATTTCTGTATATCAGCAACAAATCTTCGGAAACGGAAATGAGGAAAAACACTCCATTCAAGATATCCTCAAAAAAAATAAAATACTTGGGAATTAACCTAACAAAAGAGGTGAAAGATTTATATAATGAAAACTACAGAACCCTAAAGAGAGAAGTTGATGAAGATCTTAGAAGATGGAAAAACATACCCTGTTCATGGATAGGCAGAACTAACATCATCAAAATGGCGATATTACCAAAAGTTCTCTATAGGTTTAATGCAATGCCAATCAAAATCCCAACGGCATATCTTGTAGAAATTGACAAAGCAATCATGAAATTCATATGGAAAAATAAAAGACCCAGAATAGCAAAAGCAATTCTAAACAGGAAGTGTGAATCAGGCGGTATAGCGATACCAGATTTCAAACTATATTACAAAGCAATAGTGACAAAAACAGCATGGTACTGGTACCAAAACAGGCGGGTGGACCAATGGTTTAGAATAGAGGACACAGAGACTGATCCACAAAGTTACAACTATCTTATATTTGATAAAGGGGCTAAAAGCATGCAATGGAGGAAGGATAGCATCTTCAACAAATGGTGTTGGGAAAACTGGAAATCCATATGCAACAAAATGAAACTGAACCCCTTTCTCTCGCCATGCACAAAAGTTAACTCAAAATGGATCAAGGAACTTGATATCAAACCAGAGACTCTGCATCTGATAGAAGACAAAGTTGGATCCGATCTACAAATTGTGGGGTCGGGCTCCAAATTCCTTAATAGGACACCCATAGCACAAGAGTTAACAACAAGAATCAACAAATGGGACTTAATTAAACTTAAAAGTTTTTTCTCAGCAAGAGAAACAATAAGAGAGGTAAACAGGGAGCCTACATCCTGGGAACAAATCTTTACTCCTCACACTTCAGATAGAGCCCTAATATCCAGAGTATACAAAGAACTCAAAAAATTAGACAATAAGACAACAAATAACCCAATCAACAAATGGGCCAAGGACCTGAACAGACACTTCTCAGAGGAGGATATACAATCAATCAATAAGTACATGAAAAAATGCTCACCATCTCTAGCAGTCAGAGAAATGCAAATCAAAACCACCCTAAGATACCATTTCACTCCAGTAAGATTGGCAGCCACTATGAAGACAAACAACAATAAGTGCTGGAGAGGCTGTGGAGAAAAGGGTACACTTGTACATTGCTGGTGGGACTGCAAATTGGTGCGGCCAATTTGGAAAGCAGTTTGGAGATTCCTGGGAAAGATGGGAATGGAACCACCATTTGACCCTGCTATTGCCCTTCTTGGACTATTCCCTGAAGACCTTAAAAGAGCATGCTACAGGGATACTGCCACATTGATGTTCATAGCAGCACAATTCACAATTGCTAGACTGTGGAACCAACCCAGATGCCCCTCAGTAGATGAATGGATAAAAAAATGTGGCATCTATATACAATGGAGTACTATGCAGCAATAAAAAATGACAAAATCATAGAATTTGCAGGGAAATGGATGGCACTAGAGCAGATTATGCTTAGTGAAGCTAGCCAATCCCTAAAAAACAAATACCAAATGTCGTCTTTGATATAATGAGAGCAACTATGAACAGAGCAGGGAGGAAGAGTAGGAAGAAAAGATTAACATTAAACAGAGACATGAGATGGGAGGGAAAGGGTGAGAAAAGGGAAATTGCATGGAAATGAAGAGAGACCATCATTGCTATACAAAATTACATACAAGAGGTTGTGAGGGAATGGGAAAATAAACAAGGAGAGAAATGAATTACAGTAGATGGGGTAGAGAGAGAAGCTGGGAGGGGAGGGGAGGGGGGATAGTAGGGGATAGGAAAGGTAGCAGAATACAACAATTACCAATAGGACATTATGTAAAAATGTGGAGGTGTAACCGATGTGACTCTGCAAGCTGCATTTGGGGTAAAATTGGGGGTTCATAACCCACTTCAGTCCAATGTATGAAGTGGGTTATGTCAAGAGCTTTGTAATGTTGTGAACAACCAATAAAAAAAAAAAGAAAAAAATGTATTGATTTTTCACCAATCATAGTGACATTCTTTTTTTTTATTAGTTGCTCAAGACAATACAATGATCTTGACATATCATACATTTGATTCAAATAGGGTATGAATTCTCATTTTTCCACATGTATAGATTGCAGGATCACATTGGTTATACATCCATGGGTATACATACAGCAATCCTAGTGTCAGTTGTATTCTGCTGCACTCCCTACCCCCCCTCCCCTCCCCTCTCGTCCCATCACCTCTCTCTACCCATTCTACTGTGACACTTATCTCTCTCTCTCTCTTTTTTTTCTTCCCTTCCCCCTCACACCATCGTATATGTATTTTGTGTAACCATGAGGGTATCCTTAAAATTCAGCTGAGATGGGTTCATATTTACCCTTCTAAGACAACTAAAAAACTGGAAAAAATTTATGAAACATATTACCAAAAGAAGAAAGTTAAAAGGGAGAAGATTCTGGAAATCTGAAGGATAGTCCCCTGGAGCATTCAGCTGAGCTCTGATCATCAAAAGCATATGAGACTAGTATAGAAATACCTGAAGGGGTTAGAGGGAACAGAGTCTGAGCATACATGAAATCTAACATATGGCCTCTTCCCACAAGCAGAATAGAAAACATCATAATTCATGAGGTGGAGTTTAGAGTATGGTACTATAAAATTTCTTGTTTCATTAGTGGGGAAAATTAACCCTGGAAAAAAAATCCCTATGTGAAAAAGCATAAAAGCAGACCCAAAGGAACCAAAGATGGCTAACTAATATTAGTTTCATGGAACAAACTCAAAAATGTTTTTAGGGGCTGGACTTAGTAGTAAAGTGCTTGCCTAGCATGTGTGAAGCCCTGGGTTTGATCCTCAGCACCACATAAAGATAAACAAATAAAATAAAGGTATCCATCTACAACTACACATAAATATCTCAAAAAATATTTTTAGGAAAACAATAATGTTCATTACCCAACATATAAAATTCATAATGTGAATATCAAATAAAAATTAACAGGCATGCAAATAAGTAGAATAATGAGGAGAAAATTGACTAGTTGGAAGAGAAGCAGAAATATTATAAATGATAAAATTAGTAGACAGGAACATTAAGACAGTTATTATTACTGTATTCCATATGATCATGAAGCTAACAGAGGCTGAGAATGTGGCTCAAAGGTAGAATGCTTGCCGAGCACATGTGAAGCCCTGAGTTCAATTCCTGGCACCACAAAAATAATAAAAATAAATAACTAAATAGAAAAGTAAAGAAGAAGAAACTAATGGAAAGAGACTAAAGATGCTATGTAGAAAGAGAAATATAAAAACCTAAACTCAAATTTCTAGAAATGAAAACTATAATGTTTGAGATGGAAAATACCCTGTTATTGAATTAACAGCATATTAGACATGGCAGGATAAAACATTAGTGAACTTAATGTACAATACTAGAAACTAAAAAAATGAATGGAGGATAATATAAATGAGTGGAGAAAAATGAACAGAAAATCAGTGAATGGTGAAGGCATTCCTGCACCCGCTGTCTGACAGGGTCACAGTGTGGGGGATCCTGCAGCAGGGCCACACCATCTGGAAATCAAAACCATGGAGAATGTTAAGTGTTTTGTTCATGATACTCATGATATGGATAAAGGGGCATACATCAATCAATAATAAAAAAAAAAAAGTATGTATTGCCTGAGATTGCAGGAAAATTCCCAGAATGAGACTAAGGATACAATTAAGACATGCCCTGAAGTGTGTTTCAATATCTCTCAAGATACAAACAATAGTGTTATTTCTCAAGCCTAAGTAACAAGAAATATTTATCTCACAATTTACACTAAGTTAACAATTTACACTAAGACCCCCGTTCTAAAGCCAAAACCTGTGCAACAGCCTAGTTACAGAAAAACAATTGCTGTGCCAACAGTACAAGGACCACTGTATGTAGCTTAATTAATTAAAGGAAGATTATGGTATCCCCCTTAAGGACAAGAGGCTAATAAAAATACATTCCCCCCACCAACAGGCGGTCCTTTGTCTTACAGAGGAATTTATGATAAAAATGGGAAACACATAGTTAATATTAATGGCAAATAGGTTGAGGCAGAGAGCCTGCACTTTAATTAAAGAATACAAAGACCTAAGACTTGGTGTACTTTGACCAAGGATCAAAGAAACTCTGTAAAAAAAGCAGTAAATAGGTCATATGAAAAAAAAGGAAAATACCTTGGAGATTAAAAATAAAATAATGTAAAATTAACATAGATATATTTTAGAGGTACTTCAGAGTAGTAAGCTTTTAAGTAATAGGCTTTCACTATTTTAAGTGTGTCTTGCGGGAATTTTAGATTAGAAGTAAGAAAGCTTACCAATAATCACAGATATGCTTTAAAGTTAAAGATTAATGAAATAATTATAGATATGCTTTAAAGTTAAAAGTCAATAATAGGTCAGGAGACATGTAGTCTAGTTGCGTAGTGTAGCATCTAGTGATTGAGGTAAAAATGTAAAAGCTTAATCATGATTGGCAAAGGTTACAGGAAAATATTTTAAACAATGTACTTAATGTCTTAGGTAATCAATATATGTCAGAAAAGATTGTAACTCTTGAAAATTATGTAAATCAAAGAAGTTTTGGGCTTTGAGGCTATCTATTAACCACCTGAAAAAACACCTGCAAAAAAGGTAGTTCGAACACAAAACTATACCAAGGTATGTCATAATTACTTAAGACTATTAATCAAAAAAAATTTTTTTAAACCAACCAAAAAGGGATTCAAATGCACATTTTTTACAGAGAAACAAAGGCAAGGATCATTATAGAAGATCTCTTTTATGAAGCAATAAAAGATGGAAAGCAGTGAAAAAAAAATTTAAATGCTGAAAGAAAAAAATTATGAGCTTAGAATTCTTTGCCTGAGAAACAATTTCAGCTTTTATATGTAAAGCACATGTTTCATTTTCATTTTTGAAACACAATATTACCAGAAGATATACAATACTTGAAATCTTCAAGAAAATCCTTTAAGTAGAAAAAAATGTAAAAAGAAAAACTGACTATACAAAAAGAAATAAAGATCATCAGAAATATTTACATGGGAAATACAAATATTTTTTTCTTGTTTCTTTCAAAAATAATTGACCGTGTAAAGAAAAAATATCATGGAATTAAAAGCACATATAAAAATAAAATTTGTTAACAGCACAGAAGTGGAAATATAGGATTGTAAGGTGTTTAGGATGCATATGAAGTCATATGATATCAGGGAAGGTAGATATAAGATAAATATATGTATTATAAATCCTATAACAACCAACAAAAATGACATGACAAAGATGGTAAGACTGACTTGTAAAATACATTCAATCTAAGAGAAGGTAGAAAAAAAGGAAAGATAAAGTCAAATAAAACCAAGTAGTAAGATGATAGATTTAACTCAGCCATATAATAATCACATTTAATATAAATTATTTAAAAATTAGACTTATAAAAAGTAATAACCCTCTGCTATAGATTGAATATGGCTTGTACTTACCCAAACTCAGGTTGAGGATTAGTCTCTAATGAGAAGTGTTGGGACCTTCAGGAAGATTAATGTTTTTCTCATAGGTATGAGTTTTCTCTTATGGCACTGGATTGATCATAACAACAGAGGGCTGTTATAAAGCAAGCCTGATACCTCCTCTTAAGTCTCTTTCCCACATGTGCTCCCTCTGTTCATGTCTGCTTCCCCATTTGGATTCATTGTCATGATGTGACCCAGCACAAGGCCCTCACCATGGAAATGACCAGGTGCTAGTATCATGCTCTTGTACTTACAGAACCCAAATTGTAAGCTAAATCAACCTCTTTCTCTTTTAAAACACCAATCCTCATGTATATTGTTATAGTGACAGAATATGGACCAAGAAATCAACTTTAATGCAAATACATTAATAGGATAAAAGTAAAATAACAAAAAAAATATACCATGTGAACAGTAGTTGAAAGACATTTGGAATGGTGATATTAACATAAGATGAAGAAGATTTCAAAGGAAAAAAATATTACTTTGGATACAAACAAGATTCTTTCATAATGATAAAGTAGTCAACTCATAAACCAAAATATTTATATACCTAGTAATAAAGTTTAGAAGGTTTGGAAGACATAAAACAAACACTGATAATACAGCATGAATAAACAGACAATTTCATTTTACCTCTTTAAAATGCCAAGCCACTCATAAATTGATAGAACAAGTAGATATAAAGTCAGTAAGGATGCAGAAGACTTAAATATTGTAAAATCCAATACATATAAAATAAATAAAAAGATTGAATTAGACACCAAAAAACTTACACACAAAAAAAGTCAAATAATAGTTCACTGGCAAATTCTAAGAATAATTAACATAAATTCTTCTCAAGCTTTGACTTAGAAGAGGAGAGCATTCTTCCTAATTCATTCTAAGAAGCCAGTATTACCCTGATTCAAAGCTAAGCGAGACATTCCAAGAAAACTATAGATTAGTAACAATTAGAAGTATAGCTGCAAAAATCCCCAACAAAATGTTAGCAAACCAAATACAACTGCCTATGAAAAGGATTATACATTGCCAAATGGAATTTCTCCCAGGCATGTAATGTTGTTTCAAACTATGAAAATCAACATGAACACTATTTTATAGAATAAAACCAAATAGTTATCTAAAAAAAGCCAAATAGTTATCTCAGTAGACATATTTAAAAAATCCAATACCCTTTCATAACAAAAGCACTCAACAAACTTAGAAGAGGAATTCCTCAACCCAACAAAAAGTGCCTATAAAAATACAGTTAACAGTACATTTAATAGCAAAAGACTGAGAGATTTTCAGGACAAAATGAAGATGCCCATTCTTGTCACTTCTATCTTACATTTCTGTGGAAGAATATAATAAATAATAAATAAGCAAGAAAATGAAATAATAGTCATTCAGATTGGAAGGTAGTAAAATTGTTTCCATCTGAAGAAGCATAATAATTTATATGGAAAACACTAAAGAATTAATATGCATGAGTGCATGTGCAAACAGGTATACATACATGATTAGCACTAATAAGTTAATTCAGCAAAGTTGCAGGACATGAGATCTATATTTAAAAATCGGTTGTATTTTTTTACACTATGAAATAAAAACACAAATGTTAAGAGGGATCCAAGATGGCAGACCAGAGGAAGGCAGCATTCTGTGTCACTTTGTGACCTGGGACTTAAGTAGTGAGAATACCGTTTCTCCATGAGCGATATTCCTGCTCCCACACAGGTGAGATAAGGAGAAAGACCAGGCCCTCAGATCACATGAGTAGGTCCAAAAAGAGATCCTTGAGGTGCAGTCAGCCTTTGGGGATAAGAGGGTCCCATACTCCACTTCCAGGTGCCCTCCAACCAGGACCAACTCTCCCACCCTTGTTACCTTCACAATCCTGAGGACGGAGATACCAGCTAATAACAGACAACAGCACCTAACAATACACAACACCACCTATTGGATGAGAAGGGAAGCAAGAAGGATACTGATCTCCAACCAAAACAATCCCTCTTTCTTCATTCAAGATTTTTTTTTCTTCTCTCTATTCTCCCGCCCTTACATCCCCAACATATGTGAAACCAAGTACTATGCTTGAATTAGGATTTTGAGGACTTGGGCATCTGAATTGTATTTTACAGTTGTGTTGTACATTCCTTTTTCTTTTTTTTCCATCATTTTTTACTATTTAACTTTTTTTTAATTTTTCTTGATATATGTGTGTGTTTGTTTTATGTACTCTACAGTCTTCCAACATACTTGTCTACCCTAAATTACTTCCTCTCTATTTTCCTGCTATTAACCTCTTCTTTAGATTTCTCTTTCACACTTCCTAAGATATAATAACTCTATATCTTCACCTCCTACCTCCTCAGCATATCATCCTACACCCCCCTGTTTTTTTCTCCACCATCAGAAATTGTAAACCCTTTTACAAACCTAATGATTATATTGTAGATAATAAATGAATTCACCATTTTGTACATTGTAAACAAACTGTAAATATCTTAATAGCAAATATTTGTTTTTAGGATGTATATTGTTTATATTGGGATTTGATAACATTTCCTTCACCTCAAAGGAGAGGTATTGGAACCCTACAGGGGCACTATAATGCCTCAAATCCACAGTGCCTGAAGGGAAGACACACAAGCAACATGAAAAGAGAAGGGAAGAAAGTGCCTCAAACCAATCAAGACACCACATTATTCAAATCCATGGACAGCACAGCAGAAGGAATTAGAGAGAAGGAGTTCAAGTTGTACATAATTAAAATGTTCTGTGAATTAAAGGATGATATAAGACAGCAAATATGTGCAGCAAAAGATCATTTTGACAAAGATCTACATAAACAAATACAGGAAGCAAAAGATTATTACAATAGGGAGATAGAGGTTCTAAGAAAAAAACAAACAGAAATCCTTGAAATGAAAGAAGCAATAAACAAAAGTTCAATTGAAAGTATCACCAACAGATTAGAGCACTTGGAAGACAGGACCTCAAACAATGAAGACAAAATATATAATCTTAAAAGAATGTGGACAACACAGTGAAAATGGTTAAAAACCATGAGCAGAACATTCGAGAAATATGGGATAGCATACAAAGTCCAAATTTAAGAGTTATTGGGATAGAGAAAGGCATAAAGTTCCAAACCAAAGGAATGAACATTCTATTCAATGGAATAATATCAGAAAATTTTCCAAACATGAAGAATGAATTGGAAAACCAAATTCAAGAGGCTTACAGGATGCCAAATGTACAAAATCACAACAGATTCATACCAAGGCACATTACAATGGAAAGGCCTAACATACAGAATAAGGAGAGAATATTAAAAACCATGAATGAAAGAAATCAGATTACATATAGGGGAAAACTGATTATATTATGTGCAGGTTTTTTTTTTCAACCCAGACCCTGAAAGCTAGAAGATCCTAGAACAACATATATCAAGCTCTAAAAAGATGCAAACCAAGAATCTTATATCCAGCAAAATTAAGCTTTAGATTTGATGATGAAATAAAAACCTTCCATGATAAACAAAAACTAAAAGAATTTACAGCTCAAAAGCCTGCACTACAAAATATTCTCAGCAAAATATTCCATGAAGAGGAATTGAAAAACAACAATAAAAGTTAGCAAAGGGAGGTATTACACTAAAGAAAAAAACTAATAAAAGGGGGAAACCAAGTCAAGGTAAATATGAAAACTAAATTAAAATGGCTGGTAATACAAATCATGTCTCAATAATAAACCTGAATGTTAATGGCCTGAACTCACTAATAAAAAGACATAGACTGGCAGATTGTATTAAAAAAAAAAAGACCCAACAATATGCTGCCTCCAAGAGACTCATCTCATAGAAAAAGACATCCACAGACTAAAGGTGAAAGCTTGGTAAAAATCATACCACTCACAAGCACTTCAGAAGAAAGCAAGGGTTTCCATCTCATATCAAAAAAGTAGACTTCAAGCCAAAGTTAATAAAAAGGGATAGAGAAGGATATTTCATACTGCTTAAGAGAAACATTCATCAACAAGACAATAACAATAATAAACTTATATGCCTCAAACAATGGAACATCCACATTCATCAAACAAACTCTTTGTCAAGTTCAAGAGTCAAATTGACCACAACACAATAATTCTGGGTGACTTTAACACACCTCTTTCACCACTGGATAGACCTGCCAATCAAAATCTGAACAAAGAAACTATAGAACTCAATAATACAATCAATAACTTAGACTTAACTGACATATATACAGTATTTCATCCTTCAATGAACAAATAAACTTTCTTCTCAGCAGCACATGGATTCTTTCTTTAGAATAGACCATATATTATGCCACAAAGCAACTCTTAGCAAATATAAAAAAGTAAAGATACTACCCTGCATTCTATCAGATCATAATGGAATTAAATTAGAAATCAATGATAAAATAAAAAATAAAAGCTACTCCAACACCTGGAGACTAAATTATATGCTACTAAATGAACAATGGGTTGCAAAAGACATCAAGGAGGAGATTAAAAAATTCTAAGAGGTGAATGAGAACACAGATACAATGTATCAAAATCTCTAGGACACTATGAAGGCAAATTCAAAAGGAAAATTTGTTGCATGGAGTTCATTCCATAAAAGAAAAAAAAAGTCAACAAATGTATGATTTAACATTACATCTCAAAGCCCTAGAAAAAGAAAAACAAATCAACACTGAAAGCAGTAGAAGACAGAAAATAATTAAAATCAGAGTTGAAATCAGTGAAATTGAAACAATTGAAAAAACTGACAAAACAAAAAGTTGGTTCTTTGAAAAAATAAATGAAATAGATAAACACCTGGCTGTGCTAATAAAGAGAAAAAGAGAGAAAACTCAAATTACTACAGTACAATATGAAGAAGAAAATATCACAACAGACACATCTGAAATACAGAAGATAATTAGAAACTATTTTGAAAACTTGTCCTCCAATAAAATAGAAAATATCGAAGGCATTGACAAATTTCTGGAGTCATATGATTTGCCCAAATTGAATCAGGATGATATACACAATTTAAACAGATCAATTTCAAGTCATGAAATACAAGACAGCCATCAGAAGCCTACAAACCAAGAAAAGCCCAGGACAGGATATATACACAGTCAAGTTCTATAAGACCTTTAACAAAGAACTAATACAAATATTCTTCAATTTATTTCAGGAAATAGAAAAAGAGGGAGAATTTCCAAACTCATTCTATGAGGCCAATATCACTCTGATTCCAAAATCAGGCAAAGACACATCAAAGAAAGAAAACTTCAGATCAATATCTCTAATGAACATAGATGCAAAAATTCTCAATAAAATTCTGACAAATCAAAAACATATCACAAAGATAGTGCTCCATGATCAAGTGTGGTTCATCCCAGGGATGCAAGGTTGATTCAACATATGGAAATCAATAAATGTAATTCATCACATCAATAGAATTAAAGATAAGAACCATATGATCATCTCAATAGATGCAGAAAAAAGCATTCAACAAAATATAGCACTCCTTCATGTTCAAAACCCTATAATAACTAGGAATAACAAGAACATATCTGATCATTGTAGAAGCTGTCAATGCCAAGCCCCAGCTCAACATCATTCTGAATAGAGAAAAATTGAAAGCATTCCTGCTGAGAGCCATAGCTAAGTAAGAATGATGCATGGCATGACCCAGGTCATTTGCAGTGACATTGCATGAAAGGTGACCTTGCTCAAGGACCAGGGCGGATCAGGGTTTAGGGCGTTCCTTGGGTTTAGGGCAGTTCCAGGTTTAAGGTGGACCCTGCTGGGAATAGGGCGTATCCTGCTGCCTCAGGTGCCTCACCAGCTCCTTGAGTTCCCGTTGAGTTCTCGGGGGATTCAGAGAGTATTTTGGGATGCAGAGCCCAGTGGAAGCGGGGATTTCCCCAGAACGTGCGTGTAGGGTGCCGGTGACAGTTCGGGAATAAAGAGTTGCTGTTTGAATCTACAAGGTGTGAGTGGCTCGTGATTTTGTGCCCAGCCAGACTGCGGCACATTCCCTCTAAAAACTGGAACAAGACAGGGACGCCCTCTTTCACCACTTATATTTAATATAGTTCTTGAAACACTGGCCAAAGCAATTTAAACAGATGAAAGAAATTAAACAGCTACAGATGGGAAAAGAAGAACTCAAATTAGCACTATTTGCTGACGATATGATTCTATACCTAGAAGACCCCAAAAATTCCACCAGAAAACTTGTAGCACTAGTAAATGAATTCAGCAAAGTATCAAGATATAAGATCAACACCCATAAATCAAAGGCATTCCTGTATATCAGTGACAAATGCTCTGAAAAAGAAACTAGGAAAACTATCTCATTGACAATAGCCTCAAAAAAAAAAAAACTTGAAAATCAAGCTAACAAAAGAGGTGAAAGACCTCTACAATGAAAGCTACAGAACGCTAAAGAAAGAAATTAAAGAAGACCTTAGAAGATGGAAAGATCTCCCCTGTTCTTGGATAGGCAGAATTAATATTGTCAAACTGATGGTACTACTAAACACTGTTATACAGATTTATCTGTTATACATATTTAATGTAATTCCAATAAAAATCATAATGACATTCCTCACAGAAATAAGCAAGAGACCCAGAATAGCTAAAGCAATCCTTAGCAGAAAGAGAGAAGCAGGCGGCATCGCTATACCAGAACTTAAACTATACTACAGAGCAATAGAACCAAAAACAGCATGATATTTGTACCAAAATAGGCTGGTAGTCCAATGGTACAGAACAGAGAATACAGAGACTAACCCATATAATTATAGTTATCTTATATTAGACAAAGTTGCCAAAAAACATGCATTGGAGAAAAGATAGCCTCTTCGATAAATTGTGCTGGGAAAACTGGAAATCCATATGCAACAAAATGAAATTAAATCCCTATCTCTCACCATGCACAAAACTCAACTTAAAATAGATCAGGGAATTAAAATAGACCTAGGAATTAAAGCAGAGACCCTGCATCTAACAGAAAAAAAAAGTAGGCTCATCATATTTGATTAGGCCCCTATTTCCTTAATAAGACTCCTGTAGTGCAAGAATTAAAATCAAGAATTAATAAATTGGATGGATTAAAACTAAAAAACTTCTCAGCAAAAGAAACAATAAGTGAGGTGAATAGAGGGCATACAGCTTGGGAGCAAATTTTTATCACTTGCATATCAGATAGAGCACTAATCTCTAGGGTATATAAAAAAGTCCAAAATCTAAACACCAAAAAAACAAATAACTCAATCAATAAATGGGCCAAGGAACTGAACAGACACTTATCAGAAGGTGATATAGCATCAATCCACAAATATATGAAATAATGTTCAACATCTCTAGCAATTAGAGAAATGTAAATCAAAACTACTCTAACATTTCATCTCACTCCAGTCAGAATGGCAGCTATTAAGAATATAAATGACGATAATTGTTGGCAAGGATGTGGGGGGAAAAGGCACACTCATGCTTTGTTGGGTGGGACTGCAAAGAGGTGCAGCCAATATAGAAATCAGTATGGAGATTCCTTGAACAACTGGGAATGGAACCACCATTTGACCCAGCTATCCCACTCCTCTGTCTATACCCAAAGGACTTAAACACAGCATAATAGAGGGACACACCACACCAATGTTTATTGCAGCACAATTCACAATAGCTAAACTGGGAACCAACTGCCGCAGTCTAGCTGGGCACAAAATAACCGAGCCACCACAAAAGCCTTGTAGATTCCAACAGCAACTCTCTATTCCCGAACTCTCACAGGCACTCTACACGCACGTTCTGGGAAAATAACACACACTCCACCAGGTTCTGCGTCCCAAATACCCTCTGAATCCCGCAATAACTCAATGAGAACTCAAGGAGCGGGCACTTGAGGCAGCAGGATACGCCCTATTCCCAGCAGGATCCACCCTAAACCTAGAACCGCCCTATTCCCAGCAGGATCCACCCTAAACCCGGATCCACCCTCATCCAGCAGGATCCACCCTAAACCCGGAGCTGCCCTAATCCCTGAGCAAGGTCACCTTTCATGCAATGTCACTGCAAATGACCTGGGTCCAAGGCAAGCCCATTTCCACAATGGAGAGTCCTCCCTCTAAGCAACATTGGGTAGGCTGACAAGGAAATTGCCATGCGTCATTCCTACTTGGCTGTGGCTCTCAGCAACCAACCTAGATGTCCTTCAGTAGATGAATGGATAAAGAAAATGTGGTATATATACACAATGGAATATTACTCAGCAATGAAAGAGAATAAATCATGGCATTTGTAGGTAAATGGATATTTGGAGTTGGAGAATGTAATGCTAAGTGAAGTTAGTCAATCCCCCAAACCAACTGCCCAATATTTTCTCTGATATAAGGAGGCTGATTCATAGTGGGGTTAGGAGGGGGACCATGGGAGGATTAGAAAAACTCTAGATAGGGAAAATGGGTGGGAGAAAAAGGGAGGGGCTATCAGGGTAGACAAGACAGTGGAATAAGATGAACGACATTACCCTAAATACATGTATGAAGACATGAATGGTGTTACTATACTTTATATACGATCAGAGATAGGAAAAATTGTGCTTTATATGTGTAATATGAATTATAATGCATTCTGCTATCATAACAAACTAGAATAAATTTTTTTAAAAAATGCAAATGTGAAGTTAATGCAACAATTCCATTTGCAACAGCAAATGTGCATGACTTTTAAACTAAAAACTGCAAAACACTGCTAAAACATTAAAGAGAAGTAAGATAAAAGCCACCTGGTATTCTTGGTTTGGTAAACTTAGTAAAATTAAGACACCAATACTTTGTAAATTGATATGTATACTCAGTGCAATTACTACAGAATTCCAATGACTTTATTTTTTTCAGAAATTATGAACATTGATCCTAAAACTCATATGAAAATGCAAGTGAATTCAAAGTAAGCAAATAATCTTTGGAAAGAAGAAAAGACATTGAAAATTCCTATTTCCAGATCGTAAGCCTTACTACAAAGCTAACATAATCAAGATGGTGTAGTACTGACATAAAGAAAGACATACAACTCAATGGAATAGAATTGAGAGTTTATGTGTTTATGGTCAACTGATTTTTAAGAAGAGTGTCAATACCATTTCATGAGGAATAAATCATCTTTTTAATGCATGGTGCCATGACAACCAACATCCACATGTAAAAACAAGAGCTAGCTGGACCCCCCCTACTATACTTTAAACAAATCAAAGTTCTAAATTTAAAGAGAAAAAGTTCTAAAAATTTTAGAATGGAACATAGGTCTAAATCTTCTTGTCCTCCTATTGGACAGTAATTTCTTAGACATCACAACAAAAAATAAAAAGTAGATAAATTGTACTTCACCAAATTAAAGAAAGTGGAAAGACAATCCACAGGTTGGGGGATAATGTGTATAAACTATATATCTGATAAAGGTTTATTACCAAAGATACATAAAGAACTCTTTCAACCCAACAATAAAAAAGATTAATTTAAAAATTGACAAAGGATTTGTATATATTCTCCAAAGAAGATGCATAAACAGCAATAATCACAGAAAGATATATTCAATATCATCAGTCTTCAGGGAAATGCATACCAAAACCACCTCATCCCTGTTCCCTGAGCCCCATTTTTATTTATTAATTAATTTATTTATTAATGCAGAAAACAACAATTTTTTTTGGTTAATTTGTTTTTCTGTTTCTTTAGTCACTTCAGTTGCACATTCTGCCAGTTCTGAGCATCTCCCTTCACTTAAGGTAAGAAGGCTCCTGCAAGTCTACATGATCGGAGGCATCTTTCCCGGAGTTCTCTCTCTGACATCTACCATAGTGTATCTCACTTGTGTGTCCTTGGTCATCAGCATTTATTCCCACTGGTATCTGATGACTATGTTTTGTCTACTGGCCTTCATTAGCATAAGGCATACAGACTGAAACATCACTTTAGGCTCATCCTCAGATAACTTCAAGTTCTTTGTCAGATAACTTCAAGTTCTTTGTCAGATAACTGCTGGTCCTATCTCATCTACCAAGGATATAAGGTATTACTGCTCTCTGATATTTCTCTCATGTCACCTATATAGCTGTCTATATTCTACTATTCCTATGCTATTCTAATTCTGCCACTCTCCTGAATTACAGCCTGTTAAAGCTTTTCTAGCAAACTCTTGAAACTAAACCTTGGTTCAGGGAATATTTCTGTTAAACTTTCCATTTCTTGGGATTTTATCTGAAAGACAAGATATGGGTCTTTTTTTATGGATGTTATCTCCAAACATAAAGACCTGTCTTAAATAAAGACTCATGACTGAGACTACTTTGCATTATTTGGAGTTACTGAGTGATGAGGTGGTAATGATTTATATCTGCATTCCCATCATTCTTTTAGTTCCCAAATGGCAGGGCCTATACTTCTGTTTTACTCCTGATGGCATCTGGCATAATAGTCATTCAATATTTACCAAGCAAATATTTACTAATATGTACCTAAGTATTGGATAGACAAATGATGACTCAGCTTACATGTCCCTGCCGTTGTCCAAAACAAATTTATTGCCTACTATTAAAGATTTTGCTTTTGACTGCAGTGACTTCTTGGAACATACAGCATGGCAGATGGGTTGCAAGAGATGAGAAACACAAGCCTAAGAAAAGAGTCTATGGGACATGATACAGTGTGATCAAGAAGAAATTAACCAGTCAGTACGTACAGCATAGGCAAATTTATTTTTCTAAATTAAAGAAGTAAAACAATGAAGAAAGAAAATATTTCAGAAATGTCTTTCTATGCATAAGTAATATTTCCCACTTTTTTTTTCTTGTGTTTCTGGATATTGAACCCAAATAGGGCCTGCTCATGTTATGCAAGAGCTCTACACTGAGCTAAATCCCTAGCCCTTTTAAATACTTTTCTATTTGAGACAAGATCTTACTAAGTTGGCCAGGCTGGGCTATAACTTGTGATCCTCCTATCTCAATTCTGGAGGAGCTGGTATTACATGTATGCTATCATGCTGTGCCAAAGTGCTTTTATTACTTGCAGGTCTTTCTGACCAAAATAGATGCAAATAAATATTTGTTAGATGACAAATGATAGCACTGGGAAGATGTTAAAAATTGCTATGGTAAATGAGCTCAAAGCTATAGTGATAAGAAACCTTGTCCTGTAACAATGAGAAACTCGGGTATTTGAAGTCATATCGGTAGGAATGGAACATCCCACTCTGCTTGAGGACATAAGCAAAGATTGGTATATGACCCAGAGAAACAGCCTGGACTTATAACTTAAGATCATAAGTTAGAGGACATAACATTTCACATTTACCTTAATTTTGTAGTTTTTATAGGATCTTGAGTCTGTCATTCACAGACAATAGTCAGTGTATTGTTTTTGACAGAACCCTAAATGGTTTTTGGCGAGACATGGTGAGGACAAGAGATTTTTGTCCTTTTGAGTAATTGTTACTTGCTTAACAATAACTTTCTTCTCCTGTACAAAGATTAGTGATATCTACTCAAAGTTGATTTCTGTTTCCCTTATGCTTTGTTCAGAATCATTCAGCACAAGCCATATACATCACTCTAATATCCTCTGTTTCCTATTTTTTAAGACACTCCTGGGTTTCCCATGGTTTATGGTTTGCCTTTCTTGAAACTTAACTTTGATGACCTTTTACGATACAAAAGACAGTGTCAGTATGTTTGCAATGGCTTGGGGTGACGAGATGAATTCATACTGCCCATTATTTTAAAAATTAATCTATGAGCATTATTGTCCTGCATGGGAAATATCATAAATATTATAAATTTAAGGAATCTAATGCAGTTCAATATCTGAGAGGCAAGAGAAACAAAAGAAGAAAGAAGAGGGAAAAACAATGAAACCAGTGTCTACAGAATACCCCAGGAACCCAAGACCGCCAGGTAGGAAGTGGTTAGTCCCCACTAAACTTGCTGTTCCAACCAGAAGCTCGGAGGCTGTGCGCATGCGCAGGACTCCGCTCCCTTAGCTGGGTCTCATCTGCATCCGGGTCCTCGGGCTTCGCCCTCCCAGTGCCGGCTGGGGTCGCTCGCGGGTTGCTGAGTGCTGCTGTTTCCCGCTGTTCCAGCCTCGGAAAAGCCAGAGAGTTGGTGAGTTGGGGGATCGGTCCTAGGAGGGAACTTGGGCGGGGACCTGGCTAGCGGTTAGCCTGTGGAGCTTTGTGCCTTGATAGACCAGAGCCGGGTTGGGGTCCCTGGAGGCTCGGGGCGGGGGACCTGTGGTTCCCCGGCCTAGACCCTTTCGAACCTGGCTGGTCGTCCTCTCCGGAATTGGGACACTAATTCCTTGTCCCCTTTTCTCGCGCGCCTTTCTCAGGACTCTTCTCCCGACATTTTTAGAAATTCGTAACAGCCATCCTCATTTGCATTCGCTGTAGTTTGCGGAATGACTGGGCCCAGCCAGTCACGCATTTGAGGTGGGCTGCAGACCTCACGGTCCCGAGAAGCCACAGGCTTCTCCGCTGCTTCTCCCAGCTCTTCAGGATCCTGCGCCTGCCGATATGGCCAGGCCGCCCATGCTGCTTTTCTGGTCCAAGCTTCAGAAACCTTTTCAGATCAGGTACAGGGTGCAGTAGGGAGAAGCTTAGAACAGAGATGTCTGGATTCTTGTTCTGGCCATTCCACTAACTAGCAGTGTAACTTAAGTGTTATAGAAGTTCCCATCCAGTTCTCAAGTTCACAGGTTTGTGTTCAGCTGCCAGTTCCCTAACTGATGCACATCAGAAATGAATCAGCACCTGCTGGAAGGGCTGGTGCTGTATTGTTTTTTTTAAATGCCTTCTGGTCACAATGCTGGAGAATTCCATGAAGCCCCAGCAGTTTGGATCTCTGAAGACTGGCAAAAACCGAAAAGGGCACATCTTAAAATTTTGAAGACTTTCTTTCCTCTGGGTGAGGTGATTTGTTTAGGACTTTTGGAGGTGAAGTCTATGCCCTGTAGAGAGTTACAAGTAAACAAACAAGCTAGGTGTGGTGGTCCACACCTGTAATCCCAGTGACTTGGGAAGCTGAAGCAGGAGGATTGCAAATTCAAGACCAGCGTGAGCAATGTAGACCCATCTCAAATTTAAAAAAAGGACTGGCGATGCGGTTTAGTGTTAAGATGCTCAAGGGTTCAGTCCCCAGTGCTCCCCCAAAACGGGAGGGGGGGAGGGGGGAACAAACACTTGCCTATACCTTGCTTTGAGAGACTTGCTTGAATCTTTTTGCAATTAAATATATTGTGTTCTTTTTTCAAATTTAACCCAATTCTAAGAATCACCTATGGTATATCTGCAGCTTTCTTAGGCTCCCATTTCACATATGTTGAAACACTGCCTAGGAAGAGGGGCCTAAGTATCTGTATTTTTAACAAACATCTTAAGTGATTCTCAACCAATGTGGCATATTTGGAGAACCAGTCTTTGAATCACATACACCTCCACCTCTGTCTAAAACTATTTAATAGCTTTAAGAACTTTAGCAATAAATCTCTTAGAGTTGCAGTTTTCTTCATTTGAAAAGAAAGGATGATAATTTCAACCTCAGGAATTATTGTTTCTATGGCCTTTGTGTCTATTGAACCAAGCATAGTGCTTAGCATATAGTAGATTTTCATAAATTGGATAAGCTAAGAAAATAGTATGCCCAGGACGTAGAAGAAACTTGAAAAGATCTAATGTCCTTCCTGCTCCTTACAGCTTTTTTTTTCTTTTTATTAAAAGCTTGCAGACTATTCTTCTTAGAAGTAAATATGTATCTTTGATGATCATATCAGCCAGCAATTATTTTTCCTTTTTTGGTGTGATTATAAAATTATTTTTGATATTAGGTTATTGATAAAAGGAAGATGAGTCCATTTGTTTGGCTGAATTTGACAGTATAAATGCTATTTACATCTTGTTATGCTAGAATTCTAGATTATGGTGGTCATAATTTTTATTGTTTTGTCAGAATTCTAACTATATTCATTGAAATAAGATCTTTTTTGACTTATTAATTTAAAACATTTGACTTAATACTCTGAAAAGTGTGTGGGTGCAGAACTCAGTAATGCTGAAGCCATGTCAAAAGGATTGGTGTTAATGAATGACCTATTTAAATATAAAACTAAGAATTAAAATCTAAGAATTAATATAGAATATTGATTGTGTATATGTTATAAATCTTTGCTATATAAAAATCACATTTCTGCATAAATCAAGAGATGTGAATTAGTGTTAAAAATGCTAAAATCCACATTTTCATGATAGATCAATCCATAACTCATTTCAGTATCCATATAATAGTTTTTCTTTACTTTAATCTTTTAAAACCTAAAATTAGTTTTTGTGAAGCATTTCCCCCCCAGTTCAGCAGTTTCTTTAGTTTACTTTGTTTTCTTCTGTTTATTTGCTTTTTATTAAAAGTAGCATGTCTAATATTATCTCATTCTTAAAAATTATTTATTTGCATTGGTATCTGCAATGATATATACCTAGCGATGAGAATTATTTCTGAGTAGTGGGATTTAAACATTGTTTAACAGAAAAGAGATTTGGTTATTCTGTTATGCCCTGAGTTTTAGCAAGTAACCTAAAATTTGCTTAGTAATGATTGTTACTATTAACTTGTAATCAACAAATGACTACTGCTCTGTTTCTCTTTAGGATTATTTTATATTGCTTTAGTAGGAGTATGTGTTATACCTATATACAGTGTATGTGGTGCTTTTTATATTAAGAATGCCTTAATTTGAATTCTGGCTTTGTTACAACCTATGTGAGTTCAAATTGTGGGAGTCCATTTTCTTATCTAAAACTGGGAATTTTATTTATTCTTTCCAAGATTATTATAAGCATTAATATGTTTATTTAAATGACCTGACCCACTGTTTAAAACCTAGAATTATTAATTACTGTTTTTAAAGTATAGATTATATTTTATTATGTGCATGTTCTTCTTAATAATTCCCTTTTTAAAATCATCAATATATTACACTTCTATTTGAGTGTCTGTAAAATACTTAAAGTGCTCTACAATGGATTTTTCTCAGGTTGGAACTTCTTGTGTTGGAAGCTGTGTATCACTATAATGAGGCTTGTGATTCTTGATAATTATGACTTGGCTAGTGAATGGGCAGCCAAATACATCTGTAATCGCATCATTCAGTTCAAACCTGGACAGGACAGATACTTTACACTGGGCTTACCAACAGGTAATAAACCACTTTTTAAATTTTAGAGACCCAGGTTATCTAAGATTGTGAAATTGTAAAGTTTCTCTTAGTAAAATATTTTTTCTATACATTTCTTGCCATAACACTGATTGAACCTAATGGCTTTATGTCAGAAGTTTATATATAATCTAGTATTTTATATATATATATATATATATATATATATATATATATATATATATGTTCATATATATGCATATATATATAATCTAGTATCTAGTATAGCCTATTATCTAGTCTAATCTAGTATCTAGTATATATATTATATATAATCTAGTATCTACATTTTATTACTATTTTTAAAAAATTCTGTTTTACCTACTGTTCGGAAATGCAGTAGGGAATTTCCTAACAAATTTTGATCATTATATTTTTGTGTTCATTTTTATAAGTTATTTGTTTTTAGGAGCATTATTTTCACTATTAATACAATTTCTTAATACCTTACCTTTCTTATTAATCACAGGAGGTACCTAAGCATGTGTTGCTTCTTAATTTTACATCACCTGTCATCATCTCTTATTAGCCTTTTATTATTTATTTTCCTTCAAATATAGAATGTTATAATTGAAAAATTATAAGACTGCTATTTCTTTATCACAGAATAAACAAAACATTAATTATAATTATTGAATTCAGTTTTCTGTTAAGTCTTGTCTTAAAAAATGACCAGGAAGTGTGCCATTTGATCTTATGGCTCTTCATTTGGTATTTTTAACCTTTGACTTTGCAAAGGATATTATACCTAGAGTCAGAACCACTTCTTGGTTATTTCAAGGCAGTTATTTTATATAACTACACTTGTTTCCTTATCTGTAAGAAGGGTAGGAATAATAATAACTTAAAATGCTGTTTGGAGGCTCAACTAAGTTAGTATTCCATAAGTCCCCTGCATACTGAATACTCTATAAATTCAAGGCTCTCATAATGTTTTAATCAAATAGACAATTTTCTCCTGTTCCTCCTCCTATACATTCCAACTACATAAAAGTTAATCTCAGATGTTTTCTGCTTTGGTGATTTGCATGACTAATATTTCTCAAGTTGATTTTGTTTATTGTTTTGCTTTTTCCTTTTTGGTCTGGGACAGTAGATGTTGGTGAGAACAGCAGAGGGGGATTTTTTTTTTTTAAATTATGCACAACAGTACTGTACACTTACAGCAGCACCCTCAGTTCTGTAATGTGAGGTGGTCATTGAATGTGACTTCACAGTATCAGTTTGTCTACTGTTATCCTGGGTTACTTTAAGCCTAACTGTGCCCATCACATTTCTTAATTATCATGCAGAAGTAAATGCTTATTTGAATTTGGAAACAGAAAAACTTCAGAATTTTAAATGCTAGCAGTGCTGAACATGTTTTTATGTATATAGATCTACAACTTTAGCTTTAATTTTGGTAGTGTAACTGCTTAGTGATGCTCCTACAAGGGGAGTATCTCTGGATAACTCTTATTGATGTTTTCCCCTATTCATTTTCATTGACTATTGACATGATAATTATGTTCTCCTTCCTGATGCTTTTAAAATTTGAACATAAATACATGTGATTGCAGCTAACATGCTATAGAATAATTATTCTCCCACCCAGCACAATTGCTGGGGAATAGCTCTTCAGTATATATTTACTGAAGTGACATTAATGGGCTTGACATTTAAAGGTCTGCATGCTGAGAACTTGACCTGCCTCCCAACCTTATTCCCACCATTCCCAAACACTGAATTGACTCGGTGAATTGAACTGCCTGTAGTTCAAAGAATAGGACTAAACTTGCTGACTTCTTTGCTTCATTTCCATTCATGTTGCTAGCATGGTATATAGTGGAACCCAGGAGATTTGAAACTAGACAGATCTAGATTTGAATCTCTGACTTCACAGCCATTTGATATTTGGCAAATTCTTCTCTTTTTTACTCATTTCTTTCATCCTCAGAATAAGAAAGATAGTGTCAGTTTCCCAAGGTTGTGAGATTTACATAAGGTGATGTGTGAAAACAAAAGATAATGTCTTTGGGCCTCCTCCCCTGTCTCTGGTCTGTTTTCAATCACAACTGTGCTGTTCCCTTTGTCAGAATTTCAGACTTTTTTAAAGAGTTAATTAAAATGCCATCTTTTTTTTTTAAAATTATTTTCCCAACTAGCAACACTATAATCTTTTTGATTAGACTTCTTTTAGGTTATTTAAGATTTTCCTTGTGTCATGGTTATTTTGTTCTTAGTTATCCCTATATTACCAGTTCTTATCATACAGAAAAAAATCCTGGTAATCTTTATTTGATCTGAATTATAGTGAGGACTTGCTAAATGTTACTAAATAACAATAACAAACAAAGTATTAAAATTCCCTTAACCAGTTCCCTCTGTACCATATCTTTCATTCGTTTATCTAGATTAAAAAGTAGAAAATGAATGTGTTTTTTTGTCCTTATCATTGTGACAGTTTCTCACTTTTTTATTCATATATTCTTAAGGAACTCTTCTAATTCTCTTAACAATGAAAAAACAAGATTCATTAATCCTTCTAGAGAGGAAAAAGAGAAGCATATTTATCCATCTTTGAGATTTCGTGTCAATGAAAGAATAGTTCTTTGCAAAAGAATTATAAAGTTTAACCACATAATTTTTACATTATTAATTGCAGTTGAAAATAACATGCTTAGTTTTCAGAAAATCTATTACTTTTCTGTTTTTTTTTTAACTTTGTGTTTATTATTTATAGCCATTTCTATAACTGTCATCTCAAATGAGAGGCAGCTTTTTGTTTTTTGAGGTTTTTAAATTTACTTTTTAGTTTTAAGTGGACACAGTATCTTTATTTTATTTTTATGTGGTGCTGAAGATGGAACCCAGTGCCTCAGGCATGCTAGGAGAGGTCCTCCCCGCCCCTTGCAGTTTTTTACACCCAAATTTCCTCTTTTTATTTGATTTTTGTTGTTGTTGTTCAGAGACTGTTAATTTCTAACAAACTTTTACATGCTACTTGGGTATATATTTTATATGTAGGTTTTGTATTTTCTTTCTCGTGATGGTTGTACTAGGAACCAATACTCCAATCAGAATTGGGAAGGTCAGATTAGTTGTTTTAGAGTGCTGTCAATCTAACATGAAAAAAATAGAGCAAATTTAGAAAACAATGAAGGAGACCATTTGCAATTGGCTAAATCTATTTCTTCATTGTGTCATATCATGAATCACCAACAAACAAATCTCTTTCCAAATATCAATTAATTTTATAAAACATATAAAAGAATCATATTATAAAAACTAAAATCAGGGGCTGGGGTTGTGGCTCAGTGATAGAGTGCTTGCCTAGCATGGGTGAGGCACTGGGTTTGATACTCAGCACCACATAAAAATCAAATAAAGTTATTGTGTCTATCTACAGCTAAAAAATAAATAGTTAAAACAAAAACAAAACTAAAATCAAGCACTCACTGCCAAGATTCCATTTCCTAGAAGTTCTCTCTGTTTTAAATACTTAACACTTCTGATTCTCATTTACACATTTTAGTTGATATGTGCTAAAGATAACAGGAAATGAAAAACAGGAACTCTAGTTAAAAAGCTGTATGGCTAAAGTTCCTCACTCTCAATTTCAAAATTTACTGTAGGAGCAGTACTTAAATTTAGCACTAGTTCTCTTTTTTGTTAAGTGGTCAACACTTATCCTATTTATGTATCAATTTATACTAGAACTTGAGTTTATTTTATTTCATTTTTCAAAAACTGGGGTGTTTAGTTTTCTTTTAATTCAAATATGCTCTTTACAAGGTAGCTTGTAAAGAAGCTAATGTATATTTGTTAATTGGGTATGTATTTAGATTAATAATTGCCTAATAAATTAAAAATACAGAATACAGTTAAGAATTGAAGTAAGCATATAGAAATGTTTTTTAAGATGAATTTTCAAGTTATGTTAGAAAATGGAATCTTTATCTATTTTAGGGAGTACACCTTTAGGATGTTATAAAAAACTAATAGAATATCACAAGAGTGGAGACCTTTCTTTTAAATATGTGAAGACTTTTAACATGGATGAATATGTAGGTAAGCTCTTCTTGAATTACATATTATGTTTTTAATTAAATGAATATATTTTTAGAAAATATATATATTTAATTTATGTCTTGAATATAATAGGAATATACCACTTCATGTTGAGATTGGGAATTCACATAAAAATTTGTATTTTTTATGTGGATAACACAGTATAGTAGCAAGAATACAAGAGGAGAATACATGACTGGCCACTTACCAGTCATGCAACTTTGAGCCAATCCATTCACATTTTATGGTCTCTTTTTTTCTCTCTTTTTTCCCTTAAGGCACAGTTAAAACTAGTGATGTGAGGATAAATTAATGTATGTAAAAGTAATTAGTAAAATATATGTTTCAGATTAAAAACCATATGTAACTGTGAAGCTTTTTTTTTTTTTAATAATGTATTGAGTGTTATCTCGCTTAACTGGGAAGATCTCTGATTCATAGAAATTCTGTTAAAATATAAATATAGGAATACACTTTTAACAGAAACATAAGTGATAGCCCCACAAATTATTATGATTCAATATACTTTTCATAGATACGGGAGGAATAGAGTAGTAACATGGCCAACATTTCAGTTGAACAGTTAATTTAACAAATTTAGTTAATTTAATAAACATTAATTTAATAAATTTAATTTAGTAAATTAGCTTCACTGCTGAAAACTTCATGTGTTCAAGAAATGTATAGTGATTAAGTGCACATGGCCTACACTGCCTGTGTTTGTATTCCAACCCCTCTGTGAGCTACTACCCCTCTATTTTACTTGCTCATCTATAAAATGAGGATAATAATATTTCCATGGGTGTATTATAAATTTATTGTGTTACTACATACCTGGGGTATGTTATAATACTGGGCATATAACAAGCAGGCATTCCACATTAAAAATATTTTTAAATTAAATACAATGTGAAAAAGCTGTACTTCTGGAAATAGTTACTTTTGTTTATTAAATTCATTTAGGACTTCCAAGAAATCATCCTGAAAGCTACCATTCTTATATGTGGAATAACTTTTTTAAGCATATTGATATAGATCCTAACAATGCTCATATCCTTGATGGAAACGCTGCAGATTTACAAGCAGAATGTGATGCATTTGAAAAGAAAATAAAAGAAGCTGGAGGAATTGATCTCTTTGTTGGAGGTATGTAAACAATTTTGCCACTAATTATTTGTTTTTTAATTCTTGAATTAATATTTTAAAATTTAAAAAAAATCTTAACTTTGTATAATACTCAGAAATAGCCTGACTTCCTCTTTTTAATTTTCATCAAACATAATCTTAAAATTCTAATAGTTAATGCTCAGAATTGCTTAAATTATATTTTGAGAGGTAGGTCCCAATCCCTGTTATAGTTTTCTAATTATCTCTTTAAGTTTGATAGTTTACCACATCATAAAAAATGAATGACCTGTTTACCTCCTAAATGATAGCTTTATCTTTAATATTTAATACTCCAGTGCAGCCTATTTATCAAATTAGAGTTGAATCTAAAAGTTTGCATAAGAAATGGGTAGATTGTAGCAGGTCACTTAAATTGTTTCATCTCACTAAGAAAAATCAGATTACAATGATCTAAGTCTTTTTATTTATCATCAACCTTTAGATAGTATGAGTTAAACTATGTAATTATTTTAATAAATTCCAGTGTATGAATATTAAACTGACCAAATTTCACTTATAATTTATGTGTGTATATAAATATATATATATATATGTGTGTGTGTGTGTGTGTGTGTATGTGTGTATGCATAATGTACTAAAAATAGGAATGTCTTCCTTTGTAATAACATGATTTTCTGTTATCAGTACAAAGCATCTGAGACATCTAGCCAGTTGCCATCTGAATAGTGTATCAACTAAGCTAAAGCCAAAATTATTTTCACTAGAGTTTTTAGTATTCAACTAAAATACTAATGCCTCAAATTAACATATATTACCTATCTGAATATGTATATTTTATAATTTACTTATTAGAAAAACACTCATAATTACATGAATTAGAAATATGTTAGTTTATGATTGGAATAATTGAGTATGTTTGATGTAGTTGGTTGCAAAATTGGGTTTTGCTGTGAGATATAAATTTACATCCTATTTTGGCCACTTGCTCTCTGCATGTCCATGGTAAGTTTATTGAAGTTCACTGTGTTTATAAATAAGATTAATATTAACTGTTCCAAAATCTGAAAATTAATCACACCATAACATATTTGAAACAGTGCTTAATATATATTGATACTCTGTAGTTATTTCTTCAGTCTTGTTCTTTTTTCTAAACTACAGCTGCTGACATAGTTCTCTCTCCTGAGGAGGTTTTTATTAAATTAGTGACAGGTTACTGAATAAGATCAAAAAATCTTTGAGGAAATATGTCATTTATTTTCTTGTGTAGATAGAATGTTTATTTATATGAGCAAGAATCCAAGTTAAACTATTTTGTTTTTCAAAATAGAAAGTTATATATGTTTTAAATAAAATTTCCTAGTATTAAGCAAACCTTAAAGGAGTGCTTACATGTTCCAGTTTTATACATATGGATCATTTTGACATAATTACCATTTGCACCAGAGACAATAAATGTTTGAGAATGTTTAGGGAGTATACTAACCATCCACGCTTTAGATTATCTAAACTCCATACCAAACTGAAGTAGAATCACTGACCTAACCTGTTTATCTTACTTTTATTGAGAATTGTTTTCACTTATTTCTTTGGGCCAAAGAAAGCAGTTATAGTTGTTAGAGGTTGTTAGTTGTTAGAGGTTGCTTATTAAACATGGAAAAAAAATGTCTTCATTGTGGAATTTTATTTTCCCTATTTATTTATTGACCTTATATAAGAATCTAGTGCCAGGAAGTAGAGTTTAAAAATGTGATAAGATCTCCCTATTTTGTTCTTTGCCTTCTTTCCAGAAAGCATTCGTAGCTTAGTGTAATTTTAAAAACCGTAGCTCACTTATCCCAGATTTTGATAGAACACTTTTCATTCCCTATAGCTGTAAGTCATTTCTCATATGTTTTTTTTAGATAAATGTTTTGGGAAGGTTTCCTCACTACAGCACCTCAGTTTTCCTTTCAAAGTAGATTGAGCATGAATTATAATTTTTTATAGTTATCACTGACTACTTAAAAAAATAGATTTTTTAAAACCAGTTTGTCTTAAGCTTTCTATAGTCATCTCCCCCACACCAAAAAAGAAGAAAAAAGAGAAAGAGGGGAAAAAAAAAAAACTTTTTCAGAGAGTTCCTTTGTCTCCTCCATTAACATCCTCACTATAGTCTGATAAGCCCAGGTCTGACATTGTCCATATACCATCTAAAGTCTATAATTACTCTGCATGAAAAGAGAAAGGTTAGCTTACTAAATTTTCTTCTTCTACTTGGGATAACCTATTTATTAGATATGTATTCATGAAAGAATCTCATTTGATTCTTTTCCTTTGTTGATCTAGGTTTGTTATCATTGGACTTTTCAAGATGAGGCTTGATATCAGGGTCTTACCACTTACCCTTCTTTTGTTCCAGGGTTTGGTTAATAAAAACACTAAGAACTGTGCCAAATGGGATCAAAATATCAGCTTTATTAAAGGTAAAGTTGGACTAGAGATTGCAGGTTGGCTTGAAGCCAGAATGGGGTTTTCTCCTCCTCCCCTCTGAATTGGAAACAGAACTTAGAAGAGCTGAAGAATGTTAATCTACTTTTACTTACTCCAGGGAATTAGAGCAGGAGTTTTCTTCTCTTGGTAAAAAAGAGAAACGAGGAAGTACATCTTCTTAAAAGTTCTCATTCTTCCTCTAATGGCAAAAGTGTTCAAAGAGAGGGTAAAGTATAACATGACTTCTTAACGTACCCAAGTAACAAGATACACAAACGTGGCATTTTCTAAATAAAATATATTAACATAAGAAATTTCTCAAAGTATTTTTTTAAGTGAAAACAGTAGGAAAAACTTCCAACCTTTTGTTTTTTTGGTTACATGAGTGAATTCTTTGGTTGCCAGTGATATGGACAGACTAATGGGACCAGAAGTGAATTAGTTGGAATGATTCTGAGGCAACTCAAAACCGAAGGAAGAGTTGAAACAATAAGTTTTTGGAAAAAATAAGTCTTTGGAAAAATAAGAATCAGAGAACCTAAGATCTCAAAAGTAAGAACTCATCAATCTTTTCTCTGTAGTGCTCTCATCCTATGCCTCAATTCTAGATGTCTTCTGATTTTTTTTTTTTTTTTTTTGTATTCCAGGTCAAGATTCTAATATGGAGAGCAGTTATAGATTTGTTTATCTTGGGGCAAGTGCTTATATCTAGACAATAATCTCTATCTAAAAGGGACATAGGAAATGATAATTGTTTACGCCCTTGTGGTGAGGGAAGTAGAGCAACAAGTGGGAGAAACTACTGAGTCTGCCAAAAAATAAAAATCATCCATTCATTTATTCAGCCATTATCTATTTAGTACCTCCTATATGTAATATATTGTTCTCCTGAACTTTACATACTACCCACAGAACTATAATAACATAGGAAAGACATATAATCCACACAATGAGTTTTTGAGATGTTTCATATAGATGCTGATATCTCACTTTAGACCTAAAGACCAAAGAGTAATTAGCCGAATTATATACGTGTGTATATGTATATTTTATATGTACATATATAATATATGTAATCAGAGACCTCAGTTTTTGAGTTACCCATGTCCAGTAAACAAATGTGTCAAGGCTTTTCTCTTAACTATGCTCATAGCTTCAGCTTAGCTGCACACTTTTGTATGGCCCAAATCACCAGTGAGAGCTCCAGTGTTGATCTTAGTACACTTGACCGTTTTTTTTTTTCTTTTGAAGCTTTTATTCTCCTAGTTCCATCCTTTCCTCTTTACACATGTAAATATAGATTTAAATATAAATATTTGTGTATATGTATATCTAAGAAATAATTTTATTAGGAACCTAGAAATTTACAATTATAATTAAAACATATTTAGATGCAAATATTTACTTAATAGTTGAAAAATGTGCATATTTATCACATGTGTGTCCTCACATTAAAAAGGTATGTCCTCACATTAAAATTTCCTGGATTTTTTGTGCTTTGGTGGTCTATATTTGCTTAACAGCTTATTTATTTCTTCATCATTCTTTAAAACTAGGTTATTCTATGTCATATTTTACCTTGATTTGGGCTGGGAAATTCTCCCACTAAGACTGAGAATAGTTTTGTGTGATTTTTTTTGTTGTTGTTTTAATTATATTTTAGATAGATGTGTGTGTGTGTGTGTGTGATATGTGTGTATGTGTACATTATAGTGTCAAATGTTATTGACATAGATTATAGTGAAAAATGTTTGAAAAAAAATACTCTCCTAATAGTTTTGTTTCGTTTCCTTCTTTCTTTCTTTTTCTTTCTTTCTTTCTTTCTTTCTTTCTTTCTTTCTTTCTTTTTGATGCTTATATATTTTGGTGTAATTACAGTGCAGAATTAGTGATATTTTGCTTGCATTATATTTGCAATAAAAATATTATCTTGTCCAATGTATACATTGTTTTAATTGAGGAAACTATACTACACAGAGTCTACTAGTTTATTGCCCCTTCTGGACTAAAGTGTGAGTATAAAGACCACTTGGTTAGCCAGGCGTGGTGGTGCACACCTGTAATCCCAGTGGCTTGGGAGGCTGAAGCAGGAGGATTGCAAGCTCAAAGCCAGCCTCAGCAACTTAGGCCCTAAGCAGCTCAGTGAGGTCCTGTTTCTAAATAAAATATAAAAAGGGCTGGGGATATGGTTCAGTAATTAAGCACCCTGGGTTCAATCCGCAGTTTAAAAAAAAAAAACACTGTGTTAGGAATCAGAAGACTTGAATTTGAGTTTGTATTTACCAAATTATGATCTTAAGTGAGTCTCTTATTTACCTTAAGCATCAAAGATTTCTGTCTTAATAAAAAGTGAAGGACTTGAAGGAAATAGTTATGCCTAATCTTGCCATCTCATAAGATTGTTACACATATGTTGTGATGATGTATGTGAAAATACTGTTATGAATTGTTATTAAGGTAGTACTTAATTTTACTGCTGTTATTAGAATCATACCAGATCAATGTTATGCTTATAGGAAAAAATGGAAATATTTTGTTAAATGAAATGCAGAAACACATTTTAATGCAGTATTAGAAATTCAGCTATAAATTATGACAAGGTAAGTGTGTTATGAATTTTTGCTCATAAAACCATGTTAAACCTTGAGACAATTTAAATGAGAGAAAAATAATAATTATATTTTTTTTGGTATGTGTGTATTTCTTTTTAAAGGAATTGGTCCAGATGGTCATATTGCTTTCAATGAGCCAGGATCCAGTTTAGTGTCAAGGACAAGATTAAAGACTCTAGCAATGGATACCATTTTGGCAAATGCTAAATATTTTGATGGAGATTTGTCAAAAGTGCCAACTATGGCCCTCACTGTTGGTGTGGGGACAGTGATGGATGCTAGAGAAGTAAGAATTCTATGTTCTTTATATATTATTTTGATGTTTATGTATTTTGGAGTAATTGTCATGCAGAATGATTGATATTTGGTCACATTCTCTTTTTAGTGGTTTTTTTTTTTAGTGTTCAGCTTTTTTGTCAGTCTCATAGTTAGATTTAGAAATCAACTAACTTTATCTTTTGGAGCTATAAAGAATTAGCAGCACCTTTTTTTGAGGTACTGCTTCATTTGATTATTCCTGCTTCACAGTTGGAGGTCCTACAATCTTAAGCAATCACATGGTTTGTTTTGATTGAAATAAACAGTATTGTGAAAGGATGCTGGGACAGATGCAGTGGTAGCCCACTACTCAGGATGATTTAGTATACATAGAGGATAGACCAGTTAGTTTCTAGCTGAAAAGGAACCCATCGAATCCTAGATCTATTCTAAATTTAATGCACATGCTCTGAAAAGTAGACCCTGTCAAATTTTTAAGTTTTTAAAATTCATTTGTCATTACCTTCCTTGAGAATAACAGGAAAAATTATAGTCAGTTTATGATTATTAGTGGTTAAATTATGTGGAAGCCTAGAAATCAGTTATTTTCTGGTAGCCAGATTAGATAGCTCAAAGTAGACAGAGTATTATTAAAAAGTCTATTTTAATTATACTTAGATTTGAACATATAAATAGAATTATCATTGAAATATGGGTATTTCTCATCTAAATCTCATAAGTATTTGAAAAATGTCTTTTAATGAATGAAAATTTATAGTAAATAAGTTAGAAAAAACATTTTAGAACAATTTTATTTCTGAAAAATGAAACAAAGTTTTCTAACATTTAACAAGATATGTTTTAACCCAATTCTTATGTTAATTTTTAGAATGAACAGAATATTCAAATACTGATTTTTCCCCCTATTTTGAATCAAATTTTCCAACAAAATTATGATGTCATTCACCTAACAGCATTTTTTTCTAAGTATTACTGGAAATGATCATTATAAAACTATTCCAGGGCTATGTCATTTTGCTTAGGACCTATCTTAGTTCTTTGATTTTTTTCATAGCATTCTTTTGAAGGAAGTTTTTTTATTTATTGATTTTTTTTCTATCTTTAATTATAATGGTTTAACTTATTCATATTCTCTTTTCCTTTTTCTTTGGTGTCATTTTCTTTAATAGCACGTACACTTAGCTACTGTTAAGTGGAAAGATTTAAATATAGAACTAAATTCAAGTAGTGAATTCATTGATATATATATTCACATCATGGCAGCTCAGATAATGAGGATCTTCTGAACACACCTTGGAAGTTATTTCATATTTCATCAAGATTTTGGAAATTTCAACTAGATTAGGAACCTCATAGGCTAATAGCCTCAATTATCAAACTCTTTCCTTGCTTTGGGGTCTTCACAATGACACTATATCTAGAATGCTCTTTTCCATTCCTTGCATGGCCAACACTGCACCATTTAATTTTCATGTTTTTGTCTTTATCATCATACTCATAGGCAAAATTATTTTCTCTTATTTTGTCATACCACTCTGATATTTTCCTTTAGGTAGCACTTGTCATAATTTGTAATTATTTTAGTATATTTACTGATTTAATATCTGTTTTTTCACTAATTTATACTCTGCATGAATTTATGAGGCATGTATATGTACTCCCTCATACTGTCTGTCACATAATAGGTATTAAGCAACTTCTGGGAATAGTTTGAATGAAATACTTAGGTTCACAATCCATTTTGGACAAAATTGGTCCTATTCACTACAGATTGTTTATCTACCTGAACCACTAGAAATGATTTTTGTTGACTTTTGGCTATTTTTCAAAGCCAATTTACCTGGAAAGGAAATTTGGGTCAGGTGCGGTGACTCAAGTTTGTAATCTCAGCAGCTTGAGAGGCTGAGCAACTCAGTGAGATCCTGTCTCTAATAAAATACAAAAAGGGGGTTGGGGATATAGCTCAGTGGTTAAGTGCCCCTGGATTCAATTACAAGTACCAAAAAATTTAAAAAAATGATTAAAATTTGTTTTTACTAAATTATATTTAAAAATTAATGCCATATATTATGAAGATAATCCCCCCAAAAGACACAAGTACTTTTAGCTATTGTAACATCTTTAGAATTATTTTTATTAATTGTAATTATTTGCATAGTTATTCTTACAAATTAAAGCAAAGCCAATAAAACTTAAAATCAGCTTTTCACTTCCTTACCGAAAGTCACACAGATTATCAATGATTTCTTAATTACTGAAACTACCATCTTCTCTGCAAGTCCCATCCTAAATCATGCTTGTGTCCAGTCTTCACCTATCCTATTCACTATATTACTTCCTGGATAAGTTTATCAAAAACATTGTTCAGTTTATTATTTGTGTAATTGTGAGTCTCTATTATTCCATCACAGGATCTAATCTAGCCTCTTTGTTTAGCATAAAAGTCTTTGACTTCAGTGTCCAGTGTCCAGCTATTTCCTTTCATTTCCTGTGCTCCATCCTTACCAAACTTTTAGCTTTTTATTGACTACTCCTTAACTGTCTGAAAGGATCCTGTATATAGAGATTTTCTATTTATTCTTAAACTTGATTTTCTAGAGGAGCTACTCTAAAACTTTCCTCAACTGCCCCAGAGAGTGTTACTTCATGTCACCATTATGCTTTATTACATTTTATGTATTGTACATGTTGTATATATTTTATATATTGAGTACAATAGTTTCTTTCTGTATCTCATCTTCTGGCATCCTTGCCATCTTCAGACTGTATGGTGGGTAAGAATTTAGAAATGAAAATCTGAAAATCATGTATTTTCTGCTTCCTATTTCTTCCTAGGTAAATCTTTAATCCTTAATTTCCTCACATGAAAAATTGCATTTTTGATTTAAATATCTACTAGGAATGGATACAGTGGGTTAAAAATAGTTTTATAAGCTATAAATATCTACTTGTTGATGGAATGATTGCTTAAATGTGAACTATCACCCAAATCTGCTCGTCTCATAACCTTTTAAAATAGTGTTATTGTAATGCATTTATTATTTAAGTAGCATGAGGCTATATCATTGCAATATCTGCCTGATCATTGATTCTCAAACGTCAGTTCATGCATAAGAATCACCAGTGTTTTTTCTCAGTAACCTGTATTATTACAGAGTTCCTTCCGTAATACATGCATCAGTCTTTAAAGAACACATTGGCTATTAATGCCCAGCAAGAAAAACTAATTTACAGATTCATTAGTTAATGTTTTATTTATCTTATTATATCAAACATAGTTAATTACTGTTTTAAAAGATGAATGCTTTATAGCTACATTAAATTCTTTTGTTGAGCTAGTATACCTATTCATAAGAACAAGATTTATCAATTAAAAAAATTAGTGGAAATCCATACATATCTTAATATATTCATGGACTTGGGTTTAATCAAGATATATCTTCACAGTGAAAACTGAATAGTAAATTGTGATAAAAAAGAAATGTTGTAATATCCTGATCTATTAGTGTTTCATTTCCTCCTAGTTATAAAATATGCACATATATGTGTATAAAATGTGTATGATGTTATACATATTTTAGAACTGCAAATATCTAATGTTTTTAATTATAAGGCAAATTATGTAAGGATTCATAACATTAATATATTCATGTGTATATTCTAAGTTGTAAAATCAGATTGACTTGCTCCTAAAAAATGATAAAGGGAAGATTCATTTTGATATACATATACACTTACAGTTATATATGTTCTTTGAATTATTTCATAGGCAGTTAGGAATTTAGGAGCATGAACTTGGTTTTTTTCTAAATTTTAAGTTTTAGGCATATGTGCCTAAAAGGCAACTCCTGTGTTTAAGTGGATCCCTAATTTAAGTTTAGTTTTTGTTTGAAACAACTTTGGATAATCATACATGGTCAATGAAATGATCTTAAACACTTTAAATATCTGTTGTTTTAGAGTCTTTCTGCTTTTCTGTAATAGTATCTGGAGTAGAACAATTTGGTGTATCATTCCAAATTATGTAAATTTTTTGAAGACCCATAATTCTTCTTTTGCAAGACATACCCTTTTTCTTGATCCTCCCAGGTATCTTTTACACATCAGTATCCCACCATGATAATAATATGCACTTACATGTCAGAGTTGCCTACTCATCAGGAACAAAATTAAACTATTAATTAACAAGTTATATTCATCACTTTTTAGGTGATGATCCTCATAACAGGTGCACACAAGGCATTTGCCCTGTACAAAGCAATAGAAGAAGGAGTCAATCACATGTGGACTGTTTCAGCTTTCCAGCAGCATCCCCGAACTATTTTTGTATGTGATGAAGATGCTACTTTAGAGTTAAGAGTTAAAACTGTGAAATACTTTAAAGGTGAGCATTGAATATAAAACGCAATGTTTGAGACGTTCTGTTATAGATGACAGAATTTAATGTGACTGGGTTTAATTCTACACTGTGGCCTGTTGAAAACTGGAATTGTGCTGATACAATGGCCAGTTTTTTCAATGGATAAAAATTCTCACCTCAGATAATAGTGGCTTTCAGAGTAGGTTCCCTGTGTGTGTGTGTGTGTGTGTGTGTGTGTGTGTGTGAGAGAGAGAGAGAGAGAGAGAGAGAGAGAGAGAGGGAGAGAGAGAAATGTCTTTACTTGTATTTTCAGTAAACCCAACTCTTGAAATCCCAAATTTCGGAAAATATTTTACTTTTATACTGAATTTACCATATTAAATAACCCTACAGGAAGTCTATCTTTGTCTTTTCTGGGTTTGTTTTTATATTTACAAGTTCCATCTTAACCCTCTACCTAGAACCTAATTCATGGTTAAGATGGGTCTCCCACTATATCATTTAATCTTAATAATTTCAAACCAATATATTCCTGTAGATTAAACTTATAATGGCACTAAATTTGAAAGAGTATGGAATAAACTCTGCAGATAGAGTTTGATTTCCCACAATCCTGTGTGATGATTTTCCTTTTGCTTTTTTCTGTAGTCTAGTTCAGTAAGTCTTACTGTGTATAAAAAAAACTGCATATACTTGACATAATGGATAGTTTAGTAGATTTTTCAAGTGACAATTTGACTATGTTAAATGGAGACTCCATTCCCTTACTAAGAATTAACTCTACATATAAACCCAAACATAAACAAGCTATATAAATGGTATTTCTTTATAAAGTATCTATATTTATGTAGTCAATATTGAAAATTAATTGGTTTTAAATGTTAGCACAGAGTGTATAGTACATATGCTACTTCTGTTACATCAATAAATATATATTTTAATCTTTTACTGTAGTTACTGTGTTCAACAGGTATTAAAAAATGTATAGAAAACATCACAGCTATATTTCATGAATATCATTGTTTAATACAGGTGTAAGAAAGTTATCATATTTTATTGCTTCTAAGACACATTTATCTTTCTGAAATTAGAATGTTTCTTAAAATTGGTGTCTTATCATAGTATACCTGATAGCATTTTGTTTTAGTGGTATATCAAATAAGTATGTCTTATAGTATACAGAATCTCATATTCAGAAATATAGTATTAATAATATTTAAAATTATAATTGATTTAAAGGACATCAGTAACTTGCAATTCATATAAAATGTCTGAATATGGCAAAAATATTGAGGTTGGATACAAATGATTGAAATTTACAAAACACTGAAAATCTCATGTTTAAAACAAATTTAGAAAATGCTGTGTGTATAGTTTTGTTTTGTATTTGCACTTATGTTTTGTGAGCATTTTCCTATTTTACAAAATAACTCTTTAAAAACATTTTTTAATGGATAGTTAAGTGGATAAATCATTATTTAAATATTTCCTTATTATTTAATACTTCATCTTTTCTATCTCTTGTCATTTAAATTACTTGTTTTTACCAAGCCACAAATATATCCAATTAAACAACAACAACAACAAAATGTTGGCTTCTTTGTAATTTGGCAGATAGAAGCAGAGAGCATCTCAGTGATAAACTGTGAGTAGACAGAGTTCTTGAATGGAATTTTATCCCTATATCTCCAAACCGTCCTCCAGATTTCATCGCACATATTAGATTTCTTGAAGTTAATACAGCAATCCACATTTCCACATATGCCAGTTTCAGTGTCCATTTTCTAGTACCAGTAATCCCCAAATAGACCCTGTTGGTACCAGTCTGTCTGATTTTATCACAAATTGATATTTATCAGACTATTTTTACATTTTAGTGAATATTTAGTTTAATAATAGCCAGTACTTGTATGACCAGGCATTATTCTAAATGTATCATATTCATTGATTTACTTAATTCTTATGGCAGTGCTATAAAGTGAACTTTCATATACTGCCATTTTCAAAGGATTTAGTAGGCTTAACAGATAGAGATATTAAGTTACTTACCTGAAGTCATATAGCTTATAGTGGGCAGAGCTGGGTAACTGAAATCAGATACCTAGAATTGGGCTTTTGTCCACTCTGTTACACTACCTCCCAGAAGAGGAATAAAGTGTGAATATACTATCATCTAAATCAAATATATATTTGTGTGCTTTTCCCCAAACTATAATCATTGCTTCCAGGAAAAATATAAGCATAAGTTAGATAATTTAAACTAGAGGAGAAGGAGGTATTTATGTATGTTTAGTTCTTTTAGTGTTATATAAATTCCAAGTTCTTCTGAAACATGTTAAAGTGTAAACTGTTCATGAGAGGATATTTGCATTACCTGAAGAGTACCTTGTACTTTCTACTTTGGAGCTGTATATATTTCTAAAGAGGTTTCAGAATATCAGTGTGTGTCAAAAAAGTAGAATTTAGATCTTATTCTGGGCCATATATAAGCCTTACTTTGCAGTTAAGTATTTTGATTTAGAGTAGAGTTAATTAAATACTCAAGAGTGTGCACATATTTCAAATGTAGTTTTATGTATTTGGCATGTTCTCACTGAGTTACTATTATATCCCATCAAAAAACTGGAGGATACTATTCTGGGTGTTGTTGCCTATAGTTCTTCAAATTCCATTTACAATACTACCTTTTCTTCTGTCTTCACTAAAAAATGTTAACAGAGTTCTAATTATTTAGTAAAGGTTCTAATTATTTAGTTCCTGAAAAAGATCTAGGTTAACTAAATTCCAAACAGTAACAATTATTACTGAATGGAAGCTTCTTTCATATGTACCTTTTGAAAGATACAGGTTAATCACAAGAAAAGTTTAATACTTGGGCATTTTATTCATATAAAGCTTTTTGGTATTGCTTTTTAATTAGAACTTATTTATCTTTGAGTTAGTGTATTTTATAAATTATTCATGGTGATGCATTTTTTTTTTCTGTTGTGTCCCTTTTAGGGGCCACCCCTATAGCCTGACAGAGGTAAAATTTACTTTGTAAATAAATCGATATTTAGATACTATGACATATAACATTATACAAAATGTCATTTAAATACAAATTATTATTAATTTTGTATCAAGAATTTACTTATTTCTGTTTACGACTTAAGTGCCAGTTATTATTTCTATTTATGGAATTTCTTAATGTAGAAATTTGTCAGTTTTTACCTTATTTCATAGTAAATTATTAAAGATTAGCTAGAAAGCAATTAATAGAATTTTCAAATTAATTTCTAGTTTGAAAACAGCCTTATGTATAAAAGCTATTTTCAGTGTGTAGTTAAAAAAAAGAAACTTTATAAAGTAGTTGGATTTTTAATGTTTATCTTGATGTTTTAAGTTGTGTTTTAAAGCCACAATGTATTCTACCCATCATCAAAGTTGTTAGCAAATATAGAAAATTATACTGTACAGGATGATCCTCTACAAAATGATTCATCTTCTAAATTACATAACTGAAATTATTCTTCCCTGTCTTACTGAAATTGGACCTTTGAAGTGCTGATTAAGCCTTTAAGTAGGCTGTTGAGAAGTTAACTTTCTTTTACTTTCAGTAGCAGTAGAAAATGGGATATTTCCTCCTTTCAGAATCTCCTTTGAAGACTTCTCCTAAGTTTTTTTTTTTTTTTTCCCCCTACAGGAATTCCTCTCAGGGTTCTTTGCTTATACCCTAGAAGTGGGTCTCCCTCACAATTTGTATTTTAGGGTGCTTTGTTCAGCCTCCCTGACAAGAACATTTCCTTACTTACCCTATCTCCCCAAACTAAAAATCCCATTTTCTTTGGAAACCAAGTTCCAAGTGCTTTTCCCCAGCCTCTGTGTTTACAGTGACCTAGAAAATTTAAATGATTTCTCTGATTTCCGAAGTATAAAATAATCAGTTAACTGATTCTGTCAAAGACAATCTTCTTAGAACTATTTCTTTTCAAAGAAATATAGTACTTATGCCTTTAGACATTAATAACTAAAAGATGCTACTTCTCAAGAAGCTTTAATATGTTAACGATTCGCAAGTATATTACAAAATGAAATTTAAACTCTGCTTAAATTTAGAATCTCAATTTCTACAGTAACTTAGCGTTTAATATAGGCATCTTCTGTACTGGTTTAGGAAACCTTTCTCAATATGTAATGGTTAATATGTAATCAACCCTTTTCATAAACACATATATTTATGGGGTAGAAAACAATTTGCCAGATGAATGCGTATGGTAATATGTTGAAGGACTAAAGCTATCCTACTGTAATAGTTCTCAGCTCCTCTCTGGAGTCTAGTAAAAGAACTACCAGAAGATCAAAGTCAATAAAAACTTTTAAATGTAATTAGAATGTATTAATAAACAAATTGTATTCAAATTTGGTGTCCTGACATAGAAATGCTCTGAAGAACTGCTCCTACTTCTGGCTACTTCCAAAGTACCTGTATACATTCTAGATCTACATTGTTTCATCGATATTATAAATTGATATTTGCTAGGTAGTTTAACATTTTGAAACATTTTTTAGTTTTTCAATAAACTTGATTTTTGTATCAAATGGGAACAAAAATACTTATATCTTATAAATCTTTTGCTTGCTAAAGTAAATGAGAGTTCAAAATTAACTAAAACGCTTGCTAAAGAAAATGAGAGTTCAAAATTAACTAAAACAAAACTAGAATTGTGCTTTTTTTCTTTAAGGTTTAATGCATGTGCACAATAAACTTGTGGACCCACTACACAGTATGAAAGAAGGAAATTGAAGGAGATTGAAGCAAAATTCTGCTTGAAAGAAAACTTTTTTATTAGATGAATTATCAGCTATGCAATATGATAAAATTGGAAATTTTGAAGATTGTAATTTTTAAGATCTAATGTTATACATTCCATATTTAAAATGCCTCTTTTACACTAGGATTTAGGAAATGTAGTCTTTTAAAATTGGTTGGCTATTTTACTATACAGTACAGTAGCTACATAGCCACCTATAAAACAGCATAGAAATGAAATATCTGCCTGTTTAATTTTAGAATGATTAAGTTTTTTAAAAAAGATTCTGAACATCAGGTACCATTTGGGACATGATTAGTGAAATGGATTTTTATTTAATTACAAGAAGACACTCCAAGTTTTCATCAACAACTGTCATGGAAAACCTTTACTTTTGGAATGCTCTTTTTCTGTGCATTACACACATGCTTTTCTGCATGTGGTTGCCTTAGTCATTTTCCTGCGGTAGCGCCTGTGGACATTAATAAAAGTCCTGCTATATATTGTTGGCAAAGAACACTTGAAGAGATGACAGTGCCTAAATGTTTAGTTTACAACCTTTTAGATCTAAAAAGTGGTTAAGTGCATGCTTTTGCTTACCTTCTTATACAGCACTTTTTTACAGATATGCTTATTTTTATTTAATGACTTGGGTTCATGCCCTTAATAATAGCATCTTGAAAATTACGAGCTTTATACCTAGGTACACACTTAAGGAAATTCTTTTGAAGAATATTTTCTGATTATTGTTAAACTTCAAATGATTAGCTTTATTCCTTATTAAAAATGTCTAAAATTATAATGTGAAATATATATAAAAGGAATTGCTGTAAACTATTTTAGAGTGACATAACTTTGCATAGTGCAAATTAAATATATTTTCTATTTTTACTTCAAATAAAACTTATAATAAATAATTTATCTAAATTTTATTTCCAGAAGTGAAATAAATACTTGCATTTGGGAGATTCCAGCAACTAACAGTATCTGTGAGCCTACATTTCCTTTTGGTTTGTTTCCATCATACAATTACAGATAGACAATACCTTTACCTGTAGTTTCTCAGTATTCCATTGGAAGTTAAAGACAAAACACTCCGTCCTGTTGTTTCACATTTTATAAGCCCATGTTATAGAAGCCTTATTTATGTCTGCTTGTCTCTGCAATTGAAATGTAGTTACACTCCTTAAAATATTTAGCAAATAAACTGAAAATGAAATAAAAATAAAACTGTTAGTGTAAAATAATGCTGCCTTATTTTAATTATAGATCATGTTTTTAATAGCTTTATAAATATTTAACTATCCAGTAAATCAGTAGTATCTTATACTAATAGTTCTGGTAATAAGAATTGTTTACTTTGAACTACCCTAACTACTTTAGGTCATATGATGCCATAATGAAAAGGCCAACATTGTCTGTTTTTGTGTACCATTCACAGGTATTTCTATGCTTTAAAGGTCTAAAAGAATTTTTTCATTACAGCCACCATTAGGAGGCTAATTTAGGTATGTGTCCTCTAACTGTTCAGCAAATTGCTCTCTGGCCACAGTAATTCCCTAACTCAGAAGATGTGATTCTCTTAAGAATTTAAAGCCTTTTGAACACATTTCACAAGAAAAATTTAAGTAGTCTTTGAAGAAACCATTGTCTGAATCCCAGCTATGTCAAAAACTGACTGTGAGCAATAAGTGTCAACTTCTTCCTCTCCTTTACAGACTGAATAAAAGAGAACTCAGTACAGTGGCTGACACACAACAAACTTAATAAGTGGTGCCATTTTAATACTCATTGTAGAAATCTTACTTATGTTAGGTCACTTTCCAAAATTTTTTTGAAGAGTGACTGACTACAGAATAAAATTTGACCATATAAAACAAGCACAAATATTAAATGGTAGACACATAGTGCATATTATGTGCCAGGTGCAACTTGTGACTCCTTTGCAACAATGAAAGAATAGAACATTTTGTTCTGAAACCATATTAATTGCTTCTTCATTTCATATATTCTGCCATTTTAATTTAAGTCCCACTATCTTAATTTATAATTATCTCAAATGTAACAATATAAAATTCATCACTGATAGTCTTATTCTGAAAAGACATTTTCCTCATTCAAGTAGAAGACAAAAACCAATGGCTAAATCATTTTATTTGCTATGATACATTCTGCATGCTGTCAGTGATTATTAATGAATGAATGTGGAACTAAAGAGCTTTGAATTAATATAGCTGTTTATTGGCTCTGTGATCTCAGGTATGAAAATTAAATAATTGTTAAGCTGTAATTCATAACAGCTGCTAATACCAAACACTTATCATACTGCATGAATGAATTCTGAATGTCAGAAATAAGAGACTGCCTCTGCTTTAATTTTAATTTAGATGTACATTATAAACCATCTCATTACAAACCAACATGTCATAAACTGTATGAACATCAAAAGATAAAGCAGATGCCTAGATACTGTTATTTGACTTCACTTTGTTTAATAAGTGATTCATATGTAGTAAATCATACATATCAGATAAATTGATCCAGCTAATGTTTTGACGCTTAAGGTGGATTTTGGAAAGTCTTTCACTTAAACTACATGGAATATTAATATGGGACCTTGCAGTGAGAGAAAAACATGCACGAAAAGATAACAGTTAAAATTCACTATGCTTTACTACATTGTGCACTCTTCTGAGTATTTAAAATATATTATCTCATTTAACCTGTACAGCCTGTGGAGGTATGCTCCACTTATGACCTCACCTTTACTAAATGACCTAACCTTTACTATGACCTAACTTTTACTAAACAAACTTGAAAACCCTGAAACTAATAAGGAAACTTATTTATTTTCATTTTATTGTTGTAAGTTATTATAAAGAAAAAAATACACAGGTTTTAATTTGTTGAAGTTCTTAACACAGTTTATAATTTATTGAAGTTCCTTATGTTTTCCATGAGTTATTTATTAGTTTGTGTTTTTAGAACTTTTATAAAAGCATCTTTAGGAACTTCAATGTTGCCAATTTTCCTCATCCGTTTTTTTCCTTCTGCTTGTCTCTTCAAAAGTTTCATCTTTCGGGTGATATCACCACCATACTGAAAAATATTTTGAAAAATTTTAAGTCCAAAAAACTTCACAAAATAATAATCCTATAATTACACAGAGATCACAATAGAATCATAACATTCTTATGAAATTACTGTCCATGAGGTAGACATACGCAAAGTTACCTCTCTAATCTTGCTGGCAGACACTCATTAAACTATCTTTTCAAACAATGATAAAAGGTTTAGTTATTTTGGATGGATATGAAGATTCCCCACAGAAACAGTACTACAGTTATTTATAGCATGTTAGAATTATCAGTCTCATTACCAATTCAACTCAAGGCTTGTAATTTTAAATTATATAGATATAATCCAATATAGAAAGTCTTACTCACATAGACAAAAATGTGCCAGAAACTATACTGAGCATTTAGAAAGAATCATTTAGTTCTCATAATAATTGAGTTAATAACTGAGATACAGAAAACTTTGGCAAAACAAGAGAGGTGGATCTCAATTCTCAATCTTACCACTGTAAAAGCCATGGTCTTCAGAATCTTTCATCATATATTAGACCATAAAAAAGTTATCAAATCTACCCTTAGAGTGTGTGTGTGTGTGTGTGTACACACATATATATGGAAAGTCTTATGAATAAGATGAAAAAATGTTTATGAATGTAATCAAACTAATTACTATGATCAATCTAAAATTTACCTCTTTAAAAAGGAAACCTGAAGATTAAAATAAAGGACATTTATAAAAACCAACATGAAAACCAATATATTTTTACCCCTTTTGACTTAAAACACACAAAATAGAAATACTACGAAATAGAATATACACTAGATACGTACACATTTTGCCAAAACATTTTTCCTGTAGGGTTTCACACTGTAAAAGAGGAAATTATGTTTAAGTACACATTTCCACCATACTTTTAAAAAGTACTTTTAAACAATTTCTCCTTAATAAAATATTTTAATGATAATGCTATTATGTATATAAAACTACTGTAAGCAAATAAATAGTAGCTCAAGTGTCTTGTATTTTCATTCAGTTAGCATAAAACAGCAAATAAATTCAACATGATTATCAACCAGTATTATTAAGAAAAAAAGGCCAAGCTGTGGTAGTTAGGCTTGATTACTCAAACTTCAGCCTAATGTGACCTTAATGTAAGAGTTACATTATTTATGGCTCAACCTAGTAATACTGCTACTACTTAAAACAATTAAAGTGGATTATTATTAGTATTGAATGTGGATGGAATAGTTAGGAAGATAAACTAGGAAGACATTACAAGATTTAGGCTTTTATGCTGGGGTTGTGGCTCAGTGGTACAGAGCTTTTATAAAACCTATCCTAATTTGAATATATCTATATCATAGACTAATAATCTATTACTGTAGTATATGAGAAATTTCCAGGTTACTCTAATTTTTAAAAATAGTCCTCCTGCAAAGAATTTTTTTTTATTTAGTTTTCATATAGTATCAGAATACCCACAATGATTGAAAAAAAGTATTAAAATCTCTATATAACTAAAAAAAAAACCCAAAACTCCTTTTTACAGATATTCATTAAGATACAGACCTCTATTATTCAAGAATAAAAAAAAAAAACTGATTATGCAAATTACTACAGATCACATTAAACATTCAAATATTTAGGATAGGTAAATAATTACATATTTTTCTGTTTCAGAGACAAAGCATACACTGTTGGGAAAACCATACGTGCTGGCAGAACCTTAACACAATCATTGAATGATCATTTACTATTTTCCTGATGTTCTGTGGTTATCAACTATATTCCGCCTAGTCTGTTTTCATGAAACACAAAAATAACTGAAGCAAAACAGTTTTACAAAATGAAATTCATTCCAAGAATAGACATAAAATTTATCTCAAATCTATATATAGATGTTGGCTTTGGTTAAGGTAGAATTAAATAGCAATTTACAACTTTTCATAACTACAGAGGTATTTCTGATTCCCCAGAAGTAATTAGGATCATTAAAAAAAGGGAAGTGTACTATAAGACTTCCTGCAATTAGGAATATTTCCTATCAGCTGATTCAGTTCTGACTTATTACTATCTTGTGGAAAAGACTAGTTTGCTACAGAAATGAAGGCATCTCTCATCTATTATAACCCACATATGAGGTTCCTAACCTACAGTCCAAAGCCTAATATGATATTCACATTCCTTTCTGATTTAGAACCTCCCTACTTCTGGGGAAGTGGTATTACATGCTTCAGGTAAAAGATACTTATTTTATCTTTTAGTTTCAGTTTCTATTACATATAAACTACCTGAATTGGTTGAGTCTATCTAGATAAAACCTTAAGGAAATTCCTCTCCAAGGAAATACAATATAGTCATTCAATGGAAATAAATGGAAATTTTTTCAAACTTATATCCGTAAAAAATATTCCTGATAGAGTTATGTAAGTAATTCAAAGTAAAAGTCACCACTTAAACCACTGGAACTGGAGTCAGCTATCATACTGTTTCTACAAGTAGGAATAAAACTTAGGCCAATAGTAAGTTAAAATTTCCAATATTCTTCAGTTTTCTAGGTATATCAATTCTAAAACCAGCCTGGGAACAGAAAATGAATTTCAACTCACGTTTCTCTTGCAACAATTTTACTTCCAATGGCAGCTTGAATTGCTATCTCAAACAACTGCCTGGGAAGAGTATCCTTTAGACGTTCACATATGGTTTTGCCAACAGTGTGTGCTTTGTCTCTGAAACAGAAAAATATATAACTATTTACATATCCTAAATAAGAATGTTTAATGTATCTATAGGCATTTGTATAATCAATTTAACAGTGATTTTTTTTAGAGGAGGTTCAAGTGGAACTTATTTATCATAAACATCTCTCTCTGAATCATGAATAACTTTTTAAAATAAAATTAATGTTAGAAAATTTAGAAACACATTAGAAAATAAAAAACATCCTTGATGCCCCTTCTCTCTTCCACAGAAAATCAGTTAACATTTTTAAGATATATCCTTCTGATATTTATTGTAGTTAAATCATAGTGTACATTTTACCTTCCTCATTTTCTGTCACTAAATACTAATTTACAATATAATTTAATGAGTTGAAATATGGTTATGGGTTTGCCATAATTTAACCAGTGTACCAGTTCATAATTTCATTTTTCAATTATTAAAAATTTTTTAAATGTAGCTGTTGGAATAAAAATGAGTGATTAATAACTAAAGAAAAAATGCATCAAAAGTGATTATTTTCACATTTCATGATTAGTTTCTACTCAACTTACTTGTGTACGATAGTTACTAGCTCCTCTACAATATTTCCATTCAGTAGAATATCCATTTTTACAAGTTCTGCAGTCTGATAGCCTGCATCTTCATAATCAAAGCTAACAAGAAAAAAAAGTCCAAATGACATATCCCAGGAGATTAATTTTTCTTATTTCTTTCATTACTCCCCTATAACAAAATCTAGCTTGCCATCAAAATATTACATATACAGTGAGTTTAAATGTCCACAATAAGGAATAAACTTTATGAAATAAGGGATGAAAAACAACAGGTGTATGTCCAGAAGGTGAAGGAAAAGAAAATGGTTAAACTAGATTAGAACAATAGATCACTAAAGACAAAAGTCATTTCCTCCCCAATGTTCCCAGCAGCTGGTGGGCTCTGTTCAGTACCATATATTATTAATGGGTCATTCTCGAGATGTATTAGTTGAGTTTCTGTTTAGTTTTCTATTACCAATGACAATCCTGTTTAAATAAGTGCTGTTGCATTGACAAACAGCCATTAATACATGAAACTTTTGGATTTCCTATATGATTACAGGAAACACATCTGGAACTCCAAAAAGATACTGTGCTTGGGATTTAAGTTTGAGAGAAAATAGCTGTTTGGTTTGGCATTACATCCTCATTATGACCATGCTGTAGTAGATTTTTGAAACTCAACATGAAACTAATTTTTCCTGATCTCAATCCATGGGAGGTTGACGGCTTTATAGAAGGCTACGAACTATAAGGAATTTCTGTTAAGTGTGGAAATGACATTCATCTTGAACATGAGAATCACCTTAATGTTAGAAGTTTGAGTATTTTAGTTTTAAGTAGCTCAAAATTTGAAATGTATTTTAAGCTAAAAGATTTTTTAATACAGAAAGTATTACCCAAAGGCAAACTATAGTTGATAGACTTTTGTTTAAAATGTTTAAAAACAAATATATCTACTAATAATCCTTTTAACTGTAGTAATTTTTGAACCTGCCACTTTAATTCATTTTATTTTAAATTTTATTACCACTTACATGCTCAAAGTCTTGTCTAAAAGACATACAAGAAAAATAAAATGGATGACAAATCAGAAAAACTAAGTTCTCTATATAATCAAACATTAAGACTTCTTTAGTAAAAAGAGTTACTCTATATGCTGACCCTCTTCACTGAAAAAAAAAAAAGTTAAATTTCCAGGTTATTACAGAAGTTGAAACACTGGAATTTTTCTTTCAGTATTAATTTTAAAATTCATGTCTTGTGTGTTTTTTATAGATCTGAATGTTTATTTTCCCACTGTTTCTCTATTTTGTTTCATATTTCCTTTAAATTCTACTATACACTACCCTGTAATGTAAGACATAATACAGACTTAATTGCCCCAACAAAAAAAGAATGCCAGAATACTAGATACCCAGTTCCTTATTTATTATTTAATATTAACTTTCAACTCTTACTTTGTCTGGCTGTGTTCCTATACAGACAGTTTTTTATGATGTAAAACATTTATTCCTAGGAAAACCAAGTTATTTATTCATAAACACAGGTGAACCCCTAGCATTTTAAATAGAATGAATATGTACTTCTGTTTTTCATGTGTAAATAGATGTGCCTGGGATTACGCAACATACAAATACATTTCAAAAGTATAGCTGAAGTCACAGTAGCTTTTTAACATGTACAATTCTTAAAAAAGACAGAAGGAATATAATTCTTTTCATAAAGAAGGTGCTAAGTTGTTTTTTTTTTCTATTAAAAGTAGAGTTACAATTTGATCAAAAGAATTTTTTTGTCATAAGCAAAATATAAGTATTCTCTGAACACCACCTCAGTGTTAGAACTACAAGATTCCAAGCCTTTCCAACCTTAGACTTCTATTTTCAACTATATTCGAGAGTTGAAATTACTAAGTGGGTGGCATATTCTTGTCAGTATTTCAAAAAGTTAACAAACATTTGAGATTGCCATATATTTTTTACCTAGCATATCCAGAAGACAGGGATTTCAAAGAGTCATAAAAATCTACCACAATTTCATTCAAAGGGAAAAGATATTTAAGCATAACTCTACTTTGATCAATAAACATCATATTTTGCTGAACTGCTCTTCGAGCCTAAAAAAAAAAAAAGAAAGAAAAAATGTATTTAAGTAAAATCTAGACAAATACTGGTCTTAAACTGGTGCATACAGATATCAACTACCAAGTTACAAATCCTAATAATAAAGAATGGAAAAAAATGAAGAAATAATTCTCTAATGGCCTACTAAAAATTTAGAAGCATTATTTTTTAATACAAGAACCTTTTTGTATTTCAATTACATTATGCTTGCTAGCAAAGCTTTTAATCCTTTGTGTTTATCTAACAGTTTTATCTTTTTTAAATTACACATTATTACATTGAGCAATAAATCACATGTAACTACAAAAGGCAAAGTCCTAATTTTATTTCTTTTTTTTTTTTTTTTTACAAATTGGGTCCAGAGAAATTAAGCAACAGATCGTAATGACAATGTAGTTTGTGGTACAGAAATAAAATTCAGGTCTTCTAGTCACCATTTGACATACTTTACACTATGTGTCAATATTCCAAATACTGTGTGTCAATATTCCAAATATGTAGATTTGATGAATTTCATTATACCCCATTTGTGGAGTAGGTATTATTACAATAAAAAAAGCAAGAATTATAAAGCAAAATGGGGAATACTTCTAATCTAGGGTCCCTGAAGTTTTATAATTATCTTTCAAATGATATTCAAATCCTCTTTCAAATGATATTGAAGTCCTTAAAGGGCTAAAAGGAATCATACTTCTAGCCAGTTTAGAATGTATATTAAATTTATTTCCTTTGGGCTAAAAATATCAATAAGTTACCAGATGATCAAAAACACTGATTGTTTTTCTTACTTGAAAATAGAATTTAAAAGCATATGCATCTTTATACTTGTATAGATATAGACAGAGCTATATATATGAAAATCTCATTAAACTCAATTTTCTCAACAGAAATAAATCTTTCAAAGCCTAGGTTGGGAACTGCTGTTTTAGAGGATTAAATTCTACTTTTGTATTAAATAGTTTTTCATTTCTACCTGACAAAGCATCATTATTTTTCCAGTGTATTCATCTGGTGTAATAATGGTACCCAAAACAATTGGCTCCAAATATTCTGTTACTTTTGGCTTATCAGGAAATTGTGCAGGGTTGATGATTGTGATTTCTTTTTGTCTGTATTCCTAAAATTTAGAAAAATCAACAAGAAAAAATACTAATGTAATAATTACCACATTTCTTTAAAAAGCAAACCTTTTACCTTATAGCATACTCTAGAATTTATTTTATTAAACTTTTTGCCACTAATAAGAACATATAAGAATTCCTAAAGCTTAGAATATTATCTTAACATGCTTTTTCTTTAATTAATATCCACAATATATGAAAGCACCATATACTATAAGACAGCCATATCAATGTTTATAGTAGCTCAATCCACAACAGGCAAGCTATGGAACTAACCTAGGTGCCCTTCAACAGATGAATGGGTAAAGAAAATGTAATATATATACACAATGTAGTATTACCCAGCCATGAAGAAGAATGAAATTATGGCATTGGCTGGTAAATGGATGGAACCAGAGTATATCATGCTAAATTAAATAAGTCAGACCCAAAAAGTCAAAGGTTGAATGTTTTTGCTGATATGAAGAAGCTAGTCCAAAATAAGGTGGTTAAAAGGGGTTGGGGGAGAAAGGAAGAAAGTGGGTGAATTCTATCAAAATAGAAGAAAGATTAGTAGACTAGATGAAGGGGATTGAGTGGGAGGGAGGGACAACAAAATGAGAGAAGAACAGTGGAATGAATCTGACCCAACTTTCATATGTCCGTATATAAATATAAGCACAGTGAATTCTCAATATCAAGTACATCCACAAGACATAACTAAAAAAAACAAAAAACACTGTGTGTAAATATCAGAAAGATCAGTAAAGGGAAGGGAACAATGGGAGGGTGGAGGGGAAGAAAAGGGAAAGTGGGGAAATACTGGAGGAATTAGGCTGAATTACATTTCATGCTTTAATTGTGTCAAAACGAATCCTAATGTTATATATAACTAAAGAGAATTAAGAAGAACAAAATTCAAAACCCCTCCAGTAATAATCATTTAACATTACTAAAACAATTGTTAATAAATATTTCAGTTATTGACTTACTACACTTTACATTTCATGGGCTATTAAAAAGTATATGTGTCAATTTGACCCTTTTAAGGTATTAGTTTACTAAGTTAATTTTGTTGGAAAATATAGATTCCAAAGTTAATGGTTACTTAAAATTAATAAATTGCTGTTTGGATGGAAAATAACATTGTCTCCATCATTAACTTGAAATTTAAAGTTTCAATGCCCACAAGAATGAATGCTTTACTTTTTAATAAAATAAATTACTTATGACCAAAATTATATTTTTCATCTTTGTCCTATATTTAGAACAGTATTTTCATTATTTATTCTAATTTTTACTATCAGTAATAGACTAGCTTTGATAATATAGAGATCAAATTAAGAAAAAAATGCATAAATTATTACACTAATCAATCAATAGTTTATTAATAGCTACTCAGCTACTTCTTACTAAGAATTTACCCTTACATTCTTCATACACAATTTAGTTTTCCCTTTTATGCTGATGTGAAACAATATGAAACATTCTAGTACCTTTATTAATTTTGCTGATGAAAGAACAGCTTTATATGGAACAGTAGGTGTTGTCAAAATAACAGCAGCATTATATTCTTGCTCTAGTCGTTGGTTGAAAACTTCCATATGCAAAAGTCCAAGAAATCCCAACCTTGAGGACAAAAAAGCCATACTTTAAATTGTTTATATCCTGGGGGCTCTATTAGCTTTGATGAACATGTTACTTCAGGGGAGGGGTGGACCAAAAGTCATTCAAAAACTCACATCATAATTAAATGCTAATATAATTTATTAAATAAGATTCAAATCCTCCATTGCAAATCTAAAATTACCATAAAACTTATTCATAAAACATGAATCCACAGTGTAAAATAGGCTGACATAAGGTTTAACTTTACTATATTAATATAAACTTATCTTTAGAAATATTTCAAGAGCAATACACCATCTAAACTACGCTTTCCTACAAAAATGCAACTCTACTACAGGAATGAATCTTACCTCCAGCCAGCACCCAGAGCAAGGCTGCTATCCCGATGCACTGTCACACTGGAGTCATTTAAAGTCAATTTTTCTATAGCACTCTTCAAGTTATTATATTCAGATTGGTCTACTGGGTACATTCCTGGTGACACAAGAAGTTTTAATTATCACAAGATAAGCTGCCTATAAACCAAACAATATGTGGTATTCTCCAGTCCAAAAGTAACCAATTGGCTTTTACGTTACTTTAATGTATTCTATTGACTAAAATACTGGTTTACTCAAATGTATCAATATTAAGTTAAACTGGTTGCAAAATTCATTAGCTTTAAGGAATACAAAAATGGATTCACATTCCAGTGTTTTTATGCTTTTATGGAAGTATGAGGGAAGAAAAACAAGAAGGAACCATGGAAATTTAGGCCTACAGGAAAAAAAAAGTTGAGTTTATTTAAGTGTAAGATGTTCTACAATTGAACGGAACATTTACTATATAGTTACATCTCTATTACTAGAGAAGAAATAAGAGTGGAAATGAAAACTACATAGAACTTTTAATTTTATATGGTCCATTCTCTATTAAATCCAAAGACAAATTTTTTTTTTTTTTTAGGAATTTACTAACAAATACTATGGGAGTGTACTGATTCATCAAATTCTCTTTTGTCTCACAACTGTGAATACCACACCTTGCAAGTTACCAATATCCAAATGGCTGGCTGCTTAAATGTGGGGATAACCCAAGTTCATAATTTCCAATGAGATAGTCTATAGGGAGAAAACCAATTGGTACTCTGTGTAGAATAACTTGATGATCTTTGATCTGGTCTTTTCTAAAATATCTTAATACCACATAATAGTAAACAGTTCTGAAGTTATATTCTTAAAGTCACACTGTATTCTGTATCACGTTTACACGGGTACAACATTAAAGAAAACCCAGTTAAGTAAGAGGAGAATATTCAGTAAATATACTGATAATCAGAAATAAAAACATCCTAATTAGAAAAAACATTTCAGATATAAAAATGAACTCCCTAGAGAAATGAAAATAATATCCTATAAACCAGCTTTTTTCATATGCATTTATTTTCTTAAGGAGTCCTAAATGAACTTCCAGAAAAACTTCATCTCATATATGAAATTAACAACTTATGTGTCAATAGCATGCACACATAAAAAATGAAACGACAAGAATATCCTGACATTAACAGTCATTTAGAATAACCAGAATCTGTCTTTATCCTCTGTGATTTTTCTTTCACTAAAGGGTCAGACTTTTAGTTGAAAAATTTTTGGCCCTTGACCTTTGAATTTGTGAGCTCCTCACCTGCAAATACCATTGGTTTCGCTGATTTAAACCCAGGCAAGGGCTCCACTGGATGATTATGTAAATACAATGTATCTCCTATTTGCGCTTCAGTGACATCTTTCATCCCAGCAATCAGATAGCCCACCTGTCCTGCATATCTAAATAAAATTATTATATGCAAACATACTGCTTTAACATCTCAATTGCATACTACAGTTGTACAGCTTTCCCAAGAAACTATCACATACTTTCCAAACAAAACTTGAGCAAACCACAAATAAGTGCTACATATCAATTTTAAACCTCTGGTGCTTATCCACAAAAGACCAAAAAACCAAAAACACCATGTCTCAGCCATTACCACAAAAACCCCTGCAGAAGCCTAAAACTTCTTCATAAGTCTGCACAACTTTTACAAATTAAACAACAGCTTCTAAATTATAAACACAGTATAACTAGTTTCACTGGACACAAGCATGATATACTAATCATCTATTTTATTAATTAATAAAAATGTTACAAATGTTCTTTAATAAACAAAAAAGTGAATTTTAAGCAGAAAAATGTGAGCTTTCAACAAATCTGACAACTATCTGATATTTGTGTTGTAGGAAAAGAACACATTCTAAGATGTCAAGAGTTTTACCTTAGTTTAGAAAAGAAATCCCTATGTAAACTAATTTATATGTAGAATGAAATATGAGAACCTTAAGTGAAGAAGCAATAATATATTTGGCCCAATAGAAGCTGATTTTAGAATTATTTAAGTAAAATTAAAATACACAGAATTTCTGACTCAAGGTAATTAGTAATATACTGCTTTTCTAAGCATACAATATTGAACCTTCAAATGTGGTCTATGCAAACATCTGGCACAATACCCTAACTTTTTACAGATGAAGAAACAGTACCCAAGAAACCTCAAACTATGTACCTAAAGTCATGTCCCATCAGTATCTAACATAGAGCAGGCACTCTAGTTGTAACTCAGGTCTGTTTTTCTAAAGCACACTACCTTTGTAATCCTACTCCCCAAGGATTTTAGTTAATCAAGGTTTTATTGTGAATTTCACACTAAAGAAAAGAATGCAAAGTTCTATACTATCTTTATGTTAGAAAATCTAGTTGTAATGAACTTACATGTCTAAAAAAATTTTCTCAACATGGATATGGGTGGGAAAAACTAATTATTCCACTGAACATATCAATGTAGGACCCAATCTACTATATCATTAAATCAGTTGTGACTAGTCAAGAATAAACATCTATTGATTATATTTTATATCCATAAACGTTCCTACCATTCTTCATACATGAGACCCTTCTGCAGCATTCACTGTATAGTTGCTTTAAATAATCAGGTACTTTTTTATGATACAAAGTAGAGATCATTGTAAGCTCACCAAGGTGAGAAAGGGGCAGAAATATAAATATATACAAACATTTTAGCTACTGTTACAGATTACTTACAATTTATGAGTTGACTTCTCATTAGGATTCAAAACTCCGACTTCATTAACTTCATATGTCTTTTGATTATGTGCAGACACAATTTTATCTCCTTTGGAAACCACACCATCAAATAATGCTACATTGGCTATCACACCCCTATACTGGTCGAAGGTGGAGTCAAATACCAAAGCTCGCAGGGGATTTTTGCGATGCACTTTAGGGCTATTAAATACAAGTAAAAATATATATACCAAATTAAAATCTTAATAAAAACACCTATTTTCAACTTGGGTATTATGTTTAATGTACTCTTGTTCTTGAGAAAGGGTTGATACCTAACAGCCAAAATAAAAGAATCTTTCTGTAAAATATGTATGTCAGATTGAATTCAACTTTGAATAAACTGCAATATTTATTTGTTAATATATTTGTTCATTATAAAGCAAAAAAGAATTGTCAATGAAATTTTTTCATGGTTGTTAAGAAGAGATCCCCACCACCCCTGTTCTCTTCCTTTTACTCTACTGTATATGCTTAAGTATATTACTAAAAACAAAGGTTTATTCTCATTCGCTACAAGTGTATTTGCATATCCACGATTCAAAAAAAAAATCAAACTGATGGTCTTTGAACTATTACAGTATAAAATCAGCAAAAAATACTTACGGGGGTATTCTTTCAATAACTGCTTGAAGAACACTTTCAACATTTGTTCCAAGTTTAGCAGAAATCTAAAAATATACAGGAAAAAAAGAAAAAGCATTTAAAATTAAGGATATATTTTTCTATTCTGATGACTTGAGCTTTATATTCAGAAGAATTCTAATAATTATCAATTAGTTTCAATATAGCAAAAGGAAAATCACATTTGTATGCTGACAAATACCTTTTTTCATTACAGTTAGGAGGTTCCATGGTTCCAGGATTGAATTATAAGAGCATTTTTAGCATGCTGTTGAGAAAGTAATGGACTAAGAATTGAAAAAGTCCAAGAGTAACAATCATGATAGGCACGGTGGCTCACATCTTATAATCCCAGTAGCTAGGAAGGCTGAGGCAGAAGGATCGTGAATCCAAAGCCAACCTCAGCAAAAGGAAGGCACTAAGCAACTTAGTCAGACCCTGTCTCTAAATTAAATACAAAATTGCACAGGGGATATGGCTCAGTAGTGGAGTGCTCCTGAATTTAATCCCCAATACTCAAGAAAAACAGAGTAACAATCATATGTCTGCATGGAATGTAGGACTTTCACTAATACCTATTTTCTTGAAATTCAGCTTTCATATCTGAAATATGAAATGATTATTCATATTCAGCCTAAATCTCAAAAATGATCAGTATATGTGGATGGCATGCAACTATAAAGCCCATTACTCTTTTATTGTTCTCACACTGAAAAAACAATGTAAGACTTAAACCACAAGACTATGAGTTACCTTTGTCATCATCAGTGTAAGAACTTTCTCTGAAATATTGATTTCCAAACCCATTTCCTGAACACTACCTCTTCCCCTTCAAACTCATTCTACTGACATTTCATTGCAGTTATTAATGAAATGCACTGCAATATGACTTTTTGTATGCCATTTTACCCCTTTGGAAATACTGTCTTTGCAGAGAAGTTAGCACTATTGATATTTTGGGCAAGAAATTCTTTATTTTGGAGGCTATCCTATGCATTTAGGATACATGCCAGTTGTACCCCACCCCCAAAATAAATAAGATATAAGTAAAACGTTGCTACTTCATTCTGTTGTATGCATTTGTCTATTGTGTATAGGATAAAAATAATATCACTAGAAATTTGCTCTTTCAAAAACCAAATAAGAGCAAAATATTATATTGCTGCAATGACATACTTTTCTACCATGCAGCATACCTATGGTTGTGGCTACTTAATAAGCAAACTATCCTTTGAAAGGTAAGTAAAAATTCAAAGATATGAAATTAGTTGGAACCTGGTCTGCAAAGACAGTATTTCCAAAGAGGTAAAATGGCATACAAGAAGTCATACTGCAACAAAAGGCCTGTTTTTGTCCTGATACACTGGCTAACTACAACCTATGATCTAAGGAACATGATAAAAATCTTTGAGCCTTGGTTCCTTTAAACACAGAAATGAGTCCTGTGTGTCCTAATAATATAAAATGGGTTCCTGGTGAGAATCAAATGAAATAACAAAGACACTGTACAATGTCAAATGCTCAAATACCATAAAATTCACTTAAGCCATTTACCCGAGATTTTTAAAAGTAAAATCCATCTTCAAAAAATGATATTTTACCTTAATACATTCATCACTTGGAATATCAAATACTTTTTCAATTTGTTTTTCAACCATATCAGGATCAGCATTCTTCAGATCTATCTTAAAAATAAAATCCACCACATTAGCATAATAAAAACAAAATATATATTAACAGTATTTGGAGATAGCTAAAGGCTTACTGCTAACCTCTGTTTTTATTTCAAAAAATTAAGATAATTTACATGTAGATAATATAATTTTAACAAGTATGACTACAAAATATACAAGTCAGGCAGCACAACATGCAAAGAAATAGTTCAGTGCAGAAGAGTTCAGTAATCACATCAATTAGCACCATGTGAATAGATTTTCAAAATTAAATATAAAGTGTGATAAAAAGCTGTCTTACCTATAGGCAGACTTACTTCTATTAAACTCTAATATCAAGGAATATAATGCAATGAAATATGAAACTGAGATTTATATAGAGAGCTCAGTTTATCACTGAACTGTTTCATGGGCTATACTGTTTTCTCATAATCATAAGCCTCTTTGTTTTTCCTATGTGCAGTCTGTATAATATATTTTTGTCTGTATAATATATTTTGTCATACCATTTCTACAGAAATGGCCTTCTCACACTACATGCAATTTAGAGGAACTCCATTCTCAGCTCTGTGCAAAGGCCTAGGAGTTTGACTTGTAATTCTATCCCATGCAACTCAAAGAGGTCAATCCCACCAATACATGGAATAAGTGGCTAGATAGCCCTCATATAAAATCCTGCACCTGACATTTAAACAGTAAATAAACTTTCCAAAAGTAAAATAATAAATAGCTTTGTTGTCTTATTATAATTACCTTGTTTATAACTGGAATTACTGTTAACTGTGCTTCAAAGGCAAGAAAGAAATTTGCTACAGTTTGGGCTTGAATACCCTGGAAATATAAAGACATGAGAGTCTGAGATGACCATTCTACCATCACAAAATTTATATTCAAAACCGTATTCAAACCATCATCCTCATCAAAATAGATTTTCCATCACCCAAATAATAAACAAAATGCCAAATATCTGCCTGCTATAGTTTGGGCCCTGAATTCCCCAAAAGCCCATGTATTAAAGGTATTATCTCTAGGGTTGCATTATTAGGAGGTGGGGCCTACAGGAGACCCTTAGGTCATTGGCACATGCCCTTTAAGATAACTGTAGGATAGTAACCCCTTCCTCCTCTTTTTGCTTCCAGGCTGACAAGGTGGGTAGTTTTGCTTTTGCAACATACCATTACCATGATATGCTGCACTGTCAGTGGCTCAAAGTAATGGGTCAATCAGTGACGGACGGGAGCCTCCAAAACAGCCAAAATAAACCTCTATATAAGCTAATTATCTCAGGCATTTCAATATAATGACAAGTAGCTGACCAATACTGCCCTTCCGACTTTGCTCTCTAGCTTATGCGTTTGGAGTTAAAATAAAGATCACTCATGGTAAGGGAATAGTTTAAACAAAATAGACATTCTACAAAGATTAACACAGGGAGCCTTAAGCAGAGATTTTTACACAGCAAATTTGATAACCCACACTTCCATACACCTGGCTCATTCCCTGTGATAATTTCTTTCAGTTCAAGAAACATTAATTGGAGGTCCTTCATGTGCCAAGAATTGTGCCAGGTATTAGAGACACAGAGATGAAAAATGGATCCTCAAGGACTTCAAAACCTACTACAGAATACAATCATGTGATGCAGTTTATAAAGCCTAGTACTATGTAAGTAAGGTGGAGATTTACTGTTCTTGGCAGAATCAAGACACACAATACAACAACAATAAAACCTGAATTTTTAATTCAGACTTTGTGAAAAACTGAGATACATGAAAAGCTTAAACTTTAGTATATTTCTTATATAGGTACTTCACGAATTTTATACCACACACAAAAAAATTGGCAACATTCTAAACTATTGCCTTAACCCTAAGACATTCTAACACTTTCTAAAGTATTGCCTTAAAAATCACCTAAAAACTAAAGATTTTTAAACTCTACTAAAAACTGACATAGACTGCTAAAGTTGGTGGAGGAGGTTTTCATAGGATGTACTGATAATAGGACAACCTTCATGCTGCAACAAAAAATACAATCTTTTGAATACTTCAATCAGCTTTAAAAACTTAACAAATTATTCAATCCTACAGAATCCCTTCCTTAATGTAATAAAACTTCAAGTTAACAGCATCAAAGCATATGATTTTGAAAAACACAATCTATTTCTTTATTCAAACAGAAAAATTCTGTTTCCATAATACATTTTAAGGAAAACATCTTGAAACAACCAAATAGACATATCATTATATAACATGAAAAATCCTACCTCATTTGCATCAACGACCAGTAAAACACCCTGGCAAGCAGAAAGTGACCTGGATACTTCATAACTAAAATCAACATGGCCCTAAAAAACAAAAATATCCATACCTTTAAATGTTAGCTACAGTTATTCCAGGAAGGGGCATTATGGCAAATCTACTGACACTGATAAAAAGTTGTTAAAACACAGGTTTACTTTTTTTTCTTTATTTAACTGTACTTTTGAAAGAGGTTACACTAAAACAAAAACATTGAGGAAAAAAAGATATTTAAAATTCAGTTCAAAAAAATTAAACAATGTTTGTGTTATTAATAAAAGGTTTTTCATAATACATGCAAAGTTATTAATATACTTACTGGTGTATCAATGAGATTTAAAAGGTACTGCTTTCCTTGAAAACTGTAAAAGAGAGATGCTGTCTGTGCTTTAACAGTGATTCCTCTTTCCCGTTCCACTTGCAATTTATCAAGAACTTGCTTATTATTCTTTGTTTTATCAATTGTTCCTACAAACAGAAACATTTAATTGGTATTTCTCTGGACTTTAAAAAAGAAAATACTACACACAAAATTAAAAATAAAATTTAACATGGTAAAAGTGGATTCCCAATAACTCACTGCAGTTGATTAAGCATATGATATAAAATGAAAATACCTGTTAGTTCTAGAAGCCTGTCAGCTAGAGTACTTTTGCCATGATCCACATGTGCAATGATACTAAAATTTCTAATATCTTCAACAAGAAATTTAGACATGTCAGGTTTTTCCTAGAATGGGGAAAGAAATCACATGTAGGAGTATGAAATTTTCCTTATATGAAACAAATATACTAATTCAAAACATTTTCTTGCTCTTCAATTTTATTTCTAGTATTTATAGTGTTTACATATAATTATTCTGACTACAGATATATGACTGAGCTCATAACACAACAGATCACAAGAAGACTCATCAAACACAATATTTTCATAGTCAAAGACGATCAGTCAGGTAAATAAAAATCCCTTAATGCTTCCATCACTTCTGGGGCCAATGAGGAACTGAATTTATTTCCATGAATGCAGAATACAAAACATCTGGAACTTCTCAACAGTCTTGAGTATGCAGATTATCTAGTAGAAGTTCTTAAGGCAAAGGAGCTCAGAAAAGCTGAAAGAAAGAATTCTCTGCTCCTAGCACACATGAAATCATAAATCAGGTTTATTTAAAAACCTGTGTTCCTAATAAAAACTGTAACATTTTAATTTAGATAGTTTTGTTACTTTGAAAATTTCCTGGAGAAATTTTTTTTTTTTAAATTGCGAGAACAAAAACCAGGGCTTATCATTACATTTTTAAATGTTTAAAAATTAAACTCCTGCTTTCTAATACACACATTTTGAACGTTTTACTTCAGCACATCAGAAACTGCTAAAAATTGGCATTCAAGTAAAATATTCATTTTGTGCACTCTATTTTTCCAGTCAATATTTCATAATCAACAAACAGCACGAAATTATAAAATTCTCCTTAATGTTTTTGTATTTATAACTGCCGCAATCCAAGGGAGACAAAAGTACAATTATACTTAATTGCGTAAAAATATAAAACTAAATCTGATAGTTCCACAGTAGATGTTTCCCTCATTCGAGTTTTAAGAACTTTTAATTGTAATACACACACACACACACACACCCCACAGGGATCTTAGAATAGGCCAAAGTTGACTAATCACACAGACCTTACTTTCTACTAACTCATAACTTGCATTCAATCTTTCACTTTTCTGCCTAGTCTTTTAACAGCTATCATATAGTGCAGTTTCTACAGTTACTGAAATCCCACGTTCTCCAACTACAACAGTCAAAACTGCAGGTTGTTTGACTGAAATAAAATGAAATAATAAAAGGAAGCTAAGACATAGTCAATACTTCTCTTCGTCTTGCATGTTCAGCTCTTTGTACTGCATCACACAACCCCCGCAAATAGCCACTGGACCTTTAATTGGTATATCACTGAACAAATGAAGAAGCAGAGCCAAATGTCTCAAATGCAAAAAAAAAAAAAAAAATTTAGCAGGTTCCTTGGAGGATTTTAGAATTAAACTGAAAAAGTTAAATGACTGGCTCAAGGTCACACTGGCAGCAGTGGAAAGGCGTGCAGCCTGCAGGCGCTCCACGCTCTCCCGCCTCCCTTGCAGGAATCGGAATATGGGCTCACAACCAGTTCCAGGAATCCCAGTACGTTTCCAAGATCACATGTGGGGGCCGGGGCGGGCACTCTCCAATATTTTAAAAGGTCTCACCGGAGACTTAGAGGCCGTCACCTTGAGCTCTGCGGAGCTGTAGAGCCTGTCTGTGGTCCAGGAATTCGTAGCAGCCCTAAGGGTCGGGGCTGACGGGTCCCTGGACAGCCCGGGTCGCGCGGCCCCAGTGGCCCGCGGTTTAAGCACCAGCCCCCGCCACCAGCCCCGGCCCGCTAGGGCCCACATGCCCTAGGAGGAGGCCTCAAGAGAGGGCCCTGGGAGGCGACAGCGCCATAGCTAGAGGCTTCGTTTATTCCAAATCGCCGCCTCTAGGGCGGGTGGCCAGGCCAGGACCCCGGCTGCCGAAACACAAGGAACCACCGTACTACCCCACACACCAAGTGCCCATCGCTCCTGTGGGTGAGCGGACACAGCACCTCTAGTGCACGCCCGCACGCCCCGCGACGTCCTGACGTCAGTGCGTCTCTGCGCTAGAAGGGAAGAGGTCACGTGAGTGAAAGCCAATCCTCTTTTTGAGTACTGGGGCGCCGGGGCACTGTAGTAGACTTTGCCTTTAGGTGTGCAGTAAGCCCAATGCCGGTTGTCTCTCTTTTTCCCCACGACGGCCCCCGGCCCCGTGGAGTCTGACCTTTTAGGTCCCCGAGCCACCTCGGGAATTCCAGATGGACGATCACTCTAGAGCTCGCGGGTGGGGAGTGGTGGAGTTGCTGAGGCGCCAGCAAGCCCGAGTCCCGAGCCTGACGTGCGGGTCTCTTCAGCCCTCCCTAGGGGGTGTTGAGGACCCCAGGTTTAGGTCGTGGGACCTAAAGATGCTAATTTGGGGAACTTGCTTCCTACCTAATGGCAGAATGATAATGAGAATTTTAAAATCTGGAAGTCGAACTGTATTCCCTGAGTAGTCATTTATTGCACTAATATTCTGAGAGGAAACAGGGCTGATTGCAATGGTGAATCTAGGAAAGTTTTGGCAAGCACTGAAAGTGGAGAAAGATCCCACTGTCTCCATTATCTTCAAGTTGCCTCTTCATCAGTTGTTTACCTTACACGGAGCACAGGGCTTTGGAGAAGGCAGAATGGGGGACAAAGAGCTGTTAAGACCTGCAGGGTATCATGACTGTCTCCCAGTATTTCTCTTGGGTTTTTCTGTAAGTATCCAGAGTTTGGTGCAAATAAGAAAGATAACAGGTGTGTTCACCATTGTGATTCACCATTCACCATTCACTTGGAAACTCACCATTGTTATTGAAATCTTCAATGTTGTTTACAAAACTCCCCCCCCCCTTAATTTGGGGGAAATTAAGGCTTTTAGGATCAAAATGTTCTTACAGCCTGTTTTTTCACGAAACTATTATGAGCTAAAAGTGGTTCTTGGGCTGGGGTTGTGGCTCAGTGTCAGAGCACTTGCCTTGCACATGTGACGCACTGGGTTAACTTCTTAGCACCACATAAAAACAAATAAGCAAAATAAAGATATTGCGTCCATCCATAACTTAAAAAAAAAGAGTGATTCTGGACACAGGACTAATTCTGTTGATAGAAATAAATATCTTGAAATGCACCGAGCATAATATTTTGTCAATGTTGCCCTGACTTTAATGATTTGAGTATTATCATGTCAAAAACGAAGCTTGACACCAGTTAATGTGATAAGCACAGGTTTTTAAATAGTAACATACTACTGCAATGGGAAACACAGTCTAGAGTGAACAAAATGCACTCTGGACAGAGATGACTGCACATTTTAAAGGGATCTGAGGTACAACTGGACTTGAGCAGAGTCAATGGCGTGGAAAGTAATAAAAGAGTGTGAGGGAGGTCCATGGAAAACCCATCTGGGTTTGTTAACTGGTGGTAATATTTTAAAATTCTAATCTAATGCTTGCCACTTGCCCCTTTTTAATCAAAAGGATCAAACCCTGAGTTGAATCTCATTTTTTCTTTCTCTGTATGATCCAGTGTCTTTTTTTCTGCGGGGGTTGGGGGGTAGTACTACGGGAACTTAACCTATGAGATACATTCCCAGCCCTATTTTGTATTTTGTTTAGAGACAAGGTCTCACTGAATTGCTTAATGCCTCTCTTTTGCTGAGGCTGGCTTTTAACTCCTGATCCTCCTGCCTGGGCCTCCTAAACCAGAGTGCCTGGCTGATTCAGTGTTTTTAACTCCACATCTGTTTCTCACCTACATTTACTTGGTATTGCCATAAGTATTACTCTCACAACACTGCAGTATCTTACAAGGCTAACATGTCCAGCCTACAACAGAAAAATAGACTCATTAGAAAAATACTGAGCACCACCATGTCAAATAATGTACTGGTTGAGGAAACTCAGAGAAATTTAGCAAATTGTTTGAAAATGTGTAATGGATGCTGTGGTTTTGATATGGTTTAATGTGTCCTCGAAAGATTCATTTTCCGGAAGCTTTGTTTGCAATAAAACAGTATTGAGATGGGATCTTTAATATGAGTTGATCAGACCATGGGGCATCACCTTCAGAATGGATTAATGTAATTATCCCAAGACTGGGTTAGTTGCCATGAATACAGATTATTGTAAAAGAGCAAATCTGGCTCCTACTTACTTACACATGACCTTTCTTAAATGCACTCCTGCCATGTGATGCTAGCCACTAAAAGCCCTTGTCAGCACCTCCTCTTATACCTCAAGAACTGTGAGTTAAGTAAATCTCTTTTAACTAGAAAGTACTCAGCCTCAGGTATTTCATTATCGCAACACAAAATGGACTAATACAATAGATAAATGGGAAAATCTACATTTGAATCCAGATTGTTAGAAATCAAGCTCATCTCTCTGAAATATTTTTAACAGCACACGTTTATTTTTCTGGGAATCTTCTGTGCATTGAAGGATAAGTAGTTGCCCATCCCCAGGGAAATAACTGGAGCTTAATTGTGTAGAGGGGTTGACAAGAGCATCATCACATTTTCTCTATTCCTATCTCTATTTTAGAGGGCTTACAGAGCCCTCTAGTGTAGGCATCTTATTATTTCCATTGCACAGATAGCTAAGAAAAATGTGTCCCAGGCATTTTAAATAACTGCATAATCACACAGTGATAAAGCAGGACTGTGAACCCAAGCAGTTTGGCTCTAGAACCTACATCCTAGACCATTCCATTAGTCTCCATTCTGTTGAGCAAGGAAACAAATGGGTATAATCAGAAGACATTGACTAAGAGTTGACAGAGAATCATGGTCAAAATTGAGCCCTGTGATATTTTGAGGCAAGGATTTTTGAAGAACTCATTTAATTTTTCTTTTTTTAATACTGTGGGTTGAACTAAAGGGCTCTCAACCATTTTGCCACATTTCCAGCCCTATCTTTTGTATTCAATTTAGAGACAGGATTTCACTGAATTGTTTAGTGCCTTGCTTTTGGTGAGGCTTTGAATTCATGATCCCCTTGCCTTAGCCTCCTAAACCTCTGGAATTATAGGCATGTGCCATCATGCCTGGCTTCATTTAATTTTAAAAATCATAAATCATGGCCCATTTCACCCAAAGAATAGATGTATATTAGGGAGATTCCATTCTTATATAATTAATGCAAAACTTTCTTATTTATGTTTTTATACAATAATGAAGTATATATTAGGTTTTGCTGGGGCTGTCATAACAAAATACCACAAACTGAGTGGCTCAAATAACAAGTATATTTTCTCATGGTTCCAGAGGCTGGAAATACATGGTGAAGGTGTCTGCACAGTTGGTGTCTCCTGAAACCTCTTTTCTTGGCTTGTAGCTCTCCACTTTTATGCTGTGTCCTCACATGGTCTTTCCTCTATATGTTTCTGTGCCCTAACTTCCTCTTCTTATGAGGACACCAGTCATATTTGATTGGGGCCAATGCCAATGCCCACATTTTAACTTAACTACCTCTTAAAAGACTGCCATCGCCGAACAGTCATATTCTGAGGTACTACAGGCTCAGGCTTCAACATATGCACCTTAGCACTGGAAACACAATTTAGCCCACAACAAAGGGAATGATAAATTAAAACATATAAATCACAATTTTATAACTACTAATTTCTGTTTCAAGATTATTGGTATTCAGGAGCATCTCTAGCTCTAGCAATACCATTGAGTTTTTACAATAACATCACTATAGTTGTTAAAAGCATGTAACAATCTCAAGGCATATTCGTGCAGTGTTAAAGGATCGCTGGTGCTTCTATTACACACATAAAATGGTGCCATCATTTGTCTACAGTGTAAACTACAACTTAGAATTCATTTTTTTTTAAAGCTGGTTTTTAAATTTTCTGTTTTTTTTTTAAATTTTGAAAATATATTGGGATTTTCCAACTGTTTTATATCACAAATAGAAAGTATTTGGTGAAGAGGAGGAGAAAATAACTTGAGTTTTATATGGAAAACAGAGTCATTCTATGAAGAACCTTAGGATTACAACATCATCCTGTGCAGAAGCCATTTGGGGAAGCTTTCTTTGACATTGTATAAAATTTATTTAATAAGAAAATGAAGTGATGAAAAAGAGAAAAAAAGGATTTTCTATTTTAATAATCTAGGTGAGACACAGCAAAGTTCTGGATAAATCAATGACTTAAAAAATGAGAAGTGGAAATTAATAGACATTTTGAAGACAAATAACAAGGTTGATTTAATATGGAAAGAGGGAGGAGTCCAGGAAAACTGAATTTTTCTTTTAGCATTGATAGATTGTATAATAGCATTGCTATTTAACAGAATGTAAAATTTAAGTATTCACATTAATATCCAGTAAGGGGAAAAGTGCAGGGCTACAGTTTGGGAAGCCATCTGTAAAAAGATAACAAAAACTGTGATGTTGGGTGACTTTTTGAAGTCAGAGCATAGAAAATTAAATTTTTGATAGGAGAGAAAGTCATACTCCATAGTATCCTTTTGTGAAATGGAAGTAACAGGCCTCAAGGGAACATAATAGTTTATATGGGTGTACATTTACATTTTTCAAAAATTTCCTCTAAGTGTCTATACTTGGGTTCTCCAGAGAAATATAATCAACAGCCACTTTATTATTCAAGCCATTTTATACACCATTGCTAGAGTAAAGTTCCTAAAGCAGAAGCGTAAATGTATTATATTTCTTGATTACACTGGGTTCTCATACATTCAGGACTCTTATATAAGATATAGATACACACATATATATATCCATATAGACAGATATTGAAAATGAAAATTTTAAGTAAGTGGCTCACACAGTAGTAGAGCCAGCAAATACAAGGTTTATAGCCCAGGCTGATAGGCTGAAAATTCAGATAAGAGTTGATGTTGTATCTTAAATCCAAAATCTGCAGGGAAATTCAGGCAGGATGTCTATTTTGTGATGCTGAGGCAGAATTCCTTTTTAATCTCTTTCACAGGACTTACAGTAATCAAGGAGAAGAAACCAGGCTGCACCTCCAATAATTTGCTTACAGATATTTTCAGCTGAATACCCAAGTTCAATGCACTCAATAGAACACAATTCAGCTAAATTTTCTGCCACTTAATAGCACTGATTTGATGATCTTTTCTCCAGTTTCTAATAACATGCTCCTCACTTTGGCCTGACATCACCAGAAGCATCTTTACATTTTTGCAACAATTCTCTTCCTGACAATGTGTATTATCTAAGATGACAGAAACTTTCTCTACACCTCTCCTCTTTCTGAACCCTCCCGCAACAGACTCCTTTGACATCTAATTTTCTACCAATAATCTCAAGGAAAATCTAAACATTTTCTTTTCTGTAACTCAAAACTCTTATAGTCTCTCCCTATGACCTAATTCTAAAGAAACTTCCACATTTTCAGATATTTGTTATTTCCTTCCTATTACCAAAATCCATATTAGTTTTCTGGGTTTGTCATAACAAAATGAAGGTTTAACTAACATAAATTTATTGACTCACGAGTTCTGGAGGCTGGAAGTCTATAGTCAAGGTTTCAGCAATGTTAGTTCTTTCTGAGAATGGGCAGGGAGAGTTTGTTCCATTCCTCTCCACTATCTGTTGGTGATTTGCTGGAAATCTTTGGCATTCCTTGGCTTGTAGCTGCATCACTCCAATCTCTGCCTTCATCGCATGGTATGTTTCCAGTGTCACTTACCACCATCTTTTCCTCTCTGCATGTCTGTGTCCAAAATTTCTCTTTTCATAATATTGGGTTAGGACTAATCATAATGGCCTCATTGTAACTTGGTTACCTCTGTAAAAGTCCTATATACACATAAGTCACATTCTGGAGTACTGGGGATTATGACTTTATCATTTCATTTAGGAGAGACATAATTCATTGCATAAAATTAATGAAGAGCTGACCTCCAGCCCAGCTAATGTCAACAACCTTCTCTATAAATATTGATAGTGGTTAATAACCTGAATGGACCTCATCTTTCTGAAATTGAAAAATGAATCAAACCAAGAATTTGCATTGAAATCTATAGTGATTTGTGAACTTATCTTAAAATTAATCTTAGTCCAAAGAATTTTTAATAGGAACCACTTTTAAAGTATTTATGTTCAAGTGAAAATGTTACAAACCCACAAATATCAATAAAAACTTGTGGTACATCTTTTTCAGATGACCACAGAAATATACCTTGCTCTCTGCATAATATAAAATAAATATATAAATATAACATGCTCTCTGCATAACCTGACCACACATCCACCATATTAGTTTTCTGTTGTTATGGAACTAACTGTCATGGATATAGTACCTAATATACTACAAATTAGTAGGGAAAAGTCCAGCATGGCTCAGCTGGGTTCTCTGCATAGTATTCCATAAGGCTGAATTCCAGGATATGGACCTTTTTAAATCTACTTCCAGGTTCATTTGGGTTGCTGGCTGCTATAGTTTGAATATGATTTTTTGTCCTCCAAGGGTCCATTGTGATTAAAGGCTTGTTCCCTGTGGTAGTGCTATTGGGAGGAGGTACAACCTTTGGTAGGTACAGCCTCATGGACCTTCAGGTCTTCAGGAGGTTGTCCTTAAAAGGGATAGGGACTCGGAATCATGTCTCTTTCTTTTTTTCCTGGCTTGAGATATAATGACCTGCTTGCTCCTGTACACACTCCCACCATTGTTATCTACTGTGTTGTGATGTACCATTGCCATAAGATGAGCTGATGCAGGTGTCATGCACTTGAACCTCCCAACCCATGAACTAAATAAACCTTTTCTCTTTACAAAGTTTATTGCCTTGGGTATTTTGTTGTAGTGGGAAAAAAAACTAAAACCTGGCAGAATTCCATTCCATTGGAAACAGTGATTCCCATTTCCTTGTTGGCTATCTGTTGGGAGGAGCTCTCATGTCCTAAAGGCTATCCATATTCCTTGATACATAGTCCTCTCCATTTTCAAGCCAATTATGGAACATCAAATGTCCTTTGTGCTTTGTATCTCTGACTTCTTCCTCTGTCTCTAACCAGAGAAAACTCTGCTTTAAAAAAACTTGCATATTAGGTTAAAGTCAATTGACTAGTGATGTTAATTTTATCCTCTTTGCTAAGATGATACACATTAACTGTAAGTGACCAAGTCTTCAGATGATTCCCATCATCAGCCTGTGAGCTGCCATGGATTTTTCCAAGCTTGGGCAAGTTAAATAACTTACCCACATTCATACATATAGCTTATAGCAAAATGGCATTTAAACACTGTCTTGCAAATTTCAAAATTAATTCATTGAACCGTTATTTAAACCTCTAATTTGAGCTTTAAAGGATGAGTCTCATGTTCAGTCTGAACATGAAGTGGGGGATGGTATTCCACATGGAAGTTCCTATGTAAGCAAATGCGTAACATGTGCAGGGCCCAGCAGGCTCTTCTAGATTACAAGAAGTTTTGCAAGAAATGAAGTTGGAAAACGAATTAGGAGATGGCCATGTGAATAGGAGCTTGGATTTCATGTTGCTAGTAACTGTACCCACTGCAAGGTTAAAGAGATTTTAAGCAGGAAGCAGCGGAGTAAATTTATGTTTCATGTAGATCATTTTAAAAGCTGCCTGGTGACAAGAAATAAACTAGTTCCAAGAGATAACAATGACAGCCTACACAGGGACAGTGATAGTGCAGCAAAAGAACTGAATTTAATTAGAAGGTAAAATTAAACTGCCTTTAAAAGGATATGGAGTGTCAAAGAGGCAGTTACCAAACATACAAAGGCATTGGAAAATAAAAAAGAGGCTCTCCTAGTTCACATGTTAAATGTAACAACTGGCCTCTGATTTCTATTCATGACAGCCATCAGCTATTGTCTAAAAAAGTAAGTAGTACTAGAAGATAAGAGGCAGAATTGTGTTTTGTTTTCTACTTTTGAGACTCCTGTGGCAGTAAGGTGAAGATTAATTCAACCACTTTGTAGATTCATGAGATATTATTCCAAAACCAAAATGTAGAATACATCATGCTAAGAGAAATAAGCCTTATTTAGAAAGTCAATAGTCATATATTTTCTCTTATATGTGTAAGCTAGAGATAAAACAGAAAAAGGAAAGATCTCATGAAAATAGAAGGGAGACCAGTAAAATAGAGGGTGGAGATTAGGGAAAGGGAAAAGAGGAGAGAAAGAGCAGGTACAAGGAATGAAATTGTACAAATCATGCTGTGTGGAGATAAGAATACATCATTCTGAAGTTACTGTAATATTAAATTGCAATTCATCAGTAAAAATATTTTAAAAGACCAAAGCTGATTATTCACATATTCTTCAGTGACTCTCATGATTCTTAGATTTAGCAATGATTGAAAGTTCTGTTGGCATTCTTTCTTTTGATGTTTGGGGTGTGCAAAACCTATTTGATGCTCCAGTTCAATGAAATGCTTTCCATTCACCATATTACACACTGGTGACTAAGCTATTCTTTTCATTAATCAGATAACTTACATAAACCCACACCAATGCCAGACAATGGATGGTCATATATTTGGAAACAAATGTCTTCACTAATAAACCTGCAAAGGTCTATTTTCTTCAGGAAGCTATGTCAGGGAACATGCATATTTCACTAAAGATTAGTACTTCATTGGAACTTTTAATGGATTTTTGCTATAAAGATATGTTTAATTTTATATGGATTTTAATACATGTTTGATTCTGGCCAAATCCTTAGCTAGAATGGCCCCCAAAGTGGCAAGAATGGAATTCTCATAAAGAGAGTACCCCCAAACTATTCCCAGATAGGGGCCAGTCGAGATTCCAAAGAAAGAAACACTATACTCCAGGATGATCACTTGAAAGCATTTATTAAAAAACTTATTGCAGAGTGCAGCATATCCTTGGTTGGACATTGAGAAGGGATGCTCTGACTAGGTGTTCCCAAGGAGAGGTATTTTTGTTTGGAGTTTATAAGAGGGATTAAGGATTTGGCTCAGGACTGGAGCTATTTTGCTGTTTTGGACAATAACCTAACTGGCCTTTCTCAATGCCTGGGAATGTTCAGGGATTGGGTTTAAGCCTGCTGGATAAAGCATGTAGCTGGCTGGTGACAGAGTGATCAACACATTCTATGTTTCTCAGTAAAGACAAGAGTAAAAGCAAGGAGACCTTGGGGAACACTACAATGTGTGATTTTTATCCGATAATCCCTTGGCTCTGCCTAACTATATTTTAGTGTATTCCTATATTGATGTACTTAGAAATAAATGCTGTAAAGAGAATGGGAGAGAGGAGGGAGGATGGAAGGGAAAAGGGGGAGGGAGAGAAGGAGGAATCATGAACTGAAATCAATTTCCATGCATATATGATTTTCTTGGGATGAACCCAACTACTATGTATGACCATAAACTTAAAAAAAAATGAATGTTTTAACCAATTGAAATGTTGTGTTTTTAGTTTTTTTTTTTTTTTCAAATTCTGGGAGAAAGTATCAGTTCTCACAGCCAATGAAAACAAGCATTCTGAGATGAGGATTTAGATCTGCTACTGGTACTAAGGAATAAGTCATTCTGATCCAAACCACATGGCTCTTAGACAATGTCAGCAATGTTCTCCATAGGAAACACAGTGCTGGCAGGAAATGATAAGGCAAGTTGGATGTTGAGTAGTAACAAATATCCATTACTAGGATTAAAGGACTCATAAGTAGTTTGGAGAATACATTTTAAGTGCTCAAATGCCAAGGAATATGAATCTTTATTTCTTGAGGGAATTACTTTTCTTGTGGCTTCATTTGTCTTATTAAAAAATTATTTTAAGGGCTGGGAGCGTAACTCAGTGATATAGTGCTTGCCTAGCAAGTGTGAGGTACTGTGTTCACTCCCCAGCACTGAAATAAACAAAAACAAACAAAAAAAGTTCCCCTAAATCTCTTTAGCATATACTTCTGACAGGTTTTACTTTTTTGCTTCTCTGACATGTTTTTCTTTTTATGTGAATCATTATTTATATAATGCTGTTTAATTTTTCTTCTTCTAATTCCTCTAATTTAAATCATTAGTTTTAGACTTATTCAACACCTCACATTAGTATTAATTTACTTGAAAGTGAGTTACCCCTGGGAGCATCATTTCCCTTAGGCTTATTTTTCCTTGGCAGTTGTAAAACTTATTTATTTTTTAATCCCATGAAGGGAATTGTCACATCTGAATAAATAATATCAGAAATAAACATTTATAAGTTGTACTAAGAATGTGAGGAAAATAAATGTCAAAAAAAAAAAAAAACCCTGGAGGATTTATGCAAAAGAAACACTATAGCTTGCCTTCCATTTCACCATGTAATACAATGTTTTTGCAGAAATGTTGGCAGCACATGAACAGCTTTGCTTCACAAGTAAGTCTCCCATCAAAAGCTTCTGCCAGGGCCTGGATTGTGGTAAAGAGCTTGCCTATCATGTGTGAGGCATTGGTTTTGATCCCCAGAACCACATAAAAATAAACAAATAAAATAAAGGAAGGTATTATGTTCGCCTACAACTAAAAAATATATGGTTAAAAAAAAAAAAAAAAAAGCTTCTGCCAGGGTCACAAGAATATAACACTTTTTCCCAGATGCAGTCGTGCTCACCTGTAATTCCAGAGTTGGCCTTCACCTGTAATCCCATCAACTCTGAAGCCTGAGCATTATGGTTTCCATGTATGGTATTCCCAAAAAAGCTCATGTGTGAGACAATGCAAGAAAGCTGAGAGGTTAAATGATTGGGTTGTGACAGCTCCAAACTAATCAGTACATAAATCCCTTGTTAGGGATTAACTGGGTTGTAACTATAGGCAGGTAGGGTGTGGCTAATAGAAGTAGGTCAACAGGAGCATTTCTTTGGCTAAGTGTTTTTCCCTGAAGAGTGGAGCTCGCTCTCTCTGCTTCCTGATGCCATGTCCTGCCCAGTTTTTCTCCACCAGGATCTTCCACCATGATGTTCTGCTTCATCTTGGCCCAGAGCAATGGAGCCAGCTGTCTATGGACTGAGACCTCTGAAACTGAACTCCAAATAAACTTTTCCTCCTATAATTGTCCTGGTCAGGTTGTTTTGGTCCCAGCGAGAGAGGGGAGGGGAAGCTGATTAAAACTCTGAGGGAAGATGATCACAGATACTGGGCCAGCTTTGACAACTTAACAAGATCTTGTCACAAAATAAAATAGGATAGGACTGTGGATGTAACTCAGAGGTAGAATGCTTCTGGTAAAATACTTCTGCTTTGATTCCCAACTCCATGTCCTTACAGTAGGGTTGATAACTGCTCTTCTATTTAGCAAAAGATGAATCTCTGTTATCTCAGGAATTTTCTTCCTTTTATAAGAATGAGCTGTTGTTGGCCATGATGGAAAAATCATTTTTCTACTACAGATGCATCATCCTTATCAAGAATTTTACCCTAGATTCTGATAACAGATTGACTCTTAATCATTGGTTTTTCAGATTTTGGTGTATTTGTCTCTTTCTAAACCCTCGTAGGTTATTTTTCTGGAAATTGTGAGAAAACATTCTAGCTTTGTAGATTTTAAAGCAGATTTTTTTTAATTAAAGAAAATTAAATTATATTTAAAATTTTTGTTTCTCTGAAAATTTTTGTTTCTCTGTACACTTCTTCCCAGGGAGTGAAAATATAAAGACTACAAAGCAGAGAGTTTTCCTTGAAAGAGCACCCTTATATCAAGACACTTGAAATTAAAACTCTAAGTAGTTGTGTTTCTCATACTTAAAGGAAATAGAGCTGTTGTTTTATCAAATAGAATATGAAATAGAGTCAATCTGTTATCAAAATCTAGAAGAAAATTATTGATAAGGATGATGCATTTGCAGTAGGAAAAATGGTTTTTCCATCATGGCCAACAACAGCCCATGCATACTAACAATAATATTGAAATATGTACTCTATCTTACTGTTTTCCTCAATCTGCCATAACCACTTTCACTCACTGATAAGAATAAAATTCAAATCGGACTTGAAATACCTTGAAAAAATTGTAATAATGATAAAACCCCAAAGATTATGAAGTAACAATATTGTAATATTGAAACAAAAAGATATAACAGATCATTGAGAAAGATTTTTTTGCCCTTAATTGCTAAAGAAAATATAGCCAAGCCATTTGTTCATCTTTACTGAGTGGTACCTAATGGATTTAGTCAATATCATCAATAATATCTAGGTAATAAAGGGCTTTCTTAACCTTTTATATTTCTAGAGAGAGGAGAGAAAAGGAAAATGTGTTTCTGAGTAGAACTTGGTGATCTTTATACAGGTGAGAATTTTGTTATTCATATTCAGTCTTTTTGGTCATCCAGAAATCCAAAATAATTGCTTAAATAAATAAAATAATCAATTGATGACACTATGAATATATATATAAATTTCATCTAAACTCTGTCTTTCATCAAATGTTTTAGTCAACTTTTTTGCTACTATTACCAAAAGACCTAATAAGAACAATTTTAGAGGAGGAATAATTTATTTGGTGGCTCATAGTTTGAGAGGTCTTAGTCCATAGATGGCCAACTCCACTTCTTGAAGCTAGAGGCAAGAGCATCATGGTGGAAGTGTATGGCAGAGGAAAGCTTCAGGGGACATGGCACCAGGAAGCAAAGAGAGACACTCTGCTGACCAGATATGAAATATATGCTTCAAAGCCATGTCCCCATTGACCCACTTCATCAAGACACACCCTACCTGCTTTCAGTTACACTTAGTTAATCCTTATCAGGGTATTGACACATTGATCAGGTTAATGTTCTCATAACCCATCATTTCATCTCTAAACTTTCTTGCATCATCTCACAGATGAGCTTTTGGAGGACACCTAAATCATAACACCTGTAACAATCTGATGATCCATTCTACAAGGTTATTATAAAATTATTTTGTGTAGTAAAGTAAGTGTTGGACTCAGCCTGCTAATTGACTCTTTTACCCACTAGCTGATGGCCTTATGCAAGTTATTTAATCTCTATTTCTCTTTCTGTAAATGAGATGACAATACCTCTGAAGGTTATTACAAAAACTATAATGACCGAAATCTAAAGTTTCTACAACAATGCCGAAGTGGTCATAGTTATTAGTTATAGATGTGGTATAACCAATATTAAAATATATATATTTAAGTGCCAGTCTGTTTAGTTTGTAACCAAGCATCAAGAATAGAGTCTGGTGCTCAGTGGTAGGTTAAGGTGTGCGACCCACTGTTACTTGACTGGTGACCTAGAAAAAGCAGCTCTGTTTAAAGAAATTCAAATTCCAAATGCTTTTAAACAAGGTAGAAAAAAAATTACTCTGACATTCTGTCTTTGGTTTCTGCTGAGAATTCCTAAATGTCAAATTATCTGCCCTTGAACAGAAAATTTCAGTTACTGGAATTTGGATACATGAGAAGTCCCAAGTTTAAAAAGGAGAATTAGCATAAAAAGACCACCGGAGTACTTGACCTCCACCTATGAGGTTGGTATCAAGTACAAAAAAAAACATAGATCCAGATAGAATTGAGAGGATTAGCCAGGTTACCTGAGTCAGAACCAGAAACCTCTTTTGATAGTGACTCGGTGATATAGAGAGCTAGTTCAGGCAGCTACCTGCTATAGGGAAGAGTTGAAAAGCTTCCAGTGCTTAGAGATGTCTTGAAAATGGGATAGAACATGCCTTGCATGGAAAACACTAAATCATATTAGTATATTTTTCTTGACCTCTGATGAAGAGTAAGAATCAGGAAAAAAAATAGACCATTGTAGTACTTCTGAATGTTGTTCACATAAATTGAACATTTTAGGTATAGATAAAATTGAAGTCCTCCCCCATTTTTATTTTGGTTTTTGCTGCATATTATTAGGAACTTTTATCTAGGTTGAATATCACAGACTTAGAAGAAGCATTGAGTCTGTTGGTTTCCACAGCTTGCCTCAAAGAAACAACTTCACCCCACACTAGGAAACTGAATCTACTTTTCCACATTATCAAATTTATGTCTGTATGCTGTTCATGGTGTTTGTAAACCCTAAAAAGTGTTATATGATACTGGATATTGGCAGGATTTTTTTTTTTTTTTGGCTGTAGCATCTGTTCAGAGTGTCAGAGTACAAATTTAGAAACTTTATATATAGCCAGTTCGTCATCTTTTCACCAACTGATTTGCTTTAAATTTATCAAGTAAAGTTACATTTGTTGGAGGATCTTTCCACATAAAATACAGACACCAGATACAAAATAGAGGTATGTGCCTGATATTACTGATCCTTTTAAAAGACTTGGCATTTAAATAAAATATGAAGCTGGGTTATGTAAGATCTCCAATACCACTAGTTAGTATATTACATAAAGATTTGCATGCTGTAAAAACTCAGTATTTTCTCAAATGAAATTACTTTCCACGCTTCATAACAACATGTTTTTATGACTCATATGGTTATAACACAAGAAATTGTAAGTTATTTATATTGTAAGTAGTTAAAAGATTTATTTCTAAGTCCTGATTTTAGTTCATATAATTCATACCTACTTTTATACACATTCTTAATGAAAATTCTTGATTTATTAAATCAATGTATAAATTGCTGCATCTAATTTTGGAAAACCTTTCTGTATTTTTACTGAACTGAAAAATTTGATATATTTAACAATTGCTACTTGAATTTTTTTTATTAATGAAGCTCTTAAAGTCAATGCTGCTTATGCAATTTCATTTTAAATTTATTATAGGTAGTATTCCACAAATGATTATAATTATATGAATAACTGCTTTTGACTTATAAATTTACTTATTTAAAATAAGAAGTTTATTAAATAAAAATAAAGATTAATATGTTGAGTTGAAGAATCATATCTGTTCAACTAAAAAGTCTCTAGTCTCTAATTTTTATTTAGAGTTACTATTACTTTCTAACAGCTTCTTTTTCCACCACCTCTTTCTCCTCTTCATTTTTTCTTCTATCTGATAATTCTGTCCTTGAGATCTAAGTCAAAGTCATGCATTCCTCTTCACTCCAAGAAGTGAGTAGAAACAATGTACAGAGAATGTAGGAAAAAAAAAATCTATTCCATTACTAGTATTGTGCCTTTCTCCCTCTGACTCAGTGAGAAGCCCACGTACAACATCTAAGAACTAGGAAATAGGTTTGTAGAGTTTTGTTTTTACTCTGGAGAGAAGAGAGGCTGTTGGCAAACTGTAAGTCTCTAGGAAAATCAAACTCAGTCTCAATATTATTTTCAGCTATTTACTTTCTGACTTTGGTGTGTGTGTGTATTTTAAGTGAAAAACTGACACTGCTTAAGAGAACACTTTTCAGATGTGTACCACGTTTTAAGCTTTTTCTCTTAAACTACTAAAAATAGGATATTTGGGGAAGAAGTTAGTTCTTTTAGGCCAACAAAAGTCAATTTAGTCAAAAGTCACAACCTGAAGATATTAAAACTCCAGAAAAAGTAGTTAAAAGTAACACATTTTGTAAATGACTTTCTAGCATTTAGTTCCATAATTCTTTTCACAATACTTAATTTCCTCTTCCAAAGAATACCTTTTGATAGGAATTTGGCCATAATTTTATATCATCATGTAAGTGTCTCAAAAACTTATGGATTCATGAACTTTAAAAAACTGCTCTTATTTTTTAGGATGTCAAACCTGAGACAATTTGACACTGACTTTTACCAATCTAATTATACCATTGATAATCAGGAGCAAAGTTATAATGATTCTAATGCCTATGGAAATCTTTATGGATCAAGAGAGTAAGTATTTTATATTAAGTCAATATACACCCATTTTGAGAATTGTTCATATGATAACAAGGGATTTCAAGTAGAAGAATTTCTTTGGGAGAAGAAAAGCTTCTCCTTACCATATCTCAGTAAAGTACCCACATTGAAATAACAGGAAAGGGCAGAGAAATTAATCCAATTTTCTGTGAATGCCCCTTTCACTTGCCAAGTTAATATCTTCTCTCTATATTTTTTTCAACTAGCACTTAAGAGGGCACCTAAATGCAAGCACTAGGCAAGTGCTTATTCCTTTTACCTGATCTTTTTCAAGACACTGCTTGCAAAACAGATTTCATCTAATTTAATAAATTTTTAAGTGTTTTACTTTGTGTCTGAAATTAAGACCATTACAAACCAAAGATAAGGGTTTACAATGGAATCCACCGTCTTCCCTCACAAAATTTGAGATTTTATTTTTGGGAATTGGGTAATTAAATATGCATTTGTAATATACAGATAGTAGAAAAATGCTATAATGGAATCATCATGAATGTATTTCACAATGTATTTATTATTTGAGATAAAATTTGAACTTGAACTAAAAATAAAACAATTATTAAGAATTAAGTATTTGCCTTTACTCATGCAAAACAATGTATATACAGTGAAGAGCATCTGGTTCAAGTTCTGGCTTTACCATTGGTTGTTCTCATGACATTGGGAAGACTTCTCTGTCTTCATCTGAGACATAAGGACATTACTCATAACAACTTCATGGAATTGTAATAAAAATGATTATGATGATATGTAGGAAAGTGTACATTTAAAAACACAATTTAATTGTTATATAAGTATAGTTTTAAAAGTAATTAATAAGCCTTAAGTCACTTAAACTTACTGTTTATTTGGTCATATTGTTCTTTTCCAATGATGTTTTATGGGTCTGTTAGTGAACTAGGAGAAGAGTCAGATACTTCAACTTTCATAATAACTAAATTTACCAGGCACTTTCTCTGTTAGGACCAATTATAAGCTTTATAAATTAGTTCACTGTATCTTCAAATAACCTTATAAGATAGGTACTACTAATATTCTCATATTACATATGAGAAACTGGACACACAGAGAAATTAAGAAACTTTCTCAAGGTTACTAATAAGAAATGGGGTTAGGATGTAAATCCAGTGTTGTTTGATGAGGCCCACAATGATGGTTAACATATGATTTGTTGTATAATGAAGATATATTAGCATAAAATTGTGCTGTTAATAATAATGGTGAGACAGTACTAATAAACTGGACCACTATAGGCAAACTAGGATATGTGGTGTCCATGCCAGTCCAGAAAATCTATGCTAAATAACCTCACAACCAAGATTCTTAAAGGCTTTTCAAAACAAGCAATAAAAATTACCTTGAAATCTCCAAATGGAAAGACGAAAAGACAGAATAAATATAAGAGGCACTGGGAAGCTCTTCTGTTCAACTCTACTTGGGGAAATTTGGACACTGTTTTCATTGACTGATCCATCCTACCCACATAGGCAAATGGATGCTACTTTCACAAGCTTCTTCCTAGCCACATTTGCTGAACCGTGCTCTAGGGATAGGGAAATGTATTGGGATATATTTACAACTGTAAAAGTGAAGTATCTGGAATTTTATCTCATTCAGATCCCTGTTCTATGTTGTCTGGCATTAGTCAGGTAACCTTTTATGTCTTACACTTTGGAAAGTAAAATAACATCATAAATGTACTTGCAGCAAAGAGAGTAGTATTAACTACCATCTACATTTTCAGACTGAAAAAATTAAGTACAACAAAAGACAAAGTTTTATCCTTAAGCAAGAACTTATGGAGCACAGCTTTCTCCATCCACCCCATCTGACCCAATTTTCTTTCCTCATTTGATTTTTCATATCAACATTTCCCAGAAGTCAAGATGATAAAGAGATGGAAATTAATGTAACCAAATGAGGGCAGCTCATGATTTTGTTGATTGGGGTAATGGCCTAGCCTGTTTCAGATGCTGTTATGGTTTGGATGAAAGTTTGTAACACAAAGTTTCTGTGTTAATGCAGAAATGTTCAGAAGTGAAATGATTAGACTACTCTCAGTGACCTAGTTAGTCCATCCTAGTGGTCTGGGTGATAACTGCAGGCAGGTCAAGTATGGAGGTTGGTCACTAGGGGTATGCCCTGGAAGGGTTCATCTTCCCTGCTGTCCCATTCTTTCTCTCTGCTTCTAGCAACCATGAAGTAAGTGGCATTCCTCCATTGCCTCACTTGGGTCTAGAGCATGGAGTAGGCACACCATGGATTAAACCCCTGAAACCAGTTGAACATCACAATGGAAGTAGAAACTTTTAATTTGGGAAAAACAAAACCTCTAATAAAGTATGTAGCTAATGATTATGTGAAAAGGCACAGAAAAGTGACACTACACAACAAACATATCTCTAAACACAAAAATTATAACTGAGCTTTCTTATGATGATTTTTAAAATATTTGCATTAGAGGATACATTTTAAGTCATACTGAGTCCGAAACAGGTAAAAATATTTCCCGATTGTGACCACCTAAATACGTTAGTGTAAGGTAAAGATAAGATTTTCAAAGCTAATTGAAGTTTTATATGAGTATGAGTGGTGAAAGGGGGGATATTGAAAAAATGGTGATTGTTTTATAGCTCAGAGACAGAATTCCTGGTATGGGTATAGTGGAGATTCTTCTGATAGGAAAACACAGGATGGGTGGGATATTGTGGAAATTATTTCAGGTGTTCTAGGGAAACCAAAATGTGTAAAAGCTGAAGGTAACTAGTGTATAAGGGCCACAAACTCAGCCCTCTGCTAATGTTAATTTCATTGAGGAAGGGACCCCAATCACAGATGCACACTATTCCTGGGTGCAAGGAAGTTATTTAAACTGCATCCAAAAGTCTCAGGAAGCAAAGAGCTTGTAAATGTTTAACTAATGCTTATTACTCACTTTTGGTTTTTTTAAAAAACTTTTATTTATTTATTTATTTATTTATTTGTGATTTGTTATAATATGTTCATACATGTACACAATAAAACAGTATAATTTGACCAGTTTCATTCCCCAGTACCTCCCCTTTCCCTCCACTCTCTCCCCTGATCCCCTTCTTCTATTCTATTTTTTTAATTTATTCTAATTAGTTATACTTTTCTCATTTCTCATGTACTCAACACTATTCTAAGTCCTGTACTTATTTTTGCTAATTTAGTTCACAACAATGCTGTGACTTCTGTTCTATATTCATCTTACAGATGAAAAAAACCTGAGGCATAGAATGTGAAGTGGTTTCCTGAGATTATAAAATGGCAATTCAGTCACAAGGATTTTCAACTCCATAGGTTGGGTTTGCTAAGCCACACATCTTGGTTCAGGAAAAATCCTATGACTGGAAGATGCTTAAGGCAGAGATGTTAACTCCAGAGTCTTAGAAGTAAAATAATGGAAATATGACTAAGAATATTGCTGATTGTTCTAAAAGAGCTTTATAGTCACCTTCTAGTTGTTTCAAGTAGCATTTACAGAAAGAGGAGATGTTTACTAACAAAGATAATGTTTAAATCCTTCAATCCATAGTCCAGTTCTTTTGGTCTAATTCAGTAGAAATTTATTTCACCTAGAATAATTTGATGACTTAGAAATCATCACAGTTTCACTATCTGCCTTTTATAGTGCTAATAAAAATGCTGTATAATTGAAAACAAAATGATTTTTGGTACACTCTAAAAAATCATCACTGCTATGTGGGGTACAGATATGATGTATCTTTAAGGTCTTAAGTACTGAGTGTAGTAATCTGACATTATTTCTAATAGGTTAATCATTCAGTGTTATAGGTAATAACACTGAATGATGTTGTAGGTAATACAAAATTTCCAGTCCTATTCTCTCTGGTTTTTTTTTTTTTTGTGTGTGTGTGTGAAAAGATATAGAAAGCTTAACATATATCACTAAGAATATAAAAGAACTTGCTGGTGTAGCCATTTTGAATTGGCACAACCTAGTAAAACGGATAATACCAGAAAACATGGGACTAAGTAGATTCATAGTATGTGGTTAAAATCATAATTCCTCATAACACTTTCAGGAAAAATGCCTGAAAGATAATTGGGTTATGTATAGAGTGTTTGGGGGTAAAACTATGAATTGTTGATGTGATTCTTGTGGTATCACTTCAGTTTTGTTCATTAAGATGTAATGGTAAATATTATAGTCAATGTTTACAATGTTGAAGTTATAAAACAAAAAAGATAATTTTAATTTTTACAGTCATGGAATGTGAATGTGATAATTTTTCTAAATAAATCATTTTGACTTTTCCTCAAAATGGAAAAATTTTAAAATGCTCACTATCTTAAATATGTGGTGGAGAAATTTTAATACTATGCCCCATTATAATAAGGATGAGAGAGACCAAGCTGCTGTTGGAGAAGTTTTACTGGATGAGGGAGCAAAGCCGGATAGAGGAAAGAGGAGGGGACAGGATTTGGCTGGTGATGGGCATATATGTATTTTCTAATGTGTAAAAATGTGTTTTTCCCTTTTGTGGGAGACACTGGGTTAGAATAGCTACCCATGTTGAGTCCCTCCATTTATAGAGCTTGTTCTACAGGTAGTAACTGTGGAAGTTATACTTCCTCTAACCTAGTTGGCAATGCCTGAGCATGATTCATGGTGAAGCCAGGCAAGTATGTCAATGAAAATCTTATTTAGATACATCATTGGGTCATCTTTCTTTGCCCTTTTTATTTTTCTAGAAAGGCATACATTAAAAAAGATACACTAGGGCAATTTTACTGATCAATTTGTCATTTGTTTTACTGGTACTTTTGATAGTTTACCTACTCTATTAGAAAGAGGGGTGGGGGGATTACTAAATGAAAACTATAGTAATCAGCCTATACTGTGGGAAGCTCAAAAGGTTCCTTACCCTTAATGAGCTACAGTTGAGTTCGTGAATTATTAAATGTATGTCTCTCCATCTCTATGGCTTTATTTGCTAAAATAGTTATTTTATTGATCAAGTTTATACACATAAAAGATTAAGTGTGTTATTCTTATACTTTATATTAAGATTAATGTCAGAAGGAAATATTCAAAAGCCATTCTGTAAATATTTTAGCATGAGCAGATCACAGTGGGTCACAAATTTCAAATTTTTGGACCTTATCTTTAGCATAGGCAAAAGGCCTTAGGTGAAAAAACTTAAACGTGTTAATGGGAAATATTTTATACTTCATCCCCTGGTAAAAGCTATACACCTATACAAAATTCACCAATAACTTTACCACTCTTTCTTTTCCTTTCTTCCTTTCTCTAGTTCTAGTAAGACATTATTTACAAAGATCAATATTTTCCCACTTCCTCACAAACTGTAAAAATAAATAAATAAATAAAACAAAACCATGTTCAGAAAGGAATTGAAATATGATGTCCTGGCAAAACTAAATTACTCATTTCAAAAAAGAAACTAAAGCAAGCTGTAGGATACATTCATTGATTAGTAATATTTTTCTGGGAATGGCCAGAACTGGACAGCGCATTCCATTATGGATAGTAGGTAGTTCATGTATTTATTATTCCTTTGAATTTGGCTATACTACTAAAATTGTGGTTCTCACTTGTTATTTCTACAGATTTGTAAGGGCTTCACAATTGGTGATTGCATCCTCTTGGGAGCAAAGCACCATCTAGAAAGCTTCCATGAAGTGCGTTCGCACCTGCAAAGCTTTGGCATGATACTGGGAGAGTCATTTTGTATCCATAAGCCTCTATTTCCTTTCCTATGAGATGGGATTACAAATACAGTTTTAACCATACAAAGTTTTAATTCAGAAAATATAAGGGGGAGTGCCCAGCACATTGTATATGCTCAATTAAAATTGGTAGGTATAGCTCATTCTTCTACAAGTCTTTTTAAGGTCAGTTAATTATTTTGTGGGATTTTAAAATTACAGTTAAATTTGAAGTAGGCTACTTTACTTATAAGTAAATATTCATAAAAGATAAGTGAATTCATAAAAGGAAAATTTATATGTCCTCTCTTGATTTGTCATGATATCCTTTCATTACATGTATAAATATCAGTATTTTCCCTTTTTTAGACAGCAAGCCAGTAAGCAGCCTCAGCCTGACCCTCTTGTTCCTCCAGAGATGCTCATGCCGTCAGGTTATGCAGGACAATTTTTTCAGCCAGCATCCAACTCGGATTATTATTCACAATCTCCTTACATTGACAGTTTTGATGAAGAGCCTCCTTTGCTAGAAGATAAGTTAAGGAAGTGTTATTAATGTGTGCACAGCTCGAAGAATAATAGCAATAATCAGCACTTAATGTGTGCTGTCAGCATGCTGCATACAGTGTTTATGTATAATTGTTTCAGCATAACAAGAGCCTGCCAAACCAATACATGGAAATCATTGAAAATCTGTTGCATGTTTGTATAGAGAAATTTGGTAGTAGATTTGCGCTATTATTATGATATGGCTATAGTTATTAATGTTTATTCACTCTTTCTTAAATTTTGACTCTCTCAGCAAAGACAGCTTTTGACAAAAGTACTAATACCAAAGCAACCACCCTTCCTGCCCCAATTAATGAAGCACTTTATATTTTATTTTCTGCTATTTGCCTGGGAGCAAAGGGAATAGTTTTTAAATTAATATTTGTTGTTGACAAGCCTGCTTCTCTCCCCTGACTTACATGAACCCTCTCATCTCAGCTTGGTATGACTAGGCAGAGAAAAAAATGTGATTCTAGAAAATGATGCTGCTTTTGAAAAGAAAACCCTGAACACTTGAAACTGAGGTCCCTGGGGTGGGGGGTTCAGAGGTGTATCTATCCATTGATTTTTGTTTTCAATACATTCAGCCATGCTAAAATGTCAGTATGATACTAGAAATATGGGTATTAAAAAGTGAAAACTCAAGTGGATTTAAATTTGAGACCTAAGAAGATATATTTATGATTAGTTACTCCAAGTCCTTTGCATATACTAATTCTTTATATGAGCCATCTTCTTTTTCTGCCTAGAAACTGTAAAACAAAATGAATGATTTAAACCATTCAAAAAGATACCAGAAATTGTATAATACATCCACTGGTTCTTTAGAAGCCACTTAAGTTTCGGGGTAGTTATGTTTTTACCGGTTCATTGTATTTTGTCTCTGTAATTAATAAACACCTAGTTTAATGAGAGTGACCTATAGTGTTTAAGTTATTATTAACTAAAACCTTTATGTTGACTCCACCAACATCTTTGCTTTTAAAAAAAGCTATCAAGACATAACAATTATCAATATTCATGCACCAAATAATGGTGCTGCGACATTCATAAAACAAATTCTCCTCAAGTTCAAGAATCAAATAGACCACAACACAATAATTATGGGTGACTTCAACACACCTCTCTCACCATTGGACAGATCCTCCAAACAAAAGTTGAATAAAGAAACTATAGAACTCAATATCACAATCAATAACCTAGACTCAACTGACATATATAGAATATATCAACCATCATCAAATGGATATACTTTTTTCTCAGCAGCACATGGATCCTTCTCAAAAATAGACCATTTATTATGCCATAGGGCAACCCTCAGTAAATATAAAGGGGTGGAGATAATACCTTGCATTTTATCTGATCATAATGGAATGAAACTGGAAATCAATGATAAAAGAAGGAAGGAAAAATCCTACATCACATGGAAAATGAACAATATGTTACTGAATGATCAATGGGTTACAGAAGACATAAAGGAGGAAATTAAAAAATTCTTAGAGATAAATGAAAATACAGACACAACATATCATAATCTATGGGACACAATGAAAGCAGTTTTAAGAGGAAAATTCATCGCCTGGTGGTCATTCCTCAAAAAAAGAAAAAAACAACAAATAAATGAGCTCACACTTCATCTCAAAGCCCTAGAAAAGGAAGAGCAAAACAACAGCAAATGTAGCAGAAGGCAAGAAATAATTAAAATCAGAGTGGAAATCAATGAAATTGAAACAAAAGAAACTATTGAAAAAATTAACAAAACTAAAAGTTGGTTCTTCGGAAAAATAAATAAGATCGACAGACCTTTAGCCATGCTAATGAAGAGAAGAAGAGAGAGAACTCAAATTACTAACATACGGGATGAAAAAGGCAATATCACAACAGTTGCTACAGAAATACAGAAGACAATTAGAAATTATTTTGAAAACCTATATTCCAATAAAATAGAAGATAGTGAAGACATCGATAAATTTCTTAAGTTATATGATTTGCCCAGACTGAGTCAGGAGGATACACACAATTTGAACAGACCAATATCAATAGATGAAATAGAAGAAGCAATCAAAAGACTTCCAACCAAGAAAAGCCCACGACCGGATGGGTATACAGCGGAGTTCTACAAAACCTTTAAAGAAGAATTAATACCAATACTTTTCAAGTTATTTCAGGAAATAGAAAAAGAGGGAGCTCTTCCAAATTCATTCTATGAGGCCAACATCACCCTGATTCCGAAACCAGACAAAGACACCTCAAAGAAAGAAAACTACAGACCAATATCTCTAATGAACCTAGATGCAAAAATCCTCAATAAAATTCTGGCAAATCGAATACAAAAACACATCAAAAAAATTGTGCACCATGATCAAGTAGGATTCATCCCTGGGATGCAAGGATGGTTCAATATACGGAAATCAATAAATGTTATTCACCACATCAATAGACTTAAAGATAAGAACCATATGATCATCTCGATAGATGCAGAGAAAGCATTTGACAAAGTACAGCATCCCTTTATGTTCAAAACATTAGAAAAACTAGGGATAACAGGAACTTACCTTGACATTGTAAAAGCTATCTGTGCTAAGCCTCAGGCTAGCATCATTCTGAATGGACAAAAGTTAAAGGCATTCCCTCTAAAATCTGGAACAAGACAGGGATGCCCTCTATCACCACTTCTATTCAATATAGTTCTCAAAACACTGGCCAGAGCAATTAGACAGACGAAAGAAATTAAAGGCATAAAAATTGGAAAAGAAGAACTTAAATTATCACTATTTGCAGATGACATGATTCTATACCTAGAAGACCCAAAAGGGTCTACAAAGAAACTACTAGAACTAATAAATGAATTCAGCAAAGTGGCAGGATATAAAATCAACACGCATAAATCAAAGGCATTTCTGTATATCAGCGAGAAAACTTCTGAAACGGAAATGAGGAAAAACACTCCATTCACAATATCCTCAAAAAAAATAAAAAAATACTTGGGAATCAACCTAACAAAAGAGGTGAAAGATTTATACAATGAAAACTACAGAACCCTAAAGAGAGAAGTAGAAGAAGATCTTAGAAGATGGAAAAATATACCCTGTTCATGGATAGGCAGAACTAACATCATCAAAATGGCGATATTACCAAAAGTTCTCTATAAGTTTAATGCAATGCCAATAAAAATCCCAATGGCATTTCTTGTAGAAATAGATAAAGCAATCATGAAATTCATATGGAAATATAAAAGACCCAGAATAGCAAAAGCAATTCTAAACAGAAAGTGTGAATCAGGCGGTATAGCAATACCAGATTTCAAACTATATTACAGAGCAATAGTGACAAAAACAGCATGGTACTGGTACCAAAACAGGCGGGTGGACCAATGGTATAGAATAGAGGACACAGAGACTAATCCACAAAGTTACAACTATCTTATATTTGATAAAGGGGCTAAAAGCATGCAATGGAGGAAGGATAGCATCTTCAACAAATGGTGTTGGGAAAACTGGAAATCCATATGCAACAAAATGAAACTGAATCCCTTTCTCTCGCCATGCACAAAAGTTAACTCAAAATGGATCAAGGAGCTTGATATCAAATCAGAGACTCTGCGTCTGATAGAAGAAAAAGTTGACTCCGATCTACATATTGTGGGGTCGGGCTCCAAATTCCTTAATAGGACACCCATAGCACAAGAGTTAATAACAAGAATCAACAAATGGGACTTACTTAAACTAAAAAGTTTTTTTCTCAGCAAGAGAAACAATAAGAGAGGTAAATAGGGAACCTACATCCTGGGAACAAATTTTTACTCCTCACACTTCAGATAGAGCCCTAATATCCAGAGTATACAAAGAACTCAAAAAATTAGACAATAAGATAACAAATAACCCAATCAACAAATGGGCCAAGGACCTGAACAGACACTTCTCAGAGGAGGATATACAATCAATCAACAAGTACATGAAAAAATGCTCACCATCTCTAGCAGTCAGAGAAATGCAAATCAAAACCACCCTAAGATACCATCTCACTCCAGTAAGATTGGCAGCCACTATGAAGTCAAACAACAACAAGTGCTGGCGAGGATGTGGAGAAAAGGGTACACTTGTACATTGCTGGTGGGACTGCAAATTGGTGCAGCCAATTTGGAAAGCAGTTTGGAGATTCCTGGAAAGATGGGAATGGAACCACCATTTGACCCCGCTATTGCCCTTCTCGGACTATTCCCTGAAGACCTTAAAAGAGCATGCTACAGGGATACTGCCACATCGATGTTCATAGCAGCACAATTCACAATAGCTAGACTGTGGAACCAACCCAGATGCCCTTCAATAGATGAATGGATAAAAAAATGTGGCATCTATACACAATGGAGTACTATGCAGCAATAAAAAATGACAAAATCATAGAATTTGCAGGGAAATGGATGGCACTAGAGCAGATTATGCTAAGTGAAGCTAGCCAATCCCTAAAAAACAAATACCAAATGTCTTCTTTGATATAATGAGAGCAACTATGAACAGAGCAGGGAGGAAAAGCAGGAAGAAAAGATTAACATTAAACAGAGACATGAGATGGGAGGGAAAGGGAGAGAAAAGGGAAATTGCATGGAAATGAAGGGAGACCCTCATTGCTATACAAAATTACATGTAAGAGGTTGTGAGGGGAATGGGAAAATAAACAAGGAGAGAAATGAATTACAGTAGATGGGGTAGAGAGAGAAGATGGGAGGGGAGGGGAAGGGGGAATAGTAGGGGATAGGAAAGGTAGCAGAATACAACAATTAGTAATAGGGCATTATGTAAAATTGTGGATGTGTAACCGACGTGATTCTGCAATCTGCATTTGGGGTAAAATTGGGGGTTCATAACCCACTTCAATCTAATGTATGAAATATGATATGTCAAGAGCTTTGTAATGTTGTGAACAACCAATAAAAAAATAAAAATAAATAAAAATAAATTAAAAAAGCTATCAGTTGTCTAATTGTATCCAGTATATTTGGAAACATGAATGAAAATATAAAAATCACTCCAAATTGAAACTCCAAGACTTGATTACCATTTACAATTTGGTGTATTTCTGTCCAGTCTGTGTGCTGTTTTCCTATGCATGGTGTATATATTTTATATGTAGGTATATACACACTTAAAAATGAAATATTATTTTCATTGTATGTATATGAATTTGAGTATTTAAAGGTGAAAGTTGTATCATTCCATGGGTATAGTTTTGTATTCTTTTCATTTACATTTTATCATGAGTATTTCCATAATGAATTCTTAAAAGTCATTAAATATTATTTGAAAACATGATTTATAATGGTTTCCTAATATTCTGGCATAAAAGTACAATGTTTTATACCTTAAAAGTTGTTCCTTATAAAAAGTAATGCTGGGGCTGGGGATGTGGCTCAAGCGGTAGCGCGCTCGCCTGGCATGCGTGCGGCCCGGGTTCGATCCTCAGCACCACATACCAACAAAGATGTTGTGTCCGCCCAGAACTAAAAAAAATAAATATTAAAAATTCTCTCTCTCTCTCACTCTCTCTCCTCTCTCACTCTCTCTTAAAAAAAAAAAAAGTAATGCTTTGGTGAGCATCGTGCTGAAAATCCTTTGACCTGTACAGAGCCTTATCCTTGGAATATATTCATAACTTGAAATGATTAGGTCAACCAAATCTCAGAAATTGGATTTTCCATTAAACCAGTGTAGGAGAATCTGTGATATATCTCTTTTGATTTGATAGGAAGAAAGGAAAAAGGAAGACTTTGCATTTCTTAGTTCCTAAAAATTTTGACATTTTAAAAACAAGTTTATTGACCATTTTCACTTCTTCCTGTTTTATTTTTATTTTAGTCATATTTACTAGAAATTTTTAATTTTTTTCTTTCTTTAAGAGACATTTATATAGTAAAGATATTACTTTCTGGAATATATATTTCAAACATTTCTTCCTAACTTGTGTTTGCCATCTGATTTGGTCATGGATCATTGGGAAACAGAAATTTTAATGTTTATATTTTAAAATCAAGAATACTTTTGTTGGAAACTTTTCTTTCCAATTGCTGTGTTGCTTAGACTCTATTTCTCTAATTCCAGAAAATGTTCATACTCACTTATAGATTTTCAAATTTAGGATTATTCCTTTGCTTAGTATTTAGATTTTTGATTTGACAATTGTTTTAGTGTAACATGTGAAGGATTTTACATTAGTTTTCTCTTTAATGGTTAACCAATTCTCTCCCACAAAATTTATTGAAAATATTTTTTTTCAGTTATCTGAAATGTTTCTATTGTTAGACTTTATTTTTATACATTCTCTACTAATGTCTTTTTAACTTTGAATAGGAAATATGTTAGATTCCCCTTCCCATACATTTCTGAATGAATTTTTAAATTTCTTTGTTATCATTCCTACCATATACATACTAGAGAAGGGAGCACATGACATAATTCTATTTTTTGAATTTATGAACTATCTAGAGTTTTGGTCCAGAATGTTCTTCAAACTGGAAAGCTGTGAAAGTTGCAAGTTTCATCTGTCCAAAGACATGGAATAGCCCTAAGCAGGCTTTCTAGGATGAGGTGATAAATGACATGTGTTAGTTTTGATTGAGCACATACCAAAATATCCTATAAAATTATGAAGCTATAATAATGAACATTCCATGCATAAAAGCATGTTAATTTGAAAATGTGTTTGTTTACTCCTCCAGTTCTTACTTACTCCTCAAGGTAATCTAAGACACTCATTTGGTTTATGTAAGAATGATGATTTTTACTTTTTGATAATGGACAGTCAATATGTTAACAAAGGATTTTCAAGAATAATAGTCAATTTAAGACTGTCAGACTAAAAAAATACCGATATTGGTATTTGTTGTACAGCCTGATATTTATATATAAAGGGTAATGCTACAATTTGCATAGAAAATATTTTATTTTTATAGCATATGTTATATATTTTACTACCACTAGATGACAGCAAAATAACAAACTTTGCATTCAAATTTCACAGTGGTTTTTATCTTTTATCTTTTATTTTGTATACAAAAGTGTTGTATTAGGGTTTCTACAATTAACACATACTTATCTAATTCCCAAACCTTGTAAAAAAAAATTGTGAGCTAAATTTTATATGGATATAATTCAGTAAACAAAATATTTTTCTTACAAAAATATTTAGTAGATTCTGCATTCATTCACTATTTCAGAATCAATATTGAAATATGTGTGGAATTTAATTATGCCATCAAGTAAATGGTAGAAATCAGTAATGATATTGCATAAATAATTTTCCCTCTGAGTTTCTTCAGAAATAACTATGCTTGTCAAGGAAAAAGGCAATTGGAATCAAAGGCTACTTTATTATGGCAAATATTGAAAATGCAGTTAGCATGAATGTCAAAACAAAAAATAAAATTTGAATATTTCATAAGACTCAGATGAAGTTAAATGACATCATTTCTCAATTTTTAAAGTGTTCTGCTATTTTTAAAAGTTACATTAGAATTCTAACCTTATTTTAAGCTTGGTGGATTTGTATATTTTTCCAAAGTGTCTATTTATTAAGAAATATATAAATGCATTGGAAAATAAAGGGGAAAAACTTGGAAGTTGAAATGTAAATGAGTTGCTCACTATTAATTTAACTAGTCAAATAAAAAAATTTTTTTTGGATGGCAAAGTGTCTAGCAGTGCATGAAACAAGAAAAAGAGTGTCTTTCCTACCCCAGTTCAGATCAGTATCTAGCTGACTGTGTTAATATTACTGCATTGTTAAAACATGCCCCTCATCATAGAAACATTCACAGTCCCTGTTGTATGCTGTGTACTTAATGTCAGGTTTGCAAGGTATTTAGGTGCTACTTGCCACTATTAATAAAAAACAAAAACAAAGCTGAGGGCTGGGGGTGTAGCTCAGTGGTAAGTCATGAATCTAAGCCCAAAACAGAAACAGCTGAGCTATACTCAGTATCTAACCAAGATTGCCAAATCCTAGTAAGGAAAGTTGGATGCCACATACTAATGAATTTAGAAAGCTAGCCCTTTACAAGGGAGAGTTGGACTACTATATATATATATATATATATATATATATATATATATATATATGAAGATTAGATGCACATTTATCCAAAAACACCTATACAGTTAAATGCATGTGCTCTTCAGATTGTTGAATATGCAAAACTGATTTTCTTTCTTTGGATAATCTGCTTAATCTCTCAAAACCTTATCCATCTGATACATAAAATGGGACTAAAACAGCAGTGCTAACATGTTAATAAGACTAATGCATGTAAATCTTGGAAAGGATCAAACACTTAATAAATGGTAGTTTGTTTCAGGTGAAATGCACATACTTACCCTCGATTCTTTCTAGGATATATCTCACCCTTATTGAAATTTTAAAATGATGAAAGGAAGTGAAAGTTTGATTGCTGTATCCTAAACAGCCAAGCCACATAATTTTCTTTGAATGTTCTGTTTTTCTCCCTAAGATACTTCCTAGTTTATAAGAATAGTGAGAAAATAAACTGATATAGTATCAAAATTTATTTCTATATTCAGTAGATTTCAAATGAATAGATTTTTTTTCCAAAAATTATATAGAAGGAGAGGAATATAGTAGTCAAAATTCCTTGGAAAACAGACTATGGAGAAAAGAATTAGAAATTTCTAAATGAGTCTGGACTCATGGACATTGACCCCACTGATTTTCAATATTTTATTCTAACACTATCACTCACAAAGGGGAAAGATTAACTTGTCTTAAGAAGTTAATCTTTAACTATATTGACCTTACCTCAGAGTGCACTGATTTTATAGAAATAAAAATATACTGATTATTTTTCTTCCTGGAAAGACCTCTACCCTTTTTTCCTTTGTGAAGTTTCATCCATGTGGCATTAAATTGTTTCTCATTAGCCAGAGTGGAATAAAAATCCCAGACCTATGAAGTTCTGCTATTTGAAAAAATGATGCCATGGTTGATAACACAAAATTTCAGGAATGTTAGCAATTGTATACAGGGAAAGGAAATATTTACAGATGCAATAGATTTTTGGTCTGTTAGCTAGTGTTTTAATTTTTACTATATAAGTCTATTTCCCAATTTTAACTGTACTTTAATCTTATCTTCATTGCATAAATAAGGAAAATGTTTCCTAGATGGAAGTTTTTTTCTCTAACATATTCCTTTAGCTCATATACTTGGGCAACCAAAACTCTTTTTCATTTTGTTTTTAAAGATTATTATATATAACTTTAAAATATGAAGATACAACAATAAGATTAAAAGGCTGAGTAAACTAATCAAATGTGTTAATTTTAGTTAAATAATGTAACTTGTTTTACCCTCTAAATTTACATATATAAATGTATATGTATGTGTGTGTATGTATGTGTGTGTATGCATGTATGTATGTATGTATATGTGTGTATGTATGTGTGTGTATATGTATATGTATGTGTGTGTGTGTGTGTGTATATATATATATTTTTTTTCTTTTTGCAGAACTTGGAATCAATTTTGATCATATATGGCAAAAAACCTTGACGGTGTTAAACCCAATGAAGCCAGCAGATGGCAGCATTATGAATGAAACTGATCTCACAGGACCTATCCTTTTTTGTATAGCCCTGGGAGCCACCCTGCTTCTGGTACTGTGCAACCATAAACACCAGATTTTAATGCTTATCCTTGCCAGTATGTGTTCTGAAAAAGATCTTTGTTAATTAAAAAAAGAAATAAAGTATGTTGCTTTATGTAGTAAAAATTGTTTAGTTTTTGACTTTTTAAAGTGAGAGACATATTCAATTAATCAGCCATAGTGACAAAAAGAAGCTGTTGTAGTGTATGAAAACAGACAAAAATATAAACTTAAAATTTAGAAAAATACAACTACCAAATCAAATTTTCTTGTTACTAAGAAAAGACTGTCAATCAGGAATCATTTGAAGGAAAACATGGATTTGAGAAATAAAAGTCCTAAAGTTTAGTTCTTGTTTCCTATTAGATTTATATTGTCCCACTGGACAAATCATTTCCCTTTGGTCATTATTTTCTTTGCCGTAGTATATCCTAAGAATATTTCTAACATCCTGTGAGATGTGAGACAGGTCTCCTTGTTTTTGATTAGGCTACTATGAATAAATTAAGGTGCAATGATAAGGTATGATTTGTTCACTCATTTCACTATAATTTTAGTTTTCTAACTTCTATGAAAGCATTTCTCCCTGACTTTACCATGTGTCTTGTGCATATTATTTATATTTGGAAGTAATGATATTAAAGGTTATTGAAAAGGTTAAGAAAAACCTAAGTTTCATTAATAAAAGGAAGAAGAAAATAGAGATGAGAAAAAAAGTTATCATTTTATATCAAGGAGGGAATGACAATACATTAAAAATATAAGATGATTACGCCTGTCTGAAAATTACAGTTTCATTAAAGCACAAACTGGCAGGGAAAATATTATAGGAAATTAAAGATTCTAGGAAGAGCCCTTAAAATAGAGATTCATTCTTCTTACTACTATCCACTTCCTATAAAAAACTAATTTTCCCTAAATGTAGCTACAATTCTCAAAAATATTCTAGAATGTATTTGTAACTAAACAAATTTTAACTTTCCATATATTAATTTTATAATACCAATCAAAATACTGATAGCAATCTGGTCTATATATGGTATTATTGCCAATAACCATCACATCATATTTATCCACTACAATAGTATAGTGATAATAATACAATGATATAGTGCTGAGAACACAAAAGTATGGTGATGATAATACAACAGGATAGTGATAACATCTTATTTTTTTCTTTTTGCTACAGCTAATACAAATACTCTGTATCAATCATACACTAACAACTAGAGTTTTCATTTTGTCTTCAGTCTTTGTCACAGTAATTTGATAATCTTGGAATAAGCTGCTAATCATGGCAATGCCAATTAATCAAATAGTCAGAAACAATCAATTTAATATATTAACTCATCTTTCTTTTCCAATCCATTTGTGATATAACAGCTGTTTATTTTTCTGTAGAAAATATTACATTTATCATCCCTTAAAGGATAGCATTAATCTTATTAAGATATCTCTTGATGTATAATGTTGATTCGAGTTATTTAAATATCCTCTCTTATGTTTTAAATACAAACAATATAGTCAAAAGAAACCTTATTGGGAATTGAGAAAATTCAGTCTGCCCATAACTGCTACTAGTTATGATCTTGAACTTTTGTTTCATATTTCTATGCCTTCATTTCTTCATTTTCTTCAAGACAAAAGGAATTTGAGTGATTCTTAAGTTGCCCTTTAGTTCTGAAATTATGGAAATACATATATATTTCATATATATGTTTGTATATTTATATATATATAAATGTATAATATACATGTATATTTCATATACATGTATATGAAATAATGTTTGAATCATTTAATGAAACTTTACCATTTGGAGTTTTCTATTAGATGCAGTACTTTACAATTGATTCTTATATATACAGAGCAAAAAAGATATTCCAAAATCTCCCCCTGGATATTAATTGAAGTTAGATTTAACTCAGAATCCATCTGATACTAGGTTAACTGTGCCCTAGATATCTATAATTAAGGAATCATTTTATGGGCTGGTATAACTATTGTACAGTAAAAGCGAAGCTAACTTGGTATCAATACCCAAATCTCTTCACTATCTCTGAGATGTAAGATTCATAATAACATACTCATCATTTTTATGATTTCTGCTGACATAAGGCACAATTGTTTTAGTGGGATTTCTTCAGGTTGAAGGAAGCAAAAGACAGGAAATAACTTCAAGCTCTGAACATAAATTTAGCTTTATTCTTTCTCCTTTCTGTTAATTAGCTTCCCATTAATGTGACTGAATACCTGACATATTCATCTTATAAGGAGAAAAGGATTATTTTGCCTCACTGTTTCCAAGGTGCCAGTCCATGATCATTTGGCCTTCTTGTCTTTGAGCCTGTGGCAAGACAAAACATCATGGAGGATGAATTTTGATGAACAAGGCTGCTCACTTCATGGCACTTCATGGCAGCCAGGAAACAAAAGAGATAGACAGGAAAGGACCAGGGTCCCAATATTCCCTTCTAGGACACAACCAGAGTAACCTAACTTCCTTCCATGCTCATCCATGGTGCCATACATTGCTCCTCAAGCCTTTAACACCTGGGCCTTATCTGTACCCCTAACACCAAGAAAATGAGTGGTTTAAAATTACTTGATCATTTATCCTTTCTGATGGAACTATGAGTGTGGTCTAGAAATGCAACATGAATGGGCAATATAAAAATAGTATAATAATTAGAAGAACATGAAACATTTTGAATCATGATGTTGTAATGAGGGTAATTTTACAGGCAGAGTTGATCAGGAAGTATTTTGAAGTTATAAAGTAGTATCTGTGCTTTCTGTTTTGAATATAAACCTGTGTTGGAATTTGAAACAGAATTTTAAAATGGCAGTATTACTAATATGCTTTGTAGAGATCTACAAGACTAAGTTGGAATTTTTATCACTTTGTTTCATTATTCAGATACTCAACAAATATGGGGAGAAAATATAGTCTGTTTTGTGAACTCTTCTCCTTATAGACAACCTATGGTAAATGTGTCTGTATATTACACTGCCATATATATATATATATATATATATATATATATATATATATATATATATATATATATATGCCTAGCAGTTTTTAATCTTTCTGTTGTCTTTTTTGCTTGTCTTACTCCAAGTATACTCATGATATTTGTTTTCAGAATCAGAATTTATACTACAGGCAGTATTTTTTCTGGAATTCCCATTCTCCTGATGATGGTACTACAAAGATACAGAACAGCTTAAACTGACTCTCAGATCCTCTCTGCTCTGTTGTCATTCTGGTTTTCTCTCCATGTTGGTTGAGCATTTATCCTTTTTTCTTCGCTTTGTTTCAGGCAGGAAAAGTTCAATTTGGTTACGTGTATGGCATGAGTGCCATTGGCTGCCTTGGGATTCATGCCTTACTGAACTTGATGAGCTCTGTAGGGGTGTCATATGGCTGTGTGGCCAGTGTGCTAGGTTACTGCCTGCTCCCCATGGTCATCCTGTCCAGCTGTGCTATCTTCTTTTCATTACAGTAAGTGTCTGTGTGCACTGATGGACCCCACATGCACAATCATCATTAAGGCTTGCCAGACCAGTGCAAAAGTTAAGCTCTTTTTGATCATTTTGGCAATGGAATTGGGGAAACCATGTCTATTAAAAGCTACACATGGATTCAGAAAATTAAATTGGTTTTGGCTCAGGTGCTATTCCTATTTCCATGATTTAAAAAATAAATCAAGCCAAGCAATTTTTAAAGCTGGCACTTTCTAAGTTGCCACATTCTTCAGTGTGAACTATTGTCATGGGTAATATAACAACTACAGAAAATTCACTTATTTGATTTTGGAAGAGTAAATGCCTGCTGAACATTGACAAATTGCTTCAGCTCCCAGGCACTCCGCCTTCTAGCCTGGAAGCAACTGTTCTTTCTCAGCTGGTCTCCTTGCAGTGCAGAATTCCCAGGAACCCTGATAAGGATGTTAATTCTGGAGAACTTTATAGCATATATACTCATTCAATACATTTTTAAAGTTTTCTTCCTTCACTTACACAGTTGATATTTGCAATCCAAAACTATGAATAAGGATACCATAGATACAAGCTTCTGTAGGGCACTTTCCAGTGTATCTGCCTATCACTACCACTTTGGTGAGAGAAAGCAAGTGATATCATAATTCTTGTCACCTGCCATGTTCCAAACCCACTTGGAAATAAATATTTGCCTTTAGTGTTCATTCATTCTTTTATATCCAACGGAGAGACAAGTCTTAGGTTATTAATGGCATTGGATAGGACATTAAAAATTTACCAGTGCAAGCATGAACAACTTACAAAAGCCTTTAATATTTTTGTGTTCATAGTTATAATTATTTTCATAATAAACAATTGTTGTCATAACATTGTTGAGAATGCCTTAGCAGTACTCTTTTTGTTTAACATGGTCTCATTCTTAAAGTAATGTTCATTTAAAGCAATATTAATTTAGAGAAAACCCCTAGTTTATCATTGATCACTCAACATTTAAAAAAGAAGAAAATAACAGGAGATGGATACCTTGAATGCATTAATATAATGTGATTTATGTTTATTGAGTCTTATCCATGGAAAAAAAGTACACATTTTGCATATTGTGTTCTTTAGCAAGTTGTTCCATTTACTGGGTTGCTTAGTACATAGGCTGGACATGATAGTACAGAGTTTGGTTCTACTGCTACTTTGTCAGACACTTTGTAAAAGAATAGTATTTTGACCACCATTTAAAAATTCAAAGTTTTTAACATTATTTTCATCAAAGTAGAGTCTTAGGGCATTTTTGGGAGCTGCTTTAGACAGGAGCTACCTATATACCATTAAGTCCTAAGTAAAGAGGTACTGAACTGGTATTGTACCCATTGCAATGCAATTGGACCTTACCTCTGCTAGGATAAGAGAGGTGTAGCTCCAGAAGTGGGAGTGGGCATAACCTGATGGGGTTGGATTACACCCACTAGTTTGTTGTAACCCTACCCCTTGTCTCACTTGAATGGCTTCTGCCAAATAAAACCTGGGTTCGGGGCATGCTCTTTCTATTTCTTGGCTGCCTTGCCCTACCTGTGGAAGCTGTGGCTGAGCAGATGTCACTAAACCCAAAAAGGTACTTTCTGTGTCTATGTCTTTATTTAGTCAGCCAAAATTCACTTGGAGTGACCCTGATTGATTTAGTCTCATGTCCCCTCAGGACATTTTAAATGGTTCAGAGTATTAGGGGGAAAATAAAGAACTAAAACTCTTGGATTTGGTAAATCACCCAGAGTTTGCACTTTTTATTTTCATTCTGAAATTATAAAGGATGATGTGTCTGAGAAATGTCTGAGAAAATCAACTTATTAAAAGGAAAGACTTATTTTGGCTCATGGTTTTAGTCAAAGGTTGCTTGGGTCCCTTGCTTTTGGGTTATGGAAAGTCAGAACATTATGGTAAGGAGCACATGGTAGAACAAAACTGCTTACCTCATTACAGCTGAGAAGCAGAAAGAGAGAGAGAAAGGGGCTCCCAATATCCCCATTAAAGCTATGGCCCCAGTGACCTGATTTCCCCCACTAGGCCTCACCTTCTAAAGGTTCCAATGCCTCCCATAGTAGCACAGGCTGGTGACCAAACCTTTAGTATTAAGCCTGGAGGGGACAGTTGGGATCCAAACCCTAACAGATGGTTTAGAAATATTTTAAATTATATTAAATGGGAATAACTATCTGACCTCTAAGACCATTAAGTTAAAATTGCCATTTTAGGCATATTACTATATCATTAAAATTAATTACATATAATTTTAAATTTTCCATCATGGAAACATACACATTATATCATTCCAGCAATTATTTCTAATTGGTTTTAATTAAACCAATTAATATAGTATTTGGTACCATTAATATTTTTGTTTTATTAATAATCTAAGGTATTATAAGCTGCACTGTGCAATTTTTTACCTGTTTTACTTTTGTTCAATTATTAAAAGTTAGTATTTCTGTCATTCTCACAGATAATAAACAACTAAAATTCTAAACTTGAAAATATTCAAGTTTAGAATCAAATCAGGATCAAATGAGGTTGTGTAGTTTGATGGTAGAAAGAACGATGCACTAGGAGTTAAAAGATCTTTGCCTAGCACCCACTTTACCAGGTAACTATTGTCAAGTTACATCATTGCTTTAAAGCTAGACACTAAATCCTGAGATTGTTCCTATCTCTTATGTCTTATTTTCCTAAATAATTATTTCTGTCTTTTTGTACTATTATTATTTGGGGGGGAAGGGGACCCGGGGATGCTTTGCCACTGATCTACACCCCCAGATCTTTTTAATTTTTATTTTGAGGCAGGGTTTTACTAAGTTGTTTAGGGCCTCACTAAGTTGCTGAGGCAGGCCTCAAACTTGTGATCCTCCTGCCTCACAATCCATTCTATTTTACATATGAGGAAAGAAATTTACTCTCTACCACCTCTACTTCCCTTTTTATTCTCCATCTGGCTACCCTAAACTATTTTATTTGTCCACTTGTTGTTAAAGTACAGATTGACTCCACAGTTACTTTTTGAAAATACCAATTTTACGAATTCTTTCCAGTATGGATGGATTAAAAAATTCTAAAAAGTCCTCACGTTAACCTATAAACTATGTACTTGGTGAGGCACTGGGAGGTCCCACAGATATGTGCTTTCCTATTCCATGGGTTCTCTATTTGAGCTGTGTCAGGGTTTTATATCTCTGACAAAACCTGGGAGGTGGACCTGGGAAGAGTAGGTTACCCTGCTAGATTTGATCTCTATTTTATTTCTATTTACCTTTCCTCTCTGATCCAGTCATCTCACTTCTAATGTAAGGCAATTGTGTCCATTTCTGAAGAAAATATGGGAAAGGAAATCTATAGCTATAAGAGAAGGCTCTACTTGCAGGGCTTAAGAGAATTTCAGGGGGTTGAATGGAATATGACAGTGTGTGACTGCAGGCAATTTCTTCTTCTCCTCCTCCTCCTCCTCCTCCTCCTCCTCCTCCTCCTCCTCCTCCTCCTCCTCCTCCTCCTCCTCTTCTTCTTCCTAATTCTAGTCTTACTGAAACATAAACATTTCTAACTGACTGAGGCTTTTAGGTGCAATATGGTCCATCACCCTCACTTAAAGTAATTTTGGATATGATAACAAGGACATTTCAGAGGCAGCTCTCTGATCCAGTCATCTCACTTCTAATGTAAGGCAATTGTGTCCTTTGTCTTTGTTCCAGGGGCACCTTTGGAACCCTGTCAGCCCTGATCATCATTGGCTGGTGTAGTCTCTCAGCCTCTAAGATCTTCATTTCGGCCTTGGACATGGAAGGACAGCAGCTTCTCATTGCCTATCCTTGTGCCTTACTTTATGGACTTTTCGCCCTCCTCACAGTCTTCTGAAGAATGTACGAGATGGCTTATTCTGGAAGTGTATTAGCATTCCAGTTGGGTGGTATGATTTCTGTTTTATTACTGTTGAGAGAATAATAAGCAGAGAGGCAAAACAGCACTTAAGGGTGGTGCTCTAATGGCCTTTTTGGTTTGAATGATGTTTTGCTTTCCAATTTGGTGCATTAAAACATTGTAAAATACTTTAAAATTAAAAAAAAGATATAATTGCTGAACTGATGGACACTAGTTTTCTAAATAATTTCTGAGAAATTATAAGTAAATAAAATCATATGCTTACTGTTTAGAAGAAATCTATAGTAAAGTCTTCTGAGAAGTGTTCATGATTGCTCAAGCTGTGCATATGTGGCTGAATATTGTGTAGTTTGGCACCTTGGGAGAGTTCAGAGATAGGTTATTCAGGGTTTTATTTAGCAAAGTGAAAAAACCTTCAATCTTTTAGTTCACTTACTTCAACAACTGTTCCTTGGTTCTGCTTAGATAATGTGTCAACTTTCTACTTTTTTAGTCCCTCGCTTCCTTCTTACTTGGTTTAGATGCCATGGTCTTTGATTTAATTTCTCCCTTGCCTGGATCCTCAGTAAGCTTGCTGTTTTTCTCCCTAAATACATGAATGTTACTAGAGGCAATCCAGTTTCTTTCATGATAATTATATTATCATATCTGAAATGGCTCCTCAGTACTCTCCTTGAAACTACTACATTTTCATAGTAAATTTGTTTTCATGCTAAGATGACTAAATCACATCAGTTCTTTACTGCTCACATCTTCAACAGTTATTCCTCATTTCTCACTGTGGGTTGTTTATCTTTTTGTTTAAAAAGAAAAGAAAAGAAACAGAAGGAAAGTATTTCATCTTCCCACCACCCTCTGTATCTACCTACATGAATTGTGACCCTATGGTCACTCTCTTCTTCTCTTCACAATCAGCCCCTGCACTTGTATAACCAGTGTTTTCTCTTGACCTATCATTCATATCAGCACATAAAAATGTTTCAATATCTCCTTCCTTAAAATTTAAATTTCCAGATGTAGCTAATTTCTCTATTCCTTTTTGTCAGAAAAATCCTTGAAAGATTTATCTGTTGCCTCCGCCTCTATTTTATCACCTGCTATTCTTTCTTTCTCCAAGTCTAGTTAAGAGTTCATCACCTTATCCATCAAGAACATACTTTATATACAGAGTTATGAAAAATTGTGCTGTATATGAGTAATAATGAGTGTAATGCATTCCACCATTGTCATGTATTTAAAAAATAAATTAATTTGGGGCTGAGGATGTGGCTTAAGAGGTAGAGTGCTCACCTGGCATGCACTGGGTTCGATCCTCAGCACCACATAAAAATAGAATAAAGATGTTGTGTCCACTGAAAACTAAAAAGTAAATATTAAAAAATTCTCTCTCTCTCTCTCTCAAAAAATTAATTTAAAAAAATCACCTTTGTCAAATCAGGTCAGAGGAGATTTCTCTAAATTCAATGGTCAATTCTCAGTCTCATTTAATTTCAGCTCTTGGGGTCTCTATTGGATCCCTCTTCACCAGTCTCTCCCAGTGTCTGTGCTGAGGCCTTTCCTTCTTCAGTTGACTTCTGAAGTGCCATGTTCTCTGTTGATTTTTTTTTTTCTGTTACTTTACTGTTGGCTCCTTTTCAGTCTCCTTGACTTCCCTTTCTCCCATTTTTAACCTCAAATCTCTTCTCTAATATTCATTTGTTATCTGAGTTCATTTTAATTGCATAGCTTTAAAATCTAATGACTCCAAAATTTCCATCTCCATCCAACACTCTCTTCTAAGCTCTTGAATACATATTCAATTTATACTTAATACTTCCATTTGAGTTTTAATATAATAAGCTAAAAAATGTGAGATCTGGAATCAAACCCTTGATATCTAACTATTCAACCTGTTCTCCTCAAATTTCCTCATCTTTTTCTTTGAGAACCAGAAATCTACCAGTGGCTCCATCTACAAGCTAGTAGTCAGTCTTTGTTACTCTGATTTTCATGTCAACATCCAGTCCATCAAGTATTTTGACTCTTTAATCAAATACTTCTCAAGCATAAAATATGTTGCATGAGCTCCTTCATGGTCAAAATTACTCTAAGCCACTCTCTTCTGTTGGCTAAGGAAAGAAATCTCCTAACTAATTTCCTGCTTCCATGCTTTCTCACCAGGAAGTTTTTTCTACATCTCAGTATGTGTGCTCTTATGAAAATGTAAATTCAATTATGTCATCCCAAGTCCAAGATCCTTTTACAGCTTTAATTTATATTTACAATAAAACTCAACCTGCTTTGTATAGCTCTACTTGTATTCAAAGAGTGGTCCCCAGAACAATAGCATTAGCATTCCCTGGAAGGCTGGTAGAAAGTCAGAATCCCAGGCCCAGTCCCAGGCCTCATGAATTAGAGTCTGCATTTTACAAGACCTCACATGATGTATATGCACATGAATGTTTCCTTAGCTAGCATTTGAAAAACACTTGTGTTGCTTGCATGCTGTGACCATGATTATCTTCTTAAAACTCCCTCCTTCCATTCTTTCCCCTTCTCACCAGTTTTATTGTTTCTCAAATGACAAAATGTATCCACCTTAGTATACAGTCTACCTGCAACATCCTTCATCCAGATCTTTCACATCATTCAGGTCTCTGTTCATATTATCACCTCCCCATGGAGGCCTTCACTGCTTGTTCATTTTGCAGCAGTACATCCACCCACCTTTGCTTAATCTCCCCTATTACCTTATATCTTAGGGTAATTATTTATTACTGAAATTACATTATCCAAACTTACTTTATTTTCTTCTTTCTTTATCTCCCTCTGTCCCTCTGGAAGATAAACAATCTGAAGCCAAAAACTCCATATCTATACAAAATTTATGACAAAGAACAGGAAATTAATCTTTGTTTAGGGTGTGAATGAATGAGCAAATTAATAAATGAATAAGACTGTGATTGGATATTAGTCATTATGGTGAACAAGACACCTGAAATTCTGGTCCTTTGAGAATGGGGGAAAAAACAGATAACAAAACAATAGAGAAACAAGGTAATTACAAAAGTGTGAAAAGCAGCTAAGGTATGAATATGTGAAAAAGAGGTCAGAATTGCAGTACATGTTAGATTTCTATAGGTTAACAACCCATTATTGGATCAGTTAATTAAAAATGATGGCATCTGGGACTGGGGTTGTAACTCAGTGGTAGGTCACTTGCCTTGCATGCATGAGGCACTGGGTTCAAATATCAGCACCACATAAATATAAATAAATAAAGATATTGTGTCCACCTATAACTAAAAAAATATTTTTTTAAAAATTATAGCGTCTATATAAAAAGTCATGAGAAGAAAATACTAAATATTGCTGGGGCTGGGGCTCAGTGGTAGAGTGCCTGCCTTGCATGTGTGAGGCACTGGGTTCGATCCTCAGCACTATATAAAAATAAATAAAGATATTGTGTCCATCTATAACTAAAAAAAGTTTTTTAAAAAAGAAAATACTAAGTATTTCCATAAAAGTAACAAAAATAAAAGTAACAAAATAACAATTCCTCATGACAGAATTGTTAAATACCTAAGAATTTATATTAATATGTATATTAATATTAATAAACAGAAATATAGATGGTCTATATGATAATTATAAAAAGTTAGAGGTATATTTTAAGTAAACTTGACTATAGAGACATATATATTATATCCCTAAATGATAAAACTGGAATTCATAAAGACTCCCTCCCCATATAAATGTATCTATTTAATACAATTAAAACCAAAAAAGTATTTTCTTAGTAGTGAAAAAGTTGATTCTAAGGTTAATCTGGAAACAAAGCAAATATGTAACTGTGAAAAATTGGAAATTATCTAAAAACATATTCCAATTGAAAGTGAGTTAGCTAAACTATCGTTCATCTCTGGGATTGGCTGCTAGGAGACTATTTTGGAAGAAATCTTGCATCAGGAGATGCAGGTACTAAGTTTTCACAGTTTGGCTATTTTCTGAAGACCTACTATGGGTTTGTCTAAATACTTTACATGTATTAGCTCACAATTTTATGCAGTGCGTTATCATTTCCTCCATTTAACAAGTAGGGCTACTAAGTTACAGAGAAGATAATCATTATTCAGTGAATGCCTAGAATTTGATCAGCAAAGCTTGATTCCAGAGCCTATAACACTGCTTGCTACCAGCTAGGAATGTGTCTACTGTTTAATCTACTCAAATTTATTCCTTCTTCTTGACCTTGGCCAATGCTATACAGGGTCAAAAGGCTTTAGCTTCTAGGGGAAAATAAAACAATAATAAAATAGAAGAAAAATGTAGATTGTCATACAGAATTAAAATGGTACCTGAATGACTCCTGGGCCTACTGCTGAGCTCTAGTTTAAATAAATGAGGTAGATTCAGATCTAGTTAGCATTTGAATAGAAAAATTTTACAAAATATAGTTATTTTCCACCATTCTAAAATATATGAACATTATATAGATTTGTGTAGATTGGAGGCATTTCCCTTATTAATTTTTTTAAAAAAATATGAAATTTATTTGTGGTGAGAAGAATGGGTTTTATAGGACAAATGATAAAGTGAATGGAAACTCATGGAGTACATAAATAGAAATATCTTTTTGTTTTAATAGACCCCAGTAAAGATGGTCTCTCTTTTCCTCAAATGCTTTCAATCTCTTTTATCTGAGAATGTAACATTTTTTCACTTTTCTGTCTTTACTGGTTGGATAAAAGTTACACATTATGTGTGAAGGATAAATGGCACATTTGGAGTCAAGAGATGGCCTTTATTTCGACGGGAATGATTGGGGACATGTGCTGAAAATAAAAGTCCTGAATTACTCAGACTCAAGCGCCCCAGTTCACAACAGTTTAACTAGGGCAATGGCCTTTGTAACATTTGATGACAGATGCTTTTCTAACCTGCTCTGCCTCCAAGTGAGGAATGCCAACTGTAAAGCCACACACTGATAACATCCTGTTCTTCTTTTGTTTAAAGCACTAGGGGGTTCTACTTTGTTTTTGTGCCACAATCATAGGTTTATATCTTTCTAATACTGTTTTCATCACTGAATGGAAGTCTGATATTGTTTTTTCAAAGTTTCAAAACCAACTAGGCTTTCACAGGAATCTCCATGATGGTGACAATATTTAAAAACAGAGAAAGATTGAGGGCAGGGGGATTGATTGATTTTGATTTTGTTTTGTGAAGGTAGAATTCATGGACTTTTTCACTGTTGATGAGCCAGGCAATCTGGTTTAAATTATATGAAAAAAGACTCTGACAAAGATGGAAGGAAGGAAGGATCCAAGGAAGGATGGAAAAAAGGAAGAAAGGGAGCCAATCAATCCTAGGTTCTAATTGGCTCTGCATATGAAATATAAATAACTTGGTGACTTTGAGACTATTACATAGCTTTCTGAATCTCATTTTCTTCACATGGAAAATGGAGTGAATGATGTAGAGTTTGCAAGGTCCTTAGGAGACTAAATAAGATGCTGCATATAAATTACCTTGCCTACTGCCCTAACATATAGTAATTACTCAGTAAATGGAAACTTGCCACAGCTGTAACAGATCCTCTGGGATGAGATTTCAGGAGAAGAGTTTTGCTGTTCCATAATATCATGAATAAAATTATAGCTAAAAGATGATGACTAATTGATACACATATTTAATGAAAAACAATTATTTTGGCATGGTGGCGCAACTAATGGGTAGGATAAGGTCAAGGTTGGCTAAACTTTTTTTAAGCATTACTAGAAATAATAATGCAATTTTATAAATTTGAAAAAAAAAGTCCTTTGCCAAAGTTTCATTATTTGGCTCCCAAGCTTCTGACTATCTTTCCTATGCTGAAAGCATTTCATATATACTAAACCTCTTTCTGGTCACTAGCAGCCCACAAATTAGGATCAGCCAATTGATTCTTTTGTTCAGCACCTGGAATCCTGATAAAGGGTTACACAGGCAAAAGGGTTGTTAGAAATATTTGTGGAAGGAGAAGGCCAAATTTTATCTGTGGTAGTAGCTATGCACGTATGGTGAAGTTTATATCTCACAAACAATTTATATCTGGCAAGATCTGCACTATGTTTTTTTCTAGTCTCTTATGAATTATGTCCTTTTTCCAAACACATTATATCCCCTCACATTAAAGTTGATCCTATGATCTATCACTTATTGTTCTTATAAATCACATTTCTTTTTACTTGACTAGAGTCAACTTCTGTGGTTTGCTTATAAGAGCTCCTATGCTATAGGTAAACATAAACATTTAGTAATCTTGGTATCAGCAAGTCTTTGGATTTCACATTAAGTTATCATAATAGAGAGAGTTAAAATAAGTATCATGCTTCACATTGTCTGAAAAAATGTTCCATGGTATATGATGTAGCACTCACATGTAGAACATTTATCACCTAAACTGTCACTGCAGAGGTATTTTTATTACACAAAACCACACATACACAAAAACACACAAAATAGCACTTGAAACTGCCTGTAATTTAGGGAGATTTTTTTTTGGGGGGTAATTAAAGTATAATTCTGGAGACAGATTAAGAACCTGGGTTTTACCTGTCCCTGCAACAAATCTAAGATAATTTGAAAACGGTATTTAACTGTCTGTACCAAAAGAGAAGCCATGGTAGAAAAAAAGTAGTGTGTAAGGAAGAGCATCTCAAATATTTCACAGAAGTTGAATACAGGGTAGATTAAGAGTGGCAAAAAATACCATTCAAAGCCAGAATACTTGGAGGGTCCTTCCATTGACCAGGTCGCACTGAAATCACAGAAAGCCAGGTGTGGTGCCTCACATCTGTAATCTCAGGAAGGTGAAGGAGAAAAATCACAATTTTGAGGCCAGTGTCAATAACTTAATGAGACCCTGTCTCAAAAGGAAAACCAAAGAGCTGAGGATGTAGCTCAATGGTGAAGTACTCCTGGGTCCAATCCTCAGTACCACAAAAAATAAATAAATAAATAAACAACAACAATAACAAAAAGTAAAGGCATTCAAATCTGTCTTGCCTTTCAAAATGTGCAAGCTGAGGGATTTTTTATTTAATAAAAAAGTGTGTACCTTATTGATAAATAGCCATTTCAAACTTTCCTTGGAGGGGTCATTTACTAAACAGGGACTAGAGAAGGCAGTATAATAAGTACAAGTAAGGTTGCTCTTGTGTCAAAAGTGTATTAAATAAAATTTTGTAGAATTCTTTCAGATTTCTGGGGTCTGCTTAGAATGTGATTATTTGTAAAGACACCATAATCCTATATAGTATTTCCATATTCAATATTCTTTTGCCCAGGGAGTTTGCTGGAACAAATTCCAAAAACATATACAATAAGAAAGGGTATTTTATTCCCAGTGCTATTTTGTAAACAATAATTACAAAAGTATTTATTTCATATCTATTTGTATATGACCCTAGGCTGGTGTCTCTGCAACAAATCATAATCTGGTGCAAAGCTTTTCATGCCTACAATCTATACCTATTTATCTGCCCTAGGGTCATGGCTGCTATTAGAAAACATTGCTTAATTAAAACAATAAATCAGAAATGTAAATAACTACTCCCTGATGAATGATATACATTAATACCAACTTGATCTCATTAGAAATCCACTTCCAGCAAGATTTCCCAAGTTAAATTCCCTTTAGCATAAACTCTTTTCAATAAACCTCCCATTATTTATAAACATAGATAAAATAGACCATTTAGAAAGGCCATTAGTATTTGCTTAAACATTGTAATTTTCACAGATTATTATTTTAAAATAATGATAAATTCTATTTACTAATCCGTCTTTTCAATCATAGCTTGAACAAAATATTTCTCTTAACTGGGAGTAGAATGAAATCATCCAGAATATTTACAAATGCTTATAATGCTTATCAGCAACATCCTGAATCCTGCACACAACTGCATAGCACATCAGAACTAGCATTCATTTGGTTATGAAATTTTTCTAAGTGAATTAGTCAGTTTTTTGTTGCTCAAATCAAAATATTTTAGTTTTAGTCAGCTTTTCCATCACCGTGACCAAAAGACCTGAGAAGAACAATTTAGAGGAAGAAAAGTTTATTTTAGTTCATGGTTTAAGAGGTTTAGTCCATAGTCAGATGACTTAGATGAGGCAGAACATCATGGCAAAATAAATGGTAGAAAGAAGCAGCTCAGGACCAGCCAACAAGGAAGCAGACTGCCCTGCTCATGAGGGACAAAACTTACATACCCTCAGTGACCTACCTCCTCTAACTACCTTACCTGCCTACAGTAACCACCTATTTAAACTGTATCGGTGGATTGATCCACAATTAAGTTACAGCACTCATAGTCTAACCATTTCACCTCTGAGCATTATTTTATTGTCTCACACAGGAACAGATACCACATATCCAAAACTTAACAACTTGATAAGAACAATTTAAGGAGGAAAAGTTTATTTCATGCCCATGGTTTTAGAGGTTTAGTCCATGGTGGGCTGACTTCATTACTCTGGGCTCAAGGTGAGACAGAAAGAATGTCATGGTGTAAAGTATGGTAAAAGACAGCAGCTCAGCTCATGGCAGCCAGGAAGCAGAAAGCAAGTGAATAAGGAGCCAGAGACAATATATAATCCCAAAGGACACATCCCCAGTAATTTTCCTCTAGCCACACCCTACCTGTCTACAGTTACCATCCAGTAATCCAAAGTATTAATCCATCAAATGGACTAAGCCATTTATTAGGTTATAGCTTTCATAATCTGATTACTAACTTCTGAATATTCCTACACTGAATATCATATAGCCAACACATGAACTTTTCAGGGGATACCTCATAGCTAAACCATAATGCTAAGTGGCCCAGTGCTATAGATACCAGCCTCCACCTCAACTCTTGGTATGGCTGTATTTCCATTTCACATTCTGAGTTGTGAGAGTTAGGACTTCAATATATGAATTTGGGGGCAATGGAAGTATGCAATGTAGCCCATCATATTGTTCATGGTCTGGAAAATGATGTATGTTAGACACTCAGTGAAAGAAGACTGATGTCAAATTTAATGCTTATTAATGTCAAAATTAATACATAAGCATTAAAATATCACCTGTTTATCCAAGTCATTTCCAATCTCTTCCTCAATCTGATAAGAAATTTTTTATCTTCAAATCCCTATGACCAATCTCCTCTTGACTCTGATGGTCACTGCCACCAGTTCCTTCCCTCTATATACATAAGTGTACATACTCCCTTCTTGAACCTTGAATGCTTGTGACTGGTTTGACCAATAGTATAGTGGAAATGACGCTGTGCCCATTCTGAACCTAAACTTTAAGAGAGCTAACTATTTTGGTTTCATGTCTTTTGAAGCTTTGAGCCATTATACAGGAAGTTCAAGCTACTCTGCTGGAATTAGATGCTACAGAGAGAACTGAGATCTATAAATAGTGAAGGAGACAAAGATATCTTTTTAAAATGATTCTTCTTGGTGCATTATAATTATACATAATAGCAGGATTCATTGTGACATGAGGTTACATGCACATAATATAATTTGGTCAATTTCACTTTCTATTACCTATCTTTTTCCTCTCCTTTCTCTATTCTACTGGTCTCCCTCCTAATTTCATGAGACCCCCCCTCTTTTATTCTTTTGTTCTCTCTAGTTTTCACAAATGAGAAAAAACATAATGATCCCTGAGTTTCTGAGTCGGGCCTATTTTGCTTAACATATGCTCTCAAGTTTCACCCATTTTCTGGAAAATGATAAAATTTTTTCTTCTTTATGGTGAATAAAATTGTGTGTGTGTGTGTGTGTGTGTGTGTGTGTGTGTGTGTGTGTGTTCATATTTTCTTTAGTTATCTGTTGATGGATACCTAGGCTGGTTCCATAACTTGACTATTATGAATCGTGCTGCAGTAAACATGGGTGTGCATAATTTGGTTTTGGATATATACTGAGGTGTGGTATAGCTGGGTTATATGGTGGCTCCATTTTAAAAACTAAGCTGCCTCAAACTTATAGCATCTACCTAGAGAGGATGTGGATGAAAACTCTGACTAGAAGAGCTTTATCTCTTGACCCCTCTCCATTAACACCATAACTACTTCTGTTCTCATTAGGGATCACTGAATCCCCTGCCTCCTCCATTTTACCATCTTGGAGATAGAGTAACATAACTTTAGGGAATAACGTTGCACTAGCTCAGAATATACAATAGGCAGGAAAGATTGTCTTGTTGTCTGTCCTTACCCAAGAGGTTAGCTAACTCTGTCCAAAGGGAATTCTAAGCTTCTAAACAATTTAATAAAATTAACATATATTTTAGGAGAGAGTTTTGCTTTTAACATAAAACTAATTTCACATAATTTGAAATTTATTCACTGAAGCAAGCATCCACAAAAATGGTTCTCAAATATTCTTGAACCTGAAATGCCTGAAAAGGTGTCAACATTTCTAGCATGATTTTAATGAGAAAAAAATAAATAAATAAAAGCAGACTTCTATGTATGGCTAGTCATTAATCACTGTAATGATAGCTAGGAAATAAATTAGCTGATATCATCACTCCTTTGCCTTCAGAAGCTAAGGAATCATAAAGGGACCATGAAAATTTGGTTACATCTGAACACAAATTGTTAAAGAGTGATGATAATAAAAAATGTTTAAAATAAAAAGTTTCTTGTTATTGTGGCCACAGCTACACTCTGGATGCTGTTTTTAAAAAATTGTTACATCTTAAAAGAAAACTCTCACTAGGATTCTTTGTTCCTCAGTTTCTTCCTTTTCTTTCACTACTCTTCTTCCATCCTGGGACATCTCCTCAGGCCAAATATCATGATGTCTGTACTGTCCACAGCACAGTTGTGGTAGGACAGAGGAATAGGTTGTCATGAGACCACAGAAGACATCTGGAGATGGAATGTGGAGCCTAAGGTTTGTTGAAAAACGCTTTCAAGGAAGGTCAAGTGGCAAGTGAATGGGCAAGTAGCACCTCAGTTTCCTCCAGTGCTCTGCTAGAAATTAATAATTTAATTCCTCACATTGATGATCTGGTGGTGGCCTGTTGGATAAAAACTTATCCTCTCCACAGTGCTCTGCTCTGTAGCAGTTACCATTGGGAACAGAGTTTTCTACCTTAGGTGACAGAAGCAGTGACATTATTAGCTTAGTTTGATTTGTCCCATTGTATGACTAGTATTCCAAGGAACTTGGTGTGTACCTAAGAAAGCAACTTTCTACATATCTTAGTGTCCATGAGAAAAAGTTGATGTCCTTCAAGACAATGTTTTTCGGGACATTCTGCCCTGACAAGCTCTTATTGTTCCCTTAACTTGGCTGTGTTCTTGGAAATGGAGGAAGGTATTTCAAGAACCTCGTGTTTTTCCTCCCAGGATGACAGAGTGTCTCAGACTCTCAACTTCCTAAGCTCTTTGCCTTCAGCCAACTTGCTTTGTGAAGTGGCATATAACCTTCGAGGAATACAGATTCCTGGTTTTCTTATTTCTTACTGTGTCTGATGGGAAACTGGAACTGCTGGAAAGAGAGAGAATCACATTATTATACAGAAGAGTTTGGTTTCAAATTTATTAACTTAAAATAGCAAATAGATTCTCCAAGCAATTAAGTTTTTATAAAACTGAAACATTAATTATAGATTTCATAAAAGCAAGCAAACAACAAACAAAAAGGATGGTGAAAAAAGGCTCGTATACTAACATTTTGGTGTTCTTCTTTCCACTTATTTCTATGTATACAACAGCAAGAATGTGCATGTTCTGGGCTAGGACTATGGTTCAGTGGTAGAGTGCTTGGATTCAGTCCTCAGCACCAAATAAAAGTAAATAAACAAACAAACAAATAAATAGGGTCCATCTACAACTAAAAAAATAAAATATTTAAGGGCTGGAGTTGTGGTCTAGGGGTAGAGAACTCTCCTTGCACGTGTGAGGCCCTGGATCCTCAGCACCACATAAAAATAAATAAATAAAGTAAAAGTATTGTGGCCAATTACAACTAAAAACTAAATATTTTAAAAAATTAATTTAGAAAAGAATAAAAAGAAAGTGCATGTTCTTTAATGAAATGCCCCTTAATATTGTAAAATGCACTTTGTATCACAGAATTTATTTTCCACATCTAATTTATATTTTTCTCCTTTTTCAGACAAGTCCAATTTATTTTTAACTTTCCCTTACTGGTGGATATCTAGATTGTTGTGGACCATCAACTTAACTCTTTATTTAGAATTGAGAAACTAAAGAAAATAACAGTGTAAGGTTCTTGATGTACTTTGACCATCTATGAGAAGAGAGAAAGATAAATTCTAGTAGAAATAACTGTTTTTTCCTGTACTTGACACACTGATTAGCTTATATAAAAAGTTATACTAACAGCATTTACAAGTGACCAAAAATGTTTTTTTTTAAGTGACCAAAAATGGTGTGTTTGATCTGATTACTAATAGGATTAAACTTTTAATTTTATAAGTTTCTTAGCATCTATTATTTTGTAAATTATTTGTTCACATTTTCAAAGTCATCTGAACTTTCAATTCTGCGTTGTCCCGTTGTCCCAACTCTGCTTCCAACATTTTAAACTATATATAGTCTATTTGGCAAATATATTCCCTCTTCCCCATGCCTGTACTCTGTCTTATGTGTTGTGCTTGTTAATGTATTGATACAACTTAGAATCTTTCCCCCTTTTGTATGATATATATGATATATGAAATAAAAGCTAGAACCCTGGGAATTATATTTACCAAAATTCCACCAACAGATTTCCAGGTTAGATACTAATAAGTCTTTCATGCAAGATGTGGCAAGCTGAAAAGAAGCAGAGACCAGACTCTCCTGAGTAGTGGTGGTCAATCTTTGTGGCTTTGGCAAAAGGCAAATGTGAGGTTTTTCTACCTTTTGGGTATTCTACTTGTCATTAAATTGGCCCCCTGCACCAGACTTATGGCACAGCTGGTGAACTGTAGTTTTCTGGAAGAAACTGTAGTCAGGCTCCCTGGGACCAGTCATGCTCCTATGCATATCAGTGCCCTTCTTATCTGGCCCAGGAAGATTTCAGCACTTCCCAGGCAGCTTCTAAGGAGCTATTCTCAGCTTTGAGTCAGTACCTTTCCATTCCTACTTCTTTCGTCAGTCCTTCCTTCTAGTTCCCAGATTCATAAACAGGCCAGAGCCATTTGTGTGGGACTCATAGGCAGAGGCATGATTGTTGCCATCTGAATTGCATCCATCTGACAAGTTCCCAGTGCCAAGTTCAAAGGGAAAACTGGAACACTGAGGAGACAGCTCTTGTCCCTTGTTGGTGTTATTATAGTCAGTGAAGAAAGCCCTGACTGGTATTTCCAGTTTGGTTTGTTCTAATTAACCATCTAGATATGGGATTGCTTGACCAACTCCCCTGGGTTCTAAGGTCCTGTGTTAGGTCCCTTAAGGAGATGGTGGTCAGCAAATGTGGTGACTCAGGTTCTGTAACAAGGAGTCTGGACTTAACATTGTTGGCCATCAGGATTTATTGAGGGTTTCATACAGAGAATTTGTTAGAATTTGTTAAGAATAACAACAAAAAAAAAATTTTTCCTTAAGCAATTTTAAGAAACTCATCACACTTAAGATGTTCCTGAAACATTGTGCTGAAAAAACCTATGAATTTTTGGAGGTTCCTTGGTGACCCTGTGAAGTTAAGAAGCAGGGCCAGGGGAATATGGAATATGAGAGACAAGATATGACTACAGCCTAGAGCTGATGACCTTGCCTTCACATTCTTTGGTAACCAAATAAATTAAATTTAACAAATTAAAATAGCAATGATATACTGTTTTCATTTCTAAAATTAGAAAAAGTGAATGTTAATACTTAGGAGGGTGTGGTGAGGTGGGCACTCAGTTGCAATAATGTAAATCACCATAAACTCTCTGGAAATCAATTTAACAATATGTGTCAAGAGCCTTAAAATGTGCATCCTTTTTGACCCAGTAATTCCACTCCTGTGAATCACAAATGCAGATAGTAATTATCATCACCAACTGGAAAGCAAAATGTCAACAGTTTATGTTGCTGTGCAGGATAAATGAAATAATGCTTGAAAATATATATAGCATTGCCAGGACATAAATTATTTCAACAAATGTTAGGAAACATTCTTCTTTTACATCTTGTGTAAAAATGCTAATGTATTAAATAAGCAAGAGAGCAAACCACAGTATGTGTTCACTGCTCACTATTTGCCAGGCTCTGCTAATCACTGGACATATAATAGTGAATGCTGAGGACTTGGTTATAGTCCTTATGATATTTGGTCCAGTACTGAAACCAGACTTTAAGGAAATAAATAAATCTTCTAAAATACACACACTCATCACACTTAATATCAGTGTGTTATCATACATGCACTCACATAATGAAGGAGATGGACATAATATTGTGAGAGAAAGAAAGAAGAGATCAAATTTAGAGAGGCTGGGCAGTACCAGTACTTACTAATCAAGCAAGATTTTTTTAAAGCAGTTTCCTGATAATTACTGAACTGTGTCCTTCCAGATTCGTATGATGAAGCCCTAACACTCAATGTAACTATATGTGGAGACAGGACCTTTAAACAAGATCATTAAGGGTAAATGAGGTCAAAAGGGTTGATAGAATCCCATTCCAATATGACTGGTATCCTCATAAGAAGAGGAAAAAATAAAAATGTGCCATTTCTCTCTCTGCAGGTTCACAAAGGGTAATGAGCGAACATATGAGATAGCAAGCAGGAGCAGTCTAAAACTGACCTCACCAGAAACCAATCTTGCTGGTCTTGATCTTGGAGATCCTGCCTCCAGAACTCTGAGAAAATGAATTTCTGTTTTTGAAACCCTTCAATGTGTACAATTTTATGACAGTCTTAGCAGACAAATACAGACTTGAAGGATGGGTGGAGATGCTTATGTGCAAAAGAGCATTTTCTGGGAGAGGGAACAACACACAGAAAGTCCCAGAGGCTGACAAGAGCTTGGTGTGCTTGGACAACTGGTTCTAATGGACCTGAATTCCAGCTGTTAGGTATATGATGTGATTGAGATAGGGAGAAGAGTCCAATGTTCTAATGCTAACCACATCTGAGGCTCTAGTAACCACAAAGTTCAACCTTTGCATGTTAAAGATGTCAAAAACATGGAGATGCAAGGATAGTATTGGAGATTAAAAGGCAAACCTCACCCTAGCTGATGTCAGGCACATTTAAGAATGCAGGTCTCTACCCCAGGTACATGTATGACTGCACGTATGGTGCAGCTCTACGTCATATACTACCAGAGAAATAAAAAGCTGTGTTCATTTGTGTACAATGATCCAAAATGCATCCATGTATAACTAATTAGAGCAAATAAAAAATTTAAAAAATTTTAAAAAGAACCCAGGTCTCCCTTATCCCTTACAAATGCCTTAAAACAACCCCATTAAACCCCAAATTCTAGTCTCATAATTGGGCTATGGTACCAACAATGGCTTCACAATGTCTGAATAATTCTAAGGAAAACACAAACTGCAAGCTACCAGCATTAACTGTCGTTTCCCTTGTTAATTGTACTTGCTGTTGTATTCTTAAAAGTACTGACCAAGTACTGTTTGAAATTCAAGTTCTGCAGGTCCTGATCAGTTATGTATTATGTGTTTCACATTGCACTGTAACCTTCAATAGTTTTCACTTTCATAATTGTAGTAATGATAATAACAATGTGTATTTATTGATAATTTATGTCCAATAGGTGGCTAAGTGTTTTATAAAACATTTCACTTATGAGGTGGGTATTTTTATTACCAATAGATGAAGAAATTAAAGGAATACGTAGACAGTTTGCCGAAGTTTGCCCAGCTTAAAAAAATGAATTTGCTGGTAGATGTTTAACAACCTCTAAAAGCAGAAGGGAGCTCTGATAATATATACTGAATATTGTGTCACATCAAAATTCATACACTGGAGTTCTAGCCCTTAGTGTGGTGACATTAGGACATGAATCCTTGGAAAATGATAGGGTAACGAGGGCAGAGTCTCCATCAATGGGAATAGTGCCTTATAAAAGAAAATAGAGAGCTCCCTTCTACCTCCTGCTGTGTGAGGACTCAGAGAGATGGCCATCTATTAATATGGAAGCAGGCTCTCACAGGACACAAATCTGCTGGTCCCTTGATCTTGGTCTTCCCATCCTTCAGAACTGTGAGAAATAACTTCCTGTTATTTATAAGCCACCCATTCTATGGTGCTTTGTTACAGCAGCCTGAACAGACTTAAGACCTCTGATCTGTAGCATTTGAATATTTCTGTGGGGTTAATATAACTGCCGTGGTTGATTTCAAACTGCAAAGGGTTGTCACTGAAGAGAAACTTAGGGACAGAAGCATCATGTAGCACTCCATTCCATTGTGACCATCAGTTCTCCCAAGTCTTGGTGACAATGATCAATCATACCATTATACAAATGTGACTCTAGAGTTCATACATCTAAGAACTGTGGTATATTTTCTCTCTTTGCCACTAAGCATGAAAACTGGCACAATTGGCACAACTTGTCAGGGGTGTCCTCCCATATTCATCCTTCCCATAGGAAAGTCCACTTTCCAAATTCTCATCTCTTCTACATTCACAAAAGATGCTAGTATCTGTGAGTGTGCCTGGGTTGAGATTACACTGTTCCCTATCACATGCAGTTAGCCTTTGGGCCAAGACTTCAGACTATTGAATGTTGGGGCTTGTGAATATTTACAGCTAGTATTAAACCTTTCTTAAAATTTCACAAAATGTTAGCCTGAGCTCTGCTGTGAGGTCATAAAAATAGACTCTTTCATGCTTGGAGTACAGCGACATTCAGTGTCGCTTCCAAGTGGGTGGTGACAATAAGAGTGGCTAGAGGCAGATCTTGTGCCCTCAGAACAGCTGGAAGCCATCAGTTAAAGTTTTGATGCTGGAGACCTGTGGTTGCATGAATAGACACAACCAGGAAAGGTACCGTTTTCATTAGAGACTCCCTAGACTGTCTGGGGAGGAATCCTTGAAAGGTCAGGCTGAAGCCCATCATTTCTTCTGATAAACTTTAGGGCCTTTGTTATTTGGAACAAATAATGGTGCCATGATTTAATAGTTGTCTTAGTCTTGACTAGGAACTAATGTTGATGTTTGGCTAAGTGTCATATCTTCCCGGTTTGACTAAGATCCTTGAAAGCAGATCCTTTTTTTTCTTCTTCTTCTTACCACAACTATTTTAGTACATTGTATCTGGATTGTATTGGCAAAGTCTCCTTCCTTAACCAAATTTTAGTGAGGCTGTCTGATCTACCTTTTTGGAGAGGCACCAACCCAGTTTTAGCAAGAATCCTCCTAATTCAGTTGACCAAACTTCCACCCTCCATATTTAAATACACATGATATCTTATCAAATTTCTCACCCTCCTCCAACCTCTAGGTGACATCTGGTCGCTGTTTTGCCTTCAGCAAGAATCCAGTCTGCTGCAGGGCCTAACCTTGAACCCACATGCAGGAATGCTTATCTTGCTCATTGTGCAACAGGGAAGTCCTAACACAGAAAATTATGTTTCAAGACAAAGTGCTGTCAGAACACTGGCAGGTGCAATTTCAAAGCTTCCAAGTTCTCATCTCTTTTACAGTCACAAAAGATGCTAGTAGCTGTGAGAGTGCTTGAGTTGGGATTACACTGGTTCCTACTGCATGCAGTCAGCCTTTGGGTCAAGGCTTCAGAGTACTGAATGTGTGCAATAAAGCAGATGCTGTTCTCTGAAACAGTCTCTGAAGGGGTTTCTCTGCACCCTCAAGCTCCCTACAGTGGATGTTAGAGAGATAAGCCTCTCAGCACAAGTCTAGACAGTTTAGCAAATTCCTTCTTACCCTGTTTCCTTTCCAAAATTTTCTATCCACTGCCCCTCCCCACCTTGATTCTTGGCTATAAATCCGTACTTGTTCTTGTATTAGGAATTGAGGCCAGTTCTTTGCTGAGTTTTCTTATCCCACATTGCACTAGTACCTGAGTTAAATCTGCTTTTACTACTTTAACTATTGTACAGCTCTATTTTTTTTCTTTAACAGTGTTAAATAATTATTTATTGAGTGGAATTGAATAACATCATGGTTCACAGCAATTAAAAAACACTGTAAATAAACATTATTCTGTTCTATTCCATTTCATTCCATTTTATCCCATTCCATTCTTCTCTATTCTCTGTGTGTGTGGTGCTAGGGATCAAATCCAGGGCCTCTTCCATGCTAGGCACATGCTCTACCACTGAGCAACACTCCAGCCTATAAGTATTACTTTAAATTTCCTAATATTCTAAGATGCCTTCCTTCCTCTAAAAATGCTCTGCAAATAATGATATTCCCCAGCTTTTCAGGCTGCGTTGATGCTTTCTGAATCACATATGCTGTTTAGTTTCTTGCGAATAACACACTCATGCAGAAGCTCTGCCTGTATCCCTGAGTTTGCAAATTGAATGTTGGTGGAATAATCTGAAGCTTGAATGAGAACCGAAGTGTCTTCATCGATCAGTACACCTTTTAGAGAGTGTATTTCCTGTGTCCTGCTGACCCTGTTGGCAAGATCTCTGTGTGAATTATGAAGAGTACTTACACAAAAAGCTGCTTCTTTAATTGGTGAGCTTCATTTCAATGGTGCCAAGGTCTCTTTTTGGCTGTAACAAATGTTGGATTTGACTCAGTCAAATTTAATATTTCACTGGGAATTATGCAAAATGATGCCTCTCCCAATTTGGGGTCAATATCAATGATGCCTCTATCATGTCTCCTGTCTTTAGGAAGCTATTGATATTATATAGTGCTGTTAAGTATACTTTCAATAGTCTACATATTCATAAAAGTTTTAGTCTTAGATGAAACAGATAGCAGTGAATCCCAATCTCAGCATATATGTGAAACTAATTGCTACAAATTTTAAAATGTCTCTGCTCAGTGCTTTATTCTGTTTTAAGACGGACTGTGAGACTCTGAGCATACAATTATTAGGGAATAGGCCAATTGATATTAAACTCTTCAATGTGTCCCAAAGCTTTTATTTAAAGCACAGATTCTGCTCAAATTCCATAAAGGAGATCATTTTCAGTTTTATCATGTTCTATAGTCTAGCTTACTTGTTAATGGAATCTTGTTTTCTTGATAAAACCATGATTTTATTATCTTGAAGACATTTAGGGGTATTGTGGGGATTTAAAATACTCTTTATAGATAATAACAAGTGCAAAGAGGAGATCAATGCATACATTTTTAAACAGAATTTCTCATAATTTTAAGGAGATTGCATTTGCATGAATTAGCAGTTGAACCTGACAAAAACATGTTTACTTTCAGAAGAAGAAGGTGGGGATCAAGTTACCCCATATGTGTCAACAGTCAACCTCAATAACAAGCAATTTTTAAATCAAACAAAACTACACCAAGCATTCAGTCTGGAATGCTTGAGAAACATAAATGATAAATGTTCCTAAAGTGGTACTTACAAGGAAGACACTGAAATACTTATCTGCTTTTTATGAAGAGAATGCCCTGAGTTATGCAGGATTAATTTTCTGTTTCCTTGATTTAGTCAAGTAAACACTTCCTTAAAATGAGCACTTTTAACTGTCTTCTGGTTTAATTCATAGATGTGAACTCAATTTCTTAGAATCCTAAGGAAACAGAGAATGTGCATATATGTGTATGTGTATATTTATATTTATACAGGCTTCATCTTTTCCAAAGTCATATCCTGAGGAATTGACAAAATCATTATAAAGTATCAGGATGTGAAAACTGCATAATGTGGTATGAATGGCCATAGACAATTTGTGTATATAAAACATAAAAATATATTAAATAATATATTTTAAAACTGCTTAATAAAATATGTGTATGCTGTAAAATTTTCGGAATGTCAGCAACTGGAGGGCCATTGATATAGTAGAAACAAATTACTTAGTGTTTATGTTATTTGAAAAACTTTTTTGAAATATGGTTGTTATTTTAAAATAATGATATTGTTAATTGAAAATATAAATATGCAAATCTTATATCTTAATTTCAAAATGTGTATGTTGCTGATTCCAAAGGAAATAGAACAGGAGAGAATAAGAAGACACTGAGCCCAGGTACATATGCTATAAACTACACAGTCTAATGTGTTTGAGGGCTTAAAAGAAAGAAATGGCTCCTCCCCATAAAAGACACACAATCTGGGGCTGAGGTAATACCTCAGGAGTAGAGCATTTTCCTAGCACGTGTGAGGCACAGGGTTCAATTTTCAGCACTGTATGTAAATAAATAAAAATCCATTGACAACTAAAAAGTATTTTTGAAACAAAGACATACAATCTACATATCATATTCTTGCAAATAAATATAAAATAAAATTATGTATCTGTTTACATGAAATATACAGTATATAATGACCTTCCTGTTGCCTATTCCTATGTAAAAATGATCATCAAGGCCAAGTAAACATGATGATCTTCCTAAAGTGATACTTCCAAGGGTAATATGTTAGCTTATTCATTGATGTTGATGAATCGCATAGAATTCTGGAGATGTTGTAGTTAGGATCTTTTAGTTGAAACATAGACTCACTCTAGGTATCTTAATAATGAAAAATTTATGGCAAGGAAACACTTAGGGCAATTAGAGAGGCCAATATCAAATAGGAGTCCAAGAATGGAAACCATTGTGCAGCTGGCCAGCATACAAATGGAGCTTGATCCAAGGCAGCACTGACAGTCTCCACAGCAGAAGTTCATGAATTGTCAGGAGCTTGACAGGGGTACTCTGTTCTTTATGTTGTTGACTTCCATGCTCTTTTCACTTATCTTCTGACTGCTTCCTCTAAACATCAGCATTCTATGGCCTTTGTGACCCCAACTCTATACTCCCCTCGGCTCCACCTGAATCTCATGTCTTCTTCTATTTCTCTGATAAACTCTAAATTTCAGGATTAACTGCTTAAAATTTATTCTTCATTTGACAGAATGTTTGAGATATATAAACTTATAAGACCAAATAATGTTTCTAGACTAGTTGGGCAGATCTTTCCCATCAAACTAATTCAATGAACATCAACTGGCCTATGAATTGTTTGCTTTTTAGGCCAGATGCTCCCAGTTCATATTACTTGGGCAAAACTCATTCATTTTGTCTTCCCCTTATAAGAATTTGAAGATATGATAAATGTTACGATTGACCAACGACTAACTGAATGACCTATAATCAATAAATTCATTAAAGGATTGAATGGCCTACTAAACTTCTAGAATTTAAGCCAGTAGATTTAATATATGTTTTAACATTCTACAATATTTCCAAATAGTCTCCAAATGGATGGATATAACCTCCCACTACCAGATATAATAGAGCTTATTTTCCTACCCTCCTACAAATTTTAATAAGATTCAATACAGAGCTAACTATAAAGAAGATTACCTATTTTTTATATTTTCTAATACTATATTAATTTGTATTTATTTGATTATTAATTAAATACACTTCTATGCCAAGTTTTCAAAACATGTGAGTGAATTTTTCTCAGGTGCTTGGTTTGTCTTTTCTATTAGGATGCTTATTTTTCTCATTGATTTTTAAATATCTTAAAATATTGGAGTCAAGCTGGCTTTTGGATTTTGTCAGTTTGTAATTTGCTTTTTAATTTAGGTCAGTGTTTTTTGACATACTTTAGTTTTAAATTTTTATTTGTCCAGTTCATCCCTCTCTTTTTCCTAATTTTGCTTTTGCTAAGAAAAACAAAGTTCTCTTCCTTTTTAAAATTATGAGAGCAAAGTACTTTGAACTGTGCTTATAGACTACCTCTAGCAGAATCACTTAAATTTGCTTATTGAGTCTCTAGAATACCAGTGCTCTAGTCCAATCTATTGTAATAGATTGTAAATGAGACTGAAATAACATATATTTTTAAATCAAGAAAAAGAGTTGATCCGTTTGTATATTACAATTTGACACAGTTGATGTATTTTCTAGTACTCCATAAGGACTGCAGATTGCTTTAAAATAATTGTAAGAGGATATTATGTTTTATAAAAGTGCTGCAAAATAAATGCATATAAAATAAATGTGAAAGTGATCTTCCAATACTTTTTTGGGAATATGAAGTTTATTATTAACTAGTTTGCTTTGAATATTCAGGATATATTCTTTCACACTGAAATTTTTACTTTATCTTACAAATTTGGATTATTTAATCATATAAACAGTCATAGTATACTTATATAGCTATTATTTAACAGAGACACCTAATTAAAATAAAAAGCCTGAACCATGAGTTCTTTGCACAATTTAAAAATACCTCCAGCAATTTTACAGATTATACATCAAGCAATGTTCTAAAACTAATTATCAGGATATTTAGATATACTTCATTGTATAAATCTCTTAATGTAGGTTTCTTTACATTATTTAAAAATTCCAAAGGAAATACTGCAAATTATTCATTATAACATGCTCTGAACATAGTACTAAGGCTATTCATATTTTATTTTCTGTCATGCCCAGTTCTTTGTATATTGTTATAAGGCACACGTTACTTTTAAAATTCTAGTCCTGTGCAGTTTGATCTTGTTCATAAAATTTTCAAAAGACATTGAATGTCCTCAGAAGTGGCAGCTTTACCTTAATGCAAACGTTTATGTTAATATTGAATGGCAGTTTGTCTTATATCATAGCTTCCCATATATTATTAAACCTGACTTTGAAGATGAGCAGGCTGTCCAGTTCCATTGTTTGACCAGAAAGTAACTTACAATCATTAGGTGCAGAGCAATGGATTATTTCTTTACATTTAAATGCAGAATTTTGTTAAATGCATTTAGTACTATTTTAATTGGATTCTGTGGTACTGAATTCCAATGATGTATTAACATAATAAAATACTTTCTCCTAAAATTGTATCTTGATCCTAACCTTTAGATATGTTAGAATACATGGTATTTTGGTTTTGTGGCCTTTCTGACAATTTACAGATTGTGGAATTTATATAAAAGATAAACAGGATTATTGCTTTGTACTCTTCCTTGGGCTCTTCTGTGTTAGTGCTTGCCCACTAAGTAAAATCTCATCCAGCTCCATGAGCTTTAGGTTCAGCTGTATGCCAGTGACTCCTAAATATTCCAGGTAATTCAGGCCTGAGTAGTAAGTGCTATATTCCCTTTGAGTCTAGCGAAGGACCCCAGTGTGACCCCTCTCTGGGAGCATTGCTGAAGAGGCAAAAGATTTCCAAGGGGGTTTCTAGATGGAAGCAACATTGGAACTCTTTGGAATTTTTTTGCCTTTTGTGGGAACAACTAACTGAGAATAAAGCCAACATGGGGACAAGCACTGCTAAGAGGTGGGTAAAGATGAATTTTTAATTAATTCACTTGAGCATGTGAGTCCAAACAAGCTTACTCCTGGCCTTTTCAGTAACCTTTTTATTCATATAGGCCAAAATTTACCTTTACTTGCTTAAGCCACTTTTAATTGGGTTTCAATTCCTTGCAAATAAACCAGTGACATGGAAAATGCTTAAGTAACAATATAAAAATCCACATACATTAAGAATTTTTAGGAAAGGTAGCAGAATACAACAATAACTAATAGGGCATTATGTAAAATTCTGGATGTGTAACCGACATGATTCTGCAATCTGCATTTGGGGTAAAATTGGGGGTTCATAACCCACTTCAATCTAATGTATGAAATTTGATATGTCAAGAGCTTTGTAATGTTGTGAACAACCAATAAAAAAAAAGACACACCAGAAAAAAAAAAGAATTTTTAGTATTATCTCAGATATTAAAATGTGCAAATAGAAAAAAATTTAAATGAAAACCAAATGTAATTTTCTTTGTCACGTAGAATAACCATTTTATTTAGTGACTTTTTTTGATCTTCAGATTTTCTATAATAAACAACTGTATTTATAATAGTTAAAGAGTTCTGAATCTAATTTTATTGAATAACTAAAATTTTATTTTATGAATTTTGTGTTTTCTTAATATACTTTGTGCTTAAACATGACTTTGCTTGAGAACTCAATCCATTGGATTTATTTTTAACAGATGCATAATTCTGAATTCATTTCAAATGACAAACATAAAACTGTCTAGTAGCTTTTATCCCATACTCACAAAGATATATATTTTCTATTCTAATTGTGGATTTTAAAAAAACAATCTGTACCTCTAAAAACCTAAATTTCCTTTTCCTGTAGTTGCCTATAGGTTTTTTGTTTTTCTTTTTTTTTTTTTATTGCTTGTTTTGGGATATTTCTGTGCATATACCTTTTGATTTCCATTTGCCTTTTAGAATGTAACAGCATAAATATACTGTTACTTTAAGTGCATTGGAAGCAATAACTTGTGGATATCATAGTGAATAGTTGTGATGGAAGTGGACAGTAATTGCTTCTTTAAGTGCTACTCCTACTATCTATGTAAAAAAAAAATCAAGTTTTTAAGCCTCTGTGTTTTGGAAAAGATTGGAGAAGTCACAATCATGATGTGTATTGGTTCCTATTTTAGCTGCCACCTACAATTTATCCACTCTTACCTTAAAATATAATCCAATATTGCATAAACTTTCAATAAATAGAAATAGAAATCTAAATAGATAGAAACTTTATGATTCATTTTAAGTGGTGTTTTTACACTATGTAATATTGGAAATTTCCATGTATGAGTGGTTAATACATAAAAGTATATGGAGCATTAATAAGAACGAGGCATTTGGATGTTATAATGCTATATAACAACTTATTGTAGTACCGGGAGAAGAATTTTATTTAGCTTAGAAGTTACTTCTAAGCAATAAAGTACCAGAACTTACTCTTCCTATCAACCTGAGTTATTTTTTCTCCTAAAGATCAGAAAGCTCTTCAGTTAGGTAAGGAAAGAAACCATCTCTGAGTATTTTCGGGTGGCTGTTTATTAGTATTTGGAATTATTGCATTTGGAAAAGAATTGTACCCATGAAAAGTTTGCAAACTACAAATCTATATTAGAGTTATAGAAAAACAGTTGCAAAAGTTTCTGCATTAAAGTTAGCTTGGATCAGTTCCCTGAGATCTGTATAGAAACTCTTTTGCTCTTATAAAAAGAAGTAATTAGCCTGACATGAACCAATTTTGGAATAGAACAAGGTTAGTGGGTGGTTTAAGAAAAAAAGGGGGTAAAAATAGCACTAGCAGATCTAGACCAGACCTAGGACAGAAAGATCCCCTTGAGGATTCCTAGCCAAATCTCAGTGTATCTTAGAAAGTGAAGTGGCTGATCATTTATACTAGAACCATAACTAGTCTTAATTATTCTTATATTACTTGTTTTTATTGTCTTAAGACCACATGGTTCATTTCATTGCAAATGTTCAATCTTCTCTCTCTTTTCCCAATTAATAAAGCTTCAGGGATTGTTAAACTAACCAGGAAGAATTTAAACAAATTCAATTTCATAGAAAAATATATTTAAGATCCTAGTAATGTCTGGCATAGTACTCAAGGAGAAAGGTGATTTAGACATACATTTTCTCTCACCTGCAGGCACCAAAGTAGTATAATGCAATAAGTTAAGTTTTTTAAAAGGACATTATGAAGCCTAATTAAAAAACAGTGAGAAACCTGCTGAATGAAATAATTACAGAAAACTTTCCAGAAATAAAAAAGGAAACAGATATACAAATTGAAGATGCATACAGGACACCGAGCACACAAAATCACAGTAGACCAACGCCAAGACACATTGTTATGAAGATATCCAATATACAGAACAAAGAGAAAATATTAAAAGCTACAAGAGAAAGGAGACAGATTACATTTAGGGGTAAACCAATACGGTTAACAATGGACTTTTCATCACAGACACTGAAAGCAAGAAGGTCATGGAACAATGTATTTCAAACACTGAAAGACAATGGATGCCAACCAAGAATTCTGTATCCAGCAAAATTAAGCTTCAGGTATGACAACGAAATAAAGATCTTTCATGATAAACAAAAGTTAAAAGAATTTGCAGCCAGAAAACCTGCATTGCAAAGCATTTTGAGCAAAACACTACACGAGGAAGAAATGAAAAACAATAACCAAAACCATCAGTGGAAAGTGCCTCAGTAAAGACAGAGGGCGAGGGGAAAGATAATCACGAAGAAACAAACTAAATATTTTTTTTAATAAAAAAAAAAGGATAAACAATCAAACATGGATGGAAGTTCAAACCATATATCAATAGTAACTCTGAATGTTAATGGCCTAAACTCTCCAATAAAGCGACATAGGCTGGTATCATGGATTAAAAAAACAAATCCAACAATATGCTGCCTCCAGGAGACACATCTGACTGGAAAAGACATACACAGGCTGAAGGTGAAAGGATGGGAAAAAATATACCACGCACACAGTTCTCGTAAGCAAGCAGGAGTGGCCATCCTCATATCGAATAAAATCGACTTCAAGACTAAGTTAATCAAAAGGGATAAGGAAGGACATTATATACTGTTAAAAGGAACCATTCACCAACAAGACATAACAATTATCAATATTTATGCACCAAACAATGGTGCTGCGACATTCATAAAACAAATTCTCCTCAAGTTCAAGAATCAAATAGACCACAACACAATAATTATGGGTGACTTCAACACACCTCTCTCACCATTGGACAGATCCTCCAAACAAAAATTGAATAAAGAAACTATAGAACTCAATATCACAATCAACAACCTAGACTTAACTGACATATATAGAATATATCAACCATCATCAAATGGATATACTTTTTTCTCAGCAGCACATGGATCCTTCTCAAAAATAGACCATATATTATGCCATAGGGCAACCCTCAGTAAATATAAAGGGGTGGAGATAATACCATGCATTTTATCTGATCATAATGGAATGAAATTGGAAATCAATGATAAAAGAAGGAAGGAAAAATCCTACATCACATGGAAAATGAACAATATGTTACTGAATGATCAATGGGTTACAGAAGACATAAAGGAGGAAATTAAAAAATTCTTAGAGATAAATGAAAATACAGACACAACATATCAGAATCTATGGGACACAATGAAAGCAGTGTTAAGAGGAAAATTCATCGCCTGGTGGTCATTCCTCAAAAAAAGAAAAAAACAACAAATAAATGAGCTCACACTTCATCTCAAAGCCCTAGAAAAGGAAGAGCAAAACAACAGCAAATGTAGCAGAAGGCTAGAAATAATTAAAATTAGAGCGGAAATCAATGAAATTGAAACAAAAGAAACTATTGAAAAAATTAACAAAACTAAAAGTTGGTTTTTCGAAAAAATAAATAAGATCGACAGACCTTTAGCCATGCTAACGAAGAGAAGAAGAGAGAGAACTCAAATTACTAACATACGGTATGAAAAAGGCAATATCACAACAGATGCTACAGAAATACAGAAGACAATAAGAAATTATTTTGAAAACCTATATTCCAACAAAATAGAAGATAGTGAAGACATCGATAAATTTCTTAAGTCATATGATTTTCCCAGACTGAGTCAGGAGGATACACACAATTTGAACAGACCAATATCAATGGATGAAATTGAAGAAGCCATCAAAAGACTACCAACCAAGAAAAGCCCAGGACCAGATGGGTATACAGCGGAGTTTTACAAAACCTTTAAAGAAGAATTAACACCAATACTTTTCAAGTTATTTCAGGAAATAGAAAAAGAGGGAGCTCTTCCAAATTCATTCTATGAGGCCAACATCACCCTGATTCCGAAACCAGACAAAGACACCTCAAAGAAAGAAAACTACAGACCAATATCTCTAATGAACCTAGTTGCAAAAATCCTCAATAAAATTCTGGCAAATCGAATACAAAAACACATCAAAAAAATTGTGCACCATGACCAAGTAGGATTCATCCCTGGGATGCAAGGATGGTTCAACATACGGAAATCAATAAATGTTATTCACCACATCAATAGACTTAAAGATAAGAACCATATGATCATCTCGATAGATGCAGAGAAAGCATTTGACAAAGTACAGCATCCCTTTATGTTCAAAACATTAGAAAAATTAGGGATAACAGGAACTTACCTTGACATTGTAAAAGCTATCTATGCTAAGCCCCAGGCTAGCATCATTCTGAATGGACAAAAGTTGAAGGCATTCCCTCTAAAATCCGGAACAAGACAGGGATGCCCTCTATCTCCATTTCTATTCAATATAGTTCTCAAAACACTGGCCAGAGCAATTAGACAGACGAAAGAAATTAAAGGCATAAAAATTGGAAAAGAAGAACTTAAATTATCACTATTTGCAGATGACATGATTCTATACCTAGAAGACCCAAAAGGGTCTACAAAGAAACTACTAGAACTAATAAATGAATTCAGCAAAGTGGCAGGATATAAAATCAACACGCATAAATCAAAGGCATTTCTGTATATCAGCAACAAAACTTCTGAAACGGAAATGAGGAAAAACACTCCATTCACGATATCCTCAAAAAAAAATAAAATACTTGGGAATTAACCTAACAAAAGAGGTGAAAGATTTATATAATGAAAACTACAGAACCCTAAAGAGAGAAGTTGATGAAGATCTTAGAAGATGGAAAAACATACCCTGTTCATGGATAGGCAGAACTAACATCATCAAAATGGCGATATTACCAAAAGTTCTCTATAGGTTTAATGCAATGCCAATCAAAATCCCAACGGCATATCTTGTAGAAATTGACAAAGCAATCATGAAATTCATATGGAAAAATAAAAGACCCAGAATAGCAAAAGCAATTCTAAACAGGAAGTGTGAATCAGGTGGTATAGCGATACCAGATTTCAAACTATATTACAGAGCAATAGTGACAAAAACAGCATGGTACTGGTACCAAAACAGGCGGGTGGACCAATGGTATAGAATAGAGGACACAGAGACTAATCCACAAAGTTACAACTATCTTATATTTGATAAAGGGGCTAAAAGCATGCAATGGAGGAAGGATAGCATCTTCAACAAATGGTGTTGGGAAAACTGGAAATCCATATGCAACAAAATGAAACTGAATCCCTTTCTCTTGCCATGCACAAAAGTTAACTCAAAATGGATCAGGGAACTTGATATCAAACCAGAGACTCTGCGTCTGATAGAAGAAAAAGTTGGATCTGATCTACAGATTGTGGGGTCGGGCTCCAAATTCCTTAATAGGACACCCATAGCACAAGAGTTAACAACAAGAATCAACAAATGGGACTTAATTAAACTAAAAAGTTTTTTCTCAGCAAGAGAAACAATAAGAGAGGTAAACAGGGAGCCTACATCCTGGGAACAAATCTTACTCCTCACACTTCAGATAGAGCCCTAATATCCAGAGTATACAAAGAACTCAAAAAATTAGACAATAAGATAACAAATAACCCAATCAACAAATGGGCAAAGGACCTGAACAGACACCTCTCAGAGGAGGATATACAATCAATTAATAAGTACATGAAAAAATGCTCACCATCTCTAGCAGTCAGAGAAATGCAAATCAAAACCACCCTAAGATACCATTTCACTCCAGTAAGATTGGCAGCCACTATGAAGTCAAACAACAACAAGTGCTGGAGCGGTTGTGGAGAAAAGGGTACACTTGTACATTGCTGGTGGGACTGCAAATTGGTGCGGCCAATTTGGAAAGCAGTTTGGAGATTCCTGGGAAAGCTGGGAATGGAACCACCATTTGACCCTGCTATTGCCCTTCTTGGACTATTCCCTGAAGACCTTAAAAGAGCATGCTACAGGGATACTGCCACATCGATGTTCATAGCAGCACAATTCACAATTGCTAGACTGTGGAACCAACCCAGATGCCCCTCAGTAGATGAATGGATAAAAAAATGTGGCATCTATACACAATGGAGTACTATGCAGCAATAAAAAATGAGAAAATCATAGAATTTGCAGGGAAATGGACAGCACTAGAGCAGATTATGCTTAGTGAAGCTAGCCAATCCCTAAAAAACAAGTGCCAAATGTCTTCTTTGATATAATGAGAGCAAATATGAACAGAGCAGGGAGGAAGAGTAGGAAGAAAAGAGTAACATTAATCAGTGACATGAGATGGGAGGGAAAGGGAGAGATGAGGAAAATTGCATGGAAATGAAGGGAGACCCTCATTGCTATACAAAATTACATATAAGAGGCTGGGTGGGGAATGGGAAAATAAATAAGGAGGGAGATGGATTACAGTAGATGGGGTAGAGAGAGAAGATGGGAGGGGAGGGGAGGGGGGATAGTGGGGGATAGGAAAGGGAGCAGAGTACAACAATTACCAATAGGGCATTATGTAAAAGTGTGGATGTGTAACCGATGTGACTCTGCAATCTGCATTTGGGGTAAAAATGGGAGTTCATAACCCACTTCAGTCTAATGTATGAAGTATGATATGTCAAGTGCTTTGTAACGTTGTGAACAACCAATAAAAAAAAAATTAAAAAAAAATAAAAAATAAAAAATAAAAAACAGGTAGTCAGTGTACATAGACAAATCAGGCCAGATTGAAGAAAACAGACCAAACTGGTTTGGGTCCAAAGATTGGAAACCTAAATGTTTCCAAATGATTGAATTTTTTGAATTAATTTATTTGTTCTAATTTATTATACATGACAGAAGAATGCATTTGGATTCATAGTTAATGTTCCCAAAGCCTGGCCTATACTACCCATCCTAAGGAATTGTTAATGAAGCAACTCTGAGCAGACTGGGTTCTGCTAATTAATTCACCCTGGGCCTCCTTCCTGCCCTGATCACTCTTCCCTGGTACCTCCAGCCCACCTGTTTCCCACCTTTTGATGGTCCCACAGAGCATCTCATGGACCTAGTCATTTACATAGGAAGGGGAGAGATAAGGGGAAGAGATCAGGAGAACAAAGAAAGCCTAGAACATATAAAAAGACAGAACACCCTCACTTCTTGGGATAGCAGGATACCAGCTATGGCCCCTTCTCCCTCCTGAGAGAAGTTTATGGTACCCCCTTTTAAATAAACCCTGCTTTATATGCTTGTCCCAGTGTGCTTCTCTAATGCTATACTTCAACATGTGAGGAAGCAGAACTCATCACCAGTCACTGGTGGTATTGATTACATTTCTTATACATTGGAAGCCTGGACTCAGACTGATATAGATGGTTTGTAATAGTTTTGTTATATAGTCACCTAAAGTTTGAGATTTATGATTAATAAGTTTTTCTAAACTTCCTTGAGGTATCTATGTGTGTTGTCTTTGTAGTTGTATATTTTTAAGCTATGTTTCAAATATCTTAGCCCACTTTATTATAATGCCTAGATATCTTTTTAAACAAAAATGCATGTGTATATTTTTAAATTCTATTTTTTCTCTCTATATAAGTAAATCTATTGGTTGGACTTTTTTTTTTAAAGAGAGGTACAATTGCAAAAGAAAGATTAGGAACTGAACCAACAAACCAATTGCTGAATAATTATAAGTGTTCTTCTACTTTGAATATCACTGTGATTTTAAAAATTTCAAAATATACTCTTGATATCATATGATGTCTTTTCAAAAGTAAGTAGAACTCACTCCTTGCAGTAGTCATGGTAGAGAGAAATGAGATAGAAACTGGGTCAAATTCTATAATCTGGGTACTTTTGTAATGTTAGTGAGCCAGAAATGTCAAAAATTATTACATACTCCTGAGTTTGCCCAAAGCAACAAATCTCTGAATCCCAGTTTGTATTTTGCCGGGCTCTGTGTTCTCCGTTTCTTTACTCTCTTCTTGTAGCTAGTGCATAGGGTATATGACCTTAGCTGTTTTAGAATTTCACAGCTTTCTGTGGATCTCTTTACAGATAAAGTAATTTTCTCTGGGTAACTTTGTGGAAGATGAAATTCTCTATGGTAGCTAAACATCAGGCTTTACCAGAGTGATGGCCATTGCTTTTATTTCCATCCATTTTTTCCTAATACCTTAGGTTCTATTTTATGAACTATTGTAATTTAATTACTTTGATAATGTAAAGAATAGCGTTACCCTAGATTAGATAGAGAGAAGTGATGGGAGGGGCGGGGAGGGGTTGGGGAGATAGGAAGGATAGTAGAATGAAACAGACATTATTATTACTATGTGTGTATATGTGACTGCATGACCAATGTGATTCTGCAACCTATATACTCAGAAAAATGAGATATTATATCCCATCTGATTCAAATGTATGATATGTCAAGCTCATTGTACTGTCATGTGTAACTAATTAAAACAAACAAACAAACAAACAAAAAAGAATCTCCTTTCGTTAGCTTTTGGTCTCTGATTCTTGTAATGCTTTAGCAGTACATTGAGCTTAATTAAATATACATAATTTTTTTTCTCTTATACATTATCTCTTGTACACTATCTCTGTCTCCAGTGAGAAAGATTTATGCTAAGTGATACTGTAGAAAAGTGTCTGAATCCATTTTTCCCTCTTTTCTAACTATCTGCAAATTTACAGACAAAAATCAGTTCATGTATCCTTATAATTTTTCATCTTTCAGTTTATATTTTCTCTCTTTTTAAGTTTAAATCCTCTTAACACTAACTCCATTGCTTCATTTATCTTTGCAGGGTAGCCAAAAACTGAGTGTTTTATTTCTTTATGTAAATGGATTGAGAAGTTTTCAGTGACTATAGGCTAATTTTATTAACAGCATTGTCTAAATAATGATAATTCTTCCATTGCCTCTTCTGTAGATGTCATGTCTGTGCATAAAGGGAGAAAGTAACTGCATTTATTTCAAAAAGAGTAAGGCTATTTTGAATATTAAGTTGTACATGTATTTCTATATCATAAATCTATACAGAAGCATTGCACAATGGGTGTTCTTTGAACCTCTAGTTGTTCCATGGGTGGGTTAGCATTTACAGAAGAAAAATAAATGGAATTAATTTGTCAGCATACATATTACAAGTTGGAATTCTAAGACTGATTATGATTTTCACAGAAATCTCATTGTGTTCTTAATAGAAATTAATGTTCTCAAGGTTTATGCATGTACTGAAGGATTGTGTTGGTCACTTGACAAGCTTACATTAAATTAACAGGGTGTTATACATAATAAAATTGTTTTCATGGGCTATACATATTAATGTTCATATTTATTAAGTTTGCAAGCCTCAGTGTTTCTGTTGTATTGAAATAAATCAGTGGGTCAAAAATTACTTGTTGGTGGGCAAAAGAAGTGATAAAAATAGGAACAACAAAACTATAATTTAGGACAATATAATAATTCTAAGTCCATCAGTTAAGTGTATTACTGTTTTGCAAAGCAACTTGGTCAATGTCTTTATTGTTGTAAGGAGAGTGCCCTTGAGCAAGAAGAATGGGAGGACTCAGAGGGACCATTTGGAAAGTACGGTATTGGAGATTGAGATCTGCAGGTGCTTCAGTTTCTAGTGATATAAAGATCTGGTGAAGTGAAGAGAAGGGTCCCTGTACATGAGGAACATGTTGACATCATTGAGAATAATGACAGAATTTGGATGAGGCACAGTATTCTGAGGAAAGATATGAATTTCAATTGCTTTGAATAGTTCTTCAAGAACAATGTTAAATAATATTGAAAGTTAGGTAAATACATTTTCTTTCCTCACTTTGATAGACGTGCCCCCAGAGACATCTTTAAACATGTTGTGAGGCTTGAAATACACCTTTCAAAATCTTTTAAGAAAATATCTTATTTCTACTTTTTAAAAAGTCAGATGTAGATATTGAGTTATTATCTATGACTTTTAGCATCTAGTTGTAAGATCATATTTTTTTATCTTTCGAACTTTTCATATTCATTAATATTCATTCAACACCAGTTCCTATCTTCCTAGTTTTATTTTCTTCATTCCCTCAAAATCACTGTATTAAGGATTTTCCTTTTTATTCTAATTTACAAATTCAATTTTTCCCCTTGGATATTTTCTTTTACTTCCTTATTTTATTCTCTGATGAGATATAAGTAGATTCCACATTATATGTAGGTTTTTTGAGTAATGTCAATTTTAATTAAAAATATTGCCTTAAAAATGATACTAAGTGATAGTTAGACAGGAGAAAGAAGTTATGGTGTTCTATTGCACAGTGGATTAACCACAGATAACAATAATGTATTTCTAACTTTGAAAAACTAGAAGAAAGGATTTTGAATGCTCATCATAAAGAAATAAGTTTTTGAGAAAATAGGTTTATTCTGATCTGAATGTTATACAACAAATAGATATTGAAAACATTATATGATACTCTAAAAATACATACAAATTTTTTATCTGTTAAAAATATTTTTTAAATTTTACATTAAATTTTGAAATATTATTTATTCTTTTACAAAAGGAAAACAATGCACAGTAGCCATCTTTTAAATGTAAAAAAGCTAGTTATTAAAAATATTTTGAGGATACAGCACTATCACTTATATAATATGAAGGCACATAGGGCATGGGTATTCGCACGCACGCACGCACGCGCGCGCACACACACACACACACACACACAGTTTTCCTTGGGGCTAGGGTTGTAGCTCAGTCGTAGAGTATACACTTAGCATGCATGCATTCAATCAATCTTTAATAAAAAAATTAAAAAGTTTTCCTCTTGTTATATCATATAAACCTATTGTTAAATATAGCCTTACATGTAAAAGTTTTTGAATTATTATGTTTTTGAAGTTTTTGATTAATCATGCTTTCCTCATTAGTTTAAAGGAAGGCCTATTATAATATAAGAACATAGAATAAGTATCCATGGGCAGGAGTCTTCATCTTGCTTGTTCCCAGTAATCAAAGCTGGGTAAAAGTATTCCAGATTTTGTTCTAACTAAAGGAAAAATCATAATTTAAAATTCTACAATCTTATGCTAACTTATAAATTACACTTTTATCTTTATTCCCTCTTATTCATTTATGAAAGTTTCAAAGGCTCTATTTTTTTCTCATTAGTAGAATGTTAGTGACAACCCATAGAGATTCAATGTTCAATATTCTTTTTATAGTCATTTTCTAAATATTTAGAAATTAATATCTTCTATTTTTTTGCCTTTGTATTATTTTAAGAAGATATTTAAACAATTTTTTTGACACATTAATTTTTCATGTTTAGGTGGTGCAATGTAATGTTCTGTAACATGTATACATTGTGTAATGATCAAATAATAGTAATTGATCCAAAGATCAAATAATGTAATATATATATATATCATCATAAATGTTTCTTTTCAAAATTATAAACACATTCAAAACCCCCTCTTCTAGCTATTTGAAATATATCCAGCATTGATGTTTTCTATAGTCATCTTACTTCTAAGAAATGAGTACCAGAACTTAACCTTCCTATCAACCTGGGTGTCCAGCAGTGGATGAATGGATAAAGAAAATTATATATATACATATACATGTATATATATATATATACATGTATATATATATATAAAATGAAATATAATTCAGCTATAAAAAAGAAATCATGTCATTCAAGACACTTATGAGCCTAGAAGTCATATTAAGTGGAGGTAAGCCAGTCACAGAAAGAGAAATATTGCATGATCTCACCCATATGAGGAATAAGTTAATCTTCAGAAGTTGAAAATGGAGTAGTGGTTACCAGAGGCTCAGAAGAACAGAGAGAGGGGAGTTGGAGAGAGATTGGTTAACAGATGAAATATTACAGTAAGACATTTTCCTTAACATTTTTAAGTGGTTGCATTTTGTTTTTTATATCTTTATATGCAGATTAATTGCACTGTCATCAGAATGTACTTTTTCCTTCCACTTTGGGGATTTACTTGACATTTTCTTTGTAGCCTAATGCAGGGTCATGTTTGAAAATTTTTATAAGAATATTTAAAAGTATATTCTTCATGCAGCATAAACTTTTCTTTTTTTAGAGCCATTCAAATAATCTATTATTCAGACTTTTATGATCTCTTGGGTTATTCCGCTTAGTTGTTTTTAACAAAGACTGAAAAACGCATCTCAAATTATTCTACTAGTAGCCTGTTTTTCTGTTTCTCCTTTTATTTCCAGCAGATTTTATTCAAATGTTTCAACTGCAGAGTAATTTTACCTACTTTAAATACTAGATTTTCCTTGCTTTTGCATAAAAATAGGTGTATTTTTACCATAAAACCATTAAAAATCCCAGGAGAAACACTGAGCCTCACTTATCTTTCCTTCTCCATTGGAATCTTATTTAGAAAACAATAGACAAGAGAAGTTTAAATGCTTGGGAAATGGCAGTTCAGGAAGTTAGTTCTGTGAAATGGAAAACACTGCCCCCTAGAGGTAGGCTGAGGAGGAGCCCTGGCACTAAGCCTATTTGCTAGGTACTACAGGTAATAACCAGTCTTCAGGGTACAAACATCTTCATCTATCCCTCTTGTTTAGCAATCTCCTTTTAAAATAGTGTATACAAAAAGTTTTATTTCATGAAAATAAGTATTCTTTGTATATTTGTAGTTAACCTTACTGTACATAAATTTATAACAAAACTTTTCAGTCTTCAAAGAGTAAGAAACTTTGGCCTCTGAAATAGCCTATTTGAGGAAATGTAACATCAGGATCTATTATTTGTGCAGTCTGTTTTTACCTATGGCATAAATTGTTCATTTGGAAATTATTTAAAACCATGCATACATTTCTATCATAATCATTATTTAATATTCACTGACTCTGTGCCAGGATCTGTTTAAAATTTTCAATATCCTGAGCATATTAAACAGAGGAAACAGCAGCACTCAGCTAAATTTTAACTGCTACTCCTCTTTCTTTGGAAACTTACTAAGGCTTTAAGAAGTCTCATAATTAGTCTTCAGCAATATATCTGTACAGTTTAACTAAAACCTATGTATTTTACTTATTTATGAGGTATAACCAATGATCTAGGTTCTCCTTGGTCTTAATGCTAAAATTTTAAAAACAAGATCAATATAATATTTACTAAATATTTTGGACATAAAATCTGGCAAAAGCATTCTCATACGTCTTTTCCATGCTATGGGCAAGACTAACATGTCAGTAACAGGTACTTGGTGGTTTAACAAACACATTTACACATAACAAGCACTCTAGAGGTGGGAAGGTCATATTTGTGCAGTATCTTCTTCATGATGCTGTTAGTGTTCTGGATCCTTTTGTCTTCCTGGTGTGCCTGATTAGTAGGAGGTCTTTTATCATGTTTTCATATAATCACAAAAAGGCGGAAGCATCACAGCATGCTACTTGCTTTGCAAAGAGGAAAATAAACAGAAGTAGGAAGATCTGGTACCCAGAAAAGGGTAAAGCTTTCTGAAAAGCCTCAGATTATATCTCATGCCTGAATCATGAAGCATGTGCAATCCTAGCTATACTTTGCAGGAGGGAGAGGAGGGTTCGTGTGTACATTCCCATTGTGAACAATACCAAGTTTTCTTAAGATGAAGAAAGAGAGATTTGGTAATCATCAGCAGTTTTTCACAAGGACCTTTCTTCTCATATGAGATAGAGCACTGCTGAACATTAGGCACATGTTTTTATCTATGCCCTGTTAGAAACAGGCAAAGCTGCTGTGAGCCCACAGAATACCTTCAGGAGAATCCAGCAGAGATGGGTATCCTGAGTGAATGCAGCCGTATATTAGGACACATAACTTGGGAAATGGAGCTTGCTTAGATTTCAGCTCCCACTTATCTCTTTTACAAGATATCTTTGTGCAGAAATCAACCTGCACAGCTGTATGTTGAAACCCTAGGGACAAGACAGAAGTAAAAAGAAGGAGATCAATTGTGATTGCTTTTGGCCTCATTGACATAGATCCAGTTTGTTCTCACTGCTCTGCCCTGTTCTCTTAGAAGATTTGGTAAGCATGCCCAACAATTAAAAATGTTAGCAGTGACTGTGAAACACATGTAAAAGGTATTTAGAGTTCTAAATGAAATTTTCTTGTGCCTAGTAAATTTTTAATAGCTGATGAAAAGAAGGGAGGGTATGTAAGCAAAACCTGAAGTTATCAAAAAGGTTGTCAATGAGTAGGCTATTAAACAGACATAAGAAATACTTCCTATACAAGTATGCAAGAGACACATCCAGAGAAGACAGCATCCTTCTGTTCAACTAGAAGTATGTTCCATAGTCAACACTGCTGATCAGGCAAATACTGAGGCCATCATCATCCATCCTCCTCTGTCCTTCTGTCAGATCTGGGTCACTTTTTCTCTCAGTGTAGAATAATTTAACAATCCAAAAGTAGGAACACATGATATCTCTCAGCTATGATTGTATTTACTCGATCTCCCTCTGTTTGATCTTGATAAAGATTCTGTCACTACCATTCTAAATGTGATGGTGTTCACAGAACATAAGGTATGATCTGTCTTTAAATGGAATGCTTGCCAATCATCCTTAACTGCTTTCTCTTCAGGTACTTTGTCTTTTCGGCAGGGTTATCAAGAATGAGCTCAGCTCTTTCTTTGCAGGTGTCAGATCTTATATTACCTCATTACTCCTTACCCTGCCCTGCATTCAGCTATGCACATTTTGCTCTCTAATTTTTAAAAGAGAAATTCAACAAACAAAATGTATTCTGAGTAAGGAAATACCCTTCATGATGATGGAACTTTATTATCAAAAAATCACAGAAGGGACTTTAAAAAGTCATCTGGCTCAGTTCTTATCCAGCATTGCTCATTTGTCAAATGGTCTGATAGTCAATGTTCTTGTTAATATTTTTAGTTCATCCAAATCCTTATTGACAATCATTTTATGTTAATCATTCTTTTGGATGATGTTTTCCATATGTCCTTTCACTCATTTATTAGTCATTCATTAGTCAAGAGCATATTCAGCATTTATTTATTTACTTGCTTATTTTTGCAGTGCTGGGGATCAAAACCAGGGCCTTATGCATACTTATAAATACTCCACCACTGAACTATACCCAGAGCCCCCTCAACATTTATTTTGTCCTATGCTATTTTCAAGGTACTGGTGTATGATCAAGGAATAACAAGTCACTTTGATGACTGTGGAAAAATTCCAGAAAGTTTGGTATCTTTTACTATGGTTGATTATGGAGCAGTTTACAGGAATAGGAATGGCAGCATAAAAGAAGTCTGAACAAAAATGGAGCTTAACTGTTTGTATACTTAGTTCTAACTTCAGGTTAGGTTTTAAGTTTTATGAACCATTGAGGTGGGAATGAGCCAAAGCTTTGTGAAGTATATGGATAGCAAATTAGGATATGTAGGGGACATTCCTTTCATTTATGAAACTATAGTCATAAACTTGATCCATGGTTGTACCATGGCAGTTCCACACTCTCCTTATCAGCCATCCATATGTGTCTGCTTCCAAAGGGGTTAAATGTGCTATTCTGGCATGTTGATTGTCTAAGTCAAAAACACTTGGACTAAGGAGGTACAAAAGAATTACTTTGACCTTTGTGCTGCTTCTTAAAAGCAGAAGATAAAAATTGTGATGTGAAAAACTTTTTCCCTATGCTTGAAGAAAAGGCAACAGCTTTACCTTCAAGGACAGGAAGTTGAAACTGAGTTAATACTATAGAGATTTTATTATATTTAGTTTTAAAGCCTCCCCACATTTGCTTCATCTGACCATTTTTTGATGCAATCCAGTACTGCATACCTCAGACATATGGACAATTTGGTTCAAGACCACTGTAACAAAGCCCATATCATGATAAATGAAGCTACAAAAATATTTTTGTTTCCCAGAATATAAAAGCTACATTTACTTTTTATGCTTTAGAAAAGCAGTATGGCGATTCCTCAGAAAACCTGGAATGGAACCACCATTTGACTCAGCTATCCCACACCTCAGTTTATACTCAAAGGACTTAAAATCAGCATACTACAGTGATGCAGCCACATCAATGTTTATAGCAGCTCAATTCGCAATAGCCAAACTATGAAACCAACCTAGATGCCTTTCAACATATGAATGGAAAGAAAATGTGGTGTGTGTATGTATGTATATATATATATATATATATATATATATATATATATATATATATATACACACACACACACACACACACACACAATGGAATATTACTCAGCCTTAAAAAAGAATGAAATTATGTCATTTGCAGGTAAATGGGTGGAGCTGGAGAATATCTTGCTAAGTAAAATAAGCCAATCCTAAAAAAAAACAAAGGCCAAATGTTTTCTCTGATATATGGATGCTAATTCACAATAAGGCAATGGAGATGGGGTAGGGAAGAATAAAGAAAACTTTGGATTAGACAGAGGGAAGTGAAGAAAGGGGAAAGGCATGGGGGTAGGAAGGATAAGAGAATGAATCAGACATTATTACCCTATGTACATATATGATTATATGACCAGTGTATTTCTACAACAGTACAACCAGAAGGAGTGATACTCCATTTATGTATGGTGTGTCAAGATGCATTCTATTGTCACATATAACTAATTAGAACAAATTAAAATTTTTTTGAAATAGCTAAAATTAAAAAAAAACCTGCTACATTTATACTCTACTGTAGTCTATTGATGTTTTTAAAACAGTGTATACACTATAATTAAAATAATTCATTGTTAAAAATGCTAATACTCAGTGGAGCCTTCATAAGTCACACTTTTTCCTGCTGCAGGATCTCCTGTCAGTATTGGTGGCTGCTCACTGATCAGGGTGGTGTTTGCTAAAGGTTGAGTGACTCTTGCAATTTCTATATAAGAAGACAACAATGAAGTTTACTACATTGCTTGACCCTTCTTTACACACACACACACACACACACACACACACACACACACACAATTTCTCCAGCAAGCAACTTGTTAGATAACATTTTACCTAGATTGGAACTTCTTTCAAAATTAGAGTTAACCTTATCAAACCCCACCATTGCTTCATGACCTAAGTTTATGTTATATTCTAAATATTGTATTATCTTCTCAACAAAGTTCACAATATCTTTCTTAGGAATAATTGTCATCTCAAGAAACCACTTTCTTTGCTCATCCATAAATTGCAGAAATTTATTCTCATCTTTAGGGATCACTTCTATTCCTAGTTCTTTTGCTGTTTCTACCACATCTGCAGTTCCTTTCTCCAATGAAGTCTTGAATTCCCCAAATCATCCATGAAGGATTGAATCAAATTACAAACTCCTGTTAACATTAATATTTTGGCCTCCTTTTGTTAATCACAAATATCCTTAATGACATCTGAAATGGCGAATCTTTTCCAGAAGGCTGTCAATTTACTTCACCCCAATCTACCAGAGAAATCACTATTTTTGCAAATAAAGCCTTATGAAATATACTTCTTAAATAATAAGACTTGAATGTCAAAATTACTCCATGACCTATGGGCTGCAGACTGGATTTTCTGTTAGCAAGTATGAAAACATTCATCTTTTTCTATATCTCCATCATAGCTCTTGGATGACCAGATACGTGGACAACACGCAGCAAGAGTTTGAAAGGAATTTTTATTTTTCCAAGTAGTAATGTCTCAAGAGTAGGCTTAAAATATTCAACAGACCATGTGCTGTCATCCAGGCTTTATTCCATTTAGAGGACAGAGACAGTTGATTTATTCTAAAGGGCCCTAGGTCTTTCAGAATGGTAAGCAAGCGTTGGTTTCAACTTAAATTTGTCCATTGCATTAGTCCCTAATGAGAGTCTGTCTGTTGTTTGAGGCTTTGAAGCCAGGCACTGACTTCTCCTCTCCAGCTGTGAAAGTCCTAGATAGCATCTTCTTCCAATGGAAGGACGTTTTGATTACATTGAAACCTGTAATTAAGTGCAGGTTTCATTGTAATGACTACCTTAGCTAGATCTTCTCCATCATTTGCAGCAGCTTCTTCATCAGCACTTGCTGCTTCACTTTGGGCTTTTCTTTAAACCTCATGAACCAACCTCTTCTAGCTTCAAACCTTTCCTCTGCAAAGCTTACCTTTCTCAGTCTCCATAGAATTGGAGAGAGTTAGGGACTTTCTAGTTAGTCTTTGATTTAAGGAATGTTGTACATGGTTTGATCTTCTATCCAGACCATTAAACTTTCTCTAATCAGCAGTGAAGCTATTTAACATCCTTAACATTCCTGTGTCCACTAGAATAACCCTTTTAATTTCCTTCAATAATTTTTCTATTGCATTCACAACTTGGCTACTATTTGGCACAAGAGGCCTCGCTTTGTGCCTCTCTCAGCTTTCAATATGCCTCCCTCGCTAAGTGTTGTTACTCCCAGCTTTAGGTTTCAAGTAAGAGACATGTGACTCTTCCTTTCACATGAGCACGATAGGGTTATGAATTGGCCTGATTTTGATATTGTCTTAGGGTATTGAGAAGCCTGAAGAGAGGGAGCAATAGAGGAATAGCTGATTAGCAGAGCAGTCAGAACACAAGTTATTTTCATTGATTAAATTTCTCATCTCAGAATAATAACATCAAAGACAATCACAGCAGGCAATAGTATTTAAAAAGGTAAGTAGTGTACACATTACCAAAATCAACCAGAGATAGAACGTGAGTGAATGCTGTGGGGAAAATAATGCAATAAATTTGCTTTCTGCAGGATTGCCACAGACTTTCAGTTTTTAAAGTATGCTGCATTTGGGGAGCTCAGTGAAATGAAGTGTAATAAAATGAAGTATGGTCATATGTGAGTTACATTCATGTGCCACATACCAATGCTTTGGTCAGTGATGAACAGCAGATAAGATGTGGCCAGAAGCTTCATACATCTCAGATTTCAACATCTTTTGACTGCATTATTTGCTTTTGTGCTTAAATTAATCTTGTTTTGTCCATGGTGATTCCTAAGTATATAAAATGCACTGCTAATGTTGCTGGTAAGAGGTCATGTTGGTGATTGACCTGAAAATGAAATTAGAAATGATTAAGGAATACTAAGATATATTTCCTTACTGGGAAATCAGTGAGGGTTATTGTTGGACATTCAACCATGCTGCATTTCACCATAGCTTTGCTCTTGAAGAACAGTAACAAAGTGACAGAAGCAATTGTGTTTGCTTTGTTGAAGGCAATAAAACTTCACAAAAACTCAAAGACAGCCTGCTTTAGATACTTCTAGTGCCCTGGATTGAAGATCAGATATACAGCATATATCAATCAGCACCACAGACAAAACAAATGGGTCATTCATGACATTTAAATAAAGGCTAGACTTAACTGTGGTGTTGAATTACTACTAGCTCTGGGTGGTTTAAACCTCCCAAAAATCTCTATTCATCACCTAATGTGAAGGTACATGGTGAGTCTGCAAGTGCTTATGCAAAGACTGCTGAAGACATTTTGGAAATTCTAAATAAGCTAATGGTGGAGGGAAATTACTGGCCAGAGGATATCTTGACTATAGATGAAAATTCACTATTGTGGAAACAGATGCCAAAAGAACTTTCATATAAGGAGGCCAAGTCAAAGTCCTATATCAAAGCCTCTTTTTTAATCACTTCAAGCATTTTATTTATTGGTTCATATTAGTTATATGGAACATTGGGATTCATTTTGACATAAATGCATGGGATATAATTTGTTGAAATTCAGTCCCCAGTATTTCTCCTTACACTTCCCTTTCTCCCTCCCCCTGTTCATTTCCTCTACTCTACTGGTGTTTCTGCTGTTTATTTTCAGTTTTTTTTTTAAATTTGTGTCTTGAGGATATACATAATGGTGAGATTTACTATAGTATATTCATATATGTACATAGGAAAGTTAGGGCAGATTCATTCCACTGTTTTTCTCTTATCCCATCCCTTCTCCCTCTCCCTTAATCCTCATCTTCTCCACTGATCTTTCTTCTGTTTCGATAGAATTCCTCCCACTTACCCTCAATCCACCACCCCCCGCCCCACTTTATTTTGGACTGTCTTCCACATATCAGAGAAAACATTTGACCTTTGAATTTCTGGGTCTAGCTTATTTCACTCAGCATAATGGTCTCCAGTTCCAGGCATTTACCTGCAAATGCCATAATTTTATTCTTTTTTATGACTGAGTAAATCAGTTAAAAAAGACAGATAAGTTGTAAAAACAGGCAATGTGAAATGGATCAGAGTAAAAAACAATGAGAAAACAACTTCAGCAATAGTGAAGGAAGTAAAAAAGATGATGAAGTTAGGAGGGTACCATTTATTTTTAAGGACAGAAATCAGCATAAGCATTAGTTAAGTGTAGGGTAAGCACAGTTAGGGAGATAAATGTATACTTTTCTGAAAGCTTAAGAGCCAAGTAAAAAATATGGGTATAACCAATCTTTTGGATAATTAAAAAAACAAACTGAGCTTTTGCAATTTTCTTGGTATATGGGATTTTGTTGTTACAAAAATGGCAAGATGTGTGTGTGTGTGTGTGTGTGTGTGTGTGTGTGTGTGTGTGGTGCTGGGATCAAAGCCAGTGTCTCACACTTGCCAGGACAGTACTCTACTACTGAACTATAACCCCCATCTGCAAGTTGTATTCTTCAAAAGAGTAGTCACTTTCAAATATTTAGGACATACTTCTCTGTCATGCTACACTCCTCCTTCAGAAGTATTTACAAGCTGTGCTTTCTAAGATGAATAAGGTATCAACTACTATTGCATTTGCTTTCTAAGTTCAGAAAGCCTGCAGTACTGTTTCTTTCATTGGCTCAAATCTTGCATCTTTTTCTCTGCTGAACTGTTTTGGTTTTCTAATGAAACATAACATTTAAATTGTTTATGGAGTTAATTAATTATTAATTGCAAAATTATTGTTTTCTATCGGAATATGACAGTTAATTGTGACTATACCATACTCATGGCAGCCATGAAGTAAATGGCAATCATTAACTCTGAAATTACCAGCATTGCATGGTTATCTAGATGATCTAGGTATGTTGTTCAAATATTTTATTTTTAACATCAAACTGAAAATAATTTTTAAAAATTGGGTTAGATAATGGGAGAGATTCCAGAAGAAGGTCTACTAACATTTAGATATTGATGAAATCCAGCTAGAAAACCATTGAACCAAAAGAGATAATAGTTGACAAGTTTACTTTTAGCCCCTCACCTTGTAATTTGGCAACCAAGTAACTGTTCCACAGTTATAATCATGTTTAAACTTTGTTTTGCAACCATCCATGGGCAACTGAATTTCAGTTGAGGCTCAATTTCTTTATCTTCTAAATTAAGGCCATAGTGCTCTATAGATGTTTCTATTAAAAATAGAATATATATATATATATATATATATATATATATATGTATATATATATATATATATGTTGTATTTTTCATAAGATTTTTAGGTTGTGGCATAGTTAATTTTCTTTTTAAACCAACCTCACTTTCTATAACACTATATTTTGTGTTCTGTGTTTTGCCACCTCCACAAATTACTGTGTAATTTTGGGCACACCATTAAACCTCTCTCTACCTTAAATTTCTTTTGTATAATATGGGTATAATTACAAATGCACTTAATATGATTTTTAGGAGAATTCAATGAGTTACATCTTTGAAGCTGTTAGAGTAATGCCTTTGCACATAAACATTCAATAGGTGCAGCTTCCTAAAGTGGTAGCTATTTTGCAAGGACCATTCTCAGGAGATGAAATAACTTTACCCTTTCCCATAGACACTCTTGTTTTATGTTTTTCTACCTAATTTTTCCATAATTACATCTAATAAATTACTCCAATTCAACAGAAATTGCTTACAATTTATAAAACATGGAGGGATGCAGAAATTATTCGAAAATAATCTAAAAATTTTAAAATAAATTATAGAATATTGAAAGATTGTTTTTACAATAAATAAAAATACTTTTATATCATGTTGAACAAACTATACCTAAGGAACAATATGCAATATGAAAAAAAATATTTATTTATTTTGGGTACCTGGCACTGAGCTCAGGAGCACTCAACCACTGAGCTACATCCCCAGCCCTATTTCGTATTTTATTTAGAGACAGAGTCTCACTGAGTTGCTTAACCCCTCACTTTTGCTGAGGCTGGCTTTGAACTTGCCATCATCCTGCCTCAGTCTCCCAAGCTGCTGTGATTATAGGCATATTCCACCATACCTGATATGAAAAATTTTAAATTTTCAGACATTCATCATTACTTATAGCTGTAAGTAAGATAAAAAGTTTGGAGATATTCTTCAAAATTTTACTTATACTTTCATCTCCTTAGGCTAAATTTACAAGTTTAATTTTTTTTCTTTTTTTATTCAGGGAATGGTAATAGAGGAATAGAAAATGAAGGGTCTTTCATAGGACACAAAGAATTTGAGAAAATGAACCACCATGGTTCTATAAAATGACAACACAAGGACTTTATTAACAATAGGAATAACAGCTAGTGTATTTTACTTTTATAGTGAACACAGTATAAGAGCTCTCAATCTCATGAAATCCTCACATAATCCTATAATGTAAATCATACTAAAAATGTACATATTTTGCAAATGAAGCCAGTGAAACTCAATGAAGTTGAATAACTTGCTCAGGAGCATGATACTACAGCCTAGATAATATGCATTTTCTTACTGCATTTCCAGAACATTTTCCACAGGATTTTGTGTTTCTTATTACTTTCTTATATTCCCTAGGATTGTGTTGACTTTGTAGCCTTGAAAGAACCCAGGACTACTTTCTTCAGTGCATCACCTACATCACTTCCTAAGTGCTTTCTTGGACAATGCCCAAGTAGCTCAGAGTCTACTTTCCTAGAGTTTCTACAGTTTAAAATCCCTTTCATGCCCCTACAACCAACCAGTAGAGATCTTCCTGTGTCAGAACCTGCTGACAATCTGCAATTCCTGGTACAGCAGAGATGCATAAAGATACAGCAGAGATGCATACATAAAGAAAGACACACGCACACGCAGACATCCAGTAGAGAATAAGCAGCCCATTGTTTCTTCCCTGCTTCTTTTATACAGCAAAAATGAAACACATCTTTCTGGCAGCTTAATCTTATCAAGCATGGATAAACATTCTCAGAGTAACTTTGTTCATGACCACAGTGCTCCATATTTCTTATTATCTGAGTTGTAGTTAGTTAATTTCTGGGCAATTACATTCTATATCTATATAGGTTTTAAACTTGGCAGAACATTCTTTTCTCCTAATTCTCAAGACTGCAACAAGGACACAGCTCAAAGAGTTCATAGTTTCTCACAGAACCCCTTTGTTTTGCTAAGCACAACAAAACTCAACTGTGTGCATGAGCACACATTCCTGCAAGGTTGTCTTATCAGTTTGTTTCATTACAACCAAAAGAATAAAGTTACCCCCGACCTTGAAAGATTCATCATCACTGCTATATTTTAGACCTGGAATGTTCCTCAAGGGTTCATGTGTTAAAGTTTTGGTCTCTAGCCCAAGGCAGCTACTGGTAGGTACCCTTAAGAGGTGGAGCCTACTGGGGGGTGTCATGTCATTAGGGGCATGTCCTCAACAAAGATTTCAGGATCTTGGTCTCACTTTGTGACATGAGGTAAAAAGCTTTATTCGGTCATGTGCTCCCCACTAAGATGTTCTAAGTCCAAAAGCGCTGGGACCAACTGATCCTGGACTGAAATCTCTAAAACTATCACCCAAACTATCTCTTATCTTAGATATTTGTTGCAATAATGGAAATCTGACTAATAGTCACTTCACAACAATCTAAGTTTTAGGATTTATACTCTTCTTCGTCTTTGTTTTGTTTTACAATTATTAATATGGTGCTTTTGGGTGCCAAGAATGATCTAAAAATTTACAAATGTTATTTTTATTTTTTAGTCCTCATAAGCTAATACTCTTAATAGCCCCATTTTAAAGGACACAACACTTTAAAGGAGATGCACTTGCCTGTGAGTGCCAAGTTAGTAAGTGACAGAGCTTTGCAAATTAACAATTATATACCACAGAATCACAGCAACACTAATAAAGGCTTGGTGTAATTCTACAGCTTATGCTAAAATTTAAACAGTAACAAATGGAACACTTCACACTAACAGTTTATCAGCTCTAACAATGAAATCAAGAAATGACCTTGGTTAGTTCAGGGTCCAAAAGTCCGTATAGGAGATTAAAAGATGATGTAAAAGTAGCTTGATGAAAGAAAAGGAGCTGTATCCATAACATCATCCAAGGCACTTGGAATAGATTTGAATATGTGTATATGCCAGATGACTAAATTATAAGTGGAAATTTCATTGCCTTGTTGAACTATGAAACATAACATCGAAATAACTAATTTCTTTGCTATTAATCCTTTTATTATCTTAATACTCAGTTAAAATAACCTCTCAGGTGTCATTAGGAAGAATCTGTTTCTATTGGATATAACTAAATTACACTGAAAGTCATCTTGAAAGGGAAGATAAGTACCCTTCTATTCTTGCCTACAACATATCACATCTAAATAAGAAGATAATTAATTTATGTTTCTTTGATAAGTTGCTCCTTCTTTTTCAAACTAACAATTAGTATGAAACTGGTTTGCCAAGGGGGAGATTTTCCCAGAAGAACAAAGACTCCCACCCACCTCCTGCCCCCCCCCCCCAAAAAAAAAATCTGATGTAATTTCAGCAACTCAGAGATAAATTTTTGGGTCATCCTTCTGTTATTTAAAGATGTAATATGCTTGAGACTTGAGAAAAAAGATCATGAAAGGTACCATTGATGGTGCATTGTTAAAACTTACAATGACAGTTGACCCATTTCAGATACTTATGGCAGCAAACAAAGTAGTTAACCTCTACAAACTGGGAAAAATGAAGATGAGAACTCTGTCTACTGAAATTGTTTTCAAGCATTCTCCAAATAACAATACTTCAGAGGCTTTGAAAAAATTTGATATCTCAGCAGATCATACTTCAATTTTAATTTTTTATATTGAAGAGGAAGAAAAACAAATAAATCAAAAATACCTAATATCTCAAGCATGAGGTCACCAAATGTCTCTGAAAAATCTTCCTGAAATAACAAATATTTCAGAATTCAAAAAAATATATAAACTGTCTTCACAAGAGGAAGAGATTGGGACATTATTAGATGGTATCATTAATACAATGTCAACAAAAGATGTTTTATAAAATGTCAGAAATTTAACAGAAATTTTCAGCATTAAAGAAAACATGGATTTTTCTTTGCTGATTATAAAATTAATATATGTTCATTACAGAAAAAAAAAATTTCATGAGACTAGAGATTGAACCCAGAGATTTTGTGCATGGCACAAAGGCTGAAATTATCACCACTGAGTGATACTTTCAGCCTTATAAAAAAAATTTTAATCACAGAATGAGAATAAAAATGCCCCAAACTCCTAATTCTCCCCCTTTTTTTTGTTATTTTAGAAAGATAACCACTGTTACTGTTTTTGTTGTTGTCTAGTCTTCTATTTCTATTCAAACATTTTATTTTTATATAGCCGAAATAAAAATTGCCAACACCTGCTGGAAAAAATACAATACTCTGAAACTATCTCAAAGTATTTTTATTTTAAATGAAGTTCAATAATATCTAACAATCTGAGCATTCATCTTGTGCCAGTCCTTTTTAAAGAGCCTTTTGTTATCACCCCATTTAACCTCTGTAATGGTGTAGATACTCCAATTACTCCCATTTTACAGTTAAAGGAACAAAGGAAAGTTAAGTGAGCATCTCAAGGTCATACAGCTGGTAAGTAGAGTAGAAATATCATCCATGATAAAATCAGTTGCCAAAATACAATGATTACAAAGGATTTAGCATCCAGAAGTGTCATCCATGTTCCTTTTTTAATTTTTTCAAAAATTTCTGGTGGACTAGTGACAATTATCTGTATTTAAAAATCCAAAATGGGATGTCTCTCAAACACTCAGAGAAAAGAAATAGATCTAGCCTATAAAGAAAATGTAATTAATAAGCAACACAATGCTACCTGAGCTTGAATGTCTATAGAAGTCATTTTAAGACTGTTGCTTTGTGACTTGTGATTATTATCCAGCCCAAGGATAAGGTCTTCTGTTGGTTCTGTGAGCCTGACAATAGACTAAGCTTTTGAGCAACAATTCCTCATTAGCAATTTTATTTTTTTAAAACTCTTAATGGAGATGTTAAAATTCTGATGGCATATCTATATCCAGTTTTCAGTGTGTTTGAAATATTCTCTTTGCTTACTTTCAGTTCAGTATTTTAGCTTTCTTCTAGTGACATATATAATAACTAAAAATTAAAGGGCAAACTTAATAGGAAGTATTTACACAGTCTTCTTATATGCCAGACACAGTCTTAAGCACTTCATCTATTTTTAACTCATTTAAACCCATATTATATTAATATTGTTAAGCAAGTACTATCATTATCATCACTATTGTAGAGCTAAAGTTGCCATGGTACTGAGGATAAGTATCTTCATGGTCACTTGGCAGGGTTAATGGGAGAACCATTTGGGTAGGATCACAGCTAAATAGCCTGGACATAAAAACCAAGTTCATAACCACTGTGCCCTACAATCATAAAATGATACAATTATAATGAAACATCATCAGGGCCACAGAATTATGTCAACTCTTAGGAGATTTATTTCACAATATTAACTCATTCATTAAGCATTACTGAGTGCCAGTTTTCCTAGACTCCAAAATCTGGGATGTATGTAGATGGTTCATTACAGTGTGATGGCCTATGTGTCAGTGTAGAGTATATAGAAAGGGTTGCAGGAGAAAAAATATGACTATGTTTGGACAAGAAAACTTTGTTGGGGGGTGGGGACAGAGAAGACAAGAGGGATATATAAGGAAGATGGGTTAATCTCCAAAAAAGGGCCAACAAAGTTGATTTTAAAAACCTGAATTCCAAGGCAAAATTGGTGATTTAATGCTTCAAGAACATGGATTATTTTATCAAGACCCTTGCAGGACACACAGAAGTGATTATTGAGACCACTTAATATAGAAACTATTTTCAGAGATGTGAGGAAAGTTAAAGGAACCAAGAGAGATAAGAAGCATTAGGGAGTCCAGTTGGTAGTAGTTACCATTTTTTATCTAAAGGGACAGAGTTGTTGACCCTGGCATCTGAAAAATCTGTATTGGTGCAAGAGGATTTGCCCAGTAGCAGCAGTGACTAGGTAGGGGAACACAGTCACTGCCCAAATATGAAACAGAATAAGAAATTGGCAAAATGAAGCCTTTTCTAGAACTTTCTATGAAATCACTATAATTGGCAACATAAACATGGAAGTTGTAAAGATGTTGTGTAAAGCTAGAAACACAAAATTCACATCACTTTTAGTAATTTCTTTAGTTATACCTACTGCTGTGAACCTTCTAACTAATGTTAACTTATTCTCATGTACAGAACCCACCTTCCATTAATTTTTTTAAAATTTTTTATTTATAAATGACAGCAGAATGCATTATAATTCTTACTACACATAGAACACAATTTTTCATATCTCTGGTTGTATACAAAGTATGTTCACACCAATTCATGTTTTCATACACGTACTTTGGATAATAATGACCATCACATTCCACCATCATTTCTAACCCCATACCCTCTCCCTTCCCATCCAACCTCTCTGCCCTATGTAGAGCTCCTCTATTCCTCCCACGCTCCCTTTTCCTATCCCACTATGAATCAGCCTCCTTATATCAGAGAAAACATTCGGCATTTGGTTTTTTGGGATTGGCTAACTTCACTTAGCATTATCTTCTCTAACTCCATCCATTTACTTGCAAATGCCATGATTTTATTCTCTTTTATTGTTGAGTAATATTCCATTGTGTGTATATATTATACATTTTTTTTATCCATTCATCTGTTGAAGGGCATCTAGGTTGGTTCCAGTTTAGCTATCAGGAATTGTGTTGCTATAAGCTTTGATGTGGTTGTGTACCTGTGGTATGCTGTTTTTAAGTCCTTTGGGTATAGACTGAGGAGTGATATATATGGGTCAAATGGTGGTTCCATTCCCAATTTTCCAAGAAATCTTCATACTGCTTTCCATATTGGCAGCACCAATTTGCAGTCCCACCAGCAATGTATGAGTGTACATTTTCTCCACATCCTTGTCAACACTTCTTGTTGTTTGTCTTCAAATAGTTGCCATTCTGACTGTAGTGAGATGAAATCTTAGAGTGGTTTTGATTTTCATTTCTCTAATTGCTAGTGATGATGAACATTTTTTCATATATTTGTTGATTGATTGTATATCAATCAACAAATATATGAAAAATATATTCTGAGAAGTGTCTGTTCAGGTCCTTGGCCCATTTATGGATTGGGTTATTTGATTTTTGGTGTTTAACTTTTTGAGTTCTTTATATACCCTTTATATATCCTAGAGATTAGGGTAAAGATTTGCTCCCAAGATGTAGGCTCTCTATTCATCTCACATATGGTTTCTTTTGCTGAGAAGAAACTGTTTAGTTTGATTTCATCCCATTTATTGATTCTTGATTTTAATTCTTGCATTACAGGAGTCTTATTAAGGAAGTTGGGGCCTAATTCCACTTGATGGAGATTAGGGCCTAATTTTTCTTCTATTAGACGCAGGGTCTCTGGTCTTATTCCTAAGTCCTTGATCCATTTTGAGTTGCGTTTTGTGCATGATGAGAGACAGGGGTTTAATTTAATTTTGTTGCATATGGATTTCCAGTTTTCCCAGCACCATTTGTTGAAGAGGCTATCTTTTCTCCAATGCATGTTCTTGGCCCCTTTGTCTAATATACGATAATTGTAGTTTTATGGGTTAGTCTCTGTGTCCTCTATTCTGTACCATTGGTCTATCAGTCTGTTTTGGTGCCAATACCATGCTGTTGTTGTTACTGTTGCTCTGTAGTATAGTTTAAGGTCTGATATAGTGATACCAACTACTTTACTATGCTGCTAAGGATTTCTGTAGCTTTTCTGAGTCTCTTATTTTTACAGATGATTTCATGATTGCTTTTTCTGTATCTATGAGGAATGTCATTGGAATTTTGATCAGAATTGCATTAGATCTGTATAGTGCTTTTGGAAGTATGATCACTTTGATAATATTAATTCTGGCTATCCATAAGCAAGATAGATCTTTCCATCCTCTAAGGTCTTTGATTTCTTTCTTTAGGGTTCTATAATTTTCATAATATAGATCTTTCACCTCTTTCATTAAGTTGATTCCCAAGTTTTTTTTTTTTTTTAGGCTATTGAGAATGGGATAGTTTTCCTCATTTGCCTTTCTGAGTATTTGCCACTGATATACAGAAATGTCTTTGATTTATGGGTGTTGATTTTGTATCCTGCTACTTTGCTGAATTAATTTAGTAGTTCTAAGAGTTTTCTGGTGGAACTTTTAGGGTCTTCCAGGTATAGAATCATATCATCAGCAAATAGTGCCAATTTGAGTTCTTCTTTACCTATGTGTATCCCTTTAATTTCTTCCATCTGTCTAATTACCCTGGCCAGTGTTTCAAGAACTATGTTAAATAGAAGTGGTGAGGGGCTGGAGATGTGGCTCAAGCGGTAGTGCGCTCACCTGGCATGTGCGGGGCGCTGGATTCGATCCTCAGCACCACATAAAAATAAAAATAAAGATGTTGTGTCCACCAAAAACTAAAAAATAAATATTAAAAATTCTCTCTCTCTCTCTCTCTCTCTCTCTCTCTCTTTAAAAAAAAAATAGAAGTGTTGAAAAGGGCATCCCGGTCTTGTTCCAGTTTTCAGAGGGAATGCCTTTAATTTTTCTCCATTTAGAATGATGTTGGCCTGGGGCTTAGCATAGATAGCCTTTATGATTTTGAGATATGTTCCTGTTATCCCTAGTTTTTCTAGTGTTTTTAACATAAGGGGGTGCTGTATTTTGTCAAATGCTTTTTCTGCATTTTGAGATTATTATATGATTCTTATCTTTAAGTTGATTGATGTGATGAATTACATTTATTAATTTCTGTGTGTTGAGCCAAACTTGCATCCCTGGGATGAATCCCACTTGATTGTGGTGCACGATCTTTTTGATATGTTTTTGTACTTGATTTGCCAGAATTTTATTGAGAATTTTTGCATCCATATTCATTAGAGATATTGGTCTGAAGTTTTCTCTCTCTCTCTTTTTTTTTTTTTTTTTTTTGCGGTGTTTTTGCCTGGTTTTGGAATCAGGGTGATATTGGCCTCATAGAATGAGTTTGGAAGTGCTCCCTCTGACATTTAGTCAACTTCACTGTCTATGGGTTCTGTTATTATAGTATCCTGGTTTGTTTGGGGCACTTTCCTCCCTTGTTTTTTCATGTTGTCTATGTGTCTTCCTTTATTGCAGTGTGGGATCTGATATATTATAGTTTCTTCCCTATATTCTTGTAGTACCCATGCAGATTATCTGTTCCTCACTTTGATATTGGGCTTCCAGACCCTGCTGGTGTCCCTTAATGTATGCTACTGCATCTAAAGTTGGTGGTGGCAATAGCAGAGGTAACTCAAGATAATAGTTAAGGTGCCCCAAGATGGAAGCAATATCTTACAGAGATGGGGCTGAAAGAGTGGGCCTCACTCTCCCTTTGGGATGCCTGCTCTGAGATGCAGCTGCTTCTAGACCCTGTCAGTTGTCAGAAAGTTAGGGACTACTTCGTGGGGAAGTCATTGCTATGGCAATGACTGCAGTGTCCCAAGATGGAAGTGGGTTAGGCTTAGGCTCCCAGGTGTGTGTGTGGGGGGCAAACTCAGACCTACCCTGAACCTGGGTCCTGTGCAAGTTGGTGTGGACAGATCTGGACCAGGCCTGGACTCCCGCAGTAGTCTGCTGGTTGGAAGAGGTGTTCCTGTGCCAGAGGCTGGGCTCCAGCAGGTGCCTGCTGGTGGAGGGGTGGACCGAGGTCCACTGTGAGCCTGGGTGCCCACATAGGCTGGTGTGAGTAGATATGGGCCACCGGGCTTGACCTCCTGCATTAGTCTGCTGGTAGGAAGGGGCGGTCCTGCACCAGAGGCTAGGCTAGTGGAGGGGTGGAAACGGGCCTACTGTGAGCCTGGGTCCTGCACAGGTAGGTGTGGGTGGTCTGGGCTGGGTCTGAGCTCTTGTGGTAGTCTGCTGGTTGGAAGTGGCGGTCCTGGGCCAGAGTCTAGGCTCAGGTGGGTGTCTGCCAGTGGAGGGGTGAACCTGCGCCTACTGTGAGCGTGGGTCCTGCATGAGTTGGTGTGGGCAGTCTGGGCTGGGTCTCTTCATTGCTTTTTTTTCCAGAAGTTTTTTTTTTTTGTCTTTAAAGCTAAGGTAACAATTTTCCACCTCTAAACAAATTTGTATCTAATTCCTCTTCTTCTTCACGGCTACTGTTTTAGTTCAATCTTTTATGAACCAAGGTTCCTGCTGGCCTTGACCATGAAATCCAGGCCCCTAAAATGACTGCTCTCTTCCCAGAGCCTAACTAGATTCCCTGAACACAACACAGAATATATTCAGATAGTGGTACCCGGAATTTCACACAGAAATATCCTATACTGATGATGTTTTCCTATTTGCATGTAATTTACAGTAACTTTAAGTGTGTAAAATTAGCATTTATTTATGGGTCTTTTCTTTTTTTTTTTTTTTTTGGTTTTTTAGGGAGACCCATTAATTAAGGTGAGAATTTTTAATGAATCCAGTTTTGCTGAATAAGGGAAATTGACTTTGATCTTTCTGTATAAATTAGACATCGAAAGAAATTCATTAATCAGCATTATCGTTGTCCTTGGTAGAATTGAGTTTCAAGTGTTTAGTACTGTGTTCATTACTAAACTTTGTTTTATATGGCTCTCAGTAAAGGTTCAAATTGGCAAAATTTCTTATTTATTAATTTTTTCTTTGGTTATAATGGGAAAATGGAGCCAATTATCAAAATTGTCCCAGGTGGTAAAAAAGAAGACAAGTGTTTCAAAAGTAGCAATTATAACTCTTTATTTTTCTCTTCCCATTATACTCCAAAAAATACCATTTGGAATGTATTAATGGGAAGGAAAGTGGGAAATGAATGGGAAATACTGAATTGTAACTTCTAAGGTCAATTCTTTTTTTTTTCTTTTTTTATTGATTATTTAAAACATTACATAGCTCATGATATATCATCTTTCATACATTTGACTCAAATTGGGTTTTGAACTCCCATTTTCACCCCAAATACAGATTGCAGAATCACATCTGTTACATATTCACATTTTTACATAATGGCATATTAGTGACTGTTGTATTCTGCTACCTTTCCTATCCCCTACTATCCCCCCTCCCCTCCCCTCCCCTCCCATCTTCCCTCTCTACCTCCTCTGCTGTTGTTCAATTCTCTCCCTTTTTTCCCTCCCCCTTGCCCCTCATAACCTCTTATAATTTTATGTATCATTGAAGGTCTCCTACCATTTCCATATGCTTTCCCTTCTCTCTCCCTTTCTCTCCCCCCATTCGTCATTGTTTACTGTAGTCTTTTCCTCATGCTCTTCCTTCCTGTTCTGTTCTTAGTTGCTCTCTTTATATCAAAGCAGACATTTGGCATTTGTTTTTTAGGGATTGGCTAGCTTCGCTTAGCATAATCTGCTCTAATGCCATCCATTTCCCTGCAAATTCTATGATTTTGTCATTTCTTAGTGCTGCATAATACTCCATTGTGTATAGATGCCACATTTTTTTTTGTCCATTCATCTATTGAGGGGCATCTAGGTTGGTTCCACAGTCTAGCTATTGTGAATTGTAGCGCTATAATCATTGATGCAGCTGTATCCCTATAGTGCGCTCTTTTAAGGTCCTCAGGGAATAGTCCGAGAAGGGCGATAGCTGGGTCAAATGGTGGATCCATTCCCAGCTTTCCCAGGAATCTCCATACTGCTTTCCAAATTGGCCTCACCATTTTGCAGTCCCACCAGCAGTGTACAAGTGTACCCTTTTCCCCACATCCTCGGCAACACTTATTGTTGTTTGACTTCATAATGGCTGCCAATCTTACTGGAGTGAGATGGTATCTTAGGGTGGTTTTGATTTGCATTTCTCTGATTGCTAGAGATGGTGAGCATTTTTTCATGTACTTGTTGATTGATTGTATGTCCTCCTCTGAGAAGTGTCTGTTCAGGTCCTTGGCCCATTTGTTGATTGGGTTATTTATTATCTTAGTGTTTAATTTTTTGAGTTCTTTGTACATTCTGGATATGAGGGCTCTATCTGAGGTGTGTGGGGTAAAAATTTGTTCCCAGGATGTAGGCTCTGTATTTACCTCTTTTATTGTTTCTCTTGCTGAGAAAAAAAACTTTTTAGTTTAAGTAAGTCCCATTTGTTGATTCTTGTTATTAACTCTTGGGCTATGGGTGTCCTATTAAGGAATTTGGAGCCCGACCCCACAATATGTAGATCGGAGCCAACTTTTTCTTCTATCAGACGCAGTGTCTCTGATTTGATATCTAGCTCCTTGATCCATTTTGAGTTAATTTTTGTGGATGGCAAGAGAAAGGGATTCAATATCATTTTGTTGCATATGGATTTCCAATTTTCCCAGCACCATTTGTTGAAGATGCTATCCTTCCTCCATTGCATGCTTTTAGCCCCTTTATCAAATATAAGATAGTTGTAACTTTGTGGATTAATCTCTGTGTCCTCTATTCTGTACCAATGGTCCACCTGCCTGTTTTGGTACCAGTACCATGCTGTTTTTGTTACTATTCCTTTGTAGTACAGTTTGACCTCTGGTATCGCTATACCTCCAGATTCACACTTGATGCTTAGAATTGCTTTTCCTATTCTGGGTCTTTTGTTTTTCCATATCAATTTCATGATTGCTTTGTCTATTTCTACAAGAAATGCCGTTGGGATTTTGATTGGCATCGCATTAAACCTGTAGAGAACTTTGGGTAATATCACCATTTTGATGATGTTAGTTCTGCCTATCCATGAACAGGGTACATTTTTCCATCTTCTGAGATCTTCTTCTATCTCTCTCTTTAGGATTCTGTAGTTTTCATTGTATAGATCTTTTACCTCTTTTGTTAGGTTGATTCCCAAGTATCTTATTTTCTTTGAGGATATTGTGAATGGAGTGGTTTTCCTTATTTCTATTTCAGAGGTTTTGTTGCTGATATACAGGAATGCCTTTGATTTATGCGTGTTGATTTTATAACCTGCCACTTTCCTGAATTCATTTATTAACTCTAGCAGCTTCTTTGTAGACCCTTTTGGGTCTGTTAAGTATATTATCATGTCATCCACAAATAGCGATAATTTAATTTCTTCTTTTCCTATTTTTATGCCTTTAATTTCTTTTGTCTGTCTAATTGCTCTGGCTAGTACTTCGAGAACTAAATTGAATAGAAGTGGTGATAGAGGGCATCCCTGTCTTGTTCCAGATTTTGGAGGGAATGCCTTCAGTTTTTCTCCGTTTAGGATGATGCTAGCCTGAGGTTTAGCATATATAGCTTTTACAATGTTGAGGTAAGTTCCTGGTATCCCTAGTTTTTCTAGTGTTTTGAACATAAAGGGATGCTGTACTTTGTCAAATGCTTTTTCTGCATCCATCGAGATGATCATATGGTTCTTGTCTTTAAGTCTATTGATGTGGTGAATAGCATTTATTGATTTCCGTATATTGAACCAGCCTTGCATCCCAGGAATGAATCCTACTTGATCATGGTGCACAAGTTTTCTGATATGTTTTTGTATTCAATTCGCCAGAATTTTATTGAGAATTTTTGCATCCAAGTTCATTAGAGATATTGGTCTATAGTTTTCTTTCTTTGAAGAATCTTTGTCTGGTTTTGGGATCAAAATGATGTTGGACTCATAGAATGAATTTGGAAGAGCTCCTTCTTTTTCTATTTCTTGAAATAGCTTGAAAAGTATTGGTATTAATTCTTCTTTGAAGGTTTTGTTGAACTCCGCTTATACCCATCCGGTCCAGGGCTTTTCTTGGTTGGTAGTCTTTTGATGGCTTCTTCTATTTCTTCCTTTGTTATTGATCTGTTTGAATTGTGTGTGTCTTCCTGTCTCAGTCTGGGCAAATCATATGCCTTAAGAAATTTATCGATATCTTCACTATCTTCTATTTTATTGGAATATAGGGTTTCAAAATACTTTCTAATTATCTTCTGTATTTCTGTAGTGTCTGTTGTGATATTGCCTTTTTCATCCCGCATGTTAGTAATTTGAGTTCTCTCTCTTCTTCTTTTCGTTAGCATGGCTAAGGGCTTGTCTATCTTATTTATTTTTTCAAAGAACCAACTTTTACTTTTATCAATTTTTTCAATGGTTTCTTTTGTTTCAATTTCGTTGATTTGTGCTCTAATTTTAATTATCTCTTGTCTTCTACTACATTTGCTGTTGTTTTGCTCTTCCTTTTCTAGGTTTTTGAGGTGTTGTGTGAGTTCATTTATTTGTTGGTTTTTTCTTTTTTTTTGAGGTAAGAACTCCAAGAAATGAATTTCCCTCTTAAAACTGCTTTCATTGTGTCCCATAGATTCCGGTATGTTGTGTCGGTATTATCATTTGACTCTAAGAATTTTTTCATCTCCTCCTTTATGTCTTCTATAACCCATTGATCATTCAATAACATATTGTTCATTTTCCATGTGATGTACGATTTTTCCTTCCTTCTTTTATCATTGATTTCCAATTTCATTCCATTATTATCAGATATGGTGCATGGTATTATCTCCACGCCTTTATATTTACTAAGAGTTGCCTTATGGCATAATATATGGTCTATCTTTGAGTAGGATCCATGTGCTGCTGAGAAGAACGTGTATCCACTTGATGATGGTTGATATATTCTATATATGTCAGTTAAGTCTAGGTTATTGATTGTGCTGTTGAGTTCTATAGTTTCTTTATTCAGTTTTTGTCTAGAGGATCTGTCTAATGGCGAGAGCGGTGTGTTAAAGTCACCCATAATTATTGTGTTGTGGTCTATTTGACTCTTGAACTTGAGGAGAGTTTGTTTTATGAACGTTGCAGCTCCATTGTTTGGTGCATACAAATTGATGATTGTTATGTCTTGTTGGTGGATGGTTCCTTTTAACAGTATATAGTGTCCTTCTTTATCCTTCTTGATTAACTTAGGTTTGAAGTTGATTTTATTCGATATGAGTATGGCCACTCCTGCTTGCTTCCGAGGGCCATGTGAGTGGTATGATTTTTCCCAACCTTTTACCTTCAGCCTGTGTATGTCTTTTCCTATCACATGAGTCTCCTGAAGGCAGCATATTGTTGGATTTGTTTTTTTGATCCAGGTTACTAGCCTATGTCTCTTGATTGGTGAGTTTAGGCCATTAACATTTAAGGTTACAATTGAGATATGATTTGTACTTCCAGTCATGCTTCTTTATTTATTTATTTTAGTTTGGCTAGTTTTACTTTTTGGTTATTTTCCTCCCCCTTTACTGAGATACCTCCTGCTGTTAGTTTTGGGCACTATTTTTCAATTCCTCTTCTTGTAGTGTTTTGCTCAAAATGCTTTGCAGAGCTGGTTTTCTTGCTGCGAATTCTTTTAGCTTTTGTCTATCGTGAAAGATTTTAATTTCATTGTCAAATTTGAAGCTCAATTTTGCTGGATACAGTATTCTTGGTTGGAATCCATTATTTTTCAGCGTTTGAAATACATTGTTCCAGGATCTTCTCGCTTTCAAAGTCTGTGATGAGAAATCGGTCGTTAACCTAATTGGTTTACCCCTGAATGTAATCTGCCTCTTTTCTCTCGTAGCTTTTAATATTCTCTCCTTGTTCTGTACGTTGGCTATCTTCATAATTATATGTCTTGGAGTTGGTCTATTATGGTTTTGAATGTTTGGGGTCCTGTAGGCTTCCAGGATTTGGCAATCCATTCCATCTTTCATCTCTGGGAAGTTTTCTAGAATTATTTCATTTAATATGCTGTCCATTCCTTTGGTTTGAATGTCTGTGCCTTCTTCTATCCCTATGACTCTCAAATTTGTTTTTTTTTATGACATCCCATATCTCTTGAATAGATTGCTCGTGGGATTTAAGCATCTTTTCTGTGTTGACTATATTCTTTTCAAGTTGATAAACCTTGTCTTCATTATCTGATGTTCTGACTTCTACTTGATCAAGTCTATTTGTAATATTCTCATTTGAGTTTTTAATTTGGTTTACAGTTTCCTGCAATTCTAGGATTATTGTTTGATGTTTTTTTTAAGAGCTCTATCTCCTGGTAGAGCTCGTTCTTTGCCATTTGAATTTGTTTGTTTAATTCATTTTCAAAATATACTTTTATTTCTTGGACTAGCTGTCTCATGTCTCTCTAATATTCCTTTCCATTCGAGTTAGGTATGCCTTGAGTTCTTTCCCTATCCCTGCTTCTGATGTTTCTATGTCCTCCTGTAGAATTGAGTTGTCTTGCATTGTTTGTAATCCTTTTTTCCCTTGTTTTCTCATGTTGTCCACGTTACTTTCCAGCTCTATTTGATTGTCGTGTTTCTGCTCTCTTCTATAGATTTGTTTTGTTTCTGTATTACTCTGATGTCTCTCCTTTGTGTTGTTAAACTATGCCTGCTGACGTGGATTCCGCTGGGAAGGAATTCCCACGTCCGAGCTACAGTGATGACACTACTCTGCTATGACGGGCCCCAGTCTCCTTGCCGGGGTGTCCTAATGGGGGTGTGTGACTGGACTGTCTCTGTTTGGTTTCAGCTCCCGGTCGCGGCAGGCGGGCGGTCTCCAGCCGCCCAGTATCACAGGCCACGGGCAGGTGATCAGTCGCCAGCGGGCAGGCGTTCTCCTACCGCCCAGTTACGCGGGCAGTGGGTGAACTGTCGCCGGCGGGCCTGCAGTTTCCAGCTGCCCAGTCACGAGGGCCTTGCCTGTAGTCCCCTGGTTTCTCTTGCTAGTCTTGGTTTCTCCTGCTAGACCAGATTTCCCCTGAGTGATGGTTCTCTGCAGTTCAAACTGTACTCTGGGCCTGCCGTTTGTTGGGTGTGTAGGGTGGCTATTTGGAACCCCGGCACTCTATTGTTTTGTTTCCCTTGTGGGGGATAGAACTGTACCGCTTCCTTCCCCGTCTGAAATCCCGAACTCAGCCCGGGGGTCAGTGCAGGCTTGACTGGCGGGATTCCACCATGTTACAGCCACTTATCTCCCTGCTTGCTAGTTAAACCCTTCTCTGCGGCGCCAGGCCTTCTGTAGCCGTGGGGCAGGCCACGCGAATCAGACAGCCTGTATCTCCGGGGTCACACAGTTGGCTTTTGGGATCCCCGGCACTCTATGGTTTTGATTTTTTCTGCTTGCCCCTCCCCCAGCGCTGGCTAGACAGGTTTTGTTTTGGCTGCTGATGGGAGGGGGGGTTGAAGGTCAGGTGCCTCTAGTTTTCCCTTAGTCTTTATGCAGGCTCACTCTGATACTCCCTCCCCCGGAAAGCCTAGGAGAGATTTTATGTGCTAAGCTCAATTCTCAGTACTTACACATAACCTTTCCTTTTAACTAGTCAAATTAAAAAAAAAAAAACAATCAAGTCCTTTGCTGTTATGGTCACTAATAATGCAAAGTGTTTTCTACCTAAGACTTAATCCGATATATTTAAAACAATAATGAATGAACTCATTCTTTTATCTCCTTCAGAACATCAGTATTACAAATACTATATGTATGTATGTATAGATGTATATATACACACAAAACATACATACTTACATGTATATACACACATATATGGTACAAAATGTTTATATATGTTTTTTATATATTATTTATTATATATATTCCTAATTTAAATGGTTTGACTTTTTGGATTGAGAATAAGGCAAAAGTCATTTCTATAGTCAGTAGAAATCATGCATAAAATTTTGATCTTTTCCTGAGCTAACAGGCAGTGTGATCATCTGTTCCATTCTGGGTATACCATGAACCACAACCCTAGTCAACCAAGTAACCAGGAAAGCAAGCAACTGAACTGGGTTGCTAAGCCTAGATGCTCTATAGGTTAGGTGTATTAAATGCATTTTAACTTATAATATTTTCATTTTATTAGTTTATCAAGGTATAACTCCAACATAAGCTGAAGAATATCTACCATTACATATATAGCATAAAATATATATTGACATATAGTAATACATATATATAAATACATGTGCTGCTTTTTTTCAGTTCACAATAGCACACATGTTAATAGAGCCAACTGCTCTATAGACCACCTAGAGCATAAACGTAGAAAACTCTTGAGCTCTACATCAAATATTCCATCAACAAATATATGAATAGGTAATCTCTACCTTATCATCTTTCAAGTCTTTTTATTAAAAACACAGAAATTTGATATGAGTATTATCAATAATTTTTTATAAAATTAAAACATTTTTTAAAAGAACAGCTAATACCACTAAATGTGTAATGAAATCATTTTATGAACTATGATTATTGTGGGAATTAAGAAATAGAAAATCCATACTAGTTAAAACAGTATAAAAGGAATAAATCTGAAGCAGGTGAGAGTTTACCAATAATTAAAAGACAGAAGAAATAAGCAGGAAGACGGTAATAGCTAAGGCTGTGTTTTTAAATTTAAGACTAGTTTTAAAAAAAGGATAAATATAATTAACTCATGAATCGAGCACTGTCTGCCAAGCATTCTTCCTTTATTTCAAATTTGATACAGCATACCAATGAAATAATGTCACTACACACTGTCAATATGGCATGAACTATTGATTACAATATAGTGTGATTGTGAGTATATTTTTGATATTGCCAAATATTTCAGATTTTAATTTCTTTGCCACTGAGCAAAATTATGAACATGGCCTACATTATTTGGAGAAGTTTTAATAAAATAATACATGTAAATTACTTTGAACAGTGATCCAATTTCTCACAACTAATAAATGGTGTAGTTAACAGTATGAATCCATCTGAATCTAAACCTTATTCTCTGAGTGACAGAGGGCCATAGAAAGGTAGAAAAATCCACATGGTCTAAGGCAATGTTTCTCACAGTGGTCCAACCTACCTGTTATGGTTTGGAATTTTATTGACCCACGAAAAATTCATGTGTTATACAACACAGGAATGTTCCAAGATTAAATTATGAGGGCTGTAACCTCCTCAGTGGATTGATCCATTTGAAGGATTCATAATTTGAATAGACTGTTGGGTGGTAAGCAACTATAGGCAGGTGGGGCATGGCTAGAGGAAGTAGGTCACTAGGGGAATGTCCTTGTGTTAAGTAGTAGCTAGCAAAGAGCAGTAAAATGCATGGTAATGCCATAAAGTGTTCTTTAAAGAGTCTTTATTTAAACTATTTTAAGAAATCCAATGGTAGTAAGTTAATTTATAAAAAAAAAAAAAATAGAAACAAGGGAGTTAGATGGAAATCATGTCAAGAGAAAGGGATTAATGGGATTAACTCTTGTCAGAGTCCACTGAGGTTGATGTGAAGCTAGAAATTAGAGCTGTGTCTCCAATTGTCTGGGAAGGAAGATTCCTTTAGCAGTGCAGGCACACTAAGGTAACTTCTGACCAGTTATTGACCCCAGTGCCCACTTTAACATGGGATTGGCTTGTAGATGAAACCTTCCTAAATAAGGTGGCCGCCATGCCAGTTCCTTAGAGGACCAACTAAGGTCAAAAACTCCACTGCCCAACGTGAAGGAGTTGTTGAACATCTGATGGGCAAAGAGTACAGAAGGTGGTACCAGTTCTCCTGGTAAACATGGAGACAGTGGTGTCTTGTTATTCTCTGCTTGGAGATGGCTCACTCTCTCTCGAAAGTGCTCTCTACTTAAGCCTCACTTTGATTTTACTTTTCTTTCACCTATAATAAAGTTCTCTTGCATGACTTTTGGTGTCTGATCTTAAATTTTCTTTTGTCTGAACACAAGAACTTAAGTTTGCGGAAGTTTTAATAAAATAATACATGTAAACTACTTTGAACAGAAATTACTTTCCAGCTCCATGCTTTCCTGTGACACTTGGACTATATCTGACCTGAGCTTCTTGTGATTTCTAGCCACCATGAGGTGAGCAGTCCTCTACCATGTCCATCCACTATGATGCTCCCCTGTCATCTAGGACTCTGAGCAATAGAGTTGGCTGAACATATACTGAACCTCTGAAACTGTGAGCCCCAACTAAATACTGCCTCCTCTAAGTTGTTCTTGTTAGATATTTTGGCCACAGTAAAAAAAAAAAAAAAAAAAAAAAAAAAAACGCAACAACTAACACATCACCTTTGTTGTAATTATTTTAATAAGTCTTTAAAATTATTATTCCACTGCTCAAAATGGTAAGCCCAACCCATGAGTTTATTTTCTACTTTCCTCCTTGCTCTCTCCAGAATAAGAAATGGAAAAAAAAAAAAACCTCCTTTTTAAAGTGAACAATGAAAATACATATGAGGAAACTGAAAATCTGACAATAAATTTAAAAGGTAAAATGCTGATACTCATTAAGCTTAGCAGAGTAACAAGGAAAAAGCCTTCAGCAGAGAAGGTAGTCTGCTTCATGGTGAAACCCAGACTCTAATTTCAATGGAGGCCTATATTGAGGTATAGGTTATTTGAAACAGGTTCTATTTGAAAGTCATTTTATGTATCACTAGAGTCCTCTTGCCATTTCCACTATGCCAAAGCCCTCAAAACTAAGCAGGTATGTGTTTTCAGTTTAGGCAATAAATTTTTCTCTAAACAAACTGGACAAATTGCCAATGTCTTGGCTGGGCACAAGATCACGAGCCACCACACACCTTGTAGATTCAAACAGCAATTCTTTATTCCCGAACTCACACTGGCCTCTACACACACGTTCTGGGAAAATCCAGTTCTGCCGCCCAATTCACCTACTCCACGAGGCTTTTTTCCAATCTCCTTTGAATCTCACGAGAACTCAATGGGAACAAGCAGCAGGAACACCCTAATCCCGGCAGCAATAATCTTCAACCTCCAACTTCCCTAAAACCCCTATTGTCTTAAACCAGGAACGCCCTAAACCCAAGGACCGGGATACTTCCTCAAACCTGGATCCACCCTGGTCCTTGAGCAGGGTCACCTTTCTCAAACACATATGCAAGGTCACAGCAAATTTCCAAGGCAAGTCCATTTAACATGGGGTACGCTGGCAAGGAAATTTCGATGCGTCATTCCTACTTGGCAATGGCCCTCAGCAACAAATTAGTTCAAAAGAGCAATGGAGGAAAGTGCATGAGTATGAAGACAGAGAACAAGTGAGAAATAAGCTTGCCTCTTTGCTGGTTGAATATTGCAATCCTGGCATGAAGCACACTCACAGGAACAGGGGCACAGTGTCTCTACTCAGAGGACCCTTCTATTTTTATTAGTGTAGAAGAGAATCCTTTGTCCAGAGATGATTTTTTCTGCTATTCCATGTACTAGGGGAGGATGGCCTTTTCTAAGTTCAACAGTGAGCCATGTAAATGAGTAGTTGTATGTTGGAGTGAGAGAACAAAGATTCCACATGCAGGTATCTAAGGACTCTATCAGCTTATTCTCAACTGCACCAAAGCAAGGCATGCCTTCAATAAACTCAAAGCATTGCCCACTCAGACCTCCATTACCAAGAACAATGGTGTTTAGAAGCCTACCCTGAGCCGTCCATGGGCTGTGTGTGAATTGTGTTGCACATACTAGCCTCTTGAGGGGATAGGCCTGGCACTATGAACTAACTCCCTGTCAAGGGATTGACCACAAGATGCAGGTGAGCCTCTTACTGTAGCTCTGCCTAAGATCCCACACAGCACCTGGGATGGGTGTGACTCATCAACATGTCAATCAATCTGCTGACCAGGAGACAACACAAAGCAAGATTCCCTTGAAACCTTATCCCCCTCTGATTCTGCTCAGGGCCATAAAATAAAGGGATTCTACGCTCATGCTATCTTTTCCAGCACTCTTTCCAGTGTGGAAGCTGACCCTTAAGGTCGCAGAACTGTCCCCGCCTCAATCTGAAAAACTTATATCTCCATTGTGTGATTTTTCACAGCTTTCTTAGCTTAATGTTGCAGCCACATCCTTTAAACCCAGTTCATCTCGTCTGTATAGATCATGGGCGAGAGAAGCCATTCTACTTCTGCATTTAATAAGCTATAAATAGGGGTAAACAAGGCCAAATCCTATCTACCCCTTATTTTTTCATAGTCTGGATGCTAATTGGGGGTTCATAACCCACTTCAATCTAATGTATGAAATATGATATGTCAAGAGCTTTGTAACGTTGTGAACAACCAATAAAAAAATAAAATAAAATAAATGCTTTTTATATCTTTTAATGACTTAAAAAATTAAAAGATGAATAATATCTTATTCATGTATGAATTATATGAAATCATATAAATAAAATTTTATTAGAACATGGCCACACTCATTCATTTACATACTATTGATGACTGTCTTTGCATTACAACAGAATTCAGTATTTGCATATGACAACATTATCTAAAATATTTATTATCTTATTCTTGACAGAAAAAGTAATTTGACAGAAAAAAATTATATCCCTGACACAAAATATTTGTTTAAAAAATTTCCCCTTTCCTTAAGCATTGGAAGGAATGGATTTAAAATTACCATGTTACTAAATTTGAGACTATCTTTATTCTCTTTTTTTCTTTTCTACTTGTTTTCTTTTAGGCTGATGGATACCCAGCATTTTAATTTTCATGTTAATTATTGCCTTTATTTTTGATAAAAGACTGGAAGTTGAAAAATATAAGCAAGGTGGATGCCCATCCTCTGTTGTTCGAGGGTACTCATACCAAGTAGAGATTTAGAAAATGTCAGGCCAAATATGGGCCTGACATGAGGAAAGTAACAAGGTAAAGTCAGAACTTTCACTCCAATTTTCAGAACCCAACTTTTCATGGTTGTAGTTATTTATAAACAGCTCTAGAGAATCAGTGTTTAAGAACTGGTTCTTGTCCTTTTTTATAAATATTTGCTGTCCCAAACCTATGTGATTATGTTTTATTCAAATAGTTTCTCCTGAAACAGGCTTAAACAGAACCATACTAATCATTACCCTTTTACACATTCCTATATAATGGCCTCATTATAGATTTTTTCCTTCACCAGTATGCCTATAGGTCCAGGAAAGCAACCATCTGTTCCTGAAATGAGACAAGAGTTGAATCTGGATAGAGGGAAATGTTAGAGAAACACACGGAGATTGTACATGGTTCTCCAAAGGACAGCAGTAACTCCTTAATATTCAGATCCTTACATGCTACTTGACGGCCCTGAAGAAAACACCACGGAGGAGTGACATTCCAAAGCTAAGCAGAATTTCTATAGTTTTATCATGCTTTCATTTTATGCCCTAGAAGTACAATAAATGATGTGAATTTTCATTTGAAAAATTAAGTTTTCAGAGTATTTTGACATAAGTACATGAAGGAGACGGAGGCACATACAACACGGAAGGTGAAATCCAAAGAAACAGACTGAAGAACAAATGGGGTTGTCTATGATCCCCCTTCAGAATTCATCAACCAATGGCTTCTAGGGTGTTCCGAAACAGGATAGCTTCAGTGGGCTTTGGGGTTGGAACCAGAGGATCTGTGAGTGCAAGGTTTGATTAGGGGTCTGGTTGTGCTTATGGCATAAACCTGAAGCTAAATAAAAATTATCATTTGAATATCACATCTGTGCCCACTAACGGCAATTGTCTGTGATGCTGTTCTTTAAAAGCACAGGATTCTTACTCTTATTCAGGACAAAGCACATAATGAAGACACTTGAGGAAAAGCTACTTGAATGATTGGCATTTGCCTACTGGACACTACTAGAAAAACTGTCAGTTTCTTTATCATCAAAAACACAAAGACCAGGAGACTGAGGCAGGAGCATCACAAGTTTAAAGCCAGCAAATTAGCAAGGCCCTAAGCAACTTAGTGAGACTCCATTTCAAAATTAAAAAATGAAAAGGGCTGGGGATGTGGCTCAGTGGTTAAGTGCCTCTGGGTTTAATTCCTGGTACAAAAACCAAAACAAAATAAAGCAAAATACAAAATATACAAAGACACAACTTTCTAAGACAAATGGGTGCTTGTAATGCATGGATATTTATTACTAAACTCCAATAAAGATGATATAAGTACTATGCAATGAATTCATGAAAAGATAATGTTGTATCAAATTGAAGTTATTATAATTATAATCATCGACAATTAGGAAGACATCCACTATGTTTTAGTCATGTACTGGCTCTAGATATTAACATCAACACAACATTGTGTTATGCAGCAATTATGATAATGGACATTTAATTTATTATTAGATGGATTCACAATGGTAATGAAGAATCTTCATGAACGATTAATAAAGCATATTAACTCTTGTAGCATATCAAATTCTATTTTTAACTTGCAGCAGTATGAAGATATTTAGACTTCATGGACTAAAAAAGTACATTATTTTAGATCATGCTGTAAAATGGATGACACAAAAATGCAATTTATTATTCATGATATGTACTAAAATTATACTAAAGAAATGTTCTAATAGGTACATTAGTCTGCTTTAGCTACTATAACAAAATACCATTAAATGTATCTTCTCATAGTTTTGAAGGCTGGAAGTGTCAAGGTGCTAGAAGAGTTGTTTTCTGGTGAATTCTCTCTTTCTGGCTTTCAGATGGCCACTTTCTTGCTGTGGCTTCATATAGTTTTTCCTATTTGTGCTCACTGAGAGAACAAAATCTCTGGTCTCTTGCTTTTCCTACAAGGACACCAGCCCTGTCAGATCAAGGCCCCACTCACATGACCTCATTTAACCTTACTGATCTCTTCACAGGTTCTATATCCAAACCAGTCATCCTGGGGTTGGGCTCTCCAATATACGAAATTTGAGGGGAAATAATTCTGTCAATAATAGTATGTAGCATTATACTTTATATTTATATGCATAAATACATTTACATATATAATATATAAATAGAACGCATATTCCATTTTTTACTCATTAAAAATATTACAGAAATACACAGTATAAGTGTAGGTGTCTCCAGTTTTTACCTGATTAATAAACAAGAAAAGATCAAGCAAAATATGTTATTCTTTCATTCCACAAGTGAGTCTTTTTTTGGAGTACTGTGGAAATAATGTTAACAACCTAAAATAATACCTTTGAGTTGCAAGGAAATTTCATCATCAGAGTCCTAATAGTAAGAAAGTCAATGTAATGACTGTTTGGTCTGTTTAAGATCTTATAACAAAATGCTATAAACTGAGTAACTTATAAATAACAGAAATTTATTTCTGACAGTTCTGAAGTCTAGGAAGTCCCAAGGTATCAGCTGATTTAGTCTCTAGTGAGGGCCCATTCCCACTAGATTGTACCTTCTTGCTGTGTTCTCACATAATAAAAAGGGCATGCCAGACCCTGGGGACCTCTTTTATAATGGCACTAAACTCATTCGTGAGGGCTCTACCCTCATGACCTAATCACCGTGCAAGGCCCAGCCCCAATACTATCACATTGGTAATTAGGTTTCAACAAATTTATTTAAGAGAACACAAACATTTAGATCACAGCAGAGCAGTGCCCTTTGAACATATATTATGCTTTATATACATAAATTATTTGTGTGATACTTTTGCCTTAAAAAGTTCTTATTTAATGAAATTCCAAACAACCTTCCTTAATATTGGATATTCTTATTATTTTTAAATTTAAGAAGATTCCCCTCTAATATATAGCATAACTCTAGCACTTGAATCTTGATCTTTTAGAAAAGCTCCCCTTTCCCAAATTCCTTATCACACATAATAAAAATACTATAAGATTTATGATGCCAAACAATGTTTGCTGTCTTCCCCTCCTCCTCCTCCTCCTCCTCCTCCTCCTCCTCCTCCTCCTCCTCCTCCTCCTCCTCCTCCTCCTTCCCTGAAAGCTGAAAGAAATTGTTTGGGTAATTCATGGTAGGATGATGTTTACCTACTTTTCTGTTTCAGGTTTAGCAAAACAACTTTGGTACATATGATGAAAGTCCTCAAAAGGACAAACATGGGAAAAAAGATAAATAACTTGGGACAATAGAGAACAGGAGCAGTGTGAATTAGAACCTGCCTTCCTAGGATAGGCTAAGGAATAGAACGCAATGGGCTAAAGGTTACTAAACAATATAATGACATTAATAGACATCAGTCATCAAGTGACAATTGCTTGGCAACAAGTATAACAGCCGGCAGACTTTGCATAATCAGTATATAATTTTATCTTCATTCTGTACAGATAATAAAATTTCCCTTCATTTAATAGATGAGGGAAACTGAAGCTCAGAGAAGTTAATCAGCCTAATCAAGGTTACATAGTAATTGTGCACGACAGAATTCAGACTGAGGATTCCTTTGTATCCACACATATGTTCCCCATATGTTCCAATTCCCACTTTTCTGTTTCAAGAAAAACAAAGAATGTTCTAGAGACCTCAGCTTACAGAATATTTTACAAACAATATAATGTATTCTCCCTCCAAAATGATGTAAAAAAAGAAAATCACATGAATAAGTATGATAATGAATACCACAAGATATGAAAATGATTGGCATAGATTGGTCTATGCTCCCACTCCCATTACCTCTGTGTTCTTTGTTTTTCAAGTACCTTGGGTTCTTATTCTCCTTTTAACTTATCAAATTCCACTAAATTCTTTAAGAAACAACTGAAGTCTAACTCCCTCTAGGGAACTTTTGTCTAGTATTTTAACAAAAAGATACTTTTGCATTTATGGTCTATACTCATATCTATATAAGCTCTTGATTATAAACTATATATAGTTTTCTCTATTCACTTGTCTAAACTGTTAGGCTAACTGTTAAGTATCTTTGTTTCCTCTATAGCATGTTTTTAGTGTTCAACAAATGTTCAAAATTCAAATCAATTAAATAATTTATGAATTGTTAAGTCAAATAATAAATTATGTATGTGGTAATTGGTTCCTTTGTTGGAGCAAAGAATCAAGGGTACACATTTATTCCTACAAAACACATATGTTTTGCACAAAACTGAACTATGTTCTAACTCTGGAGACTATTCTCAAACTCCAAACAGTCACTCCATACAAGAGAAAATAGATTCACTTGAAGAGAAATTTATGGACCAACTTTCGTGTCTTGTGTTCAACACAGTGCACTGATAATCTAGAGCAGAATTAGACCCAGTCTTGCTTTAATAAATGGAGTCACCTAGTAGAGGAGACAGACTTATGCAGATACATAAATTAAATTATTTAGTGAGTTTGATGTCTTACAGAAATGTGGAAAGAAATACCTATGACACCAGGGAAGTGCAGGCCAGCTGAACATCGAGAGGACCCACCAATTGGCATCAACTTGGTTAAGATGGAAACAAGACGGTTCTCATTCTGCTTGCCCAGAAATTTTCTCTTTTCAATTTACAAAAAAAAAAAAAAAAAGACTCTGAATCTCTGATACAGATTTCCACCCAGAAAACCTACAGAATCATACCCATGTGTGAATTTATACACACACACACACACACACACACACACACATAAAACAAGGTGAACAGCTATCCTGTCTTGTGACCCACTTACTCTGTCACCAGGTTTGTGGTGAGTATTAAATTAGGGTGATTATCTCTGAAGCTAGTAGCATATGATTTTGAAAAATTAATCCCCCTGAATCTTAGTTCACAATGCTATAAAATAATGCTATAAAATTTCAACACCTATCTCTAGGATCATTGTGAGAGATAAGTGAGTTAACTAACCTACAAAAAAAATTATAATTATTTCTTGCATAAGTAAATGCATACTAATATGCATAACTAACGCATACTAATATTATTAGTATATTTAATGGAGTTACTTATAGCAGCCTGATGTACACAATATTATTACAGGGTTGTGGCAGCCAAGATACCTGAGCTGGAGGATGTGTTTCTTGAGTCATTTAATCATTTGTATTGATATCTATTGAGTGCCTTATCAGATTCATTCATTGTGCTTAGTGACAATGATGTAACAGTCAACCAATCAAACTAATGTCTTATTTTAACAAGCTTACATCAAAATAGGTAGTGTATTAAATAATTACAATAAGATGTGATGGCTGAATGTTATTATTTAGGATAAACTAGGATGTGATAATTAATCTTATGTGTTAAAATTGACTGAGCCATATGGTCCTAAATATTATTCTGGCTGTTTTGTAATTGAGTTTTGGGATAAGATTAACATTTAAGTTGCTAGACTAAGTAGTATTCCCTCCCTAAGGTGGATAAGCCTCATACAGACAGTTGAAGGTCTGAATAAAAGAAAAAGTTTAATCCTCCTCTGAGTAGGAGACAATTCCTCTAGTCTGAAGCCTTCCACGTGAGACGTTGTCTTCTTCCTTACCCTCGCACCTGAATTGCAATGTGAACTCTTCCAGGGTCTCAATCTTTGGATTTTCTGTAGAATTACCTCATCAACAACTTAGTCCTCAATCCTTTGGACTTGGAATAAAAGTAAAGCATCACTATCAGCTTTCTTGGGTCTCCAGCTTGCCCATCAATCCTGCTAATCCTGGAATGTGCCTATCTCCAAAATCATGTAAGCCAATTCTTTCTCTTTCTCCTTTTTCTCTTTCTCTATCTGCACACATGTGTGTGCATGCACACACACACACACACACACACACACACACACACACACACTCCATTGATTCCTTTTTTCTGGAGAACCCTAATTTGAGGAGTATTTACTTCCTCCTCATAATACTTCCGTATGGAAGCCACTTACCCTACATTTTCATGAGCATAACCCTGGATTTCTCACTGTCTTTTCACTCATTTTTCCTCTGGGGAGGAGGAGTAAATTTCCTTAAAGGAGAGATTAGGACAAGAACAGAGCACTCACCGCCCCTCTCCTTTCTTCATCTTCCTCATCTGCTTGCCCACCTGGAGCAAGTGGATGTGCTCTCCTCTGCCTGTCGAGAAGTACCTGTGCTCAAGGATATATCACTGCTGGGAATTGTATAGCTGGTCTTAATTCCACAGTTCAGGTTTATGTTCCAATTCCCATTCTTCTATTTCAAGAAAAACAAAAGTGCACGTACTGGCAAATAAAAGCTACATTCTTCTATATTAATTTTATTAGTAATGTGAGTGGTCATTTTGTCTCTTTTATCTAATTCTCATGTGATTCCGAACACAGTGGAGAAGAAAGGAGTCATTTGTTTGATGACTTGAACTCCAATATAGCTATGATATGTGAAGAAGAATAGCTAACCTGAGATTCAGGAAAGCCCTGCTAAAGGGAGTGATATGTGGGCACTACTGGCCAGTCAAAATGACAGGGTGAGTCTGTGATACAGGGAATCCTTCTTCTCCTTTTCCTGGAAAAGAATGGCTTCTGGCTCTTTGTACTTCCCATTATCTATGTTGACAAATTCCCATTTTGGACACATTAATTATATTTTTACTCTTCAAGATCTTCAGAAATGTAAAAGTAGTGAGTCCTCAACTTAGATTATGTCCTCATTTCTTGTTAATAACAAGAAAGCTTTCAGTAAGGCACTTAAATTATTGCCCTTACAGTATACTAGTAATAGTTACTTATACTAGAAATAGTTATAAATTGTAGAGTATTTACTATCTATCCAGACCATGAGAAGAATTTTGTATACATCATCACATTTGATACTTCTCTAGAGTTAGCGTTACCATCCCTATATTCAGACAAGAATATTAAGGATTAGGAGGCCAAGTGACATGTACCAAGGTCACAAGGCTAGTAAGAAACAGAGTCTGGATGGAATCAAATAATTGCATCATTTTAACTCAAGTTTCCATACCCCTAACGATTAGAGTTTACTTCCTTAAAAGCTCATGTTATTTCCGAGTTCTGGATTACCTGTTTCATCCCTGATTAACTCTAACAAAGCTGTGTAAACAAATTTTATAGAACATTAGCAATGAAGAGATGCTGGAGATTATCTAATCCCTTTCACTGATGCAGAGTAAAATGTGTGGCTCTTGAGTGGAGAAAATTGCATATATGTTCTTCTTTTTGATTCACTAAAACCCACATAGAATTAGTTATAATGAGATATCACCTGATATAGGAAATGTATTTCACAGGTGTCAAGATACATTTTGATCAACAATAATCTTTCTGAGACTTTCTTTTTAACAGTTTAAAATCTCAGAAATATATGCTTGGAAATTAATTAGATTCTATAGGGAAAAAATTGCTAAGTACTAACAATATGCAAAGCATTATATCAGAAACAATGGAGAATACAAATTCTATCTTCAAGGATATTTCAATGTCTTAGCTGGAGATCTCTTAGTTTCATTTATATTCACAGAAGCAATTTTATTATTTTTAAGTGAGCTCCTTGCTTTCCTTCCCCTATTTGTTTTGTTGCTCAATATAAATGAGAGATGGGTTTCTTCATAAATGATATTTTTATTGCTTTGTGCCATGGTAAAGAGAAAAGACAGGTGAATAAGAGTTTTCTGTTTCTAACTAAAATTTTAATAGCATCTTGAACACCATAATCATAAAAAATAATTGATTATGGTGTTGATGCCAGCATTTATTTCCTTGGCATTTTATTTGATTGAAAGAGCATTATAATGAATGAGAAGTTTTATCCATTCTAAATATCACAAATGGCTGGCAAATATCCCCTCATATTGTGAGATCTTTCTGAGATATATACAATTAACTGCTCCAAATTAACAGTGCCTGTAAGACACTTATGTTCCACCTGCTCCCCAAAGGTGGAGATAATAAAAGGAAAAAGAGCAGTAGGGAGAAATAAGAGCATGCTTAGCAAATATCCCTCTTGGCAGACAGGAGCATTTGGGGAAAGTTGTCTCCCCTCTAATATCCTCCTGTCTTTTTATGAAGATAATTTTAGCATAAGTTTCCAAAATGCAGGCTAAAATTTTGCTTTGTTACTTGATACCTCACATTACAGTCAAGGTATACACCCCACTGACATGAAATTAAATTTTTTTAGTATGATGATTGATTCCATGTGCACTTATTGGGGCCTCAGACTTCCACATTTCAATCTACACTGATAAGATGTTAGTTTAAAAAGAAAACACAGCCCTCTTAAAGAACATCGTCAGAGATGAGCAAACAGTAGAAGAAGAATGAACAAAGCCTTTTCACCTGCAACATGAGCCCAGACTGAAGAGAGAACAATAAAGAATGGCCTTCTGTATCAGCTTGTCTTTCTGTAATTACAACAATCACTTTTAAGAACTGTCTGGATATTAAAGTGGTATAACTAAAATCAATCTAATTATCCATGGTGAAGATTCCTTCCATCAATTTCCATTATAGAGGAAACAAAATTGGCCATTACTTACCACTTCAATATTAATGCTGGCTGTAGCCCCACTGAGAGGTACTTAGATGCACACCATTTGTTAGAAACCTGAAAGTGATTCTTTTGACTATTACCACACATAGCCAGAAAGAAGAGACAGAGAGAAATTGCTAATTTATTATTTTTTCTTTCAACAAATAAGTACTGGACTAAGCCCTCTGACTATAAACATGTATAAGATATTTCTTTATCCAAGGAACTTAAAACCCATAAGTAGATATTAATGAAACAATGTGGTAAAAGCAATGGTAGGGAGATTTCACACTGTATAAAGTCAAATGACTAGCCAAGTTAGAATGTTTATAAAAGATAGCCAAAGAGATGTTACCCAAAGACACAAGCTGAGCTGATTGTTGGAAGGAGATGAGGGGAAGAACACAGAATACCTGCTAACAGGAAGAGTACTGATCAAAAATATGAGGAGAATATGGAGCCACAAAAATTTGCATTCTAAAGCACAGCAAACCAGGCACACACTGTCAGGCAAAAGAGAGTGAGGCAATGAGGGGTGCTTTGTGTTCCTTTTCTTTTTTTGTTTGTTTTTTGTTTTGGTACAGGGGGTTAGACCTAGGGGTGCCTAATCACTGAGCCACATCTTCCACCCTTTTTAAATTTTATTTAGAGACAGGGTCCTGCTAAGTTGCTGAGTCTGGCTTTGAACTCATGATCCTCCTGCCTCAGCCTCCCAAACTGCTGGGATTATAGGCATGCACCACCGTGCCCAGCCTTAGTGTTCCATTTTAACTAAATAAATTTTGCCTAACAGGAGAAAAGAGAGTCCAAATGTGCACAATCTCAGGAGTGCCATTGTGTGATTTGTGCACTGGATGGTCCCCACTGCCTTCCAGAACCATTTTCCACCCTTCCAATTCATTGCTCTGCTGAGAAGACTGATACATTAGATTAAATCAAGGGTGTATTAGTCAGATTTTTATCGCTGAGACAAAGTACCTGAGAAAAACAACTAAAAGGAGGAAAGATTTATTTTGGCTCATGGTTTCAGTGGTTTAGTTCACAGCTGACTGACTCCATGGCAGAATGTCATGACAGAAGGGCATAGTAGAGGAAAGCTGTTCACCTCCTAGAAAACAGAAAACAGAGGAAGGGGCTGGAAACAAGATATAGTCCCCAACAGAATGTCCCCAAGGACCCACACCCTTCAACTAGGTCCCACCCCCTACAGTTTCCACCACTTTCCAATAGTCCTTTCAAATTAAAAAATGTGTCAGGAGCCTAATCAATAAGTAAGCTCTCATGATCCAGTCATTGCTACACTGGGGAAGAAGCCTTCAGCATATGAGGGACATTCCAGATCCCAACCATAACAAAGGGGTTCTCTTGAATTTTGATTTCCAGTGTGTGTTCACCAATAGAGCCAGGCAGGAGATAACACACTAGTGCTAGTACTGGCTTCCTCCCTGCAAGGACACATTGAGCTGAAGTGTTCTTAACTGACCCAAATTCTTTTGCTTCTTTCCAAGTACCCAGTTTTGTTTATTTTTTCCATTTTCTGGTAACCATTCTCTTACCTCATCCCATAGATCTCAAAGATGGTGATAGCTTGGTCAGATTATTACACTGTATGTTGTCGACCAAACTTGTGGAAATTGTCCCTTTGTAAATAAAGCTTCCTTGAATTATGCTATTTTGAAAATGCCCATTCTTTCCTGTTGGGATTAGCTGATGCTTTGCATTTGCATAAACCAATCTGAAGGCTTTAATAGGAGTTGGAGAGCAGTTTCAAAACAAGAGAGCTGGGCAATCAGCGGCCACCATCTTGGAGAGCTGAAGTATCCACCGCCACTCTCCGACAGATTGCAACAACAAAACAGGTGTGTGTCACTCAGCTCAGCCCCCATACATAGGGGGATTTCACATAAAATCTCTCCTAGGCTTTCCGGGGGAGGGAGTATCAGAGTGAGCCTGCATAAAGACTAAGGGAAAACTAGAGGCACCTGACCTTCAACCCCCCCTCCCATCAGCAGCCAAAACAAAACCTGTCTAGCCAGCGCTGGGGGAGGGGCAAGCAGAAAAAATCAAAACCATAGAGTGCCAGGGATCCCAAAAGCCAACTGTGTGACCCCGGAGATCCAGGCTGTCTGATTTGCGCGGCCTGCCCCTCGGCTACAGAAGGCATGGCGCCGCAGAGAAGGGATTAACTAGCAAGCAGGGAGATAAGTGGCTGCGACAGGGTGGAATCCCGCCAGCCAAGCCCGCACTGACCCCCGGGCTGAGTTCAGGATTTCAGACGGGGAAGGAAGCGGTACAGTCCCATCCCCCACAAGGGACACTCCACTAAGTTCTATCCCCCACAAGGGAAACAAAACAATAGAGTGCCGGGGTTCCCAATAGCCACCCTCCACACCCAACAAACTGCAGGCCCAGAGTACAGTTTGAACTGCCGAGAACCATCACTCAGGGGAAATCTGGTCTAGCAGGAGAAACCAAGACTAGCAGGAGAAACCAGGGGACTAGAGGCAAGGCCCTCGTGACTGGGTGGCTGGAAACTGCAGACCCGCCGGCGACAGTTCACCAACTGCCCGCGTAACTGGGCGGTAGGAGAATGCCTGCCCGCTGGCGACTGATCACCTGCCCGTGGCGTGTGATACTGGGCGGCTGGAGACTGCCCGCCTGCCACGACGGGAAGCTGAAACCAAACAGAGACAGTCCAGTCACACCCCCCCATTAGGACACCACGGCAAGGAGACTGGGGCCCGTCATAGCAGAGTACTGTCGTCACTGGAGCTTGAACGTGGGAATTCCTTCCCAGCGGAATCCATGTTAGCAGGCATAGTTTAACAACACAAAGGAGAGACATCAGAGTAATACAGAAACAAAACAAATCTATAGAAGAGAGCAGAAACACGACAATCAAATAGAGCTGGAAAGTAACGTGGACAACATGAGAAAACAAGGGAAAAAAGGATTACAAACAATGCAAGACAACTTAATTCTACAGGAGGACATAGAAACATCAGAAGCAGGGATAGGGAAAGAACTCAAGGCATACCTAACTCGAATGGAAAGGAATATTAGAGAAGACATGAGACAGCTAGCCCAAGAAATAAAAGTATATTTTGAAAATGAATTAAACAAACAAATTCAAATGGCAAAGAACAAGCTCTACCAGGAGATAGAGATCTTAAAAAAAATCAAACAATAATCCTAGAATTGCAGGAAACTATAAACCAAATTAAAAACTCAAATGAGAATATTACAAATAGACTTGATCAAGTAGAAGTCAGAACATCAGATAATGAAGACAAGGTTTATCAACTTGAAAAGAATATAGTCAACACAGAAAAGATGCTTAAATCCCACGAGCAATCTATTCAAGAGATATGGGATGTCATAAATAAACCAAATTTGAGAGTCATAGGGATAGAAGAAGGCACAGAGATTCAAACCAAAGGAATGGACAGCATATTAAATGAAATAATTCTAGAAAACTTCCCAGAGATGAAAGATGGAATGGATTGCCAAATCCTGGAAGCCTACAGGACCCCAAACATTCAAAACCATAATAGACCAACTCCAAGACATATAATTATGAAGATAGCCAACGTACAGAACAAGGAGAGAATATTAAAAGCTACGAGAGAAAAGAGGCAGATTACATTCAGGGGTAAACCAATTAGGTTAACGACCGATTTCTCATCACAGACTTTGAAAGCGAGAAGATCCTGGAACAATGTATTTCAAACGCTGAAAAATAATGGATTCCAACCAAGAATACTGTATCCAGCAAAATTGAGCTTCAAATTTGACAATGAAATTAAAATCTTTCACGATAGACAAAAGCTAAAAGAATTCGCAGCAAGAAAACCAGCTCTGCAAAGCATTTTGAGCAAAACACTACAAGAAGAGGAATTGAAAAATAGTGCCCAAAACTAACAGCAGGAGGTATCTCAGTAAAGGGGGAGGAAAATAACCAAAAAGTAAAACTAGCCAAACTAAAATAAATAAATAAAGAAGCATGACTGGAAGTACAAATCATATCTCAATTGTAACCTTAAATGTTAATGGCCTAAACTCACCAATCAAGAGACATAGGCTAGTAACCTGGATCAAAAAAACAAATCCAACAATATGCTGCCTTCAGGAGACTCATATGATAGGAAAAGACATACACAGGCTGAAGGTAAAAGGTTGGGAAAAATCATACCACTCACATGGCCCTCGGAAGCAAGCAGGAGTGGCCATACTCATATCGAATAAAATCAACTTCAAACCTAAGTTAATCAAGAAGGACACTATATACTGTTAAAAGGAACCATCCACCAACAAGACATAACAATCATCAATTTGTATGCACCAAACAATGGAGCTGCAACGTTCATAAAACAAACTCTCCTCAAGTTCAAGAGTCAAATAGACCACAACACAATAATTATGGGCGACTTCAACACACCGCTCTCACCATTAGACAGATCCTCTAGACAAAAACTGAATAAAGAAACTATAGAACTCAACAGCACAATCAATAACCTAGACTTAACCGACATATATAGAATATATCAACCATCATCAAGTGGATACACGTTCTTCTCAGCAGCACATGGATCCTACTCAAAGATAGACCATATATTATGCCATAAGGCAACTCTTAGTAAATATAAAGGCGTGGAGATAATACCATGCACCATATCTGATCATAATGGAATGAAATTGGAAATCAATGATAAAAGAAGGAAGGAAAAATCCTACATCACATGGAAAATGAACAATATGTTATTGAATGATCAATGGGTTATAGAAGACATAAAGGAGTAGATGAAAAAATTCTTAGAGTCAAATGATAATACAGACACAACATACCAGAATCTATGGGACACAATGAAAGCAGTTTTAAGAGGGAAATTCATTTCTTGGAGTTCTTACCTCAAAAAAAAAAAAAAAAAGAAAAAACCAACAAATAAATGAACTCACACAACACCTCAAAAACCTAGAAAAGGAAGAGCAAAACAACAGCAAATGTAGTAGAAGACAAGAAATAATTAAAATTAGAGCACAAATCAACGAAATTGAAACAAAAGAAACCATTGAAAAAATTGATAAAACTAAAAGTTGGTTCTTTGAAAAAATAAATAAGATAGACAAGCCCTTAGCCATGCTAACGAAAAGAAGAAGAGAGAGAACTCAAATTACTAACATGCGGGATGAAAAAGGCAATATCACAACAGACACTACAGAAATACAGAAGATAATTAGAGAGTTTTTGAAACCCTATATTCCAATAAGATAGAAGATAGTGAAGATATCGATAAATTTCTTAAGGCATATGATTTGCCCATATTGAGACAGGAAGACACACACAATTTAAACAGACCAATAACAAAGGAAAAATAGAAGAAGCCATCAAAAGACTACCAACCAAGAAAAGCCCTGGACCTGATGGGTATACAGCGGAGTTCTACAAAACCTTCAAAGAAGAATTAATACCAATACTTTTCAAGCTATTTCAAGAAATAGAAAAAGAAGGAGCTCTTCCAAATTCATTCTATGAGGCCAACATCACTTTGATCCCAAAACCAGACAAAGATACTTCAAAGAAAGAAAACTACAGACCAATATCTCTAATGAACTTGGATGCAAAAATTCTCAATAAAATTCTGGCAAATTGAATACAAAAACATATCAGAAAACTTGTGCACCATGATCAAGTAGGATTCATTCCTGGGATGCAAGGCTGGTTCAATATATGGAAATCAATAAATGCTATTCACCACATCAATAGACTTAAAGACAAGAACCATATGATCATCTCGATGGATGCAGAAAAAGCATTTGACAAAGTACAGCATCCCTTTATGTTCAAAACACTAGAAAAACTAGGGATAACAGGAACTTACCTCAACATTGTAAAAGCTATATATGCTAAACCTATATAAGCGTCATCCTAAATGGAGAAAAACTGAGGGCATTCCCTCTAAAATCTGGAACAAGACAGGGATGCCCTCTATCACCACTTCTATTCAATTTAGTTCTCGAAGTACTAGCCAGAGCAATTAGACAGACAAAAGAATTTAAAGGCATAAAAATAGGAAAAGAAGAAATTAAATTATCGCTATTTGCGGATGACATGATAATATACTTAACAGACCCAAAAGGGTCTACAAAGAAGCTGCTAGAGTTAATAAATGAATTCAGCAAAGTAGCAGGTTATAAAATCAACATGCATAAATCAAAGGCATTCCTGTATATCAGCAACAAAACCTCTGAAATGGAAATAAGGAAAACCACTCCATTCACAATATCCTCAAAGAAAATAAGATACTTGGGAATCAACCTAACAAAAGAGGTGAAAGATCTATACAATGAAAACTACAGAACCCTAAAGAGAGAGATAGAAGAAGATCTCAGAAGATGGAAAAATGTACCCTGTTCATGGATAGGCAGAACTAACATCATCAAAATGGCGATATTACCCAAAGTTCTCTACAGGTTTAATGCGATGCCAATCAAAATCCCAACGGCATTTCTTGTAGAAATAGACAAAGCAATCATGAAATTCATATGGAAAAACAAAAGACCCAGAATAGCAAAAGCAATTCTAAGCAGGAAGTGTGAATCTGGAGGTATAGCAATACCAGAGGTCAAACTGTACTACAAAGGAATAGTAACAAAAACAGCATGGTACTGGTACCAAAACAGGCAGGTGGACCAATGGTACACAATAGAGGACACAGAGACTAATCCACAAAGTTACAACTATCTTATATTTGATAAAGGGGCTAAAAGCATGCAATGGAGGAAGGATAGCATCTTCAACAAATGGTGCTGGGAAAATTGGAAATCCATATGCAACAAAATGAAATTGAACCCCTTTCTCTCGCCATCCACAAAAATTAACTCAAAATGGATCAAGGAGCTAGATATCTAATCAGAGACACTGCGTCTGATAGAAGAAAAAGTTGGCTCCGATCTATATATTGTGGGGTCGTGCTCCAAATTCCTTAATAGGACACCCATAGCACAAGAGTTAATAACAAGAATCAACAAATGGAACTTACTTAAACTAAAAAAGTTTTTTCTCAGCAAGAGAAACAATAAAAGAGGTAAATAGAGAGCCTACATCCTGGGAACAAATTTTTACCCCCCACACCTCAGATAGAGCCCTCATATCCAGAATGTACAAAGAACTCAAAAAATTAAACAATAAGATAACAAATAACCCAATCAACAAATGGGCCAAGGACCTGAACAGACACTTCTCAGAGGAGGACATACAATCAATCAACAAGTACATGAAAAAATGCTCACCATCTCTAGCAATCAGAGAAATGCAAATCAAAACCACCCTAAGATACTATCTCACTCCAGTAAGATTGGCAGCCATTATGAAGTCAAACAACAATAAGTGTTGGCGGGGATGTGGGGAAAAGGGTACTCTTGTACACTGCTGGTGGGACTGCAAACTGGTGTGGCCAATTTGGAAAGCAGTATGGAGATTCCTGGGAAAGCTGGGAATGGATCCACCATTTGACCCAGCTATCGCCCTTCTCGGACTATTCCCTGAGGACCTTAAAAGAGCGCACTATAGGGATACGGCTGCATCAATGATTATAGCGGCACAATTCACAATAGCTAGACTGTGGAACCAACCTAGATGCCCCTCAATAGATGAATGGATAAAAAAAAATGTGGCATCTATACACAATGGAGTATTATGCAGCACTAAGAAATGACAAAATCATAGAATTTGCAGGGAAATTGATGGCATTAGAGCAGATTATGCTAAGCGAAGCTAGCCAAGCCCTAAAAAACAAATGCCAAATGTCTGCTTTGATATAAAGAGAGCAACTAAGGACAGAACAGGAAGGAAGAGCATGAGGAAAAGACTACAGTAAACAAAGACGAATGGGGGGAGAGAAAGGGAGAGAGAAGGGAAAGCATATGGAAATGGTAGGAGACCTTCAATGATACATAAAATTATAAGAGGTTATGAGGGGCAAGGGGGAGGGAAAAAAAGGGAGAGAATTGAACAACAGCAGAGGAGGTAGAGAGGGAAGATGGGAGGGGAGGGGAGGGGAGGGGGGATAGTAGGGGATAGGAAAGGTAGCAGAATACAACAGTCACTAATATGCCATTATGTAAAAATGTGAATATGTAACAGATGTGATTCTGCAATCTGTATTTGGGGTGAAAATGGGAGTTCAAAACCCAATTTGAGTCAAATGTATGAAAGATGATATATCATGAGCTATGTAATGTTTTAAATAATCAATAAAAAAAAAAAAAAAAACAAGAGAGCTAGGATGTGCCACCTCTAAGGCGGTGTGAAGTCCTCAACTACCTCAATGACTACTAAAACAGAAATGTTAAAATCAAGTGAGAAGGACTGGGGTTGTGGCTCAGTGGCAAAGTGCTTGTCTTGCAGATGTGATTACTGGGTTCCATCTTCAGCACCACATAAAAATAAATAAAGATATTGTGTCCATGTATAAATAAAAAAATTTAAAAAATGATGTGAGAAATGCTTGGGGGATTTTGAGATGAAATTAGATTTTTTGCTTCACAAATTGTTTCTAGGTTTTTGTCTAGCAAATTTGAAGAATAAATTCCAGGGACAATAACCAAGGGGGAGAATAAATGGGCTAGGATTTATTTGAGAAAAGAACTCTCCCAATGTAGGAGAGCACCTGATAGAGGGAAAAATCCATTTTGCTATGTTAGCCTAAGGGCTTATATGTTTGTTTGTTTGTTTGTTTGTTTGTTTGTTTTGGCTGAGAGGGGAGCAATGGTATGAGCATTTATCCAAATATATGTTAACCAGGCACTGAGAAAGTACTAAAGTCAATGGCTGCATCCTTCAGGATTCTTCCCCACCTTCTAGTTCCCCAGAACTCTGGGACAAAGGGGTTGGCTGGAATGTTCTCACAGATAAGCCTCATGATTCTTATATATAAAAAAAAGCCTTGATGGAGCCCATTAATGTTTCTAGTGGCTAGACAGGTATGGTCTTTGCATTTGAACAAAACCTTGTGATTGGCACCCAGTACCCTGATTTCCTGAGCATCAACTATTCTTATTTAAAGTCAGTTGAATATGCTAATTGATTGGGGAGGAAGGGAAAGTGGTGAAGGTGGTCCTGCACCCACTGTCTGACAGGGTCACAGCTTGAGGCATGCTGGCAGGGCACCATCTGGAAACCGGATCCATTAGGAATGTTAAGTGTTTTGTTTATGATACTCAGGATATGGATAACAGGGCATATGTCAATCAATAATAAAAGAAGTATTGCCTGAGGCTGCAGGAAAATTCCCAGAATGAGACTAAGGATACAATTGAGACATGCCATGAATTACATTTCAATATCTCTCAGGATACAAACAATGGTGTTATTCCTCAAGCCTGAACAACAAGAAATATTTATCTTTATCCCATGGTTAACAATTTACACTAGCCTCCCAACCCCATCCTAAAGCCACAACCTGTACAACAGCCTAGCTACAGAAAAACAATTGCTGTGCCAACAGTACAAGGACCACCGTATGTAGCTTATGGTAACCCCCTGAGGACAAGAAGCTAATAAAAATATATTCCTCCAACCAAAAGACCCTCCTTTGCTTTACACAGAAACTTATGATGAAAATGGAAAACACATAGTTAATATAAATGACAAATGAGTTGAGGTGTTCAGCCATTTAGTTAAAGATTACAAAGACAGAAGAATTGATGTACTTTGACCAAGGATCAAGGAAGTTCTTTAAGAAAGCAGTTGAATAGGTCATATGAAAAAAAGGAAATTACTTTGTAAATTAAAAATAAAATAATGTAAAATTAATAGATATATTTTAGAGGCACTTCAGAGTAATAGGCTTTTAAATAATAGACTTTCACTACTTTAACTGTGTTTTACTGGGATTTTAGTTTAGAAGTAAGAAAGCTTACCAATAATCATAAGTATGGTTTAAAGTTAAAGGTTAATGAAATAATAATAGGTATGCTTTAAAGTTAGAAGTGAATAATAGGTCAGGAGACATGTAGTCTAGTTGCGTCGTCGCCTAGCACCTAGTGATTGAGGTGAAAACGTAAAAGCTTAATCATGATTGGCTAAGGTTACAGAAAAATATTTTGAACAATGTACTCAATATCTTAGGTAATCAATGTATGTCAGAAAAGATTGTAAATTTTGAAAATTATGTAAATCAAAAAAAGTTTCGGGCTTTGAAGCTATCCATTAACTACCTGAAAAAACACCTGTAAAAAAAAGGTATAAAAATAAAGTTCCCTCCAGAGGCAGCAGAGATTTCTTCTGGAGGCTGCTCATAACTTGTAACCTGTCATCCCGACTCTTCTTCTTTTGCCAATGCCACTCCTCCTTCAGGACCACCCTGGACCCTCACTCCCCCTGAACAATGTACTCAATATCTTAGGTAATCAATGTATTACAGGGAAAATCAAGGATTATTATCAGCTTTCTAACTTTCAAGCATTCAACTTAAGAGAATAGAAAGATGGTAGGGGTACTAGTGAGGGCTACTGTTGAAGGAGGATTTTCTGGGAAAAGGTAAGTTTATTTGTCCATATGTTGATTTTGAGGTGTCTAGATCTGTTGGACATAAGAAAATAGAAGTCAGAATGCACAGGAATACTTTTGAAGGTGTCAGCATAGCTGCAGGTGATGTGTAAACCTTGAACTGGGAATAGTGATCCCAGAGATGATCTCTGGGAAGCTCCAACATTTAAGAAAATATTTCTCAGGGTGGAAGAGCATAGACCTGTAATCATAGCAACTCCTTAGGTGTTACCTAAAGATCAGTCCTTGTCCCTAGTGCCAATCCAATAATGAGGACATAGTTTTGGAGAAAAGGGAAAAAGAAGATTTATTGCTTTGCCAGCAAAGGAGAAATGCAGGAAACTCCTGTCCCAGTGTAATAGGGGTTCACTTGATGCTTTGAGTACATCCCTTGTGGCTTTGAAACGTATATTTTGTTTTCTTTTTTCCCAATCTTTTTTTCCCCTAAACTTCTACTCTCTGATCTTCTTTTCTCTGATTTTATCCACCCTAATCTCATTTTCTCTGAATCACTTCTATAAAAGTCCCCTATTCCTGTGGATGGGCAGAATTCCAGCCTCTGGGAAGGGAGGCTCCTGTGTTTCTCTTTTGCTAGCAAAGCAATAAACCTTCTTTTTCTCTTTTTCTCAAAATCATGTCTTTGTTATTGGATTGGCATGGGGACAAGTAACAAATTTTTGGCAACACCAGAGGCTGTGATTCTGCTTTTCAGCAGGAACAGGGGGCTTTTAAATAGGTGGTAAAAAGGCTACATTCCAAATATTCTCTGCCTGAGTTGTAATTCACCTGTTAATTTGGGAGATAGTCATTTCAGAACTCTTCTGTTGCCATCCCCAGTGTCTGAATTATTTCATTCCTGTGGTGCAAGGATGTTCAAGGACAGATACCTCTGTCTAGGATGGGGAAGAAAGGTAATCCTGTTTTTGTGAGATTAAGGAGGGGAGAGATTAAGGAGAATCAGGGAAAGAGGAAGAGAAAGAAACATGTCTATTTTAAAAATAAGTGGCAGTGTCAGAGCAACAAAGGCTATATTCAAAACAAAAAGTGGACCACTGTTACATTTACCCACTGTCAATTTCTACATTCTATTTTTATTGAAAAATGAATGATGATACCTCCAAGCCGCTTCCTGGTGAAAGATGACAAGTTGGGAAAAGTATCCCAAAGTCCTTGTTTTCTATCAGGTGGGGTATGGAGAGTTAAGGGTTTTCAACATGAGAGTAGTTCAGAGGTATACAGTGGCAGCTGGCAGGTCATAAATAGAGCAGAGATAATGCTAAGACAATAATAAGCAAGAAAGGAAAGCATTACTTTTTTGTAAACAATTACCACAAAAGTGATTATTATTTCAGCCAGTCTCTGAAGCCCATGAAAACAGTAACTTTTAATGATATCAGTGAAAAACAAATCAAGTTTATCTTTGTAGAAGTTTAGGAAGATTTGACGCTCTAGAAGATCAGGCTTAAATTGATTCAAGACAAGCTTGTGACTCTAGAGTTCTTTGTGATAATTATTAGGCACTCTCACATAAGAAACTTTCCTTTATAGCCTCCAGTTTTACTTACTTTGGGTAGGGCTGATACAAGTACACATCTTAAGTTACATTTAAAAAAAATGTCTTTCATTTTAAATATTCATATAGAACTGTGCTTTAGCTTTACTCTCCTGCCAGGTGTTTAAGACCAAGTTGGTCAAAACTGCTCCTGCTCCTATCTACTCTTAAGAGTCAGCCGAGATTCCTCAGAGACCACTCTTGGGAACTTCTGTGCAGCGTCTTGTCTTGATTCCTTTAGCTTTCCTCTACCAGTGGTGTCATCTTCCAGAAGGAGTCAGGATCTTACTGACTATCCCTGGCTTCGCTTGGAAGCATCAGGGACATTTACCTCTCCAATGACCCTCTTCTTTGCATAATGTGCACTGGTTGGCTTTCTGTTTTCTGGAGTCCTCTCTATCTCCCTGATTGGCAGATCTGGTAACTCACCAGATTTGCAGGACCCAGTAGGTGTCCTGTCATTCTCTGGGTTCTGGCTGATCTTAGAGGGCAAGGGCCAAAATGTTGACTGCTTTTTCCCTGGTCCTTTTACTTCCTTTACTTTAATCTCCAAGTTTTTTTATTTCAAACATACAGCAGGCCAGTTTCCTCTGCCTTGCTGTTGAAATAATAAGTTTTAACTTCCATGTATATAATACTAGAGTTACCCTTTCCATTTAATTGGAGTATGGGAAGACAGCCTTATATCCTGTCTGTCCTGTTGGTGATGGCTTATTATCTCAAATTAATTCAGGTTGTTTTATTAGGAGCAGTACCTCTGCAGAACATTAACAGTCAACAATTATAAAGTTTACAAGGAAAATACAAAATAAAATTAACTGAGCAAAAACGTAATCAATTTATGTAATAGCTATAAACCAAGAAAATGATTTTTATAACATTAAACCTTACTTAGTCATGTATTATGTCCTCTGTTTGTTTTGAGATCACAGTAATCTTTACAACAAAAATATATTTTGAACATAACTTTAAATGAGCTTAAGTGTAGCCTATTTGGAGTCATTCTAAAAGGTATTAAGGTGAGAGGCAGAGCCTTAGCTTACGTAAGGCAGCCTCTTGACAAATAATACAATACAATAGTACATCTGAAACATGAATCAAACTAAGACTTTTAACTTTTAAAAGAGCCTTAACTTTCTTTTTGTGAGAAAACATAGCAAAATGCTCCCATGTTTTATAATATCACCTTTAAACAGATCAGGCTCTCCTTATTACCTTCCAAAAATACATATAAATTCCTATTTTAGTATAAATAATAACACAAAACTGTTTATGTAACTTATTCACAACAGGTTACCTTTTATGGTTATAAAACCTTAAATAACATAAATAAATATCAAGCAGATTTGTTATTTCTATATAAATCTGAAGGATGCTATTGCTACAGCTAATTTTAGTTTGGAGAACACCAACTTGGTAAAGTGCTCTTTCCAAAGCTTTACATTTAACTACATTTAACTTTTAAAGTACAATTTAGAATCTGGTATATAGTAACAATAATAACAGGTCTGCATGGGTTAGCATACTAGCAAAAACCAAAGAATAGCCCTAAATCACTTATGTATTTAGGAAATAGAGTTAATGATCAGAAATAGTCTTAGTCAAAGCAAAGAAACATAAGAAAGGTCTTCAAATCAGAGTGTAGCCCTTCTATGTCAGATACAATGTATAAAAGACAGTACTTATTGGTTATCTTGCTGTTAAACTTACATAAAATTTCATTTTATAAACTTCTACATAACACTTAGACAAGGCTTAGATAGGTGTAGTTCTCAGATGGATACATATACTTAGACACATATATTTAGGGTGTCAACTATATTGTCATAACCTAAAATGACAGTTTTTTATTTAACCAGTTACAAAATAATTATTTAAAAGACTTTAAAACAGGTACAAACCCTAATTGCTTTAATACTTATTTTCCCTAAGTAATAAAACCTAAAGGATGCAAGAAAATTATCTTGAAAGATAAAAGCAGATCAATGTTTCAGACTTTGCTTCATAATCAGTACATTAAAATTTGAATACTGTTGACTGTGCTAATTACAGTCAATTTAATCACATTCCTAGTTTTTTTTTTTTTTTGAGATTTACCTTTCACAAACCCTCTGCAACATACTCAGTCATTCTACAACTTGTTTATATTTATGTTTATGTCTATGTTTGTTTACATTCTTAGTTTTGTCCTCTTTCATCTTGGACTTTAGCACAAGAATAGTTCTTTACCAAAGTATTTCTTCAGTCAGAAACATTTTCTTTACCTTTGAGAAACCAGCCTCTACCTCAGAGCAAAGCCTGTCCATGGAAGAGGGCATGATCCTTGTCCTTGGAAAAATCCACAGAGCACTCCTAGGCACATACCCACCCTGCTGAGTTGTTTATCTACAAAAACCAGGAGAGATCTGTGGCGCCAGGTGTGGACCCATAGCAACCCCCTAGCAACCACCAATCAGCATGAGACAGGGAAAATACCTGGGATGTCAGATGATCCCCCAGTAGTTTATGGTGGTTGATAACATATTGGGAAACCATGTAGTTCAGCACGTACTACCCTCGTGGCTTAAACCAATCAGTTCAAGCCAATCCCCCTCTTGTACTAACCAATCACCCCTACCCAACTTATTCCAGCCAGTGAATGTGCTAATCATGTTTTAGAGTTGTTTTATGATTTTCCCGCGGTGTGTGATGATTTGCTAAGACATGCCATGATGTATGTGAAGTCCGTACCTTCCCCAAAGAGTGTATAAAACTGCTGCAAACCCTAGGCTCGGGGCCTCTCAGTGTCACCAGTTGCTGTGCGTGCGGAGGATCGAGCTAGCTCCAATAAATACCTCTTTGCTGCTTACATAGATCTTGGTCTCTGGGGGTCTTTTGGGGGTCCCAAACTTGAGCATAACACCTTCTAATTTTCCATACTAAAATGTATTTATACCTATAACTTTATTTTCTCTCTTTTCTAATTTCAGACATTTTCTTAAATTCATATTCTGAAACCATTCTTATCAATGTCATCTGTGCATTAATTTACACAACATATTTCATCCCAGGAGGGGGATCAGACATTGGCATATATTCTCCCAGGTGATATTCAAGGGGTAGGAATATTTTTTAATCTGACCTATTTCCTTATCACTGTCACAATGCCATCAATATTAAGTGAGTTTCCCACCACTATCAGTTGTACCCAGATACTCCTTCTGGTCCTTTTTTTTATACTAAGCATATTGATATTTGATGGAGGGGTCACTTTCCATTCTTTTCTTTAGGCTCTCTTAAAGATCCTTTGCAGAGGCTGCCAAAAAACAGGTTGGCCTTAGTTTCTGGGTGTTGTTGTTTGCTTGTTTGTTCGTTTGTTTTTATCTTTTCCTTTCTAGGTACACTTGTTACCCTGCCAGTATCCTTATACACTTAATTTTATGGGATATTATTATAACAAAAATTGCTCTACCCCATGACAGATATCTGTTGTCCAAATAGTGTGTGCAGTTAGGATCTTAAAAGGGGAGACTATTTCTGTCCCCAGATCTTAGATTAACAGTGCTAGAACCTACTGCCACAACCTTTGTGGCCAGCAGCCTATACCCCCATGGGAAAAGGGGGCTGACAGGCAGGGCAGAGGTCAGGTTCTCTTTGCCATTTTTTTTTTTTTTTAATAGCTCAGGCATCTTTCCGAGATGTTTTTTTTCCTCACCCTGGGTTGTTGTCCTTGACCCACAGTAAGATAATCTGCAATCTGCGCCTGCCTGGGGCCAACTGAGAAGCAGTGCTGGGAGTGCCAGCATTGGGTTTAAAGGATTTAACTCTTTTTAACCCTTTCTTCTGGTGCCCTGTTATCCTTGTATACCAGACAGTGCCTTTTTTGCCTACTCAGCTTAGTTTCTGACTGTTCAAACTCCTTATCATGCAACTGCACAAATGCCTGTACGTACAAAATCTTTTCTACATACTTTACCTCTGACCGAAAACTCCAATTGCAAGATTGCATAAAAATCCAGAAAAGCCATTCAAAGGCCAGAATGGGATCCTGTAAAACACCTTTTTCTTAGACAGGTTTATATCTATAGGAGGCCCAGTTAGCCAAGATCTTTCTTCCCAAGGAACTACCAGTATGATCAATGTAACAGGGCCCATATCTTAAAGGGACACAAAAAACAGAGACAGACAAGAGAGAATCACCAAAATCATGGCTGACAGATGGGAACATTTAAGACAGACAGACCTGCCTGCACATCCAAATTTCTTTTACTTACTTTACCTGTAACAGGCCAATGCCAACTGCAAGATTGTATAATAATTCAGAAAGCTAATCAAAAGCCAGATAATTATAGTAAAACATCATCTTAGATTGGCTTACACCTATAGGTGGTCCTTTCTCCAACTTACTTTATCTCTGACAGACCAACTTCAATTATAAGCTTGTACAAAATCAAAACACAGGGACAATCAGAGAGGGTCCCCAAAACCATTGTTGACAGGCCAGTTAAGATCTTCCCCAAGAGACTACCTATAGGATCAAAGTGATATTGCCCATGTCTTAAAAGGGGCAGTAAACAGATACAGACAAAAATACAGGGAAATTCCAAACTCAAGGCCAACAAACAAAAGAAAACCTAGAACAGACCAGAAGGGAGTAAATATCTTGAGATTCTCAAGTCCCACTTAATCATGACTCCTATACCAGTGGTGCCACAGATGTCCCCACAAAGAGAGACCAGATGTTTCCATAAATAGGAACCAATGTGTGGAATTAAGGGTCTCTGCATTTACACTGGGGAATTTACCAGATGGCCAAGGGTGTCACGACTTCTAACAGTTTCATTTTTCTCAAAGTGTACCATGATGGAGCAATCTGTACCATTTCATGGAGAGAAAGTGAGAGTTCCCCAAAGCAAAAGAGCTTTGACAGCTGTTGGGAAGGTCCCTCACTCCCCCTTTACTTACAGGAACCGCTCCTCCAGTTCACCCAGAGGCAAACTCACCTGTCTCCTAACTTTCCTGCAGTTGCCTCTCAACAAGTTCAGCAGCCACCTTGCACCCTCAGCATGGAAGTGTGGTTTCTTGGAGAGCCAGACCTGCCCAGGAAAGCTGGAGTGGGGACTGCTCGTGGGTTCCATATGGTTTGCCAAATTTGCTACTGAAAGTTCAGTCCATGTCCCCAATGCCAATCCAATAATGAGAACATGGTTTTGAGAAAAAGGAAAAAGAAAGTTTGTTGCTTTGTTAGCAAAAGAGAAACACAAGGGACTTGTGTCTCAGCAGCTGGGATTCTGCCCATGAGCTGAAATAGGGGGCTTTTAAAGAGGTGCTTCAAAGGCTTTATTCCACATGTTCTCTGTCTGAGTTGTAATTCACTCATTGATTTGGGAGATAGTAATTTCTGAGCTCTTCTGTTGCCATCCCCAAAGCCTTTGTTCCCATGGTGCAAGGATGCTCAAGGACAGTAACTCTATCTAGGATGGGCAATAAAGGTAATCCTGTTTTCCTGAGATTAGGGAGGGAGAGAGATTAAGAAGAAGTAGGAAGAGAAGAGAAAAAATATGACCATTTAAAAAATAAGTCACTGGGACTGTGGTTAGTGGCTTGTGGTACAGGGCTCACCTTGCACGTGCTAGCCCCTAGGTTCAATCCTTAGCACCACATTAAAGAAAAACAAAAAGAATGAATGGAATAAAGGTATCATGTCTAACTACAACTAAAAAATAAATATTAAAAAAAAAATAAGCCACAGCTGGGGTTGTGCTCATAGTAGAGTACTTGTCTAGCATGTGTAGGTTCTGGGTTTGATTCTCAGCACTGCATATAAATAAATAAATTAAAGGTCTATTGACAACTAAAAGATATTAAAAAATAAATCACAGTGGCAGAACAGCAAGGGCTATATTCAAAGCTTAAAGTGGACCACTGTTACATAGGTAGGAGGCAGAAGGAGGAGGATCACAAGTTCCAACTCAGGCAAATTAAATTAGCAAGACCGCATCTCAGTATTTTCAAAAAAGTTCTTAAAAGGAGTAAAGTGAAGTGTAGCTCAAAAGGCCCACATTCAACCCCTAACTCCATAAAAAATAAATAAAAAGTTATTTTTTTCAAATTCTAATGCTTGCAAGTTTCACTCATAACATGTATTAATATACACCATCAATGCCCCTAGTTTAGCTCCTCTAATTCAACAGGTAATATGATGGGTTCAGAGATTGGGTGTTCTAGACATATATTCCAACTGATTCTGGTTTTAGTTTGCAGACTACACCTAGAGAAATACTAATTTAAGGATGGAGCAAGGAATACATTTTCACAAAAATATGGAATATCTAGAATATATAAAGAGTTTTGAAAACTCAGCATAACAAAAAATGACCCAATTTTCAAAATGGGCAAAGGGCTTCAATAGACATTCTTCAAAAAATAAGATACATAATGACAAGGTCAATAAAATTGAAAGTAGATGGTCAATATCAATATCTCATTGGGGAAATACAAATCAAAACTACAAGGAAAATACCATTCCACATGCATTGAGATGATTACTATTAAAACCACTGAAAACAATAAAGTGTTGGCAAGTTTGTAAAGAAATAGAAAGTTTTATACAGTGTTATTGGGAATGTAGCAAGGTAGAGCTGCTGTTGAACATACTGTGAAGGTTTCTTAGAAAACTAAAATTACCATATAATCCATAAATTCCACTTCTGTGTATACATCCCAAAGAATGACAAAGGGAGTCCTAAAGAGACAGTTGTACTCCTATGTTTCTTGCAACATTATCATCAACAGATAAAATGTGGGAGTCACCTGAGTGTCCATCAACAGATGAATGAGTAAATGAAATGCGCTATGTGCATACAACAAAATATTATTCACCCTTAAAAAGAAACAAAATTCTTGGGCTGGAGTTCTGGCTCAGTGGTAGAGTGCTTGCCTCACATGTGTAAGGCACTGGGTTCGATCCTCAGAACCACATAAAAATAAATAAGTTAAATAGAGGTATCATGTCCATCTACAACTAAAATGTAAAAGTAAAAATAAAATAAAAAAAAGAAAGGAAATTCTGACATCTGTTAAAACATGAATGAGCCTTGTGGACATTATGCTAAGTAGAGCAAGTGCATCATATAAAGACAAATACTGTACAATTCTATTTAGATCAGGTAACTAGAGTAATCAAAATCATAAAGATAGAAAATAGAATTGTGGTTGCCAGGGGTTGGGTACAGAGAATAATGGGGAGTTATTGTTTAATGGATATAGAGTTTTAGTCTTATAGGATGAAAAGAGATCTAGAGGTGGATGGTGCTGATGGTTGCATATCAATATAATGTATTTGATATTATAAATCTACTTAATACTACTGAGTTGTATGCTTTAAGATGGTTAGGATGTTAAATGCTATGTTGTCTATTTTTCCACAATAAAATGAATTTGAAGTAAAAAATCCCAAACATACAATTTTATTCAGACAGACAAAGACAGAATACTGCTGGACCAGGCAGCATAAAATAACAAATCTGACTTCACTCTAAGTGGCAAGGCATTGTTATTCTTAAAATTTCAACACTTTTTTATATATAATTCTCCCATAAAATCTTGCCTTCATTGTGGAAGAACATAATTCAAATATTGCTGATGCTCGCTAGTCCAAGATTTAGATTCGTTTTCTAAGAAATATAGTCTCTATAAGTGTAGCATTCATTCAGTTTGTAAGAATGGATAGAAGAAACATTTTCTTGATGTAAAATAAAACATTAAAATGTAAAATAAATGAAAGGATGTTGTCTGCCTGCCTGTTCCAGCAGTTCACATCCCCTCTGAAGGGAACAGGAGTGTCACAAAGCAGCAGCTAAACATGGGAAGCTTAGGCGGGTTTGCCAGACAGGCATTAGAAACTACAAAACCAGACAGGCTGGAGCCATTTTACTTCCTGGGAGCGTGATTCTGGGAAAATTCAATGAATTTCTCTGTCTCAGTTTTATCATCTGAAACATAGGGTTTGTTATTTCCTTACTTCAAAAAATCGGTGCAGGGTATACATGAATACATCTGCAATATATTAAGTACATAGAACAATATCTGCAATGTACTAAGTTTAAAAAACTGTTGTTATAAATAATTAAGATTCATCTTTACAATGGTTTTATGAAGATAAAATTGACAGAAGATAAAATGCACATATTTAAGCAATGTGTTAAGTTTTGCCAGGTAAAATACTCATGGAACTATCACCAAATCAATCAAATGAAAATATCTATCACCCCTCTCCCCACACACATTTTCCTGGTGACCTTTGATAATACATTCCTATTCCTCCAATCTGCCACAATCCCAAGTAAACACTACTCTATTTTATAGCTATTAAATTGATCTGCATTTTCTGGGATTTTAAAGAGAGTATGCATTGTTTTTGTCTGAATTCTCTCACTCAGCATAATTACTTTGGATTATCTGTGCATTTATATTCCTCAATAGTTCTATAAGTTCTATAAGTTTTATTGCTAAGTATTTTCTAACTAAATGAATACATCACAATTTATTTGTTCTTTCACCTATTGATGAAATACGGATTGCTTTTTTGTTTGTGTTTATTGTAAATAAGGCTGCTATAAATACTTACATGTAATTATAAACACTTGCATGTATACATCCCATACCTTGTATGGGATATGCTTTCATTTTGTTCACATGCAATAGCTGGATCATATAGCACATGTATATTTAATATTTTATAACACTTCAAAACTCTTTTCCAAAGTCAGTCATATCAATTTACTTTCTCACCTGCAAAAAATGAGATTTGCAGTTTCTCTATATTTCTTTCTACTGCTGATATGTTCATTCTCTTTTATTTCAGCCATCCTGAAAGTTTGGAAAAACTCATTGTGGTTTTAATTTGCATCTCTCTCATAAAAGAGGATGCTGAGCATATTTCCTTGTACTTATTTGTTATCCATCTATTTCTTTGTTAAAGTGAAAACATATACATATAAAAATATTTTCCCATTTTATTAGTTCTTATATCTTTATTTTGAATTTAAAAACTTTAAAAAACTATTCTGAATTCAAATCTTTTATCAAAAAGGAGATTTGCAATTTTTTTAAGTCTATATCTTGTATTTTTCATTCTCTCAACAGGGGGCTTCAGAGTACAAAAGTTTTTAATTTTCATGAAGTCCACTGTATCAATTTTTTTTATGGCTCTTATACTTTGTATTATATCTAAGAAAAGGAACAAAGATTTTTCCCTTAAGTTTTCTTCAAGAATTCTCTTATTTTATGTTTTAAGTTGGACAAAAATTTCTATTTTTAATTATTATTTTAACTTTACATATCTAAAATGCAGTGTGATAATTTGACAGAAGTATATAATGTATATCAATCAAATTAGGGTAGTTAATGTTTTTATTTTATGGACTTTTTTTGGAAAAAATTTTAGTTTATAATTATTGTACATATTAATGAGTTACAGTGTGATATTTCAATACATGTACATAATGTATACTAATCAAATAAGGGTAGTTAACATTTACATCTTCTTTTCATTACTTTGTGTTTGAAGCCTACATGCTCCTTTTTTCTAGTTTTTCATGAAATATATAATAAATTGTTGTAAACTATAGTCATCCTACTGTCCTGTGGGACACTAGAACTTATTACTTCTATCAAATTGTGTTTTAGTTCTTCTCAGCAAAAGAAACAATCAATGAGGTGAATAAAGAGCCTATATTTTGGGAGCAAATTTTTACCACTCACATATCAGATAGAACACTAATCTCTAGGATATATGAAGAACTCAAAAATATTAACACCATGAACATCCAATCAATAAATGGGTCAAGGAACTGAACAGACACTTCTCAGAAGATGACATACAATCAATCAACAAATATATATATAAAAATGTTCAACATCTCTAGCAGTTACAGAAATGCAAATCAAAACTACTCTAAGATTTCATTTCATTCCAGTCAGAATGGCAGCTGTTAAGAATACAAGAAACAATAAATGTTGGTGAGGATGTGGGGAAAAAGTCACATTCATACATTGCTGGTGGGACTGAAAATTGGTGCAGCCAAGATGGAAAGCAGTATGGAGATTCCTTGGAAAACTGGGAATGGAACCACCATTTGACCCAGCTATCCCACTCCTTAACTTATACCCAAAGAACTTAAAAACAGCACACAATAGGGACACAACCACATCCATGTTTATAGCAGTACAATTCACAATGGTTAAACTGTGGAACCATCCTAGATGCCCTTCAGTAAGTGAATGGATAAAGAAAATGTGATATATATACACAATGGAATATTACTCAACAACAAAAGAGAATAAAATCATGGCATTTCAGGTAAATGGATGGAGTTGGAGAATATAATGCTAAGTGAAGTTAGCAATCCCTAAAAACCAGATGCCAAATGTTTTCTCTGATATAAGGATGCTGATTCAAATGGAGTTGGTGGGGGACCATGGAAGGAATAGAAAAACTCTAGACAGGGGAAAGGGGAGGGAGAAAAAGGGAGGGGCACAGGGGTAGGAAAGACAGTGGAATGATATGGACATCATTACCCTAAGTACATGTATGAAGAAGACATGAATGATGTGATGCTACCTTTTGTACAACCAGAGATATGAAAAATTGAGCTCTATATGTGTAATATGAATTGTAACACATTCTGCTGTCATATATAACACGTTAAAATAAATTTTAAAAAATTATGTTTTAGTACCCATTATCCTACCTCCTTCTATTCCAATTCCCACCATTCTTAGCCTCTGGTAATCCCTAGTCTACATCCAGATGCTTTCCTCTCTTTTATTAGCATCTACATATGAGAGGAAACATGCAGTATTTGTCTTTCTGTGTGTCTGACTTATTTCACTTAACGTGCCCTCCAGTTCCATCCAGCCATTTTGCTGTGAAAGATAGAATATCATTCCTTTGTATCAATGTACACACTACACCATGTTTCTTTATCCATTATCAGTTGACGGGCTCTACATTGAATTCATACCTTAGCCATTGTGAATAGTGTAGTAACAAACACAGTGGGAAGGTATCTCTTTGGCATGTTCATATGATTTCCTATGTATACATAAACTGAAGTGGGATAGCTGCATATAGTAGATCTATTTTAGGTTTTATATTATATGGTGTGATGTATAATAGAAATTCTTTCTATTCAATTGTTTTAGTAATTGTTGATGAGAGATTTCTCTCATATTAAGTTGCCTTTATACCATTGTGGAAGACTAATCATAAATGTGTGGCTCTATTTCTGTTTTTTTTTTATTGATTATTTAAAACATTACATAGCTCATGATATATCATCTTTCATACATTTGACTCAAATTGGGTTTTGAACTCCCATTTTCACCCCAAATACAGATTGCAGAATCACATCTGTTACATATTCACATTTTTACATAATGGCATATTAGTGACTGTTGTATTCTGCTACCTTTCCTATCCCCTACTATCCCCCCTCCCCTCCCCTCCCCTCCCATCTTCCCTCTCTACCTCCAAAAAAAAGGGAGAGAATTGAATTGAATTGTGGCTCTATTTCTGAAGTCTCTGTTCCATTTCACTAGTGTACTTATTTATATTTATTCCAATACCCAATACCACACTGTCTTGATTGCCTTAGCTTTATGGGAAATCATCAAGTTACGTAGTTCTCCAATTTTCCTTTTTCTTTTCTATGTCCTCTGAATTTTCATATACATTTTGGAAACAGCTTGTTAATTTACACAATAGTCTTCATAGACTTTTACTAGAATTTTATTGCAAAAAATCTATAGATCACTTTTTGGGAAAATTGTGTCTTAATAACACTGAGTCTTGTAATCCATGAACATGGTGCCTCTACTTATTTTGGTTTTCTGTTTTTACCAGTATTATTTTGTAGGTAAAGTGTGGGAGTCATTCAAAGATTTGTCAAGTTGTATTTCAAAGTATTTATTAATTTTATTCTATTTTAAATGATTTATTTTTAAAATTTCAACTTGAAGTTATTCATTGCTACAAATAGGAACATAATCACCTATTGTCCATTAACTTCATGTATTGCCATTTTGCCAAAATTCTTTATTAGTTCTAGTAGAATTTGTGTAGATTCTATCAACATTTCTATATGAATAATATCATCTGAATAAAAACAGTTTTAATTCACCCTTCTGGCTCCCTTTTATTTCATTTTGTTTTACTCCCACCATTAGAACTTCCAGTACAAAGTTAAATATATATGAGGAGAGATGACTTCTGTGACTTGTTCCTGATCTTAAGAAGGCATCATTTAGCTTTTCACCACTAAATATGATGTTACCTGTAGTTGAAGACATGTGATCATTCTGAGGGTCATTTTCTTTGTTCCTCGTTTCCTAAGAATTTTTAACAGAAAATAGATGTTCAATTTAGTCAAGTTATTTTTCTGTACATATTGAATATGCTGACTGGATCAGTCATGGTACAATCAGAGATGCAGATTACTATGTAGTCTTATAAATAATTGGACCTTATCAAATTTGGGATTTGGTTACATCGTTTTTGTGAGTCTTCATGTCAAAAGATGAAACTTGAAGTCTGCAAGGGAATCAGTTAAAAAGAAAAAGTGGATTTCAAGTAGAGTTGGGTGGAATAAGGGTAATTCACAGCACGAACTGGAAGCTGTGAGGACAGACTAAAACTCATGTCAGTTGTCCTTTTCTTTAGCCTATACTTTAGTTAGCTTTTTCATTGCTGTGACCAAAAGATCCAATAAGAATAACTTAGAGGAGGAAAAGTTTATTTTGACACATGCTTTCAGAAGTTTAGTCCATGATCTGACATCATAACTCTGAGTCCAAGGCAGAGTTTCATGGTGGAAGGTCATGGCAGAAGAAATCAGTTCAGAACACAATAGTCAGGAAGGAGAGAGAGAGAGAGAGCGAGAGAGAGAGAGAGAAAGAGAGAGAGAGAGAGAGAGAGAGAGAGAGAGAGAGAGAGATCTTTTCACCAGGGGCAAAATATAAATCCCAAAGGCACAACCCCAGCGACATCCTTCCACCAGCTACACCTGACCTACCTACAGTTACCACAGGTTGATTTGTTTCACTGGTTTAATCTACTAAACAGGTCATAGCTCTCATAATTTAAGTTTTCCACCTCTGAACATTGTTGCATGGTCTCACATATGAGCTTTGGGGGACACCTCATATCTCAACCATAACAACCTACAAGCATGCTTTTCTTATCAGAGAAGCCGACATTCTTCATTTTGGAACTAAGCATACATCTGGCTCAAGACTAACAGAAGTCAAAGGAAAGTGGAGGGTAAGTGAAGCGATTGCTCTCCTAGCTACTGATGCATACAAAGTTGCTGAATCCACAGATAAGCAATGATGTGTTTGAACTGCAAAATAACTTCTACTTTAATTATCTGCCCTATAATTCTTATACAGGAGTCCTCCTTATTGTCCACTCCACCCCCAAACATAAAAAGATAGGACTTTGGGAAATATATTTCATCTTAGACAAATTGACAATTTGCAAAGCTCCTAACCAGTTTACACTGGCTGATTTACAAATGTTATACCAACTTTGTAGCCCGGGACAGAACTTATTTGTTCATAATGTATTAATGATTTAATATATTATTGGACTTAACTTGCTAAAAGATTTTTAAAGAATTTTTAAAAAATTGGTCTGTAGTTATTATACCAACCCTTTCCTGTTTTTGGTATTAGAGTAATGCTGATCTCATAGAATGAGTTGATAAATACTCCATCCTCTTTAATATTTGCCATTATTTCTTCCTTAAAGAAAAATTCAAGCTGGGCACAGTGGTACATACCTGTATACCAGTGGCTCAGGAAACTGATACAGGAGGATAGTTAGTTCAAAGCTGGCCTCAGCAAAAACGAGGTGCTAAGCAACTCGGTGAGACCCTGTCTCTAAATAAAATACAAAATAGGGCTGGGAATGTGGCTCAGTGGTTGAGTGCCTCTGAGTTCAATCTCCATTACCAAAAAAAAAAAAAAAAATTAAGTTTGAATCTATCTGGACCAGGTGTTTCCTATGTGAAAAATACTTTTTACTATAAATTCACATCTTTGAAGAGATAGGGCTTGTATTCATCTGTTTTTATTTCTATTTATATAACAAAATACCTGAAGTAAAGTAATGTGTGAAGGAAAAACATTTTACTTAGCTCACCATTCTGGTAATGTAGGTAAGACAGGGTGCTGGCTTCTGCTCAGGGGCCAGTCAAATTCTTTTATAATTGCCTGTCATGAGAATTAATTCACTTCATGAGGCCAGCATTAAAGTTTTCCACATGATGCACTCAATGACACACCACTTTCTATTAGGCCCACCTTTTAAAGCTTCCACAACTTCTATGCCACCACACTGGGCACTCAGTTTTTAGCATATGAACCCTTAGGATAAAAATAAAATCACATTCAAACCATAGCAGGACTACTCAGGTTGTTTATTTATTTATTATTTTTTTTATTTAGTTAGTTTTGTAGTTTGTGTCTTTCAAGGGATTTTTTCATTTTATATGTTGAAGAATTTAATGGAAATTTATTAGAATAATGTTGCTCAAAATATTCTCTTATCCTCTTAATATCTATAAATAACAATGTCATCTCCCTCATTTCTGACATTGGCAAATTGATATCTTCTCAGATTTTTCCCCCTTGCTCCAGCTAGCTAGATATTTATCAAATTTATTGTTTTCTCAAAAAGCCACATTTTGATTTCATTGATTTTTCTGAGTTGTTTTTTATTTTTTAATGTGTTCTTCATTCTGACCTCTATTATTTCTTTTAGTGTTTCTTTGGGTTTAATTTGATGTTTTTCTAGTTACATTAAAGTGGAAGCTAAGGTCCATTCTACTTAGACCTGTCTTTTTAACTAATATAAAATTTAATGCTATAAATTTCTAAGTACTATTTTAGCTACATCTCTCAAATTTTGGTATGCTGTCTTTTCATTTTTATTTATTTTGAAGTAACTTCTAGCTGTTTTTTCATTAAATGTGACATATAATTAGTTTTTCAGAAGTTTGTTGTTCAGATTCCAAACATTTAAAAAATTTTCCAGATGTTTGTGTTATTGATTTATAATTTCTGTAGTATTCAGAGAACATAATGTATACAACATGAATACTTTAAAATCTAGTGAATTTAGTTCTATTATATGACATATCTTGGTAAGTGTTCCATGAACATTTGAAAAGTAGGTATATTTTGCTGTCATTGGGTGGACTGTTTTAATAGGCATCAATTAGGTTAAGATATTTAAGATGTCAAAATCTTCTGTATACTTACTAATGTTTTTTTTTTCTAATGGTTTCACCAATAACATAAATATTGAAATCTTCAACTATAATTATTGATTTTTAATTTCTCTTTGTTGTTTTTTCAGGTTCTTATTTTTTTTGCTTTATATGCTTAGAAGTTCTGATGTTAAGTGTACAAGTTCTTAGAATTACTTTGTCTTCTTTAAAAATTTTTAAATTCTTCAGTATAAAATCAATATCATTATCTCTGATATTATTCTTGTTCTAAATTCTTCTTTGTTATATCATGTTTTGGTTAGTGCTAACATGTTGTACCTTTTAGATTTCCTTTTATAATCTAAATTGTGTTATCAAAGTTAGTTTCTAATTGACAAATTTGTTTTGTCTTGCTTTTTTTAATCCAATCTAACATTTTCTGGCATTTAATTGGGTTGTTAAGCTCATTTATAGTTGATTCTCTACAGATAAGGTAGTTATATTTCATAAAGTTTCCACAATCACTGAATTAGTTAATACAAAAAGTACTGTTCTTTAGGGAAATACAGTGTTAGATTCCTAAAGTCTATAGAAGTCTGCAAAAAATAAAAAAAATAAAAAAATAAATAAATACTGATTTGGGGATTGAATGTCCATTTTAATGAGTAGATGAATTTGTAAATATACAATCTACAAGTAATGAGGATTGAATGTCTATTTAATGTGATAATTGATATTACTGGTTTAAAATTACTATTTTGTTATTTCTTTCCTATTTTCTTCCCTCTTTTGTATTATCCTATTTTTCCTTACTTAATGTATCTTCTTAGGTATATCTCTTATTTGTTTTTCTTATTTGTAGTTTAGAATTTATAGTATACATCTTTAATATAGTACTGTCAGTGATCTAATACCACTTAACATCTAGTAAATGTATACTTTCATCCCTGTTACTCTATCTTGGCCAAAATCAAAAGTTCTCATTAATGTTTTATTTGTATTGGTTTTATGGCTTTTTTGCATTTAATTTTTAATTTTATTTTTAAATCTATAATAGCTATGAGCATGAGAAATGTATCAGTGCTTTTATATTTCTAATAAAACTAATAAAATAACTAAATTTATTTATGAACTCTAGTTCACTATTGCTATTTATATTAATTACTGGATGACCTAGACCATACTTCCAAGAGCAAACAATCATATATATTTTGTTTCTTATTGCATTCTTAGGACCTAGCACATGTAAAACACACAATAATGGATACTCAACACAAGTAAAAAAGGAGTTACTATTTAAAAAGTGAGCTACATATGAATTGTCATATGATTTTGAAGGGAAGCTAAGAGAGTTGTTCCTTGTGGCCAGATATCAAAAAAAACTCAACTTGGGTAGTCTACAGTGGAATGCACATTTAGCATGTTTGGACCCCCAAGGAGATGGGTTTAACAGAGGAAAGGACCATTTTTAAAAAAAATTTTCTATGTATGTAGATAGCTTTTGTCTCACTCAACACTTGTTCCTGCTTAATTTCACTCTATGTGCTCTGTCATCCTGTCCATTCTTTGAAATACATTGAACTTAATTCTTGCCCTTTAGAGAAGTAGTTATGCTCCCTATTGATTGAAAAAGTGACCTTGAATAAAGCACTTAAATTTTTGATGCCTTAGGAAGGCTACTCCTATTTTCCTTACTAGGATGGTATGATTATTAATATTTGAAATGCTCTTTCTGGTATTTGGTCTGACCAAGAAACTAAGATGACTTTGATAGTCGATTAAATTCCAATGGCAGTCACAGTGGGAAAAGGAAAGGAGAATGCAAATAGTGCAGTGGTGGAATTTCAGTAGAGAAAAGGACAAGTCAAAAGTTCTGTTGAACTCTAAAGAATGTGATGAAAAAAATGGGGAGAGCTCCACTAACTCGATCATCATTTATTTATTAATTCATTCAACATACATGTACACCTACCATGACCTAGAGACTTTTCAAGAAAAATTATCATATACATGAACAAATGATTCCTACTCTCATTGTTCTTATATTCTTTCAATTAAGAAAATAAATAGAAAGGAAGATAGTAAAAGAAAAATAGGCATAATAAATAAATTATGTACTATTCTATAAGGTGACACATGCTTTGAGAAAAGTAAAAAATAGTAGAGCAAGGTAAGGGGAGTACAAGGGTGGGTAAATGCAGGACCTTCTGATTGCATCTTTATATGGGTGAGATTAATAAAAACTTGAATGAGTCAAAAAATTAAGACACACAGATTTCTATGGGGAGGCTTTCCAGCATGAAGTAACAGATAATACAGAAGCCCAATACTAAAATGCCACTGGTGTGGTGATGTTAATGGTGATGCTTGAGCAGAATGATCAACAGGAAGCAGAATTGAAGACAGAGTCAGAAAACAAGGGACCAGTTTTCTTATAGCCTCTTGGGTCATTGCATGGATTCTGGTTTTTACTCTTAGTAAAATGGGAGGTGCTGTATGGTTTTGAGCAAAGGAGTAAGCTGACCTGATTTTGGCTTTTGAATATTGACTTTGCTGTGATGAGAATAGAGCACATGATAGGTTGGGCAAAAATAAAATTAGGGACATTTCTTAAACAGCTTTTGCAGTAATTCCCATGAGTGATGATAGGTTGGTCCAGGATAGGAGGAATGTAGATGGTAAATGATCAGAGTCCACATTTAGCTGAAAGGTAGATAAAGCAGGATATGTAAAGAGACACCGATTAAACCTACAAAAGGAGTAAAAAATGTCTCCAATGCTTTGTTCTATGTGAGTATCTAGAAGGATGAAGTTTCCTTTAACCAAGAACAGAAACTCTGCTGATATAGAAGGACTTGATTATTGTTACTACCTAACTAATCTCTACACCTCTATATTTACCTCCCTTGGCCTTCATCCTTTTTGAAATGCAAATCTATCTGCATCCTTAGCCAATGAAAAAAAATTCTTTGGATTCACAGTCTCTTTCAGAATAAAGTCTTAACTTTTCATGACCTGATTTAATTTATTTATTTTGCATACTTCTTCTCTGTTCATTTTTCTCCCATGTTCAATATACCCATCACCATATAGACTATTAGAAAGACATATTGCCTTTCTGTCTCTAAAATGTACAGTTTCCGTTTCTTGCTCATTTTCCAGGTATTCCCTTTAGATTTTATTCTTCATGAGAAAAATATCATTCAGCACTACAATTCAATCCCCCAACATACCTGTACATTAATATGTTTTTGTTATTAAAATAATATCTATGTCATATCATAATTGCTTATTTTTCATCAACATTCACTACAAGCTTCAGAAGAAGGCAAATCTGGTTGATTTCTCACTGTTCCAGATAGTTATTGCTGTGTAATAAACCATCCTGAAACACAGAGTTTTAATACAGTAACAATCACTTATTTTGCTCACAGATTTACAATAGAGAGAATCTTGGTGGGAAAAGGTTATTTCCGCTCCATGTGATATTAGCTGAGATGGCTTGAGTTGGGCTAGACTCAAAGATCCTGTTTCAGGTGATTCATGCACATAGCTGGCAAATTGGGACTAGCTCTCATTTCCTCTCCATTTGGGCCTCTCTAGGCATTAGTTGATTTTAAGAGCAGGCTGTCTAAGAAATTCCGGCAGAAGCTGAATCCTCTTTTATGACTGAAGCTCACAAGTTATAGATTCTCATTCTTTCCATAGTCACAAACATAGATACCACCTCTCTGTGAGAAAAATGGTAGAGTCATATTTTAAGAAGGATAGATAGAATAGGAGCTATTGTTATTGCCGTTTTGGGGCTATCCAACCTCTCATCATCACTACCATATCTACCATACAATAAATTCTCTGGTGTGTACTAAATGCTCAATAAATATCCTTAGAATAATTAAAGTGTCTTTCTCAATAGCTTCTTTCTCCATCCACAATGAGAAACCAAATTTATTACGGGAAATTCAGTAGCATAGAGTTACCAACAGAAATGAGTGTGTCTAGGCTTTGCTTCGATTGTGAGGAGCACACTAGAAAGAGCAGGTTCATGTAACTAACACTGTGTTTCACTTGGATATAACCTTTATTTCCTCCATTGGAGTCATTTAATCTATAAAACATTTATTTTCAGAGGACAAGAGTTCCCAATATTTCTTAGTTATTGCTCATTAGGATATTACCACATTTCTTTGAAAAACAGTACAAGAAACAGAGACCATTATAATGCTAGGCAGTATAGTTTTTCATTTGGAAAGCAACTGACTAGTTTTTGCATTTGGCCTTCCAATAAAACTTTGGACTAGACATTAATGTTTAGCCATTACAGTAACAGAGCTAATACACATATTGATTTATAAAGCAACTTTTTTTCTGCAAAGTCCAGTCTTTACTAAAAATATATACTTTTAAAGTAATACACTGAGAACCTTCTTTGCCCATCCTAGAATGGTAGCCATTATATGTAATTAAACAGGAATTCTCTCACTGTGAATTCTAGAAAGTATTGTTTCAAATTTGTGATCAATAATCCCTATATCTACATCTATACAAATAGAATATTAATATATTTTAATAGGATAAAAACCACCATAACTCCAATGTCTTAATACTTTGGAACATGGGTAATATCTTCTACTGAACTCAGTGGAACTCTGTACTATGTCATTTATAGATGCACAGACCTGACTCTCAGGATATAACCTTCTCAATGTTTATCTGATGCTATAAGCTGTGGCTTTCCACAATAGCGATTTCTTTGCCCCCAAGCTTTACTTAATAGTTCTTAACAATTTCACTCCCAGTTGCTAATTTTGAGAGAGGGACTGGATATATCTTACATTTTGCTCAAGATCTGTTATGAAAACTTGTTGGGTTTATGGAGGTGGCTGAGGAACAAAGCACCAAGCAACCTGCATGGGAAAGAATCACCAATCAGGCACTGATGGAACCGCCTGTCAATCAGCGGGGTCTCCTGGCCAATCTTGGATCTTAGCCAGCCCCCCCCCCCAACAACCCCAGTAAGACAAAGGACTCCAAAAATCCCCTTTTCCTGTCCCAAGCCCCCCACCTCTCTGCCCTAAACCCAATAAAAATTCCAGTCTGGTGGATCCCCATGCGCTTCTCCTCAGACCCACCCTGTTGGTCTGAAGGTTCCACTTGGGACTGAAATCTTAGTATAAAGCCTCTTTCAGACCCTTTTAAAATCTGCATCCTTTTGATCACCACTGCCTGACCTTACAAAACTTTAGATACAATATTTCAATATTTACCAGGAAGATTATCTTAATTTTCTTAGCCAAAGATGATCCTTTCCTTTTTAATATTCACATAATGCCTGGAGCCAATTTTTTTTTTTTTACTATAACAGTATCACTTTAAAATATACCCCAAAGTTCAAAAAACAAAACACTTCATTTTCTTCCCATTTTTATTCTGGTATAATCCCAGGCACATAATTTTTTTTTTTTTTTTTGATACTGGGTATTGAACCAGGGCACTTTACCACTGAGCTGCACCCTTTTTATTTTAAGACAGGGTTTTGCTAAGTTTCTTAGGGCCTCACTAAGTTGCTGAGGGCTCAGTCTCTTTAGTTACTGGGCTTATAGATATGCACCACTATGCCCAGCTAGTAGGCATTATTTTAATACCTTGGTTCAAATAACAGACTTATTTTCTGATAGTGCCAGAATTTGAATCTTGATTCTCCACCTATTAGCTCAAATCCCTCTTGTACTAAAATATATGCAGTCTTTGGCAGGGAGTCCTACCTGCCAACTAGGCTTTCGAATCACATTTCCATCCTTGTAGTCAGGAATTCTAGTGGGTTTTCTTAATATAGTTATCTTAATCATCTCTTCAACCTCTTTCTCAGCCACTGTCCCTACTATCTGCATAAGCATGCACCTTGTCCTACTGTCTACTCTTGAAAACTTCCCAAATGGTGGTCCACCCTGAAAGTCCACCTGGTTTCTCTGTGCTTGCCATATTTGATAAGAGTCACTCTGACTCTCTTCCGGCTACTTTTTGAGAATCACTAGACTGTAACTTTGTCAATTATGGCAGAAAAAGAAACAAAATCCAAACTCATATGACTATAACCGTTACACATAGAACAATACTTCCACATAAGGTAATCAACAAGTACATTGAATTTTTCAAACTTAAAAAAGTTTTCATAGTATTTACTTTAAAGAATTCTAAAGAAGAGACTTAAAAGTTGGAAATACAAAGTAAAAATAATGTACAATTTCCATTTCTATTAAGAAAAAACTTGCTAGCTAATGGGTAATGACTATTTGCTGCTGTCTCAGAGGAAAAATTTGACACCAAACCTCTGTTGAGGTAGAGATGGACATTTCTGATTGCTTTGCCTCAGGCTCATTGTGTTCCTGATGTGCAGACCCGAATCTCAAGAGCAAACGTGAACAGCCAGCTCTAGCATGTCAAAACACTGAATACAAACACACAGACATGCACAGCTGGTAGTTGGAGCAGGCCTGAAAGATGTCTTTTTGTTTTGCCCTTGCACTAAGTGCCCTGGGACATGTGTGGTTTCCTTAAGACAAATGCCAAATTTCGTAGATCTGTTAAGGTTAACAGAGGTGAGCCAGAAAAAGACTGGCCAGCCTTGGGCACTGGAAGAGCCTGTTCTATAGCCTCAGAGAGTAGCACCATGGAGGCCTGAGAAGGCAAGAGGAACATGCAGAATCCTGAAGAGAGAGAACTGAGTGGTACTCAGGAGCGGTTCCGATTACCAAGAACTTGACTACCAGAAAATGTCAGATTCCTATACTTTATACTTTGTTTGGAAGGCTCTGCCCACATTCAATACTTCATTATTTATCCTATCCCCAAACTCTAACCCAGCATAGGTTGACCTCTCTGACTTCCTTCTTTCCTTGGTCACTTCTCTCTAGCCTCAGTGTTGGAACAAAGAGACCCTGCTGGACCCAAACTTCACAGATCGTTTCAGCCTTTATTCAGAAACGGGACTACACCTACAAGAATGGACCCACTTCTCTGGTGGAAAATGAGCCACTGAACAAAGGACGGGTCTGGGCTTATGTAGTTTATACTGAGAGGTGACTTAATTAATGAGTGTGTCAGCTTGGGCACCCAGGAATTTGGAATCTGTATTACTGCTCAAAGTGGAAGGGAGTCTAGGGTAAGCAGTCAGTCTCTGGGGTTCATCTTACTGGACTTGATGGAGGGCTTGGGGGTCAGTGATTGGTATCTGGAAAGGATTTGTTTGAGGAATGATTAATGCTTTGGCCTCTTCCCAGAGACTGCCTTTCTAGGTTTGATGAACACCACTTCCCCAGTGTTTATCACCAGGAAAGAACATATTGGGAAAGGATCAATGCTCTCAATGTAGGCTTTCCTTCTCACTCCCCCTTTCCCAGGTCTCACTATTTGGGGGGTTTGTCATTTTCCATATATAATACTCAGTGGCCTCCTATGGGTTCCTATGGCCTCCTACCCCATGCTTGTAGACCTATCTATCTGCTCTGACTTCCCCCAGGACTCAAGTTAAATATCTCCAGTAAAGTTGACTTCTGATTTAAATAACCCTGCTTTGGTTTTCTCTCTATATATTTTGGCGTACAAGATATGCATATATTTGTTTATCATCTCTCCCTCCCCACTAGGGTTTAAGTTCAGAAGAGCAAGGATTTTAAAATTTTATTTAATTCTAGAGCCCCAACATACAAAAAACAGTGTCTGGTACAGAACAGGTAGCCATTACATACTTGTTGAATTAATAAATTTAAATCTATTGCTTTCACTTTGTAGATCTAAACTTCCACTGAAGTCTGCTAACCACGCAATTACATCATAAGCATGTTTTAGAGAACAAAACAAGGAAAGAGGTGAGTTCCCCCTTTAAACTGGCAAAGAGCAGAGAGAAATGAAAAACTCCAAGGGTATGAGACATGAATTGGTTCATGATTTCCATTGATATTTAAATTTTTAGCTAGAGATGACTATAAATATGTAACTGCCTTTGCCAAATTCATAGAAATCTTTGAGACACTATTGTGTTTCCCACAGGATACAGGGCAAGGAACTCAGTCTAATTGTATTTAAACTCCAAATGATAAGTGACCTCAAGTGAGATCTACTTTGTAATTAACAATGCTGGCTACACCATATCGTTTATCATTTGCGTTATGTTCTGTGATTTGCTGGAGCTGGGATGAAGGATGATCACTAACCAGTGAATAAAAATCTCTATTTAATTATCCATTCTGCTTCTTTATTGATGGGCTTGTCCATTTCATTGTTTTATCATATTAAAAAAAAACCAACAAGAAAGTATCCAATATAAAAGACCACTGCCTGCTAATTTCAGTGAGGCAGTACTTCTTCCTAAAAGGCATTAGTCATTCCTGGGAAAAACTGGCTGATTCTGCCTCTCCAGCTGTGATGTGACCTTCTTACAGATGCAGAACTCTGCAAAGGGCTGAACCCGTGCTAGAGGCAAAGGGGCACTTTCTCTTGCTTTACTGACACACGTAATGTTCCTGACTCAAGATCTTTAGGGATGAATTCTCATAATCAAGCCACTATGTCAGAAAAGCCTAACTCCAAAAGCTTTATCTTAAGTTTCTGGTGATCACTTGTAGGCAATTATCTAATCATCTGAGGCATTATAAAATCAAACTACTTGGGTTTCCTCTGCTTCTTTCTGAAAGGAGGAATTATTTTTTAATGCTCTCTAGTCTCTTAAATATTTTGTACATCAATGAAAATAAGATTGCAAAATGAGGATGAGTTTGAGAATTTTTACTTCTCTCTTGATCCCCTATAAAGCCTTAAAGCTCTTTAGTCATGATTTTTAAAAATTGTGCTAAATGATTTAAAATATATAAATCAAACACTTTACAAATTCAGGGAGTTATTCTAAATTGTTGAAATATTAATATTGAATAGTAAAAAGTGAGAACTTGAGCTATTACAAGAAATGTTATTTATGAAAATAAGGTAGTCTAATCCTTTTGAATAGGTGAAAAGAAGTTTTATTATAAGCCTTTACTTAATAGTACTAAAAGCATAATCAGAAGACATTAATTCTTTAAGGCTTGTAGCCCTCAATATTTGTCAAAGCAAGAGTAGGTAAATTCTCTAAAACTTTATATTAAATCAGCAGCAACTATTTGTAGTTCAAACTATAGTTATCTGTGGAATATTTTTCTAAGTTCAAAATTTAGAATTGGTTTAAGCAAGTGATAATTTCTGTTTTCTCAGAACCAAAATCCTAATTTAGAGATAAATCCTTCGCATGTTCTTTTATTCCAAAGGATATACAACTTCAACGTAAGTTTAACATAGAGAGACCCAAAAGGAGATGGAAGGCTCTCACTATTTTCATGGTTACATATTCTAATCTTTGCCAATAACTCAGTCATCATCCTAAACACACCTCATGTAGAAAATGTTATTTTATGATTTATGTCTCAAGTATGTAGCAAACATCTTGGCAAATTATAAGTTGGTACTTTGTTTTTCTAAACAAAGTCTAGAGTGAAGCACATCTTTGTCAGAAGTTTTATGCCTGTGTGGACTGGAAAATTTAGCCCAAGGCATTCTAGATGGGACACCAGGCAAAGTAGGGAGAAGTCTAGGGGATACCTCTGTTATGGCATCAGGATAGGAAAAGAGTGAACATTGACTCAAGATTCCCACTATGTCTCTCTGACTCCAGATAGAGTAAGATCAACAAGCAATATCCTGCTCAGTTACTCATATTCCTTTTTCTCTCACTATCTTCTCCAAGAGACTTTAAATCATACACAATAAACCCTCAGTGACAGAACTTTGGTGCCCTTAATCGTTGGAGTGAATTATAAATCATCAACTCATTTAGAACTGGCTTTCTTATGGGGAAAGTAGAAATTTGTTAAGGAACAAACTATTCCATTTCTAGATTATTCCATGTGTTAACTTTGGATGTATTGCTCCTGGCTCCTTGATAACGATTTTCCTCCATTTTCATTGGATCTGAAAGAAAACTAAATAGAAAAGGGAAAAGAAGATTTAAAAAAAAAAAGAAGCATGGAAACCTTTAGATCATTTACATGAAAACACAAATTGGTGCATGTACACAAATGTAAGGGATCGTTATTAAGCACATTCAACTTTTCTTGTTAGCCTCTTTTATATATACTACTATTATTTAATGAAGAAGTTTTAAGATAATAGTGCTCTCTCCCTTAGCCCATAAAAGTTCTAACTACTGAATAAGTTATCATTGCTAACTAGACCCAGGTATTGGTGGTCAACACTGTTAAAGAACCTATCTTCATTTTGAGTCATTTTAGACAAAGAAAATTGTCAGGGTGAATTTAGGAAGAGGGAAAAAACAAGCACAACACAAAACACAGATGCACATTGAAGTCCCTCAAGATTTAATCCTGGAGTTATTTATTTCAGACAAATTGCTTCTGGAAAGCAAAGACAGCATCTGAAAGAAACACGGAGCTCTTTGGTGGTCCCTTCTGAGGGCCCTCTCTGTGTGGTCTATAAGTACTCTGAGAGTGAAGGCCTGTTTACCAGGAATTGATGTCTCTTTAGTTCTAGCTGTTAAGATAGCTGCCAGCTTGGGGACCTGCCTGGTTACTGATTTATCCCTTTGAAGTTTTCCCAAGTTTATTTGTTTTATTTTTTTTTTCTCAATCTGGTATGATTTTAGCAGATAATTCCCATGTCTCTTCCAGAGTATTCATACCAGTAGAATTTTAAGACAGGTCAGTTCTCTTTTTTTTTTTTTTTTTTTATGGCTGAGTAGAATATACTTCCCAACTGTGTGCTTAATTTCAGAGTTTACTGAGAGGTTTAAGAGGTTAGCTGCCCCACTAAATAATACCTTCCTTTACTTAGAAGAGATTAAACGGTATACTGAGCTCTGTTTCTACCCTCCTCCCCACCTTGTGTATTAAATTATTTCCCTGTTCATCTGAGAAGAAATATTTTTTTAAATATGCCCTTTATTTCAGAGTGTATTTTTTTTATTCCCAAAGGCAAAAGTTAGGAAATTCTAAGGGAGAAAATGGTTATTATATATTTATTCCTAAACTCCTCTAAGATTTTACTATCTTATCACACAAAATACTCTGCAAACATTGCAATAAAAACGAGAAGACTTGTGAGCACTTTCACTGCATGTTTTTTCCAAGAAAGAAACATTAAAAGTCTCCTTTCACTGTGTACGATGTGGTGTTATAAAAAATGAGAATGAACATTAGCAGGTTCTTGATGTCACACATGTTTAGCACAGATAACTCGGGCAAAAAAAAAACCCTCTCTAGTATTTTCCTTGTTCATGCTCTGGAAGAATTTGGGCCCCAAATTGCTAACAGTTGTTGCGTGTATATAATCTGAGAGAGTTATGGTAGGTACTGGGAGAATCACTGTACTGGAGAATGGTGACAGGATGACAGGGGAAGGTCTCAAGGTAGAAGGATCAGCAAATGCACTGTTGAACACTTTCAAACTCCAATTTGAACCTGAAGAGCATGATATGATAGGATCACCTATATTGATACTCATTCTGTCAGTATTTACTAAACTCTAACTACATGCCTAGCTTTAGTACTGTGGAGCATAGTATTCTATGCTTTATAAGAATGAAGACATGGTCTCTATATTCTCTACAGTTTATAGTGTAGGGTAGAAGTCAACCAACAACAAGAAAACAAAATATTCATAATAAAAATTAGAATGCTATGAGAATAATATATCAAGTATCCACTCTAGAAGGATAATCTAGAAAGGACCTTTTGTGGAGATTAGTTTTAAATGAGAACTGAAAGATGAGAGGAATCTCATATGTAAAGCACAAAGAAGAAGGTTATGGACCAGAGTGGAGGCTTTGTTTAATGGCAGAGCCTGGGACCAGACTACAGGTCTACACAATCTGAATCTGCATTTTTTATTATTTATTTATTCTAATTTGTTATACACAATGGAAGAATGCAATCATTTCACATTACACACATAGAGCACAATTTTTCAAGTCATTGATTGTACACAAAGTATTTTCACACCATTCGTGTCTTCATACATGTACTTAGGGTAATGTTATCTAATTCATTCTACCATCATTCTTGCCCCTTTACCCCCTCCATCCCCAACTCTCCCCTTTTCCCTATCTAAAGTTTCTCCATTCCTCCCATGCTCCCCCTCCACCACCATTATGAGTCAGCATCCTCATATCAAAGAAAACATTCAGCCTTTGTTTTTTGGGGATTGGCTTACTTCACTTAGCATTATATTCTCCAACTCCCATCCATTTACCTGCAAATGCCATGATTTTATTCTCTTTTAATGTTGAGTAATGTTCCATTGTGCATATATACCAAAGTTTCCCTATCCATTCATCCAATGAAGGGCATCTGGTTTGATTCCACAATTTAACTATTGTGAATTGTGTTTTTATAAATATTGATATGGCTGTGTCCCTGTAGTATGCTGTTTTTAAGTCTTTGGGTATAAGCTAAGGAGTGGGATAGTTGGGTCAAATGGTGGTTCCCTTCTCAGTTTTCCAAGGAATCTCCATACTGCTTTCAGTCTTGGCTACACCAATTTTCAGTCCCACCAGCAGTGTATGAGTGTGACTTTTTCCCCACATCATTGCCAACACTTATTGTTGTTTGTATTCTTGATAGTTGCCATTCTGACTAGAGTGAGATGAAATCTTAAAGTAGTTTTGATTTGCACTTCTCTAATGGCTAGATCTGTTGAACATTTTTTTCATATATTTGTTGATTGGATTGTATATCATATTCTGAGAAGTGTCTATTCAGTTCCTTGGCCCATTTATTGATTGGGTTATTTGTTTTTTTTTGGGGGGGGTGTTAAGGTTTTTGAGTGCTTTATATATCCTATCTGATGTGCTTGTGGTAAAGATTTGCTTTTATTCTGTAGGCTTGAATATGAATTTTTAAAAGATCCTAAGGTGTATAATACATACAGCAAATTTGAGAAATATAAAAATGATCAATTTGCCACATGGAGGTCATTGGTTACATGGGGAGAGGGTATTGGTTATGTAAGACAGAAGCCAAGTTGTAATGAGCTGAATGACCAGATAGCAGGAGTGAAGACAACATTATACTAACTTATTACAGAAGTCTGATGTGGGATAGGAGCTGAAAAGGAATGTGTGGTCAAGAAAGAAGTTACTTATTATTAAAGATATACATTTGTGTGCATGAAGATAACATCTAAATGAGAGGGAGAATGATGATGAGAATATAGATAGAATGTCTAAGGGTCAGAGTCTTTGAGATTGCAGGATGCATCAAGATACAGTCAGCCTGTGATGGGAGAAGTGATACTTCCTACACCAGAATAAGAGGGAGTGTGTAAACCATGTGTGTCCTGTAGATTTATTGAGAGGAATATGAGCATCTTCTTGCACACTAATTGTCTCTTATCAGTGAAGATGTGTCATGCACATCTGCTGTAAACAAGGAGGAAAGAAGGGTGGGGATTGTGAAAAGTGAGAAATTATGAGATAATCTTGCCAGAAAAAAAAACAAAAAACAAACAGGTTGATAGAAAACTGTGGTAGAATTGCTAGAAAGTGTTTAGTGCCTACTTAAATTCAGTCACCAAAATTTATAGTGGAATCTGCCCAGTTACATGATTTTGTTTGTCTCGTGCTGTAGTTTGTGGTTACCAGTACAAAGGAAGCATATCTCTGGGTTCATGTAACGTTGGGGTGAATATCAGAAGCCATCCTTTAACACCACAACATGTCTAAATCAACTTTTTCTGTCTACTGAAGTAGAGGTTGGATGTAGAGATTTAGCTCAAATTACAGTAACATGGCACGGATTATTACCCTTCTCTATGCCCAACTTCTCTATGCATTTCCAGAAGCCTCATAACAATTCTATAGTTTAGGTATTATCAGTCCCATTTTACTAATGAAAACTGAATATAAAAAGGGTTCACTAAATTGTAAGTAAACTATAATTTAGAGTCAAATTAAATTCCATTTAATAAGATCTGCTTAATGCCTGCCACCAGAGTCATTTCATTAAAATAATGAAAGAGATTTTATAAAAGGAAAAACATTTTTTTTTTGCATGTAGGTTTTACTCTATTTTTCTTTTCTGCAGCAAAAGCCGAAGCTGCTGATTTTCACTAAACGTTTTATTTTTTTCCCCTTCTGGGTGGCAAGAAATTGAGTGAAACATGACCTGTGTTTTTTCTTTTCAGCTTTTTACACTTAGCAAATAAATATGCGACTTTGGAAAACTTTCCTCTTACATTTCCTTATTCCTGTTTGAAAAGTCTGAAAGGAAGATTCAAGCCAGGTACGTAGGGAGATCCTTTGTGTGTGTTTGCATGTCTGTTGATGTGTTAAGGATCAAAAGCAGAGCCTCTCACGTGCTAGGAGGTGTTCTACTACTGAACCCTTATTGTATTTTGGGAAAGTCTACTAAGGATTAATCTATGGCATGATACTACTTTCCTGGAAAAATATGGGAGATATGTCACTTATTGGGACTAGTGTAAACAACAAAAAAGTTGAGCAAAACAATTTCAATGTAAGTATCAGATATAGATATTGGACAACAAAGTCAAATGCCTATAGGAAGCTGGGAATGAAAGTTCAAGGAGCAAAGAAGACTGGGCAGAGCCTGTGGGGGAAGCATGTGGCTGAGCAACATGGGGTACCACTCATTTGTTTGAGCCAACTGATGCATGCAGGCTCAGTATTGCCAAATCCTTCCATGATTCAAGAAGAAATATGACCTAAAATGCTGTGGAATTTAGACACATTCAGTTGTGAAATTGAACAACCAGGTGGTTTAGGTACATGAACCTCTGTTTTGCCACTTCTGATAGACATACTTTTAAAGCTGTCACAAGGATCTTAAGCACCAATGTTGAAAAGACAAACAACTCATAAAACCTTCTTTGGTCATTGTACTATCATGTGTAACTAATTAAAACAAATTTTAAAAAATGAATTGTTTGAGAAATATGATCTATAGGTGGTTCCTGATTTATGATAGTTCAACTTAAGATTCTTCAACTTTATGATGGTACAAAAGTGATACATATTTAGAAGAATTCATACTTCAGATTTTTAATTTGTTCTTCCCCCCAGACTAATATATAGTATGATACTGGGCAGTGGGAGTGAGCCACATCTCCTTGTCATCGACAGGATCAGAAGGGTCAACAACCAACAGTCTACCGTGAACTGTGTTGCTGAGCTATGATGTCTGTCAAGTGAGGTGAATTAAGCACATCTTCCATTATGGTATTTTAGACTTAGTATGAATTTCCTGAGACCTAACCTAATGGTAAGTTGAGGAGACATCTGTATTGATATAATTTAGACAACTTTTAATTTATTTTTCAATTTAGAGAAGTTATTTGAGGAAAGGAACTACCTTCATGCCTGATGTAAAAGGAAATAAGAAAAGTTAGCTTTATTTCTTATAAGTCATGGGTTTCTTTCTAATGAGAGGGTTACCAGTTCATAGGCAAAAAAAAAAAAAAATGCTTCCTTAGGAAAGAAAGCATCTTTATTCAGCAACGATTCTCTTTTATGTACCAAAGAATTCACAAACTTAATCAGTTTATCATAATGAACCTCCAGGGGTAGTACACAAAAGCATTATAAGCCCAGCATGCAAATTTTGCAACAATAATGATATTGTGCTTCCTTCTGCATGAAGAAAAATTTTACAACTTTAGGTTTCTACTAAATTAAGTACATAAATACACAAAAGCCACAGTGACAAAAATTGCAACCTATTAGCTAAAGTTCACATGTGATATTGTCTAATTTCATCTCAAGAGCACTAAAATTACAAATAAGGTTCAAATCTATGCAAATTTCTTGCTGTTCTATAAATATGACTCAAACTTTAGTGATTTTACTTTTGGTCTTGAACTTCCTTTCCCTAACCAGGTGCCATACTACTATCAAAATTCTATTTGCTTGCCAAGCCCAACCTCAAAATAGTTTTCTCCTTGAGGATCCTAGTGACTGAAACTCTGTGCTGTAGCTATTCACTGGAAATTCAGGTGTGCTAGGGCAGGATGATGCAGTATAGGATGTGGATTGCAGACTTTCTTTTTATATAATGGAAGAAACCTAAAGGAGAGAGACTGACTAAACATATTGCTTTGATGGCTACTTTACAGAACTAAAACCTCCAAGCAGTTTGAATCAATGACCATTCTTTGCTCTTCCATGTCATTTCCCTAATAGTAACATGCAGGACCACAAAGATCAACCACCCTACAGAGCAAGGAGGAGGCAGAGTCAGGAGAGAGTAGTGTGGAGCCCTGAGATCATCCATCAATGACTTGACTAATGGCAAACTTCCTAAGAGAGGAGTCATCATAAAAAAAAGAATGAACCTTGTTTTATAAGAAAAAAATGTAGTTATATGAGAAATCATAGGTCTTAAAACAGAGTTATTAATTTCTATGAGTATGATCATTTTAAGTAGCCATATTACACTCAATTTTGTCAAATTTATAGTTATATAAGATGCCAATGGTCATTCTCACCATGACCCTCCCAAACATGCCTGCATCCTAATTCCAAGACACTGTGAATATATTACATTACAAGCAAAAGAAACTTTACCGATGTGATTGAGTTAAACATCTTAAAGTGGGAAGATTATCCTGGACTATAGGGTTTAGCCTAATGTAATCATGATAGTTCTTACAATAAGAAAGGGGAAAAATCAGAGTTCAGGGAAGAAAATACAATGGTGGATCTAGAGATCAAAGTGATACAAAAAGAGGAATAGGGGACCCTATAGCAGCTGCAAAAGGAAAGGAAACAAATTCCACCCCAGAAATTAAAAAAAAAAAACCAGCTCTGTGGTTCCATTTTAGATTCCATAAATATAAAAAATACATTTGTGTTGTTTTCAGCTATTAGATTTGTGATCATTTGTTATGGGAATGATGTAAAATTTATACAAGTTACATGCTTTTGTGGCACAAGTTGTTAATAAAGTTGTTCACACCTTACTCTCTTGTCATTTCATTTTTAAAAATAAAGACACAATTTCACATTTATCTCTATCCACTTTCATTCTATGGTATTCTGACCTATGCACATTATAACAACCCTGGTTGTCTTCATTTGCTTTGACCAGAAGTAGAACTTAAGAACTGGAACATAAATAGATTATTTTGGGTAAAATTCTGGAAAACACTGGTGATAGAGAGGTGAGACAGGGTAAGACAGACAGAAGAAAGCTAATAAAAGGTCATTAGCACGGTGGGCCACTGGATCTTCATCTGCTGGGGAACTTTGAGTAACCAAGCAGAAGGAATATCTCTTAGTTTTCCCCCATGGAGTAAGGGATTTGAAGTATTCACCTACCAAGTCTCACCAGCCCTTTGCTTGACCGCTGTTCTCAGAGAGTAAGAGGAGGTGATAATTCCCCAGAACTTCTTCTGGCTTGCTCTGTTCCTAGGCAGAACAAACTCCAGTGTTAAGAGAAAGCCCCAAGACAAAGGATCAGTGTTATTAATGGAATTGCACCCACAGTGCGTGGGGCCTCTAGAGGGGAGATGTGTTGGGGATTGACAGGTCTGATTCATAGCTGACTTTTTGAGACAGCCTTTTAGTTTTCTCTCTTTATCATCTGTTCCACTCTGTCAAGATTTGGGGATGTTTACAGTGCCAAGGTTCCTCCTTTTACATTTATTGTTTATGTAAACTACTTCTTCCATTTTTAAATGACCCTTTATACTCATTTTAGACCACCCCCTGGGACAATGTGATCCAATGAACTAGCTTTTCTAACTAAATAGAACTATGAACATATTTTCTGAATTATTTCTCCATTGCTTTGTACTTTTTAAAACTGCCCCCAACCATACCAGCCTACGACTTCTAAATTGTAGTCCATTTTCATACCCAAGTTACAAAGACATGAACCCCTAAAGCCATGTTTCCAAATTTGTGCTCCTCCTTGAATGTGTCTTCTCATTGTCTTTAAGCATTTCTCAGAAATCTCTCTGTAATATGCTTTAGGACAAATCCCCTGTACTTTTCACTCTGGTCTCCAGCTCTTGCTAGCCTGCTGCTGTAGGATGGTCTGAAAAGCTCAGTTATCCATTTGAGGTTCCCATATGTTACTCCTGCTGAAAACTCAGCACATGGACAGGACTGTTCTCTTCCTCTGTCTCTGCTTCTGAATCTTAGGATAGGACTGGTTATCCACAGAACGACTGGTCTCCCTACTTTCATGCTTGTCCTTGCACCCTGTATTCTCCTCACAGCACACATAAGCTTTGGTCTTCTTTGACAATGTATGTTCAGATCTTACGCCCATGTTTGAACCTCCCCAATGGCATTCCTTCACATAGAATGAATTTCAGTCCACCTTAGGCCTCAGGGGCCCTATGTAATGAAATCTCTGAGTTGCCTCTCCAGCCCTTTCCCTACTCCTCTCCTTTGCTCCTATACCTTATCACCTGGGCTTCCTCTGCATGCCACCCAAGTACTTTCTTCAGGACCTTCAAAAATGCTCTTCTAGTTGCATGGAATACTTTCCCCTCTGATATCCCTGCAGCTTGGTTAGTTCTTTCTTTGGGTTTCCTCAAACCAAGAGCACCACCCTCCCTGAATGTAGCACACTTCATGTCATACTTCAAATTTACCATTCTTCCTAGCACTATAGCACTCATTGCTGTCAGCTCTCATATTGTTTATAAATTTATTTATATTATTACTTTCTGTCTTCCCTTCTAAGAAAGGCAGAAACCTGGTCTGTTTTCATAGCTTTGTCTCTTGCCCTCCAAACAACACCTGCTCTCAGTAATATTTCCAATAAAGAAACTTTGGGCAGCCTTATCTTTTAGATGGGTTTATTTTCCCTTAAAACAGAGTTAATGAATGTAAGACTAAAAATAGGTTTTGATTTCTAATACAAGCTTGTTTTTCTTAGAGTAGCTAGGCCTAAAAACCCCTTCGGGAACCTACTGTCTGCCATCTCCACATGGTAGGGGTCAATGCTCTACTGCCCCTGAGATTAATCCAGTATCCCCACAGATGGAAGATGAGGTTGAACTGGACCTTAGTAGCAGAAAAACAAAAGCAAAAATTCCATTCTCAAGTCCTATCTCATTCTCTGCTTCTGGATTAATCCCCTTCGAAGACAACTGACAATGGATCATCCCTTCCCTTCTGGGAAGACAAGGTACTCTGACTTCTTATCTTAGAATACATATGTATAAAAGAGAACATTTTCTGCGTCTGGATTACTTGACTTTCCAATTCTGATTATGCTGCATCAAGACCTACCTTTTTTTTCTAAACATTCTTCAAGAGACATGACGGTCATACTCCTCTTTCACTGCTTCTTGGGTCTTCTCTATCTTCTTTGAGCACATGCTTCAACAAGAAAACATTATTTCCTGAGATATTTCAGTTAGCTCTTTTTGTTCTTGTTACTAAATTCCCCAACAAGAACAACTTAATGAAAGGAAAGTTTATTTGAGGCTCATAGTTTTAGAGATCCCTGTCCATAGATGGCAAGTTCTATTGCTCTGGGTTATGATGAGGCATCACTTTGCGGGGGAGGACCAGTCAATGGAAACTGCTCAGTTGATGGCAGGGTCAGGAAACAGAGGGAGGAAGGAAAGAGCTTCTAGAAGAATAACCCTTCCAGGGCTCCCAGTGATCCACTACCTCCAGTCGTGCCCCACCTGCCTGTAGTTAGTACCCAGTTAGTCCTCTCAAACTATGAAGGACTGATTAGGACACAGTTCTCATAATGCAATCATTGTACCTCTGAACATTCCTAAATTAACAGGAGCTTTTGGGGGACACCAAACTATGGCCAATAATAAACATAGTAGATAACCTTTCTGGTAAAGAAACATCTAAGTTTGTAGTTTGAAAGATAGAGATAAACAGATAGATGTAGATGTTGAAATATAGATAAACCTGAATAACAAGACAATGAAACATCTCATAGTTGAAACTATTTGACTTTTTTTTCTTTGCTACACATAGGACTTCTCCAAAAACACCAAGTAGGTTTTTGCCTCACATACACAAAATGATAGGGAACTACCATTAAATTCTTCCTTAAAAGATAAATAAATACATAAATAAAAGAATAATCTTCAGTAAAAATCCATTATTCCTCCATCTTTAGTCATAATTATTTTTAATGTTAATAATGAAAAATTTCTAAACTTCAGAAAAATATTTTGAAATCCAGTGTCAATTTTAGTAATAATTTTTAATTACTTTCAGTCTTAGGCAAAAAAGTCATCATCTTTTTGAACTTTATGCAATCCATGTTTCCATGTCTAGTAGTCCCTTTCTATGATATTAGGAATTCAAAACCAGCAGCAAGACATCTTTCTGCCCAGTTGTCACAAATTGGTTCTGAATCCAGAGAAGTGCTTTGGAACCCACCTATTTGTGACTTTCTCAGTAAATGATGCGCAATAGTTGAAAGGATCCTGGGTGTTAATCTCTTGAATTTCTTCAAGTCTTTGCTCAAGTCCCATCTGTCAACCAGATCTCCTCTGACTACCACCTCACACTGCTTCGTCCTCCCTCATAAGCCCCTGGACCTGGGAATCCCAGTCCTTACCCTGAGTGGGGTAGTCAGAGAACAGTCCACACACCTTTTAATGTTCCTGTTCTCAAGAGAGGGAATTTCATACCCTTCCTGGAGTGTGGTTCAATTCAGTGACTCTTTGGTGAATAAAATGTGGCTGAGGTAATGGGATGTCACTTATAAGATTAAGTTATTAAAAAACTATGGTCTGTCTGTCTGTCTCTCTCTCTCTCTTTCTCTCTCTCTCTGTCTTATTTGCCTTGGATGATGCAAGTTGATATTGGAATCCTCTCCATATCAACTGGACTGCTGTAAGCAGTCCAATGCAGAGGTTTGCTTTGTGAGATAACAAAATCTCCTGCCACTAGCCATGTGAGTAAGCTTCAAATGACTTGGGCTGACCACATGACTTGATCTTCATGAATGTCACCCTCTTGAGAAACCCTGAGCCAGAACCACCCAAGAAATTACTCCCAGATTTGTGATCTTCAGAAACTTTGTGAGATGATAATTGTGCATCATTTTCAACTGCCAAATTTTGAGATAATTTACTATACAGCCACAAATAACCAATATGGTGAAATCATTTTTTTAAAGAAAATATTCCACAAGCTATCTTTAACAAATTAGCTCTACTCTACTGGATAGCTACTGGAAACCTGTGAGTGGTGAACAATTAAAATATAGTAGTGTGACTATAAAACTAAATTTTCAGTTTTAATTAATTTAATTTGCTACATGTGGCCAGTGACTACAGTATTTAATTGTGCTTTATTAGATAATTGACCTATTATTGTTTTTCATTGTCTGATTTCCCCATCTAACACAGAAGAATTTGCTCTGCATTATCTATCTATCTATCTATCTATCTATCTATCTATCTATCTATTTATTTATTTATTTTGATGCTGGAGTTTGAACTCAAGGGCACTCAACCACTGAGCCACATCCCCAGCCCTATTTTGTATTTTATTTAAGATAGGGTCTTACTGAGTTGCTTAGTACCTCACCATTGCTAAGGCTGATTTTGAATTTGCCATTCTCCTGCTTCAGTCTCTCGAGCCACTGGGATTACAGATGTGCGCCACCATGTCCAGCTGATCTGAATTCTTGTATGCAGAGATTTTTGTGTTTCTTTATAAATGTAATCAAGTGCTTAGAACAGTATATGACACATAGAAGATATTCCATAAATATTCAAAGAATGTCTCAATTTGGGCAGCAGTAATAAAAATGCCATAGACAGACATTTATTTCTCACAATTCTGAAGGCTTGGGAAGTCCATAATAAAGTTCCTGGCTGATTAAGTTTTTGGTAAGGGCTCTTCTGGTTGCAGAGAAAAGCTTCTTGATATATTCTCACATGGTAGGCAGACCATCTCTCTCATTTCTCTCTTTCTTTTTGTCTTTTTTCCATGCTAGTAATGGAAACCAAGATATTGTTCTTTAGGCAATCACTCTACCACTGAGACATGCCCCAAGCTGTTCCTATGTCTCTTTTTAAGGGTACCAATTCTATCAAGAAGACTTCACACTCAGAACCTAATTATCTCTAAAAGGTGCCATTGCTAAATACAACTACTTTGAGAATTAGGTTTCAACATAATTGTCTTAGTTTATTTTATGTAGTTATAACAAAATACTTGAGAATGGGTAATTTATAAAGTGAATAGGTTTATTTTGGGGCATGGTACTAGAGATTGAGAAGTCAAAAAGTATGGCACCCACAGCTGTCCAGCTTCTGGTAAGGTCCTCCTGCTGATCCAACTCATGGAGAAAATAGAAGGGCAAGCAAGTACATGAGAAAAAGAGACCAAACCCCAGAGATAGGTAACCTGTTGCTATGAGAAAGGCATTAATTCATCCATGAGGGCTCTACTCCATGACCCAAACTCCTCTACTAGGCTCCACCTCCCTACCCTGCTGTTGAAGAATTAGGGCTCCAACACATGGCCTCTCAGTGGATATGCTCAAACTATAGCATTGTTAATTTTGGAGGTACACAAGCAATCAGTAACAGGGTTAATAAATGAGATGCAACTTGTATCATATTTCTGTCTCACATATAATCAACTCTGCAACAATCTCTCAGGTCTCAGTTTTCCTGGATTTAAGTTTGGGTAGGGGATTGAATACAAGACTCATGAATATCTTTTCTATACTTGAAACTATACAATTGTGTCTCCTCTGAAATGACATCTTTTTTTAAGCGACATTTAATCTGCTGCTGCTCTTCTCTTGGCTAAGTGAAACATCCAATAGATGTCTAGATAATTGAAGTCCCCAACCACTAATAATTTCTGCTCCAGTTTTGTTCTCTGTATTAGGCAAGGAACCATCATCCCAGACTAACTTTGATTAGATGGTCCTGACCAGTACTATATTGATGTCATATCTCTTCCACTGTCATCCACCTGCTCTCTACTTCATGTGTACACTGTTTTGAGAATTTTTATACAAGTATCTCCTTGGCACATAATTCCATATCACATGATGCTGCTTTTAAATAGATATATCTTTCCATTTCCCTTGCCCAGTCTTGTGTTCCACCACCTGGGGATTTTTGTGAGACCTGGGTTATTACTTTTTGTTGTTGTTGTTAACAATCACTATAAATAAAGACATCCAGCTGGGTGTGGTTGTGCATACCTGTAATCCCAGTGGCTGGGGAGGCAGAGGCAGGAAGATTGCAAGTTCAAAGCCAGCCTCAGTAATCTAGCAAGGCACTAAGAAACTTAGCAAGACCCTGTCTCAAAAAATTGGGGGGGATGGGGGAGGATGGGGATTTGGTTCAGTGATTAAGTATCTCTTTGGACTAAAAAATAAATTTAAAAAATGTAAAATAAAGACATCTGAAGCTCTATTTCTTTCCCCTGTTTTCTTTTAAGTTTCTTTTTTTTTTTGGTCACTACCAATATTGACATTTTTGTATACTTACATGTATGTATTTTTATTACAGACTTTTGTTTCTTGGGAATTTTCTTCCCACCTCTACATATCTTTGGAATCCACTGGACAAAATTGAGATGTAGGTAAAAATGTGGCTTTCCACCATCATATTATTGATATAATTGCCTTTTATCAAAATCTCTTCCACATTCACACTCTACATTTGAAAAGAAGAGCAAAATCTCTCATACGTTGTTGTTTCTTATCAAGGACTTCAGTATCAATAGTGATATAATTCATATGTATTTTGTCTATGGTATCTAATTCTTCATGAAGTAGAAAAAAGAAGCAGAGAATAGTCAGCAGATTTGAGTTTTGGTCATCTTTTCATGTTTCTGGGCACTTTGAAAGGTAACATCTTAAATTTTCTAGGGAGAGGGATACAGAGTATAGTATAGCTTGAAGAAGCTCCATACCCAGCACAAGAAAAAAGGAAACAACAACAAAAAAAATTTATCTGTATCTCTCAGCCTTAAATACCTGTTAGTTTCCCATGTCATCCTCTTAGAATTATTAGAAAAGATTCATTATGATCAAGCATGTATTTGCATTCACTTTATTATATTGTTAAGATGTGGGATTTGAAGATTTGGATTTGTACTATGTGATAAGAAATAATGTTTTCTATTTTGCTGGTATGAGCCTGTGTTTATTTTTTTCTTTTTCTTTTTATTACATTGTTTTTTTTTTCAGATTTTGACTCCAGTTAATTTCCCTTCACTACCTTTGAATTTCTTTGCCTTTCTCACTTCCTTCCCAGATCTTATTTTTGTCTGGAATCTGTTCTATTGTTTCTAGAAAGGCCAAACCTCGGAAGAAATTCTTCTAGAATTTATTTTCACTATTAAAGACATCAACTTGTATCAATAAAAAATATAACTTACTGATTTCTTCAATTAATAATTCAAGCACATTACTCTCATTTGTAAATGAGATTCCAGCAATTAAACACATCACATTCTAAGACATGTATTCATAGGTGATTTTGTCAATGTGTGAACTTTATAGAGTGTACTTAAAAAAGACAGCTACAACCTTAGTAAGCAATTTCTATCTCATGGGATTGCAATTTCATGTGTTGTCCTCTTTAAGAATGTCCTTATGCTATGCATGGCTTTATAATTTCCCCCAACTTTCTCATAAATTTCCATTGCAAGTTTTACTTCTTTGTCATACATTTTGCAAATGAAGTTCTTAGGAACCTGTTGTGGAACCCTTTCTGGACATTCTCCACAATTCCTCATATTATCCCCATCGTTATTGCATGTTATATCTGTGGTTCCCAAACTCACGAGTGCAACAGAATCACATAGAGGGTTTGTTAGGACAGAGCAAACACCTGGATCTGTGGGGCTAGAGAATCTGCATTTCTAACAACTTCACAGGTCACACTTATACACAGGCCAAGGACCTCATTTTGAGAGTCACTGGATTAGGGAGTCAGGAACTCATTAGCTCACCAGGCAATTCATGGTGCTGGCTGATTTTGGCAGGAAAAGAAGTGATAGACTACTTATGGCTCAGTTGGTGGGAATTTTGCTGCCATGGAAGTCTGCTTTCTAGATGTCTTGGCATATTTTGAGGAAGTTTCTATAACTACATTCTTAATCTTCCTGCAACTTAACAATGTCAACAGGTCAATTTAAAATCTCCTTCATCAGCTCAGGTGGTGAGCACAGAGGCATATAAATACAATGGGGAGCATGCTCAGTTCTTCTTGAGCCCCTCAGAGTATCTGGAGCCCCCTTCAACCCTAGCTGACTTGTTTCACGATTAGGTGTCCAGTGTAAGTGTAAGAAAAAAAATACAACACACTCACAATCTAATCTCTTATTTTTATTTGATCTCCAAATATCCCACTCACTCCACCCCCTCAAAACTCCAATGATAATTGGAAGTTTTATGCATATGAATGAGTTTGGTGATTTCAGGGATGTTTATATTCTGGAAACTCAAGCATTTAATTCTGGAAAACATTACAGAGCATTGCATTGTGGGCCTGAGCCAAACTACAAAGTCCCAGGACAGTTTGTCCCAAACTTAGTTAGCAGTTTACCTGAGGGAATTGGTAGGATGAGCATCCAGCTCATATAGGTATATGTTATTTAGACACTAGATGAATTTTAGAAACTTCAAAAACAATTTGCAAGCCATTCAAATAGCAGCATCCACTTATGTAGTACAAATAGTAAATCATGAATCATTTCATAATTCTATTTACTTTTATTTTGAATAAATGAAAGAAGCTTTTAAAAATTAGCAAATCAGTCCTGATCAGTAAAATGGCTCCCATAGTTTATTTTCTCTATTTTACATTTACCTCCCCTTTCTATAATAGTGGTAATAAAAGTTACAAAGCAATCCTTGACCACTTATTAAGTGAAAAAGATTTGGGCTAAAAAGTCCACATGTATTATTATATTCATCTTACAAAAATCTTATGAAGTAGATTCTATCTATATTTTGTAGGTGAGAAATTTGAGACTTAGATGGAGCAACTTGACTAAGATCACAAACTACTAAACAGCAGTAAAATAGGGACTTTTCTAACTCCCCACCCTGACCTTTGCTCATTTGCTGTGAGAACCATGACTGTCTCTGCCAACAAAGGTGATTTTCTGGCTCTACTTCTAGGTTTTCCTAGGGTTCTTGTATAGAAAGAGCCAAAACATGTGAAGCCAATTTGTCACAGGACAAAGCTGATAATCAATGATACTGGCTGAATTATAGAATGGAAGAGAATCAGTAGCAATTCTAAAAGAGAAAAACCCAAGTTAGTGGGTATCTTGTAGCCATAGGAGCCTGTTTTCTAGATTTCTTTGAACATTTTGAAATAGATACTAACTATAGCAGTGTTCTAAATCTTCCTATAATCTAACCATTTCAGTAGATCAGTGAATATTTTTCTTCTTTTTCCTGCTATTTTCCCTCCTCTTTGTTTCTAAAACAGAAAGGAAAATCAATTGAAATTCTTAGATATGGCTTTAGAATTTTTCATCCATAGTTATTTTTCCCTTCCTGAACTCCTATTATTTAATCTATTGTTATTTGGCCTCAATGATTTTGTTTTCTCTGATTGAGGTTAGAATTATATGGGAAGGGCTGGGGATGTGGCTCAAGCGGTAGCGCGCTTGCCTGGCATGCGTGCGGCCCGGGTTCGATCCTCAGCACCACATACCAACAAAGATGTTGTGTCTGCCGAGAACTAAAAAATAAATATTAAAAAAAAATTCTCTCTCTCTCTCTCTCTACCTCCCTCCCTCCCTCCTCTCAAAAAAAAAAAAAAAGAATTATATGGGAAATCCTGAGATTGTTTATATATAATTAAAAATTCTTTAGGAATAAAGGATTTATAAATCTTTATGTGTAACAACTGTTTCTAGTTTCCAGCAATAGAAGCTAAGGTGGTAATAGTCCTTAATTCCAAAAACAGAAAGGGCTAAAAAGGATATAAAATTGAGTATTTACATCTATAGTCAAGACCAGAATGATACTTCTTTGTCATATTAAAAACACATAAAGTCCTGGAGTTACACTTTGTTTTTTTTATTTATAAAAGTAGTATTCTAATCCCTTCATTGTGACATAAATGTTAACTATAAATAACCTACAAATATGATGAAATAAAGTTTTAAAAATTATTCATTTGACAAAGTACTTTAACAAATATTTTCTTATTTGATTCTAACTCAAAACTTGAGACAGACGACTTCTTCTTCTTCTTCTTCTTCTTCTTCTTCTTCTTCTTCTTCTTCTTCTTCTTCTTCTTCTTCTAATATTTTTAGCTGTAGATAGACACAATACCTTTACTTTATTTATTTAGTTTTTTTTTTAATGTGATGCTAGGATATGAACCCAGTGCCTTACACATTGTAGGCAAGTACTCTACCACTGAGCCACAACCCCAGAGAGACAAACTTCTTTATAGAGAATCTGACGCTAAGAGAGGTTAAATGAATTACTTAAGATTATAGGACTAGTACTTAAATACTTAGTTATTCTTAGCGTTTCCCATATACTGTACTGCTTCCCTGTTTTATTCTCTAAAAAGCTCAAAGGGGAAAACACACATTTAGCCTTATAAGTTCAATATCATATAAATGAATAAATATATTCAATATGATAAAATTTTGAATCTTAAGGATCATTTTTCGTATGGTTATAATCCTAATATCTTTAATATTCTATGGTTCTCTGTTAAGTTATAGCCTCACATTTACTTCAACAAACATTTTAGACAATATTGACTTATTTTAGGTGGTAGACATTCTGGAGCTCCTAGTGGGTGACTACAATTACCCTTTTCTAAAGCTATCTGGTTTACAATCAGAATCTAACAAGTCTTTTAACATGAGTTAACACATATTTACTGTGATACTTTTGAGTCAAATTTTAAATGACAAGTTCTAGAAAAAAAATCAGTTCTAGAACACTAATAATTTTAAAAAGGATGGAAAAGAGAGATCATGCACATAGCATAAGATCCATACCTTTAAAACATACTGGTCAGTGATTTTTAGTGTATCCATACATTGCATAACCAGAACAACTATTTCTAGAACACATTAACCATTACAAAAAGAGATCTTGTACCCATTAGCAATCACCAGCCATTTATCCCTCTCTCTTCCTCTTGTGACTATTAATCTATTGCTGCATCTGTGGACTTGATTATTCTATACATTTCATATAAATAAGATATTCCACTATCTGGCTTCTTTCACTAAGCATAAGATTTTCAAGATGTATCTATGTTGTTGCATGTGTCAGTATTTCATTCCCTTTTATGGTGGACTAATCTTCCACTGTATGTGTACATCACATTCTGTTAATTCCTTCACCGGTTGTTAAATATTCAGGTAATTTTCACATTTTGGCTACTGGAAAAATATTTAGTGAGCGCTTAAAAAGACTGTGAATTCTGTCATTGTTGGGTGGCATATTCATTATGGGCTTGTTAAGTCTGGTTGGTTTGTAGTGTTGTTCAAAGCTTCTATTTTGATGCTGATTTTCTCTTTCATTGTTCCATTTATTTTTGAAAGGGGAGCATTAAAGTCTCCAACTAATATTGTTAAGATTTTTATTCCTCCCTTCAATTCTTTCAGGTTTTGTTTCATATATGTAAAGGTTAATTGTCAACAGGATTGGATTAAGAGATGCCAAGCATTAGGAGTCTTTTGGGTGTGTCTAGGAATGATTAGCATGTGGAATAGCCAACTGAAATGGAGACCCTCCCCAAGTGTGGGCAGCACTGTCCAATAGGATGATGGCTTGGTTGAAATAAAAGTTGGAAGAACAGGGACACAACAGCAGATGCAAGCTCCATTCATCTGCAAGGGGTTCTTGATTACTGCACAATCCTAGGATACTGGACTCTTTCTTCTTCACTCTTCTAAAGTGAATTCTTCAGAAGCCTTCCATCTGGGACCAGGGTAGCATGTTGATCCTTCTTGTTCTGGGGCTTCAGCCTCTTGGGAATGCACAGCATCTGGTTCTTCCAGCTCTCCAGCCTGCAGATGGCCATTGTGTACTATCCAGCTTCTGGTCACATAAGCAAACCTAAAAAGTCTCACTTTTATAATTAATTATACTTCCTGTTGACTCTGTTCCTTTAGAGAACCCTGAATAATATAATGTACTTTGGGACTCTGTTAGGTGTATGTACGTTGATAATTGATATAAATTCTTGGCACATTGACTTTTATCGTTATCAAATATTCTTTATTTACACAAATGACTTCTATCTGTTTTGTATGATATTTGTATAGCCATTTCAGTTTTGTTTTGATTATTATAGGCATAGAATGTCTTTATCCATCATTTTAATTTTAATATTTTTGTGTCTTTGGTCTGTAAGTGGACCCTAATATGTTCTTTTCTCTCATTCTGCCAATCTGTGACTTTTAATTGGGCAGTTTAATCCATTTATGCTAAATGGAATTACTGGTATGCCAAAATTTATTTTTGCTTTTTACTACATAGGGCTATTTGTCTTATAATTTTTTTTTCTTAATTCTTTCAATACTTTTTGTGTGTGTTTAATATTTCCTGCTCCTCCAATTTAATTGCTTTGCCATTTCATTCAGTACATTTTAAAAATTACTCCTGTAGTGGTTGCCTTGGGAATTATTATTAATCTCTTTATTTGCAATAATCTATTCTTGATCAATAGCACCTTAAATAATACACAAAACTCTTTTTCTATATAACTGCATATTTTTCTTTTGTTTAAATGCTTTAATTTTCACCAATTATATGCTTAGGCATTGTATTACCATGAACTTAGATTTATAATTATTGCATTATATAACTGTTTAATACAGGTCCACAAAATAAATCAAATAATTAAGTATAAAAATGTGCAAAAATGTATTTATACTATATTATATTTATATAAAATAACTTTTATTTCTCTACTTTCATTCTAGAACTCCTATTACTTGTATCTTGGTGCATATGATTTTAGTGTCTTATGATTCTCTGAAGTTCAGTATATTTTTATTCATTGTTTTAATCTTTCCATTCCTCAAATTATGTGATATCATTTGGCCTATACAGTTTGCTGAATTTTTTCTGCTTAGTGAAATCTGCTGTTTATCTCCTATAAGTTATTTTTTCTTTCTATTTGTTGTACTTTTCAATTCTAGAAATTATATTTGATTCCTTTTTAAATTATTTTTATCTTTTAATAATTCTTTTTTTATTTAGATATTATTGTAATATTTTGATTTAGTTTTCCAACACCATTTACTTTAGAGCTTTGATAATTGATATAAATTATTGGCACATTGACTTTTATCTGAACTATTTAAAATATTTGAACTATTATTTGAACTATTTTAAATAGCTATTTTTAAATGTTTGTTTAATAATTCTCAAGATCTGGGGTTCATCAGATATGATTTCTACAATTGTTTTGTCTTGTACTACATATTATGGGTAAGGCTCATTTTATTGTATGTTTTGTAAATTTTTGTTGAAATCTGAACATTTCAAATAATATAATTTGGCATCTTAAATGGTAAGATTCACCCTCTCCCCAGGATTTTTGTTGTGGTTGTTGCTTCTGCTTATTTTGGTTGTTTGTTTAGTGACCTTCATGAACCATTTCTGTGAATTCGCTATCTGGTGGTATGCTGCCACTGAAGTCTCTACAAAGTTTTGTAGGGTTACTAGACGATTAGATCGGAGTCAGCTAATGATGGGACAGAGATGTCTTTGAATATCTGTAACTGACACATCTGCCATTGTTTTTCCTAGTTGCTCTGCGTGTTTGTTTCTCCCAGGCTTCTACACTCCTATCAGTCAATCCCTTAGTCTGCGTTTCCTGCTTGTAGAGCCACAAAGCTAATCAGAGGTGAAAGTTTAAGGACTTTTCTGGGTCTTTTCTGAACATGCATACCCCACATATGAAATCAATCTTCCAGATTCCCAGGAATATACTGAAACATTTTAAAGCCTCATGGACCTCTCATTTTGCAGCTTTTCCTTTTAAATGTTTTGATTAGGGGCTGGGGCTGCAGCTCAGTGGTAGAGCACCCACCTTGCATGTGTGAGGCACTGGGTTCAATCCTCAGCAGCACATAAAAATAAATAAAGATATTATGTCCAACTACAACTAAAAAAAATTTTAAAAAGTTTTGATTAGTCTTCCAACTGTTATTTGTTGTGTCAGGCAACATTGATGTTTAAAAAATTAGCACAAGATAAGTTCAACTGAGGTCAAATGAAGACACGACTTTTTCAGTGAAATCTTCCAGGGAAGCACCAGGTGGGGGAAATAATGACTCCTTTTTGGGAATGAGACTTGAAAGTGTATCATTTCAGTTCTGCTCCATCTGGTACTAGGAATACTGGCTGTTGTTTTTAAGGTTGTTCAATGCTGTTGAGTAAGGGAAGGGGATAGCATTAGGGTTATGTGAAAATGACACAAAGCTCACTGTTTTTCCAAGACTCAGCTGCTATTCTTCCTTAAATGTTCTGCAGTCTCTGTTGCAAGCCTTTGAATAATTTCCAGAGTTCTGAAAAAGTTGATTGTGATAATTTCTTGCCAGTTATTTCATTGGTTTTATGGAGAGACAACTTTTGAAATGTCTTACTCCACCATATTTATTGATGTTACTCCTAAGAATGGTTGGTCCTTAAACTTTTCATTGCTGGTGGTGACTTAGTATTCTGTGATCTTTTAGTACGCTGCATAAAATCTGTGGGTGCCATTGTGAGATGAATCCATGTGTGTTCTTCCACTATTTTGGACAATATGCTACTTAATTGATTAACACATGAAGTCTATTTTTCACCATAAAATTCTAAAATTAACCCCTAGTTTAGGGACTCTTCATCTTAAAAAGGTATCAAAACCTACTACAAAAAACCCAAGAACAAATTACTTCAGAGGAATAATCTAATAGCAAATTTAATATGTATATTTAATTGTAGAGCCTACCAACTACCTTACTTGAAAAATGATTTTTTTTAATTTAGTCATCATAGTTGCTGAAAGGGCTTAGTTATAGGTTAGATGAATCTTTACTGATGACCTAGAATGGGATAAATATAAGATGAAAAGATTCCAAAATCAAAATTAATTAATGTTTGTGAAATATCTATCGCATGATGTACTGGTGCTATACTCAGAAACCAAGGGGTTGAACCCTTTAGAATCTGGAAAAATACTTAAAATGTCCATCTCTTTTATGAATAGTAGATGTGTTTCAGAGTTTTAATAAAACTATTTAAAAGAGACCTTCCATGGCGGGGGGGGGAATAAAATACTATGCAGTTCTTGCTTACTTTAGACCCTCCGCAGACTGTAGGTTCCAGGATTAGTGTATAGAGAGGTTTATAATGCACAATGAAAAGATATCGGGCAGCTAAGATATAGGGTAAAATCATGTAGATCAGAGATCATTTCATTTTACAAGTTCAAGTTCAAAATTACTTTTAAAGGACAACCATGAATAACATACCATAATAAAAATGAAATTGTATGTCATAACCTGCTAAAATATTGAGAAATGCTTCAGCGACTTTACATGTAAATTTATTTATCTCCTTTCACTATTACAAGAAAATTTATTGTTATATTCAAAATTTTGGACTTGTTTTTAATATTTACTTTCTTTTCTTATTTTCCTTTAATGAAAAATATTGGTACAAAAGTACAAAAATTACTATAATTCACATTTCTTTGTCTGGGTTATAGATTTTAAGTCTGCATATAAAGAAACCAGGGAACTATGTGAAAATCAAAGGCAACTTCAATTAAGACCTATAGGTTTCAGGAATTTGTGGAATACTTGTTTCTTCTGTAATATGTGATTCAGATGATTTTGCCATTTTTCTCTCTTTAAGTTACATCCACATTGATGTTAGGCTAGTTCACTTATGGAATTTAAAAGCTTGTCTGGGTGGTTTTATAATTAGGCCTTCCCAGGTAGCAGGAAATTTTGCTTTTCTTTCCCATCTAACAGCTGTGTTCCCAGCTGGGTCTGTTTGTTATAAATGAAAATGGCTCTTTAAATCTACATTCTCTGCATGATCAAGCTTGGCATCAGATGCAGCTTCTGGACGATGCCAAAGATAAGCACCAAAGGGTGTCAGATTGAAACTCTGGATCATGGTGTGTTAGATGGCGTTATCAGCCATAATTGTATATTTCTAGTAAAGTCAAGTGATGTGACCGATGGATCTTTGAAACGTAAATCACTTCCAGTCTTTGAATGTTTTTGTAATGTGATTGAGATGAATCCCCATGATATGTTTATGGAGCATAATGAACTGTGAAATATGCAGGAATAGAGGTTGTGGTAATATAGGACACTTGTTGACCTGAATGATGATATTCCTTTGCTTTAGGCTATAGGCTTATGGAAGAAGATAATCATTTCTCCAAATAGTACCCTCAAACATCACAGAAGAGAAGGATGTCTTATTTCTTACTCTTATACTTGATTTGCCTTGCAGTTCATTCACCCTTTAACCTGCTTATTCATATCAATGAATTGTGCAAACTTTGCACTGGTCTTTGTAGTATATATGTATCAGTTTACTAAAAATTCACAAAGTACTTATCAGTCTAAAAAGGCTAAATAACATTATAAGTTTATTTTTTCTAAGTAGCACTTTCTGGCAAAACCATTTCAGTCAATGTCTATAAAAGGGGAAAGAAACTCCAAAGATCTGTATAAATAAAAATCTATATAAATCTAAATCTAAATAAATATAAATATATTGTTGACTTCCCTCAGATTACTTAAATTATTATTTATAATTTTCAAAAGCTTGGTTAAAAAAATCAGTTGTATACAATTTAAAAGTGAATGTTCTTCACCCTTTTAGAAAAGAGATAAATGAAGTTCATTTACCTCTAGTACATTCTTAAATATACTGACTTAGTTAAAAAAAATGTGTACATTTTAGGTATTCCTCTGGGGAAAATCTTTCTTTAGTTCTGATTGGCTGTTTTGTTTTTTAAGATTCTCAGCCAGAAATGTTTATAAACTATTGAGCATATTGTTATGTTATGAACAGCTATTGAGTATATTGTTACCTAACTCATTTTGGTAATATTTTTAATTGAACTATATTCAACCTGAAAAGTCTCATTTCACTTCTACCTAGCAGTCTATAATCACAATGTAGAACATGAGAAAAAAGCCTCCCCCTCATTTTCTTTCTGGTTTAATAACATTTCATCATTCATTATTGTGTTTTGCACTCTCTGGTAGATTTTTGAATGGTGAATATACCTAATTGAAATAAAGCAAGACATAATTCAGAGATCTCAATGAATTAAGGAGGCTTTGTTTTTGAGCAGTAATTCTTGGGTTTGTTGCTAATAACGTGGGTTTTCTCTCTTTTTGGAGGGCATCACATATGTTATACAGTTGGATGGCTTATTAGGATTTCTGGCAAAAGCTAAGATTTATTTAAAATAGAAACCATTTAGAGTATATAAAAAAGAAATGAAATTTGTGTTCATGTGACTATGTTTCTGTGAACTTACCTTTCGGCATTGAGATCAGACCCTTAGAGACATGAGCTCATTTTTCCTTGTTTAATCAAAGCAAATAAAATCAGTACTAACAGTTCAACTTTCTATTCCATTTGTATTAATTGAAATTCTAGCACAAGGCCTCATTTAAAATTTAGCACCAGCATACTTTAGTTAAGACTATAAAAAATGAGGCTATTGATTTATAATACTCTGTCAAAGACATTTTTATATTAGAATATAACACTATATATTCCATTAAAGTTTGTTCTTCCCCCTACGCAAGAAAAAAATGCTAAATTATTTAGTCAAATAATCCTTCCTCTTAGAAAGGCATTTTGAGAGGTGTTAATAAAAAATTGTGTTTATGATTACAGGTGACTTTTTAACTATTTTTTTAGTCCTCATCACATTGGTAACTTATATGTTTGATCATTTAATATTACCAGGTAAGCACTTTAATGAAGTTTCACATTTAACACTACAAATCAAAGAAATTATAGCTATTGTTACTTTTATTTCACAGGTGATAAAACTGAGATTCAACGAACAAACACACAAAAAGACAAATCACTTGCCCAAGATGAGGTGTGTTGCAAGGTATGAAGCTGATCTGTTAATTCCAGGCTCTTAACTATAACACTGTACAGTTGCTCCTTATTCCAGGATTTCATCTTCACAAATATCATATGCTTAGCTAAACTATATTATTAATCCTCAAATCAATATTTAATGCATTATTTCAGTCATTTGCAGCTATGTGCAGAGTGGTAAAATATCGGAGTCACCTGACTCTCATGTTCCCAGCTGAAGCTGAATAAAACATTGCATTAATTCTTTATTCAGCTTTCACACTTTAAGCAAGTGTTTCTTTCATAGCTTAAGTAGCACCACATATTTTGCATTTGTGTGTTCTTGTGTGCATATGATTTCATGATGAAGTGGCCTTCCACAAAAAGAGTGCAAGTGCTGTCTAGTGTCCCAAGTGCAAGAAGGCTTGTGCAGGTGTGGGTTATGGTGCTGTTGGCAATGAGTTCAAAGTTAATAAATCAACAATATACACTTTAAGTAGAAACGGTCAAGGTAACCTATTGATCAGTTGAAAAAAAATTCGATGACCAGAGGCTAATAGGAACCTAATTCTGTATTTCTTCTAGTATCAGTGAGTTGTTCAGTATGCACTAATTTGGTTGAATTTTATAGAACATAACTGCTATGAATAATGAGAATCAAGTGGGGTGGCACACTCTTGTAGTTCTAGTACTCGGCAGGTCAAGGCTGAAGGATCATTTGAGCCTATGAGTTCAAGACTAGCCTGGGCAACATAGCTGAGACTTCACAAAGGAGAGAGAGCCGGTGGGGGAAGAAGAGAGAGAGAGAGAGAGAGAGAGAGAGAGAGAGAGAGAGAGAGAGAGAGAGAGAGAGAGATGGGGACAACTGAGGAAAACAATGTGCATATGTTATTTCATTTAATTCTTCCCAAAGTCAAGGATTTTTACCCTCATTTATAGGTGAAGGATTGAGGTACAAATGTCCCAGGTGACTATCCTACTCTTGAATAAGGCTGTTTCTCAAATGGAGCTCATTATTACTATGATACAGAGACTAGTCATTAACCCATTTTGTTAAAACTTCTCAGTAAAGGTACTAATCTTTACATTTTAAATCACTATTGTTCACAGATGTTCTGGGCAGCATATGATCATAAAAAAACAAAACAAAACCCCACAGAACAAAACCAAACAGTAAGATTTTGAAGGAACAATTTTAGAAGAGTAGCTCTATGTATATTTAGAATATGGGACTGTCTTCTACTTTCATGTTCATAATATGAAATTCATTGTATGGGGTAAAATCTTCCTATTTCTCTTCTAATGCAAATTACTTGGTTGATTTAACACCATTTGCCCTTCTGCCAAACTGGAGAAATGAGTATTTAAGTCATGATGGCAGTGTCCCTGCGATGGCCTGAGAGCTGGAGGGCAGCAAGTGGATGGGGTAGAGGTAGAAGGGCACAAGATCTGTTACATTAGGACCCGTTTTCAAGTTGGGTTGAATGTTATTAATTTAGGGGGCTAACTCTCTTCTGCTCAGCTCTGATTTGCATAATTCCCAAGAGTACTTCTTGAGCTATGTCTCAAGTTAGTGATGTTTGAACTCCCTGCACCTGAAACATCTGAAATACGAAGATTTCACATAAATTTCTGGAAAACTCCCCCCCCCCACATACACAGAATTTTTTCTCTCTGTATGGGACCTTGCAACTGTAGGTCAGAACCTTGTACGGGAGCTATTAACAGAGAAGTATTCGATACCATCAACTGAGAGACAGAAAGAATGCTTGATGCAAATTCAGGGTTTGTCATTTATTAGCTGTATCAGCTGAAGCAAGACATATAATTCCCCAGTGAACCCCAGTTGCCCCAGTTCTGAAATGGATAATCACAAAAACAACACCAACAACTATAGTAAGACTTTGCCAAGATCTAGCCTGTGAAAATACTTCATAAAAATAAGATTTTGATTAATATAAAATAACATGTTATTACTCACTTATGATAGTAAAGTGATATTAATTGTTAATTATAAATTGCATTCAAAGTTTGAATTACAAGCATAAAAAGAAATGTCTGCAGCATGATATAGAATGAAGGCTTGCTCATTTTCCCAAATATTTTTCTCTCCCATGTTCTATAGATGCTGAAATATAGAGAATTTTTATTCTAACCTCTTTTAGAATGCAAATGTTACTTGAGAGGAAGAATGCTTTGAATATAAATTTTAATAACAGGTTATGCCAGGAGATGCCAGGATACCTTAGGGGGTAAAAAGGGTCTTCAAGGTGATACATGTAAAATAAAAATTTTGTCTTTCTCAAACTTGGTCTCTATGAATCCACTGATCGGAAAATAACCACTAAACACACACATATTCCCTCTCCCTCTCAAAACTTAAAAAATGGAAACAGGTAAATAGTGAAGCATTAGAAAAAATGAACAAATCAACTTTGTAAGAAAACCAGAGCAGAGAAGGAGAGGAAGTATCACAACCAATGCCAAGATATGCAAAAACTCCTTGTATAACCTTGGACATCATGATGACAAAGTGATATGGATAAAAAAAAATTACAGAGAAGCCATATTGTGTTACTCTTAAGCATTTCCTTTGTCAGCTTATTGCTAACTATGACTACTAAAAAACTTACAGTGGTAAGAATCTGGTTTTAAAATGCTTGGTATTTGTTTCAGTCTCTTTCTTCCTCTGTTGGCAGTGATTTTACCTATTGTCATCCTTCAGCAAACATGACCTACCTGCATTTCGTCCACCTGGTCCATAGCCAATAACTCCTGGGCATTGCTACTGTTTAACCACAGTTTCTCAGGGACATTTTTGGCAACTCTATCGGAAAGAATCAATATCCGCCCCCTCAACTTAAAGTTGTTAAAACACTTTATTTGTGTGTGTGCAAAGGCACTTATCAAATGGCATGTTTAATTTTTGTTGTTGTTGTTGTTGTTCCTCAGACATATCCTTTGCTGTCTCTAGAATGTCAACCACCACCTCTTCATTTTCTATTCCCAGCACTTCATCATTTTGTGATCAGGTTTAATTCCCCATTGTATCTTCATAGAACTTCAATTTACTATAAGTCACTTCACAGAGAGGTCAACTCAGGGTAGCTTTTCAAAAAATGATTGTTAAGGGAATTAATACTGTGAATTACACTTTTTTATTTGGCAGTTTCTTCATACCTTCCAAACTTTTTGCATTCACAAAATGCCAGACTCCCTCATTTTCCTTTCTACCCTGTCAGTGAGTTATCTTTAATTATATAGGGGCCAGTTGTTCCACTTTTCATTGTAGGTTACAGTGATGACTGAAGCATACTTCTTTGCTTTGTATGAACAACTCTCTAATTCTGGCTAGATCCTTCCATTATTGGGCTAACATTTCTTTATTTTAATGTCAATAAATTCCAATTTAATTTGTTTTATAGGAACTCCATTACAGTTTTTTTTCTTAGCTACATTTTAATCACCGTTTCCAGGATTTTTCAATCTTCTAATAAAAGTACTTTTTACATGTCAAATAAGTCTTCTGTTTCTCAGGAAAAAAAAAATAGGTTGCATTGAACAAATAGATGCTATTTTATCCTCATGTATTATCTAGTTCATTATAAGAAAATTATGTTCTCATGTTTTTCAACAATGACATGGTAGTATAAAAATATATATTTCTCCTGTTTGAAGATTTAACAAATAAATACTTCATTATAGAAAACTAGTAGCAAATGAATGTTTTCCAATTTAAAAAATCTTGTAAATCTAATTACTTCTAATATTAGATCTTTATTCAGTCATTGAAAATATATTTATTAGGTACCCAGTCTGCACATTATGTAAATTACACATAGATTTCTTTTAGATAGATAAAAGAGCATTTAAAAATTTAATGTCCTTATTCAAATAGATCTCTTAAAGAATTAGAGATTTAAATGTAACCTAGTTTTATGGTATCATTGATGTCTATAATTTGTGCCTATATCACATTGGATATTTAATTCAGAGAATTTCTCTGAACATGTCTAATGTATGTCAAAATTATAATTTTGTGATCAGGTTTCATTCTCCATTGTATCTTCATAGAACTTCAATTTACTATACGTCTAGGAGAAGCAGGTTTTCCTTCTTATATGCAACCTTAAAAGTAATATTATTTCAGATTCATACCCCCAAATTAGTGGACTCTTTTTGTTTGCTTCAAAGGCACTATCACAGAGAAATGTTTTATTTCAGGCATGGTGCAGAAGGAATCTCAGATTATCCATGTACAACATGTCAGAATCTTGAGAACATCACCACTTTCCTTAAGTGTTGCCTGCTGGCATTCTGAGATACTACAAGAGGAGCAGGAGAGTGGAGACTTCTTCCACACTGTGCATACTCAGAGAAAAATCCCAGGAATAATCTGGAGTAAGTCTTGCCAGAAGCCAATAGGCCATATCCTGGTAGCCTTTGACTTAATGTCTTCACAGCACACCAAAAAGAGGAATGGTTATTCCCAACACTCAGACATTCTAGGGTTTCAGGTCTAAAACTTAGGTCAAAAGTCTCTAGTAAATGGACAAGAGAAAACTAAAATATGTACTTTGCTAAAATCTGTCAAATTGCTTGGCAAATAACCAGTCATATTTACATATGGAGTCTTGGCCACGATGAGTCAGGTACAGACACAAGGGCTCCTCATGTAGGCATTCATTGACCCTAGTCATTTCTAAAATAAGGATTATAAATGAGTCAATAAACGACAAAAGGCAGCCTCTGCATCTCAGTGTGGACACCAGGGACAACAGCATTTGAGCTAGCATTTTCAGTGAGCATTCATGATGAAGCTGACGTCTTTGGTATTAGTCACTGTAGGACACATAATCACAGATGTCAGTTAAAGGAGAAGGAAATGGTGATATCAAGCAGTGACTAAGGAGCATAAGGTCACAGGGTTTATGCGTTAGTTTGCTTAATTTTGCTGCGACCAAAATACCTGACAAGAAAAATTTAGAAGAGGAAAAATGTATTTTGGGCTCATGGTTTCAGAGGTTTTAGATGATGGTTAGTTGATACTATTGTTTGGGTCCTAGGTGAGGCAGGACACCATGGCAGAAAGGTGTAGTAGAGGAAAGCTGCTCACTTCATGGTAGCCAGGAAGCAGAGAGAGCAGGAGGTGCCAAGGACAAAATATAAATCCCAAAGGCAAACCCTCAGAGACTTAATATCCTCCCTACTACAGTTACCACCTGGTTAGGCCATTCAAATGATCAATCCATCAAGTAGCTTAATCTACTAGTTAGGTTAGGATTCTCATAATCTGATCATCTCCTGCATTGACGCAGAAGTTTTTGGGGAACACCTCATATCGAAACTATAATAGTTCATTTCAGAATTTACTATTCTTCCTCAACTCTCCCAACCAAGAGATTCTCTATAAGAAGTAGGAGAGTATTTTAGAAAATGGTAAGGTATTTCTAAAGGATCAGATAAATAGAGTTAGATAAACACATGTATTTTAATTCATTTTTATTTCTTTATATTGTAATAAAATTCACCATAATAACCTTTGTATATTCATAATGTTGTATGACCATCACTGTCATCTAATCATATCCCAAAAGGAAACCCTATTTCCTTTAAGCAGCCACTTCCCATTCCTCTCTTCCCAGTTAGTGGCAACCATTAATTCTTTTCCTTCTCTATGGATTTGCCTATTTTGAAAATTTCTTGTAAAAAGAAGCACTCAGAGCCTTGCTTACCTGGCTTCTTTTATCCAGTATAATCGTTCAAGATTCACCCTTGTTATAGCATACATCAGTGTTTAGTTCTGTTGATTGTGGGGAAATATTCCCATGTATGGCTATTACGATTATAGTACCTTTTATCTGTTCATAAGTTGATGGACATTTGGACTATTTCCACTTATTCATTGTTATGAATAGTGTTGCTGTAAACATTTGTATAAATGTTTTTGCTTAGTATCTTTTTTCAGTTATTTGGGGGTATATGCCAGGAGAGGAATTGATGGTTCTATGAAAATGTTTAGTTTATTGAGAAACCACCAAACTATTATCCAGTTTAGCTGTACTATCTTATATTCATTCCCAAGGCAATGTATAAGAATTCTAAATTCTTCACATCCTTGCCAATATTTCTTGTTTTCCTTGTTTGAAAGGAAAGCTTGAAAAGGAAAAAAAAAACACCTCAAAATCATGAATTCTCACATCTACTTTTCTATCAGAAAGTATTTTTGCTTCCTTAGGCAGAGAATAGTGCTCTTTTATGGTGGCCTTCTTGCTATTGGATGTGAGTGACTGCTGTAATATCTGTATTGCCTGAGTTCCCTGGAAGAGAACCTAAAATATCTGAAATATAGAAGCTTAGTTAAGAGGAGTGCATTCTAAGGCCAGTGAGAGTAAAGAAAAGAAAAGAGAAGGGTGGTTTGGACAACAAAAGAAGGTTGATATGTTACTGTGATAGCAGACTGAGGAAGCACTACTGGGTCACGAAGACTCTCTCTAAATAGACTATATGAAAAAATTGGATGGAACAAGAGAAGGAAACTGACCTGCTTGTTCTCTCTTTCACCTCGTACCATTAGACAAATTTCATCCCACAGAGAAGTAACCCTTCCAAGTAACTAGGTTTTATTAACTGGCTGCTTTGGTAGCCACCAGGAAAGCTGCAGTTGGGAATGTAGTTGGGAACTTATTTCAAGTTTGTAAGTGATATACAGAATTTAGACAAAGGGCTGCTCAGCCTTAGCAGAATCCTGAGTCTCACTCTCTTCTTATGGCAGAGGCAACTGTAGAGCAACAGAAGGAAGAGAGATGAGTCCAAGAAAATCTAAAGAGGCACATAAGGTGTGACTACATCAGAATTACTGATCAAATTTGTACTTTGCAGGTTGCCCTGGCAATATTCTTAATGGGTTTTCAAGCTTAATTAAGCTTAATTAAATGTACTCATTTGCACATTATCAGTTAACTCAAACATTCCAAAATCAAGGATTATAAAATACAAAGATGAAAAGCAGTCTCATCTCTAGTAGCAATACCACAGTAGGTGTTTTTATCATCTTAGGGAGTGTTAAGTCTATTTCTCCAAACATATAAAAGGTTATCTCTTTATATTCCAAACATACAATTTAAGTGCAATTATCTCTTTTACCATGTATAGATGGAGAATGAAATTGTAAAGGTAGTGCATGGGCCCAAGGAGGAGAAAGTCAAAGGATAAATGAAAAGTTGATTTTCCAAAGCAAAATCTTGTTGTTTGAAAAGGCATTGCAAAAGACACACTTTCCGCAAACATCAAGAGAGTAGGAACATATCAGAAAACAAAATGTTAAACCAAAGGGAAAACAGCTACAGGTGTGAAAGATTTCCAAATTTTTATGAGAATATTATGAACTGCTAAATGCCACTAATTTGAAATGCTATGTAAGTATAGACATTTTTACAATATAATGCCCTATAATTGATATCAAATCAGAAAATTTTTACAGATTAAATACTTAATCTTGATCTCTAAAACGATGGTTTATATAGGTGGAGTTCTGCCAAGAAATTTATGTCTATATCACAAAATTTATTTCTTATAGAAGGAAAGAGTATGCACAACTTATCTCTGAAGTGAATGTAACTTGGGCATCTCTATCAGACAGGGTCCAGGAGGAAGCAGCTGCCACATGCACACTGGGCAACTAAGGAGATTTTATTGAAGGGACTCTCTATAGTGGTATGGAGTGGATTAAATAAAACAAAGATGAATATTTTTGTACCCAGACTTAAACAGGCAAAGCCAATACTGCTGTTTTGCCTAAAGGGGCAACTTGAAACAATTATTGGCAAAATCCACAGTGGTCCTGGTATTTTTCATAGAAGGATACACCAAACTATACATCAAACAGAAAAGGAATTGGGGGAGTAAATTCTCACACCTATCTCATTTGCTGTTGAAAGATCATTGAACTCTACCAGAAGCAAGAGGAAAAGGAGCCCACTGATGAAATCTATTCAATCATCTCCCATGACAGAGTAAGAAGACTGAAGAATACATCTTGAAAGACAAATGAAAAAATATCCACCGCTGTATATCAAAACTAGATGAAGACATAACGAAAAAAGGAATGTATAAGCCAATTTCTCCTTTGAGCATGGGTTAAAGATTTAGAAATATTATCCAACAAAATTCAGCAACATATTTTTAATAACACACAATGATCCAGGCATGGTGGCACACGCCTGTATTCCCAGAAGCTTGGGAGGCTAAGGCAGGAGGATCATGAGTTCAAAGCCAGTCACCCCAAAAGTGAGGCACTAAGCAACTCAGTGAGATCCTGTCTCTAACTGGAGATGTGACTCGATGGTCCAGTGCCCTTGAGTTCAAGCCCTGGTACCGAAATAAAAAAATACATAAATAACACACAATGAATCAGAAAAATTATCTCAGGAATGCACTGTCAAGAACAGCAAACAAGACAACACAGTCTATCACACAAATGGACTATAGGAGGATCCCAATATAAAAAGTGAGTAAAGGTTTATTGAGTGATAATCTCAATAAACACTGAAAAAGCTTTTGATAATGTTCAATATCAACTTGAGATAAAAAACTTTTTAAAAACTATAAATGGAATTATAATCATATAAAAATGGCCTTCCCTCAACACTCTAGACATCTATCCCCAAATGCAAAATAAAGCAAAGAAAATAAATTGACAAACACAAATACAAATGTTATATTTAATAAAGAAGATTGCTGAAATTGACTTTTAATACTAAAATTCTGTTATGTGTCTACTGTTTAATGTGGTACTATTTTTTTGCCCAATTAAATACAAAAGAAAATGTGTGCAAATAAAAGGAAGATAAGTGTTCAATATTGTTAATTAATTGATCATTTAGAAAAATTATCAGCAAACCACCAGAACTAATAAGACATTGGAGCTTGTCTTTTAGAAATTGAAATAGAAAAATTGGATGCTATTTACTATCACAATAAGGCCATAATGCTTTTTTTTTTTTTTTTAAAGAGAGAGTGAGAGAGGAGAGAGAGAGAGAGAGAGAGAGAATTTTTTTTTAATATTTATTTCTTAGTTCTCGGCGGACACAACATCTTTGTTGGTATGTGGTGCTGAGGATCGAACCCGGGCCACACGCATGCCAGGCGAGCGTGCTACCGCTTGAGCCACATCCCCAGCCCCATAATGCTTCTATTCCATTTCCATAGTAAAAAAATTAGAATCCTTTCATAACATGCATAAAGGCTTATTTTTTATGTGTCCTTCATCTAATTTACTATCCTCTATATTTTCCAAACCTGTTCACTTCACCTCCATTATTACCACCTTCATCAATGTAACCATTATGTATAGATTTCTGTTCAATGAAGCCAGTATAGGCAAAATAAACATGCAGTTGGCAAGTTAGAAGAAAAGTTGACAAGTTAGCAGCATTTAAAAATAAATTTTTGATATAAGATTAGTTCTATTTACCAGGAAGTGGCAAAGATAGTACAGAGTTTCTGTATTCCCTTTTGTCAATTCCCTCGACCTTTTTTTTCCAGCCCTGGGAATTGAACTTGACCTGTGAGATTTAGCAGTGAGGCCTTTTTATTTTGAGACAGTCTTACTAAGTTGTTGAAGCTGGCCTTGAACTTATGATCCTCCTGCCTTAGCCTTCCCAGTACCTGGGATTATCTGTGCTCCTGTATGCCCAGCCATTGATTGCCTCTGTTGTTAACATTTTATATTAGTGTAGTTCATTTGTCAAAACTAGTGAATCTATACTGATACACTATCATTAGTGAAAGTGTCCTTTTTATTCAGATTTCCTTAGTTTTTATTTACTTATTATTGGTGGTGCTGGGGATCGAACCCAGGGCCTTGTACATACAAAGCAATCACTTTACCAACTGAGCTACATCCCCAGCCCTTAGTTTTTACTTTTTACCTACAGTCCTTTTTGTGTTCCAGGATGCCATCTATGATGGCACATTACAGTTAGTCATTATGTCTCCTTAGGATCTTGGAGACTGACAGTATCTTAGAATTTCTAGTGTTTGATGATCTTAATAGTTTTGGTAAGCACTACTCATTTTGTAGACTATTCCTTGATATTACTAGGGTGATGTTTTTCACATGAGTAGCCTGGATTAAGTGTTTGACATAAGAAGGCCAAGAAATAAAATGCCATTCCCATTGCATAATATGGAGGACATATTTTATCAATAAGACTTATCACTCTTGATGTTAACCTTGATTATTTATTGGTGTAGTATTTTTCATGTTTCTTCATAGTAAAGTTTTTCTTTGCATACTACATTCTTGAGAAGAAATTCAGCTATGGGAAACTAAACTTAAGGGTGGGGAGACAACACTGTACTGCACATTATTGAGAGCGCAGTATCTAAACATATTATTTTAAATTCAGCAGAGATTTGTGCATTTTACCCCATTTATTTATGTCTCAATCATTTAAGTAAATCAGTATGCACTTATGGCTACTTATTTTATATTCTGGGCCATTGAGTTTTTCGTTTGATTGTTTATCAGTTCTTTATTTTCTGGCATTATTTGAAACATGTTTAACTGAAGAAAGTCTAATAACTTAGATTATAGAAGGATCCCAATATAAAAAGTGAGTAAAGATTTAAATAAACAATTTAAAGAAGGAAAATGCAAATAGTTAATAAATATTGAAAATATTCTCACATTAATTTAAAACTAAATAATCATGTAGCTGCCACTTTATTCCCATATAATTAGCAAAAATGAGAACACTAGATAAATCAGGAAATGGGGATTTATTTATTTATTTTTGAGAGTGTATATTACTGAAGCCATTTTAGAGAGTAAACAAAATATTTCAGAAAAAGTGAGGAAATGCCTGATTACTTTGGAACATAAACACACAAGCCTCTCCTTCAGGTAGCTACATAGAGACTTTTACAAAGATGTTTGTTTTTGTGGTGTCAGAGTAGAAAATTGGAGACAATCTATGTTTGTCATATATGAACAGATAAATAGCATACAGTTGTATATGTAATAGAATATTTATCAGAAAAAGCTCTGGATTTACAGAAAAATATAATAGTTATCAGAAACAATATTTACTGAGAAAAATAAAAAAATAATACATAATGTATAGCACCTTGTTGTTTATATCATGTTAAAAAATACATATAGAAAACATTATTAGTTATTTACATATGTGAATAGAAGTTGATGGATGCATAAAATTAATCTTAGAAGACACATTAAATATCAACTCTGGTGTTTTAATGAGAGAAGTGAACTAGGAGAGAAGTGAAAGTAGGGAAGTAAATAGTGATACACTAAATATTCAGACCATAACCTGTTGATGTTGTGCTATAAACTGAGCAATAAAATTAACTCGGTTTTCTTAAATTAAAAAAATTTTATTGGTGCAATATAATTATACATAATTATACATTGGTGCAATATAATTATAAGTTATTCATTGTGAAATATTTGTACTTGCACATAATTAGATTAGTTTAATTCCCCAGTACTTACCCTTTCCCTTCTTCCCTCCCCCTAATTCCCTTCTTCTACACCGCTGGTCTCCCTTCTATTTTCATACAACCTGCCCCCCTTTTCTCTTTAGCATTCACATGAGAGAAAACATAAAACTCTCAATTTCCTGAGCCTGAATTATTCGAGTTAATGTGATTCTCTGCAGTTCCATATTTTATGGTTAAATATAACCTTATTGTGAGTGTGTGTTTGTGTGAGGGTGTGGCTGTTTGTATCACATTTTCTTTAGTCATTCGTCTGTTGATGGATTCAGACTGTTTCTATTAGGCTATTGTGAAATCTAATACTTTAAATACGATTCTGCATGTATTGCTATATATAGTATGCTTACTTTGATTTTTAAGATAAATACTAAGGACTAGTGTAACATGCTCATATTGTGATTTCATTCTTAGTCTCTTGAGAAATCTCCACAATGATTTCCTTAGTGATTTTACTAATTTACAATTTCACTAATAATGTATAAGTATTCCTTTTCCCCTGCATTCTTGCCAGAATTTATTATTACTTGTATTCTTGATGATTATTTTTCTTACTTTAACTGGAGCGAGATCAAATCTCGGTGTAGTTTTAATCTGCATTTCCTTGATTGCTAAAGATGTTAAACATTTTTTTTCCTATATTTGTTGGTCATTCGTATTTCTTGTTTTGTTTAAGTGTCTATTTGCTTATTTGTTGACTGGGTTATTCCTTCTTTTTAAGATTTTTGTCTTAGTTCTTTATATATTCTGGATATTAATCCTCTGTTAGAAGAATAGCTGGTAAATATTTTCTCTGTTTTATATTATCTCTCTTCATATTCTTATTTCCTTTGCTGTGTATAAGCTTTTTAATTTGACACTATCTCTTAGATTAATCCTTGGTATTATTTCCTAAGCTTTAGGAGTCCTATTGAGCAAGACTTTGCTTTCTTATATATGTTAGGTATTGATCCTATTTTTTCTTCTAACAGTTGCAAATTTTCTGGTATAATATCTGGGTCTTTGATCCACCTGAAATTGACTTTTGTGCAGGGTGAGAGATAAGTATCTAGTCTCATTCTTCCACACATGAATACCCAGTTTTCCCAGCACCATTTGTGGGAAGGCTGTCTTTTCTCCAGTGTATGTTTTGGCGTCTTGATCAAGGATCAGATGACTGTATCTGATTGGATTTGTCTCTGTATTTTCTATCCTATTCCATTGGTCAGTGAATCCATTCTTATACTAGTACCATGCTGTTTTTGTTACAATAGCTCTGTAGTATAATTTGAAATCCTGTATTGTGTTGCCTCTATCATTGTTCTTTTCACTCAGGATTGCTTTGGCTGTTCTGAGTCTTTTATTCTTCCATATAAATTTTAGGACTCCTATTTTTTTCTAGTTCTGTAAAGAATGTCTTTTGTATTTAGATGGGGGTTACACTAAAAATGTGGTTCACTTTTCATTATATGATAATTTTAACAATATTAATTCTCCCTATCCATGCATGTGGGAGTTTTTTCATCTTTTAGGGTCTTTAATTTCTTTTTCCCATGTTCTATAATTTTTATTGTATAAAACTTTTGCCTCTTTGATCATAGTTTTAGGGGGACTATTGTGAATGGAATGCTGATTTTTTTTTTCTTACCAGATTTGTTACAGGTATATAGAAAAGCTATTGATTTTCATATGTTGATCAGATTTAGACGTCTTCTTGGGGAGTTTTTTTTTTTAATCTTCTCAGTATAGGATCATATCATCTACAATGATAATTTGACTTTTTGCTTTTCTACTTTTGATTCAGTGTTTGATGGTCAAAAATCCCTAATCACAACTGGTTAAATAAACATGACCATTATTAACAAAGTTGTAATATTAAAAACAAAACTATGATGTGAAGTCAGATATAATGTAGTAATATTTATGTAAATAATTATCATTATTCATTTAATAATATAACACATATTTTTGAACTTTGACAATAGTCTAATGAAATCAATTAAGGAGTAGAAATATGCATCAAAACCAAATTTAGAAGTTTTCTAAGTAGTTTCACCATATCAGTTTGAAAATTAATGTGGCATATGGCAGCATTTCCAAAACTTGTTATGAGAATATTATTTTCAGGATGTTATTTCTTTTTATTAATTTTTTATTAAATATTTACTTCTCATAGACTGAAGTCATTAATTTAATATATTGGGAGAAATTCTCTTATTATGTCTTCCAATAATTGATTGTCTTTTAAAATATAATTTGACATTCTTTATGATATCCTTGTCTATGAAGAATAACTCTAAAAACAATTTCTGTAGATACTATTGAAATTTGAACTTATACTCCCTTTTCATTTCACTTCTCTGTGAAACTTGTCAGATTTAACATTATTCTTAGATTCAAAGCTATTATTAATTTATCATTACTGTGCAGCTTCTTTTTTATATGCAGAAGATTACAGTACTGAAGAGTTTTCCTTGAATGTACTTGCACTACCATTTTATTCCCTCAATAGGATAAAGTCAAGAAACTGGTCAAAAATTACCTCAACACTTTTTTTTAATTCTACAATTTATATAACTTCCTTCTTGTTCAACTTCTAAGTTTTATTTGAACCCTAAACATATTTCTTTTTTTTTCTAAACATATTTCTTAATCTCATGTTACTACACATGATTTTATGCAATAATATATCCTGCAAGTTCTCTCCATAGTCACATATGGAGATAGCCTTTGTTCCCTGTGTAGCCATATCATGGTCCATTGTGTGGATGTTTATTCAACCAGTCCCCAGATACTGGATATTTGGAAAGGAGAAATGGGTGAGGATACTTTTATTTTTTAAGATTCCAGGTATTAAAATAAGAGCTACAGATATACTAGCCTATGTCCCTTACCAACCTTCTGGTCCTTCATTTTTATTTGTATCTATTGTCTCTATTCTGCTAATTTGGGATTCTGTCCCAGGAGTGTTCTCCTTTTATCTTAAAGGCACCCAGAACTGGTTGATCGCTACAGCCTACTCCAGCTACTCTTCACTGCAAACTTCTAGTACTCACTTAAACCCAGAAAATATAGAGCACCCACTCACTTTCCATTGTTCTCTTGTGACTTGCCATTCTGTCCAGATTGTACCTGTTGGGCTCCAGGGTTCTTCCCATTCCCTCCCATATGTGGGATGTTTCATTGCTACTCTCTAACAAAAGTGGTAAAACTACTTAGGTTGTGCAGTTGTAGTTTGACACCAGATTTAGCAAATAAAGTCTTGCTAGATTTAGCAAACATTCAGGATTCCTGATTAAATATGAATTTGAGATGAATAATATGTTGGTTTAAGCGTGTCCCATGAAGTATTTGGGATATTCTTAAACTAAAAGGAGTTATTCAAGCTTAACTAGGTGTTTCACATTTTATCTGCCAACCCAGTTCAGTTTCTTTTTTTAAACTGTTTGTAAATGTTATTGGTGGCTGTTTCATTTTATTATCTTAGTTATTCATATATGTTTTGCCAATGAATTCAGAGAGATTCTAAAGTAATGCAACTACAGTGGCCATCAGCACTGAATTTCTGGATTTAGTTTGTTTTAAACTTTGATTTAGCTACATTGTCTAGAAACTAAATTATCCTTTTAGTTATTCACTTTAAAAAATCTGAATCAGAACAATGTTAGGTTTGTTTTTCACAACTATATAGTTTTCTGATTTTACCAACCTGTAAATGTCCAGGTATTTGTTATTAGAGATGCTTCAGTTAAAAATTCACTTAGCTCTACTTCATATGTGTGTAGTTGAGGTACTGCTCTGGTTGGTGGTAATGGCTGTTGATAGGTCACTAATTGACAGTAAAATATGGCTTATTGTGAAGTGATATTCCCACCCAATAAATCATAGAATGATTTAAATGAAAAATGACCTATGGCCTTGAAAAGAGAAGGAGATATTTAGGTAACATTTAAAAGAGAAAAATGACTTGGGGTCTTTGGGAGAAAGAACCAGAGTTGACAGTTAAGAATATGAGGAGGGATTTTAAAGGTCAGGATAAATTCTGGGTATTAGTTCACACACACACACACACACACACACACACACACACACACACAGAGAGAGAGAGAGAGAGAGAGAGAGAGAGAGAGAGAGAGAAATGCAGATTAACAATAATGACAATGAAAGACACTGATTTTTCTGGGCAGAAGAGGCTAACATCCAGACAATAAATACATAAATAGCCCCCTATGTTTAGGTGGGAAGAATGCTCTTATTTCACAATCACTGAGTGCTTTAAATCAGACCTTTCTATCTCATAGATCCAATCACTACAACCCAGAAATATGATTATCAGCAAAAAGGGCAACAAAGCAACAATAGAAAATCTACAAAGATCACTTCACATCAAGTAATTTCTATGATGGAGAAGAGCCCACTGTTTGGTGTGGAAGAGCGGATGATTTTATGATCTTGAAAGGGAGAGAATGAGGGAAAACTCTTGTAAAACTTTAATGAAGAAGGAACAATCTAAAATACTGAAGGTCCATATCTACTAACCACCAACCCACAACATGCTCCTTCACCCCAGGAAGTAGCACAACAGATGAAGAGCACAGGCCAAGAAGGAGTGGGAAGGCGTTTTCAGACAGACTATGACCTTCACAGCTTGGCATTTCAATAGCCACCATTACAGTTTCCTTTGAATATGTTCTTTTAATATGTTTATGTGCCAGAAAACTAAGCCATACTAAATGACAAATATTTTCTCTACATTTTTACTTAATGTTATTGAGCATACATTTTAAAGTGTTGGACTGCAGTAGGAAGAGAGTTCTGGAAAAACATTTTTCACCTCGCTAAGAGTTAATAGTGTTCCCAGACTGGCAAGATTCCAAGATATATTCCAGTTCTTTGCAAACTTTTTGAGGTACCTCTAGACCAAGACAAAAATAAATTATGTCAAATGTCCCCTTTAGAAAGAGGAGGGCTTGATAAAGAAAATGTAGCATATATATATTCAATGAAATATTACTCAGCTTTAAAAGAAGAATGAAATCATCATATTTGCCGGTAAATGGATGGAGTTGGAGAATACCATGCTAAGCGAAATAAGCCAATCCCCCCAAAAACCCAAGGCTGAATGTTTTCTCTAATATGCAAACGTTGATTCACAATAAGGGGGAGGGGCACTAGAGAAGAATAGAGTTAAGTTAGATTAGATAGAGGGAAGTGAAGGGAAGGGAGGCGAGGGGATGTGAGGATAGGAAGGATAGTAGAATGTATGTGTGTGTGTGTGTGTGTGTGTGTGTGTGTGTGTATACACACACATAATCAATCTAATTGTATAACATGTACAATCAGAAAAATGAGAAATTATATTCCATCTATGTATGATATATCAAAGTTCATGAATGCATTCTACTGTCATGTATAACTAATTAAAACACTGAAATAAAAAATTAAGAAAATAAAGAGGAGGGTTTGCACACACATACACAAATACGTATTATATATACACACACACATTCAGAAGGAACTGGATAATATATGTTACACAAAAATCAAACACACTGAAATAGAAAGTTTCAGTTGGTGACCTGAGGTCACCACCCTTCTAGAGTGTTCCTTTAAGTTCAAAGTAAAAATCAATCCAAAAGTAATGAAAATTACCAGGGGAAAGAAGACTACTCTGAAAAGGGATAGAGTCAGATTTCAAATGAGTGGTAAGAGGGATTATTTGTTGATATTATGATTAGAATAATTATTTTTAAGTGTGATAAAATGATAACAAACAAAAAACATTCCCAAACACTGATAATTATATCCACAGTAGAACTATATAGGGATTTGTTAGATTCAGTAAGAATTAGAAGAGATTAGAGCTTTACTGGCCATATGGCACTGTCCATATGTGGCTATAAAGTACTTGAAATGTGGCTAGTCCAAGTTGAAACGTTTTGTAAATGTAAAATATCCACAGGATTCTAAGACTTCACCTGAGAAATAATGCAAAAAGTATCAATAATGTTTATATTGAGTATATATTAAAATGATAATGTTTTGCATGTAATGACCTAAATGAGATCCATTATTAAAATGAACTTCACCCATTTGTAGTAGAGAAATATAATGTTGGCCAAAGAGAAGTTTGGCTTTTGTCTTCAACTCCTAAGAGATTACCTCTAAACCCTCCTAACCTCCTGCCTGATGAGACTGTCTTTGTTTATCTGGAAATCTTGGATCATTGCAAACTCTCCAATAACATGATTTATTATGGGGCTTTGAGTCCTATGGTATTAGCTCAAACTTAGGGGGCATTGAAGACTGAGGCTGCCACATGGGCAGCTACGCATGTCTATTTGACTGAGTTCCAATAAAATCTCTTGACACCAAGTCATTTGAGCTTCTGTTTTGGGCACTACTTTGTGCATACTGGCATACACTGATGCTGGGAAAGTGGGCACTGTCCATGATTCTGCCGGGAGAAGAACACTAGAAGCTCCATGCATTAAACTTTCCTGAATTCTATCTCATGTGCCTTTTCTTTTGACTAACTTTTTACCTGTTATCTTTTCAACCAAAGTCATAGCTTTCAGTGAGTTCTAAATATTTCTAGCAAACATCAAAACTAAGGGTGGGGTATCATGAGTCCTGAAATTTGTAACTGGTATCAGAAGTAAGAATGACCTTGGGGATCTTTGAACTTGCAGTTGTTGTCAGAAGTGAGGGTGGTCTTCTGGTTTGTTTCTGAACTTTGTTATCTCTCTCTTTATCTAATGGGACCATGCTAGAACATTTAAAAGTGTATGTCTCACTTTTGTATTGTATTTCTTTTCCATAGCACTAGGATAGAATCTAGCAGAAACATGTGTAATAAGGCAGGATGAGATACCACAGTTTAATGAAGGGGACAATTATTTATGGCAGTTCATTTTTTTTAAGTACGCAAATTTCAGTTTGCATGCCAATCATCTGGTTAAAGCATAGCCTTACAGATGTCAGAAGTTTGATCTGTGAAAATGTTCAAAAGCAAAATGCAATGAGTTGCCAGGAAATAAAAATGTTGCTGTAACTTTACATGAATCTTTCTCTCTGTTCATAAACAAACAAAACAGGCTAGAAATTAGAGTAAGGAAGGAATTATACTCATAATTCTAGAGCCAGGCTGCCTAATTTTTAATCTCACATCCACCATTGGCTTGATGTGTGAATTTTGGCAAGTTATTTAATATTTTGTGCCACCCTTCCCTTTATAAATCTAAGCCATGGTGGGGATGAGCGAGTACACATTTTATAATATTATTATGAGGATAAAATAGTTTAATATAAGCCAAATTCTTAAAACAGCACATAGCACATAGTCTGTAAGATTAAGAAATGAGTTACTATTATTCTGGTTGGGTATATGAAGTCTTGGAAAAATGGTGTCATTACTTACCCAGTTCTCATTAGTTCCTTCCTCTACTTCTTTTATCATATGATGATTTTATCACTCTTTTCCTTCACATAACTTGGGTAAGCCCACACCATGTATTTACATAATAAATGCAAAACTACTTAACTTGGCTTTCTAGCTTAGCTTTGATCTCGTTCCCCCCCCCCACTCACTCTTTCTGTATTCCAATTCTGTCAATTTACTGAAATTCTTCTAAAAATTCCAAGTGCTTTTTAAAACATGAACTTCCAGAAAAAAATACTGTTTTTTTGCTCTAAATCTTCCATTTGCTTTTCACCCTGGCCTGCTCTGCCACCAACACCTGTCCAGAGTTCTCTTTTCTGGCTTGTTCCCTTTGCCCATTGGTTACCTTGCTATCTAGCACCGTGTGCTTGGAGTATTGGTGTGCTCTGGATATCTCCTCTGCCAGGTCTGCTTCTCACCCCGCCACATTCTGATCTGTGTCCCCAGAATGCTGAACCACATGGAGTAAAAAAGTGAGCCTTCTTGTTCTCTACAGCTTTGTTGTATTTAACAAAGTGTGATGACTGTCAAAAAATTAAATAACTAAATAATGAGAATTAAGATTGTTTATTTCCCCTTGCTTCTTTTCTGCTGGGGTAACAGGGTTGGTTAGTCTCTACCAAAGGCCTCAGCCTCTTCCAACAACTCTTCCACCTGGCCTTCATCTCTGAGGTTCCAGGAATTGCTTTCTCCTTTTACCCTTAGTCCTTGGGTACAGCAATGACCCCTCTGCTCTTGCTAGGCCTACTGCTTCTTTTGCTGCATTTCTTAAGCTCTGTACACACCAGCTTTTGTCAATCATACAACAGGAATGCTTCATAGGTTTCCTGTATACTGTTTTATGACAAAGAGGATTAAATGACAGAAATTCTAGGTTGGAAAGATTACGCAGGAAATACTTAATTTAGCACATTCACTATAAATTTTACTGTTCTTCCTTATATTGATAAAAGACACAATTTATATATCACTCTTGCTCATATTCTTTTCTCTGAGGTGTTTAAAGCACATGTGATATGTTATCTCATTGATTCTGTCCAGGCTGTACCAAGCATCAGAACAAATTATAATCTAGAGACAGTATATAAAACCTAGGAAAGACATGTAAGGCAGGAAGCAGAAATCAGCATCTTAGTTTACCTTAAATGTCTGTACCAAGACACAATATTTTAATCACTAACACAAGAAGTGTGACTAACCACTGGGGGGAAAAAAGTTAGAACCAGGGAATAGACTCAAGGTTCAGGATAAACAGGACAGCCAAGAGAATGCCACCCAAACCTGAGGTTTTGCATCATTATGTGAGTTGCATGTCTGTCACAAAGAAGGTATTAAGTAAATATTTATTGAAAAAAAAAACGGAAATAAAAGAATGAGTAAATGAGAGACTCAGAGGCATTTAGTGTTCTTGTATTAAGGACTCTCATCTTAGTGTCAGATCCTAGTTTACCCTCTGTGAGGTTAAGGTACAGGAGGAAAAGCACTTAGAGTAATTGATTGCTTATTGAATGCTGGACATGATCTAGGAACATTTAATTTATAGTAAATTTCAAGTGTGTAAATATTGCAATTTAATTTTTATATGGTATACGGAGTTTCTCACAAAATGAGAAAGCAATCCAAAATGAAAAATCCAAGACCCAGTCTGTTTTTTTTCCCAAATACCATATAAATATTAGGTTAGTGGCATGTCCATGGCTCACAGGAAAATATAGCAATTCTGATCCCTAGACTAGGGATCCAAAATGACATCTATGATTGATTTCATAGAGGTAGAACATGGAATAAAATAAAATTGGAAACTTGCTCTCATCCTATTTCTTTGCTCTTGAATGTTGATTCTTTCAGGGACTGAAAGACAATAAAAATATTTTGGATTAGTCTATAATTCTAAACAAACCCTAGGATATTTGATTTCAAAGTTGCTGGGAAATAGGTGGACCATTTCTTGGGGACTTTAGGTGATAGTGCTTTTATTCATTGTCTGTCCAGGGAATAATATTTCTGCCTATCTGCAATGGCTGACCCTTCATCGATTCTCTTTATCCCATCTTTCTTTAGGCTTTGTTCCACTAAACATCTGTTCTATGATATACTCTTTTTTTCCACACACTGCCTCCTTTTGACCTGAAGGCATCCTTATCTTTCTTGCTCCCACAGTTTTTATTTCAACCCTAACAGTATATTCTCACTTGCTTGTCACAATCACACTTTGTGACCTACAGCTATTTTACTCTCACAAACTTGGATATAAACAAAATCCCAACTCCAACAGTTATTACCTCTATGATTTTTGGTGATTTAGTTACTATCCATGAGTCTCTATTACCACTTTTTTCTTTCTTTTCTTCTTTCTTTATTTCTTTCTACCAAAAAAAAAAAAGAAAAAAATATGGATAATATTACCAACCTCACCTACAGAATTGCTTTTACTAATCAGTAAAACTAATGTACAGTTCTTTGCTATTAGGATGAATAAATTGGCCACTTAATCTGCTAATACATGTTTATCGGATAAATTATTTGAGATCTTGACCATGACTTTATACTAAGCTGTTTTGTATATAGTAACATTTAGAAAATCAATTTGTTTATTAAATGGATTGGCAGTTTCTTTTTTTCATATGACCACTTATCTTTTGCTTTCTCTAGGAAGCTCATATGCCATAGAAGTCTAATTTGCGTCAAACTTAATAACCTAGAACACTACGAAATGTGTAATTATATTATAGCTTTCTTATTGGTCTCATTCCTGCATGCTATTACCCTGTCTTGATTTTTATCTGTTATATTTTTATGAGCTGCCTTTCTAGAAACAAGTATGGGTTTGAATTGGGAGGCGAACAGTTGGATATATAGCTAGGTAAATAGATGATGGACAGATGGTCAGTGACAGTGTTGTCACTAACCTGCCTGGTTTTTCACATTGCAATTTTAATGTGAAGTACTATTTTCTATCATACAAGTCCATCACAATCTTGCCATCTTTTAGGGCCTACTATACCCACTACCTATTCTTCAAGCATCTTCTAACTTTTCAACCAGAAGTATTTCCTTCCTCTTCCCACTGACCTTTACATTACTTTGTGTATTCTTTTCTTGAAGCATTTAATCCCTCTGTAATTCAGGTTCAATTTGTGGACTTGTCTGATTCTCCTTTCTCATGCTATAAATGTAAATTCTCATGCTGTAAATATAAATGTCCTATTCACTGTAATAATACCCCAATGTATTTAGCAGAGTACATAATTAAGATTCAATAAATACTTGAATTTTGTTGAAAGAAATTGGTATGAGCTTAGATTGCAAAGCTACCTCAAAACTTATTAAAACCATGTGTATGATAAAACATAAATACCATTTAAAAATATTTCAGTAGGAATAACTGACGGGTTCTTTTTGTTTGATCAGTTACCTTAAGATTGGATAGGAAACTTCAAAATTTCTGGTTTCTTGGATAGTCATGAACCAAACCACATTTTATTTATTGTTTTTCCAATCTTTAATATAATGAGAATAACAGGGAAATCAGACCAAAAATGAGCATAGTGGTTACTTCTAAACACAAGCCAATGCTTCTGCAGGGAGAAGAGTGAACTTTGGAACACAGAGATGAGAATTTGTGCAATGGAACTATATCTACGCTATAATAATCAGAGTAGGAAAGATTGTTGAAAATGGGATAACAAGTAAATTTTTAAGTATGCACAGATGTATTTGTGTTTACTAGGTCAGCATCTAACAGATGAAAAGAGATAATTCACTGAGGGAGAATTAAAGCTTGCAGATGTTATAGGGGATGTTAAAAGAATAAGGCGGAGGGAGTTCTGGATTAACTAGAGCAAAGGCAAATTGGCTGAAGCAATTTATTAGAGCAGAATAAATGATCAGGATGGAACAATATGGAGATTCTTATTTAAAATGAAGGAAACACCTGGCTGTCCTTTCACGTGTTTAAATATTTGTTTAAGATGTGACAGCCACACTATTCAGTTGGCTGCTTGTGCAAGTGTATGTGGCTCTTTGTGTATATGTGTCCCATACATCACAATTAGGTATGCAAAATCCTAGAAAATACATGCCACAGTAAAATCCTATGACTCTATTTACAGAACTCTTTCAATGTAAATTTCATAAGGGTATAATGATGCTTGATTTTCATAGCTTTCGTGAAAGAGTATACTTTCCAAGAACTGTCACAGCAGTACTTTTGGTCCCACATGCTCTTCTAGAATCTTTCCCCCTCTACTTTCAAGCAGCCAAGTCTATGTCTATGTTTTCTCCCCTAAAAATAGGGAAAGACCTTATTCTGCTTTGATTGGTAGGATATGGTGGCCGTGACACATTGTGACTTCTCTGGCTAGTCTATAAAAGATTATACATTTTCTGCCTTGTTTTCTGTTCCTCACTTGTGCAAACATGGAGCCCTGGAACACGATGGAAAGACCACGTGCACAGATCAGAGAGAGAGGGTGTGGGAGAAGGAGAAAGGAGAGAGAGAAGAGGGGAGAAAGAAGAGACAAGAGGAGAGGCCACGCCAGGCAGAGGGACACAGGAACACTCAGAGAGCTCTGGCCATTCCAGCCCTTGACTGTTTGAGACCTCACAGCTCAAGCATCAGATGATCCTGCCCCAGACACCTCTCATTTTACCCTTGCGAAACACCTTGCGCAAAAACTACCCAGCTTAGCTCAGAACTAAAAAGATAGTGATAGTTATTGTTGTTCAAGCCACTAAGTCTGGGGTGGCTTGCAGTGCAACAATATACAATCAGAACAGCATTTCCCAGAAGATATTAGGGTGTTTGTATTTGACAAGCTAGTAAAATGACCAGAAAAAAAAGATACTCTATGTCACTAAGTAAATCTGTATCATTGTTAGGGCTGGGATTGAAATTCAGAGTTTCTGTCTTAAATCTACTCTAGATATTATGGGGAAAAACACAACACACTTTAATATTTATTGGCATAGGACTTTATAACACACAATTTACTTAAAAGCTAGATTTTTAAACAGCTGATTATTGAACCTGAGTAACTTAGTGTACTGAATTAGGTTTTCATTAGCTGAATTTATAACTTATATTAGAATGCTTTCCTAGATTAAAGGATTGTACTTTAATTGTATATTTTAAATCTGACTGGATGATGTACTTTAAAAGTACAAAGTAGAGATATACAAATATCAATACTTCCCTACCTAGTAGTAGTACATAGAAACAGGGATAAGTCACCACTAATTAGTCACACTGTAGATAAATAATTTGCTCATCCTCATATTAGGGTTCCTGTATACAGATAATCCAATTAAAACAACTGAGAAATAGTCCCTGTCTTCAGAGAGTTTAATATTTAGGTGCAGATAGAAAACAGATATATATGAATGGTAATTGAGAATACAAACAAGCCAAAGATAAATAAATCATTCTTTGTACAAGCTATATTTAAGTCCTGAGTAAAGTGGTAGGCAGGTTTGTTTGTTTGTTGTTTGTTTAGGAAAAAATATAAGAGTTTGACACACTCAAATATAAGTGTTTAAAACCCAAGTTATAAATTATGCATTTCTCAACGTTTAAGCATTTGTTGATAGGGTAGTAGATTCATCTTCTCATTGTTAAAAACTGTTAGGTTGCACCATATAAAACTGCCAATTCTTGAGACTTTACAAAAGTAACTATTTCATGGGGTTGAGCCTCACATTTCACATTAGCTTCACATAGGTGAAAATAATGTTGCAGGATCAGACAAAGTGCTTCCTATTGAAGATTCCAATAATTTCACATATGTTCAATCATTCCTTTAAAAAATCCCAATGATAAGAGAAACAATTTGATTTATTATTAATGGATAAATACTACCTATAATTGTATCAAACTATCAGCATTCCTCTTTCCACTCCACACTTATAATTTTTATAGTATATTATCTGGGAACATTTATTTTAATTTTCTTATATTTTTATTATTATCATTATTATTATTTTTATTACTGGAGATTGAACCCAGGGTACTTAACCACTGAGCCACATCCCCAGCATTTTTTAAAAAAATATTCTAATTTGTTATGTATGATAGCAGTATGCATTTAAATTCATATTACACATATATAAGCACAAATTTTCATCTCTCTGGTTGTACACAACATAGAGTCACAGCATTCACATCTTCATACATGTACTTAGGGTAATGATGTCCATTTCTTTCTACTGTCTTTCCTACCCCCATGTCGTGTCCCCTCCCTTCCCTTTGCCCTGTCTAGAGTTTGTGTGTTTCTCCCATGCTCCCTCGCCATCCCCATTATCAGTCAGCATTTTTATACAGAGAAAACATTCCCCATGCAGTTTCAGGATTGACTTACTTCACTTAGCATTATATTCTCCAACTCCATCCATTTACCTGCAAATGCCATAATTTTATTCACTTTTGTTGCTGAGTAATATTCCATTGTGTATATAAATCACAGTTTCTTTATCCATTCATCTACTGGAGAGCATCTAGGTTGGTTCCACAGTTTAACTATTGTGAATTGTGAAACATGGATGTGGCGGTGTCCCTGTAGTATGCTGTTTTTAAGTTCTTTGAGTATAGACCAAGGAGTGGGATAACTGGGTAAAATGGTGGTTCCATTCCAGTTTTCCAAGAACTCTCCATACTACTTTCTGTATTGGCTGCAGCAATTTGCAGTCCCACCAGCAGTGTATGAGTGTGCCCTTTTCCCCACATCCTTGCCAGCACTTATTGTTGTCAGTATTCTTGATAGCTGCTATTCTGACTGGAGTGAGATGAAATCTTAGAGTAGTTTTGATTTGCATTTCTCTAATTGCTAGAGATGTTGAACAATTTTTCATATATTTGTTGATTGATTGTATATCATCTTCTCAGAAGTGTCTGTTCAGTTCCTTGAACCATTTATTGATTGGGTTATTTGGGTTGTGTGTGTGTGTGTGTGTGTGTGTGTGTGTGTGTGTGTGTTAAGATTTTTGAGTTCTTTATATATCCTAGAGATTAATGTTCTATCTGATGTGCATGTGGTAAAAATTTGGTCCCATTCTGTAGGCTCTCTATTCACCTCACTGATTGTTTCTTTTGCTGAGAAGAAGCTTTTGGGTTTGAATCCATCCCATTTATTGATTCTTGGTTTTATTTCTTGCACTATAGAAGCCTTATTAAGAAAATTGGGGCCTAATCCGACATGACAAAAATTTGGGCCTACTTTTCTTCTATTAGGAGCAGAGTATCTGATTTAATTCCTAGGTTCTTGATCCACTTTGAATTGAGTTTTGTGCATTATAGGGGTTTAATTTCATTTTGTTGCTATGGATTTCCAGTTTTCCCAGCACCATTTATTAAAGAGGCTATCTTTTCTCCAATATATGTTTTTGGTGCCTTTGTCCAATATAACTGTAGGGTCTCACTAAGTTGTTTAGGGCCTCAGTAAGTTGCTGAGGCTGGCTTTGAACTCATGATCCTCCTGCATCAGCCTCCTGAGTTGCTGGGATTATGGGAGAGCACCACCACACCTGGATATTTGCTTTGTTTTAGATTAAGATATTTTTCAAGGGCTGGGGTTGTGGCTCAGGGCAGAGCACTTGCCTAGCGTGTGTGAGGCACAGAGTTTGATCTTCAGCACCACATATAAATAAATAAAAAATAAAGGTACATCAACAACTACAAAATATTAAAAAAAAACAAATATTTTTCAAACATTTTATTAACTACAATTTTTAATCAAAGACTTAATTTAATAAATCCAGTTGTTTTAATGTTTCCATTAAGAACAAGCATCATAGGAGAAAATTAATATTTATACTAGTACAATTTTATTTTCATAGTAACTTCATTTAAGAAGCATATAGTGTTTTACATGTTTTACATTCATTACCTAAATGATCGTCTAGACAAAATCAGTGATAGAATAAAAATTTCAAAGTATAGAAAATAATTGAACTTTTGCTATTAGAATTGTACCAATGGAGTCAAACTCAACAATGAGTAATCGCTGGTCAAAATAACAAATTAAATAAGTATGTAAATTTGGAAGCATTTCTAAAGGAAATTCCAACTTGTTGTTAGAATTAACATTTTAAAATTATCTTATATATTACAGTGTGCTTTCCAATCAGTGAAACAGGCTTTTAATTATAGGAGAAAATTTATATGCATTTAATATCCCTCGTGTTAGGCTCCTGGTGATGTAATTTGACCAGGGTTTGAGTGTATCCAGATTCTGAACATTATCCCTTTTTCCAGCCTAACTAAAATTGTTACCCAGAATGTTCTGAGGTTATGGTGATCCTGTTGCCCTTTCCCCCAGTTTGGGGAGATAAGTCCTGTTTCAAGGTAGCAGCTAGGTAGGAAAGACGAAATATGAGACTGTGTTTTAACCACCCTCTCACACTCCCCACACCTAATTAAATAGCCACGAAAACACAACTTTTTGTTAATAAATAAAGGACTCGAAATGATTTTTTTTTCACAAACACCTGTTGACTACTTTTTATGTACCAGGCATTACATTAAATGCTTAGCTATATTGAATTACAATACAAAGTTTTCATAAATTTGAGCATTTAACTTATTAGAGTTTTACTAGGGGTCACCCTAACATTTAATTTTTATTTTGTGAAGTTTTTAATATAAAACAATAACTTGTTACATTATATGAAGATATTTAAATTGCTGGACTATGCCTTCTATCACATGCATGAAATGTACAGATACTCTGAATTTTCTAAATATCTCATTTGCAAAAGGTTTTTCCTTTCATGGAATCACTGACATTTTCAAAATGATATATAAGAGATTTGTGGATAAACTCCTCTTTATACTCTGCTTTCCAGCTCTCTCCAGATTGAACAGCAATTGTTAAATTTGTAGATGATTATTCCTATCCTAGCTTCAGTCTTATTCTTATAAAGGGTAGCGTTGCTTAGTTTGCTCTGGCAGGAAACCCTTTACTTCTTGCCTCACAGGAGGCCATATGCCCACAAAATAACCCCTAGTCTGGCCTTTTTCCAAGAGTGATCTATACTGAAAAACATGTTCAAATTTTGCCATTATACTGGTTTGTAAGGGAAACATAAATTCTTTAGTGATTACATGATTTTCTTTCTTCTCTTTGGAGCTTTCTTTCTTTTTTTGGCTAGAAAAACTCTCAGTCTCCATTCCATGTGTTAAATGACTTTATTTAAGCACTGGATTCTAGACTCCTCTTATTAGTCCTGTGATAAAATTTTCCAAGTCATGTTTTCTTACCCAACCCTCAAAACACACAGGTGAGCCATAAATGCTGAAGAGCTATGAGGTAGAACACAGAAGCCACCGGCTGTGTGTGGCTATTGAGCACATAAATTATGGCTAGTTTGAGTTGAGATGTGTTATAAGTTTAAATAAATTTACCTATCTAACTTTTTACTTTTTAGTGTGGCTACTAAAATTTGAAATGGTTTGTGTGTTCTATTAAACAGCACTGATTGAAAATTGTAGTCTCTGAAATTGGAAAGAATCTCAGTCTTTTTACTTAGAATTACAGGAGAGTCTTAGGAATTCTTTATATATATACATATACATATATGTGTGTGTGTATATATATTATATATATATATATATATATATATATATGCTTTTAGTAAGAAATGAGTATTTCTTTAATAAGAAAAACAAATACCACATAGTTTACTGAAAATTAGAAGTATAGCTGGACTTTGATACAAGCACCCTAAAAAGGGTAATTAAACCACAAGCAAAAGTTTAAAAAATGAACAAAGTTTAAAAACAAAAATAAGAGAAAGAGTAAATTTGATCAATGAAATCATATCAGTATCTAGGATGATAATGTACGACAAAATAGTGTCCACAATGAATATAGAAAGGGAAGGACAGAGTGGTATGAAAACATTCATAATGGTAGATCTGTATTCCCATAGGCCTTGGGGTGAGACATTTAGAAAAAAGGTAGGTGGAGCTACTATAATTAGTTTACTGCTTCTGGATCCCAAATGCATCCCATTGGGATATATCTTCGCATCTATTCCTTAAAAAATGGTTTTAAACAGATGTAATAACTTAAAATAAACTCCATTAAATTTGGATGACCCTGTTACCAGAAGCGTCATCAATGTAAGGAGCATGTGGTCATTTCCACCCTGCTCAGGAGGAAACCGAGCTTCAAAGAGATTAAGTAACTTGCTAAAATCATAAAGCCAGTAAGAGAAAAAGATTTTTAACACAGTTCTATCTGACTCAAAATCCCACTGTTACATTTTGTGTTTTTCCTTTCCTATCAAGGAAGACACAGTTCCTGCCTTTAAATAACTCTGACTAATGAAGAAATATTCAATTTGTTATTTTAAGTTACAAAGGGTTATGTGTTATAATCTGGACCTAATATATTCTTTATGTTTGTTTGCTGTGCTTTTTGAGACAGTTTTGGTTGTGTTCTTTTAAAATGTGCTTGGAATGGGTTCTAATGTAGCTCATAGTCAGAGAAATTTGATGCTTTGCCTTTGCACAGCAAAATCTTCAAGGACCCATACTTGTGATCAAGTAGGTCTTAAGAACGTTAATGGTGTCTGTGGTTTGGAGCAAATTGATTCTGATTGTGGTGTTTGGTGTAGATTGCTCAGTGCACCAAATAGATTGCTCCAATCATGTCTATCTCTTTTTGCTTTCCTTTCTTTTTTAGGTCTGGGTTTATTTTGATAAGATTTTGTTCTCACTTGTCTTGATTTTAATTGTGAAGGCAAATCTTACCTTTTCAATCTCAATGTCAGGACACAGGTGATGTACTGACATCTATTCATGGTATGAACACATTTGTAAGCAGTAAGCATTCAACTAATAAATGGTTGCTACTTCTTAGGTACAAGGCACCATTCTGAGGAAAGAAAAGTGCATCCAGCTTCAAGCCATACTTACAATCTGGTGGGAGACAATTCAGTATGATAAACTTTGTTTATATATAAGCTCAGGGTTCTGTGGGAGCAACTTAGGGGGTTCTTCTGCTTTAGATTAAAAAATGCAAAGATTTCCAGAGGAAGTGATATTTAAACTGTAAGGAAGAGGTAAGCAGTGGACAGAGACCAGGGAACCAGTGGAAGAAGAGAAGAATTCCTAGCACAGAGGTCAGGTAAAGGCATTTTGGACCTGCAATTTATTGGGTCTGGAATTTGGTTGAAAGGTATAGATGTGAGAGGGTGCCAGAGAGTAAGAGGAGTAGCCAAAACAGAAGAGATTAAGGAGAAAACTCAATCAAAGTTGAAGGGATAATTTTGAAAAGCAACATTTCACACAATGTAATGCATTTTGAATCTTAAGATGATTCATTTAGAGCATAAATTTTAGAGGCCCCTATAAGCATATTCTATGTAATTGGACCTGTAATTTTTAAAATAGAAATGATAATTTCAGTCTGATAATATTGGACTCTTCATATTCATATATATATATGTATTCATATTTATTATATATCTACTTCATTACAATTCTATGGCCTGTACCATACGTATCATTAGGGACATTACATCATGATAAATGGGCTTCATTAGTAGTGCTTTGAGGCATTATTATTTATTCATCTTTGAAGGTTATAAAGCTTCTATTAATTCATTTTTCTAGGAACTATTATTTTAAATCCAAAAAAAATGTTTTCCTATTCTTCAAGTGAGATAGAAAATGATCTGTTTTTCCTATTATTTCAATGCTCAATTTTAGCTTTTAAATAAAGAAGGCCTAATCAATTCTACTTTTCTTTTTTAGTTTTCGGTGGACACAACATCTTTATTTTATTTTTATGTGGTGCTGAGGATGGAACCCAGTGCCCCGCGAATGCCAGACGAGCGGGCTACCGCTTGAGCCACATCTCCAGCCTTTCAATGCTACTTCTTAATTTGATCAGTAAATTTATAAATTTGGGGTAAGGTAGTGGTTTGAGTAAGAGGATTGCATGAACGTGCATAGTGCAAACCCGATTTTATTTCAATCTCAGTTGTTTGGCAAATATATGTGTTCTTTCATTAGTCTGTTAGGCTCTTTCTGCCTCAGGTAATCAAACTTCAAAACTGGTATAGCATTTTCTGTGGACATGGCTTATACGGATTGATTAATTAAATATAGTTTGCAATGCTCCAAAAAATAAATGTTATTCATTTGTGAAAAAGTAAAGTTAAAATTGCATCTCAAATCTCTTTCTTTCTTTTGTGAATTTAAAGAGGAAGAATTATATAGGACTTAAAAATATTAAAATCTGGACATAATTCTAACTCTTAATGGAGAGTTCATCTACTATATTTTTATAATACTTTTGGAAACTAATTACGCAGTGTCACAACATGCTCTATTCACCTTTGTACTTTTATAAGCCAATGATTCCTTATGTTTCTGGACACAAAACCAATCACATATGATACTGACTTTTCTGTATGTACCTTTGCTATGTACAAATAAAAATTAAGATGGGCTTAAATTCATTTGTGACAAATTGAGCTTAGAAAGCTACCATTATCTTGCTCTGTGACACTGAAAACAAAACAAAGAGATTAATGAAGAAACTGATCAGGATTAGAAACAAGAAACCAATAGAATAAGTTTGCTCTTTGGCCCAATCCCACTGTCCATAAACATTTATTAAGCATCTTTCATGAATTGAATGTCATAAAGATGATAGAAGGAAAATTACATTATTATGTATAGTCCTTCACTGTTTGGGAAATTGAATCAGATTCTGAATTTCAAATCCTTAACTAGATATAAAGCATGAAGTTAAATATTAGATTATGAAATGTGACTGTAGTAGAGGTAACAGGCAGTTCGCTCTTCCTTTTTTAAAAAAAAGTATTATAAAGCAACTGTGAGAGATTAAACTCTCCCTCGCCTATAGTCTTTTTGCAGTTGTAAACATTTGTAGTAATTTCAGATTGTGTGCCTGGCGTCTGTGTTATAATCAAAACCTAATCTCTCTCTCTTCCCTGCTTCTTAAGGAGAGTCTAGGAAACTAGTTTTATTGGGCTAACATGGAGGAGGAAGACAAGGAAGGGTGGATGGGAAAGAGAAAGGAACAGAGAGAAAATAAGGCAGGGACAGATGGAAAGAGGGAATTAAATGAATGAAAGAGAGATGTCCCTTTTCTGGGTTTGTTTTTGGTGGCTCCCTGCCCGCTTTTCCCATTTGGCTGCCCAGTAGCATCTCCTACAGGCTCGGCCCTCAGCCCCGCCCCCTAGCGTCGGAGTCCGGTAGCCAGCGGCTGGAGCCTATCTCTTTAAATGACAGCTGTGGCTGGGGTCCCAGTACTGGGCTTGACGTCAGTGCTGCCTCCTGGGCTGCAAAGAGTAGTGAGCGCCACCGTCCGCGCTCGGGGCTCGCGGCGCGCTAGCAAGCTGCTGGGGCGGCGAGTTTTCTTTGCTCCGGCCCCTCCTCCTGCCCTCCCCGCGGAGAGCGAGCCGCAGCCCCAGAGCTTCTCGCAAGTCTCCCTCACACTTCCCCGCCGACGCCCCAAAGGAGCGGTCGCTCCTCTTCGCGCCTCCTCCACCGCCGCTCCCGCGGAGCTACTCTTCCGCGCATCGCTTCCCCGATGGAGCTCGGGCGCCGCCGACGCCGCCGCTGCCCCGAGCCCTGAGCCCCGCCACCCGCCGGGAGGAACGCACCGACCCGAGGGTGCAGGGCGCCCAGGCGCACGCAGAGGGCAGGGGGCTGCGAGGCGTGCGGGGCACGGGCTCTGGGAACCACAAAGTGCTGCTTTCTCAGGTCACCTGGCCGCCGGTGGGGGGGACCATGGCTCTGAAGGACACCGGTAGCAGCAGCAGCACCATCCTGCCAATTAGCGAGATGGTCTCCTCATCCAGCTCGCCCGGCGCTTCGGCAGCCGCCGCCCCGGGGCTCTGCGCACCCTCGCCCTTCCCCGAGGTGGTGGAGCTGAACGTGGGCGGCCAGGTCTATGTGACCAAGCACTCCACGCTGCTCAGCGTCCCAGACAGCACTTTGGCCAGTATGTTCTCGCCTTCTAGTCCCCGGGGCGGCGCCCGGCGCCGGGGCGAGCTGCCCAGGGACAGCCGGGCGCGCTTCTTCATCGACCGGGACGGCTTTCTGTTCAGGTATGTGCTGGATTATTTGCGGGACAAGCAGCTTGCGCTGCCCGAGCACTTCCCGGAGAAGGAGCGGCTTCTGCGCGAAGCCGAGTACTTCCAGCTCACCGACCTGGTCAAGCTGCTGTCGCCCAAGGTCACTAAGCAGAACTCGCTCAACGATGAGGGTTGCCAGAGCGACCTGGAGGACAACGTTTCTCAGGGCAGCAGCGATGCGCTGCTGTTGCGAGGGGCCGCAGCCGCCGCGCCCTCGGGCCCAGGAGCGCACGGCGGCGGTGGCGGCGGCGCCGCGCTGGACAAACGCTCAGGCTTCCTCACACTGGGCTACCGCGGCTCCTACACCACCGTGCGCGACAACCAGGCAGACGCCAAGTTCCGGCGTGTGGCACGCATCATGGTGTGCGGGCGTATAGCTTTGGCCAAGGAGGTCTTTGGGGACACGCTCAACGAAAGCCGCGACCCCGATCGGCAGCCTGAGAAGTACACGTCCCGCTTCTACCTCAAGTTTACCTACTTGGAGCAGGCATTCGATCGCCTGTCCGAGGCCGGCTTCCACATGGTGGCATGTAACTCCTCAGGCACCGCCGCCTTCGTCAACCAATACCGCGATGACAAGATCTGGAGCAGCTACACTGAGTACATCTTCTTCCGTAAGTTCGCGACCTCTGCATTTCCTAATTTATCCGCAGCTCCCTGACCGTGGCAGGTTCCAGCTCAGTTGTAACCCTGTAAGGGTGTCCCCTGCAGAAGTGCCCCAGGAGGGAGCTGGTTAAATAGTGCAAGCAGGTCTTCTTGCAAGCCTCCCTTATGAAGGGAGGACAGTTTACTCTTTCCCCCCTTTCCAATCTCTCTTTCTAGATTAACGTTTTCGCGAATTCAGTAGCACCCAGTCCCTACTTAAGGAAGTCCTCTTCCATAACTATTGATCTTGCCCTCTTGCCCCGCCTAGCTTTTGGATGCCCCGGGTTGTCCTAGACTGAGGACAGTGGAGAGGATACATGCTGCGCTCACAGGACTTCCTCCTGTCTGCTTCCGTGGGACTCTTGGCGGGGAGTGGGGGGTCAATTTGTGTGTCTCTAAGTGGTGGTCTTCCAGGCGGCGGAATGGCATCTAGGCATTGCTGTACTTCGCCCAGAGTATCTCTCTCCTAGGTATGGGCCAGCGCAGAGGCGCCAACCGCGGGCGATTTCGGTAGGGGGCAACCAAGTGATGAATGTGCCTCTAGGATTCCTCAGGGGCCTGGGCGTGGTAGCAGTTGGTGGCAAAGCTTATACTGAGCAATGGAAACCCACAATTACCCAAGGCAGTTAGCACCTCAAGTGCAACTCCCCCGTTTTGGACTGGCGAGGGTGAGGGCAATTTTCAGGGTTGGAGATTAGAAAGGGAACATGCCCTGGTGTGTGTGTGTGTGTGTGTGTGTGTGTGTGTGTGTGAGAGAGAGAGAGAGAGAGAGAGAGAGAGAGAGAGAGAGAGATGAATGGGGGGGGGGAGAGGGAGATAGATTATGTTTCTTTTTTGCATCCCTTGGGTGCTAAATGGGGTTGAATGCACTTTCCCCAAGTGAACATTGCATGGGTTTTCTTAAATACGAGAAATAGGAACAGGATTTCAGAAAGTATTTGACACATTTCATCTATCTATCTATCTACCTACCTACCTATCTATCATCTATCTTTAGCTATCCATTTAGTAGTGCATTTCTGGTGGGGGCTCAGTGGAGTTCAAGGACTGTTTGTGGGTAGAGTGGGAGTGTGGCCCCCACAATTCTCAGTGACAGGTGTAAAGTTAGAAGGGCAACAACTTGAGGAAAATTTGGATAAATGAAAAGTTAGCTGAGATGGTTTTGCCATTATTTACAAACATTTTTACTTTGGCATGTCACCAAAGAAACTTGCTTGTAGTGTTAGAAAAAGTAGCATTGGAAACTCACAAGGAACATAGATCTGCTTTGTTTATGTTTATTTATTTTACTAATTCACTTACTATTGGGGAACTGTACAATTTTGTACACTTTGTTTTGATTTGAAAAGTAGAAGAGACTTCTCCTTGAACAAATGCAAGGTTGATTAGAAGGTGGTCATTGTCTGTATATTTTGGTAACCTTGCAGGTAGGAGACAGACACAGCACATTAGCTCTAGAGTTAAATTGTCTTTTAAAATAGTGCTGGATTTCCTGAGGAAACCATGCCAAAGAAGCAAATGAAGTGTCTACTGAAGTGGTAGATCAGAACCCAATTGTCTTAACTATATCAAAGTATTATTTGTTACACAGGAGCAAGATTAATGGTCAGAAAAGCCACATGAAGGAAAGTAGTATTTTTAGATTCATATAAAATTGGCATCTCTTCAGTATATATTAAATAAAACATTTTAGCATATTTTATTTATCTTTATCAATGAACTTTTTTTAGATTTTAAATATGTAAATAATTTCATCAAAGAACTATTTTCAAGCATTTCAGAAGGTGGTGTGAAATGAAATTTTGCCTTTCTTGTGATTAGCGATTTTTGTTAAAATAGATAGATGCATGAGTGTTTTACAGAGTTAAGTTTCTTAAGATTTCTTAAAGGTTTTGGTAATCTTTCATAATTTCAGTGAACCTCCTCCCCCCGCAGAAAATTATGGACTTGAGAATGTTCATTACGTTGATCATGAAGAGATAATACAGTTGGCCTATAAATTAGGAAAACTTAACTAATAAGATAAATTGATATTTAAAATTCAGGATCTTTAAAAAATCTGGAGCTAGGATTATTACATAAAATAAAATATTCAATATATTGGATGACCTTATATATCTATGAATAACCACTTGCAGAGTACTCACTTTCCTTTTGAGCTGTGAAGTTGATTCATAACAGTCCTAGGAATATTAGGAAGCAACCCAGAACTTTTTTAAGGGTTATTCTAACTTTAGGTTGAATTATACAATCCCAGATTAAATATTGTCTCTTGAAGATGCAATTCAGCTATGACTCAATTAAATATAGCTGTCATTTTAAATTTGAATGTAAAATTTATCTTGAGTACTAATATATATATTTATACATATGTACATGTATATAATATTTTATATAGCTTCCATTATATTGCCACAGATTATACTGAATGGAATTTCTTTTAATATTTATCATGAGAGTAAAATTATTGGATGACCTTATATATCTATTTGTGTTTTATATGCATAAAAGAATGTTAATGTTTTTATTTTCCCCTTGATACATATTTTTCAAAAATACTTATTTGTTGTATAAAATGTATTTATTTAGTGCATAATACATTATCGAGTTACAAGTTACAAGTGAACTTAGTGGATTATGCTACTCTAAAAATAATAGAATTATAGTTATGCACTTTAATATCAGTTTTAGCATTCTGCATCACTCCTGAGTTTCTACAATAGAAGGAAAGAGATTGGCAAATGGTTCAGTAATCCCAGCCATTGCTACTTGCAAATGTGTGATCTTGGTTAACTAACTTACTTGTTTTGTATTTTAGTTCCCTCACATGTATAATGGGACTTATTATAGTATCAATTTTATAAGATTTGAGAAAACAAGAAAAGTGTCTGACCCATATTCAAAGTTGAGCAATGTTAGCTGTACTATTGCAAGTAAAATTCTATAAACCTTATTATTCTTGCCAACATTAAACTTTCATTTTTGGTTTATTCAAAGCATAGTTAATTAAAGTTATTTGTAAAGTTAATCAGAAAGTTATTTCTCAATTAAATAATAGAGTGCTAAACTTCGAGGAGTTTGAAACAACTAATTAAGTAACTAACTTCTACCCTGGAACTTGAATTTTTCAGACCAAGTGACCTAGACTTGCCAATCATCCTCCTGTTGGTTTTTCTGGATCACCTCCCAACAGAACACATTTCTGATTCAGAGCCAAGAAGTGTTTTAGCCCTTCCCACTAGAACTTGAAACTTTGACAATATTTTCTGAGAAATACCAAGCTGGATTCACATCTTAAGTGCTTGTATTTAAGTCATTGGGATCTAATGCTCAAGGTTATATACAGCCTATTAAACATTAAATTCCAGGTTTATTTGGCTACATGGACACCTTCATCTGTTTTCACTCTTCACTCATTATTTATTAAGTTTTTCTAGTATACTACAGCATGTACTAGTATGATAAAGTTTCATATGATAAAATTATTCCTCTATTACTGAAGATGGATTGCCCTTTTCTTGGGCAAAACAGAGTGGTTTATTGTGCTGTTTTGGAGGGGATGTCTTGTAACTGTAGTTGTGGCTGTTTTAATTAAAAAGAGATAATAAAGATAAAAAGTTATTTTTTACAGTATTGCATAGACAGTGTATAGTTATATACTTAAAATGTGAGATGTATCTCACTCATAATTAAATCCAGCATTATGTATTTCTTTGATTTTTCATATTTAGTAATTTTATAGTAAAGGAAGTGCTGATATATTCCTGTTCTCTTTTTAAGTAGTTTATATGTTGAACTCCAAATGTTTGTTGAGCAAAAATACATGTATGCAAGTACCCAATTCCACAGGAGGCTGTGGTATGACACTGGATGCTCTAAAGGGCCTTTGAACTTGGAATGTCTTGTATAGTACTCTCTCTACACATATCTTCTTCTTTAGCTTTTTGTACTACCCTGATGCAACTTTGTGTGATTAGATAGAATGGCTTTATTTCTAGGATTACAGTCACTGCACCAAATAAGGTAAGCACTCTCTAAGTTGTCAGTGGGATGGAGGAGATCCAGCTGCTGATGTGAATATAGGTTCCCTGTCCCTTGACATACTTCTTATTCTTAGTTTCTGTTAACCACATAAACTTTTTCTTTTAATTGTTTTTTCTTCAGTGCTGGGGATGGAATCCAGGCCCTCACAGATGCTAGTCAAATTCACTACCCTTGAGCTGCAACTCTAGCCCCTGTAAAAGTTTCTAATTACATAACAATTTAGTGGTGTTTTGTGATTTCAAAAATACAAATATATAAAGTATTTTGTGTCGAATTCATTCATTTATAAATTTACTTATAAATTCATTTATAAATTTACTTCCTGATGCATTGACTTTTTAGTGTATCCCCTGGTATCCCAGCATTATAATGCTGAGTGAACCCTGGCTGTCCGATCCTTCTTCATGGTGCATCAGCACTTCTCTATATTTTCATTATTCAGCAGTTATAGATCCTTTATTGATTGTCCTACACATGTAACCACCTGTTTTCATGTTGACCTTCATGCTAGTTTTCTCCCTGAGAGTTTGTGTTACGTCTCAATTTTGTATTATCTGTGGCCAAGTGAAAGAGCTAACATGAATTTACTGACAGTGTTTTCCAACTGAAAAGGTGGATTGAGGAATGAGCTACAGGTGTTCAAGAGTACATTGAGACAGTTGCTGAATTTGAGACTTAGTTTCACTTCAGTTTAAAGAACACTTATTAAATAATTTTACCAGGCTATAGAACCTGTAACATGCAACTGTGGACAAGACAGAGGCTTTATATTTAAGATAATCACTTTGAGCTTTATGTAATTGTAAATTATATTATAGAAGGGTTATTATGGGTTATATTATAGAAGGGTTATTAGGGGTTATTTAGTATATTAGCAAGAGGCAGGAGTAATTACATGAGTTGTTACACATCGATATAAAGAATGAAAAGAAAATGTTAATTATGAGATAGTTAAAAGGCTCTTATAAGCTAAATTGTTAGAAATTGTAAGCGTACACATTTCTTGATATTTAAATTATAGTGGAAGGTATGGTATAAAGGATCAAAATTTAATAGATTGATTTGTTTAGTGTATGCAAGATTTGGATAAATTCTCAGTGCCCCAGTTTCTCCTCTAGCATGTTGAGTAATTACTTTTTAAAAAATAACAGAGTATGGAATGATGGTTGCCTCCAGATGTGATCAGGCCTTATTTTGGTATAAATTCAGGAAGGGTTAGGAAGTATCTGTCTATACCAATAGATAATTATTTGCAGGTCAGTTATATCTACATTGCAATTTCAACTCAGTTTTTAAAAGACATATTAAAATACACTTAATAGGTATTACTGTTTAATGATCAACATAACACTATCAGTTTTACCTATATTCATTAACCTTGTGTCAGGGTAGTTAATAAACATAAACTTTGCTGGCCATAACAGCACATTATTTCATGCTATCTAACAGGATGTTTATTAGTTTGATTATTCACTAGTTAAATCTAGTGCAGTGTTTGGTCAGCTTTTACCTTATAATGTTTTTTCCACCATATTGTAACCATTCCCATAAAACTCCATATAGGGGAAAAAACCCAAGTTAAATATAACAGAAGAATGTATGAAAAAATATATGTAATGTTTATTGTGCATTACCAGAATAGAGATTTAACCCAATCAGTTATGTTACTTTCATTTCTCTCACTGGTTATAGTAACAAAAACCCTGACAAGTGATTTCTAATGTATCACTCTTTCTCATCATTTTGCATAATAGTATGTATTTTATAATATCTGGTAAAAGTAGAATAGAGAGATTAGTATTGCCTAACTCTGTTGGTTCTAAGAAGCAAATTCTTAAACACTCTAAATGGTTTAATTTAATGCTTTTCAGTCATGTTCCTTGAAAACTTCAGGCTATAGCTTTGAGATCTTGGGAAAATAATTAAATCTTCCTGAAGGGAAAGTGAGGGAAACAACAGTATTCACCTTATAGATTTGTTATGAAGATTAAATGAAGTAATCCATATAAAACACAGAACCGTATCAGGCACAAATTAAGTACTCAATAAGTATTAGTAACTGCCAATATTAATTTAAGGGCCCCCCAATACATAGGTAATCCCTTTCTCTATATTATTAATAATCAGTAACAGATTCCTTTTTCTTTTTGAGGAAATCGAGAGCAACACTTGTACAAAATTGCGTCAGAAAAGTCTTATTATCGTTAGTGAGTTTTTACTTTTTTAAATTATAGACTTGTTAAATATAACATTAATTGTTACATACTATGAAAAAAACCCACCTTTATTCTAATTGTTTTTTTATTATTTAGGGGGAAAATGTACCTTTCCAGATACAGTGCTAGTAATGGTCAATTTGGGCATAATTAATAAGACTACTAGTATTCAATGAAAGTTGGCTCAGACCATGGGATATATTCAATCTGTTACTCATATTCTTTATTTATATTTCAGATGGGAGCTTCTAGCTCTGATTTTCAGCAGTTTTATGCAAGAGAACAAATTGTTACGGAGCCACGTGAGCTCAAACATTGCTTAGAGTTTGGGCATTTGGCCAAAATTTTAGGCTATATTTTAGATTCAAATGCATATCTTTACAAATTTAGGAAAACTGTTAGCTGTCAACTCAATCAGCTTCTATTGAAACTGTTCTTTGAATGTGTTTCTAGTTGCTCAAAGTCCAGGTATTTGAAGAAAGCCGGGAAATGCTGGCAGCTGTTGAGAGGTAATTCTCTAATAATCTGACCTCTTTTCTTCTGGTTGGTGAAGGCTGCATCTAGCATGCCTCTGTGCAGGTGGTGGATAAGAATTCATGATATAATTCCAAAATGACTTCCACTTTTCTTTTGATGAAAAAAGTTCCTACGTGGCAGCTTTTTAGTGAATGGTGAGTGGAAGAAGGCATGGTGGGTATGAAATATTGGTATCATCTGTATGGTGGTTTTCGGGATAGGTCCTTCTAATATTGATCCTAATTTAGGATTAAAATTTTTTGACAATTGAAATCCTTGGGTTATATTCTTAACCTTCATGGGTACTTAGATTTATTTTATTTTGTGCTGCTTGATTTTTCTGTACTTCAACTCTTCACATAGAAAATGGTAGAAATTGATCTTCTTTTCCATCATACCTTCATGGAACACCATAAATAATATGTGTTAAGTAATTTATGCTGAATGAAAGTAAAATGTTTTTTCTTGTTTTCCTGTGTAACACTGTCATTTCTTAAAAGGAATGTGTTGAGTATATTACTTTTAACAAAACACTTGTTAAATGGGAAACTTTTTCATGCACTATGTCATTCAATGGCTTTTTAAAAAATTGGAAATACTAAACTATTAAACTGAGAGAAGTTCAAAGTAATTTTAAGCTATTGAATCATATCTCTTATTTAGTCTGCTTATATTTATCCATGCATCCATCAACTGAATTATATGCCTGTAGCCTGTTAACTGCTGAAAGTGTGGTAGTAAAGAATAGTGAACTTATTTCCTGCCTTTCATCACCAGGGTCAAGAAATACAGATTTTCAGCCTGTGTGCCCTGCTTGATTTTATATTTAATGTTAGGTGAATGGCACACTGAGCACATGTGCCTTTCATAAACTGAGAGGCTCTGTGTAGTCCCTGCTCATGGCCAAACATTGACTATATCTCTTACCCACTTCTGACCACAAGAGCTTGTGTGTGTGTGTGTGTGTGTGTGTGTGTGTGTGTGTGTGTGTTGGGGGGATGGTATGTGTGTGTGTACAAGTATACAAAAATCAGCCTGTCTTGGGAGAGTATCAATATGACTGTATAGTCACTATTTACAATTTAAAACATTTGAGCAATAGTTGAATAATGACCAATTTATGTTTAAAAACGAGGTACTTCTTGATATTGATCTTTTGTAAAAATTACTACTTAGAGAAAAATGTAGTCTTTTGAAAGTGACAGTCTTTCTGGTCTGTGTTACACCTGACTTATTTTCTGAGAAAGTTTATCATTTACAGAAATAGAATTCAAGAGTCCGATTTTTGTCATAATTCTTATAGATATTCCATATTCCTGAAGAATAAATCCTTAAGTCAAGTTAAAATGAAGACTTTCATAGTTATCTGTGGCAAGTATCTGATAACTAAGTTTAAGTTAGAATTTGATATAGTTTTGAGGTATCCTTTCCATTTCAGTCAAGGGGCCTGTAAAGGGTTGATTTAGCAAGCTACATAGACAGTGGTTTAAAGATATGTATCTTCCGTATAATAAAAGAAAAGGACCTGTTGACAATTAGTAATATTGCTGGTAAATGAAATCAAGCACATATATGCTTGACAGCCTAATGCTGAAGTTGCTATAGTTTAGTATATGATTATTCCTTTTCTTCTGCTAGACTGATATGTTTCTAAGCATTTTAATAACCATTATAATATTTCAGTTTTTACTTTTTGTACTGACATGTTTGGATCATAAAATAAGCTTAGTTTTTTCAAGATGACTGTTTTATAGCTGCTACTATCAAACCATTTGGTATTTAGCATTCTTACTGCAGAGTTTAGTAATAATACCCAGTCTTTGATAAACCTAAAAGGAGGAGGGAGATATTTACCCCACAGTTTTAGCAGAATCATCAGACTCTAGGGACCAATGGCAATGTTTTTTTCATTAGATTGTATGTAGTATGTTATGGGTTAAATTGCACTTTCCCCCAAAGACATGGTGAAGCCCTAACCGTATGCTTTGTACCTCAGAATGTGGCCTTACTTGGAAATGGCATCTTTACTGAGGTAATCAATTAAAATGAGGTCGTTAGAATGGGCTCTAATCCAAAATACTGGTAGACTTACATGAAGGGGAAATTTGAACATAGAGTTAGCCATTCACACACACAAGAGGAAGGCCTACATGTATGTGAGAAAATGAGGGCAGAAGTAGAAGAAATGATTTTACATGACAAGCAATGGCAGAACCTGCCAACAAACCACCAAAAGCTAGGATAGAAACTTGGAACAGATTTTCCCTGGTGGCACTGAGGAGGAACCAACCCACTAATACTTCAGTATGAGACTTCAGCAATCAGAACTGTGAGATAGTAAATTTCTGTTGTTTAAGCCACTGACTTTGGGATGCTTTGTTCCAGCAGGTCTGGCAAACTACTACAGCACTTTCAGATCTACCTTATAAAAAATCTGGAAAAATCTGAAAAGTCAATGGTTTTCAAATTCTGTTTTTTTCTGAATTTAGTTAGAGACAACAAACTCCAGTTCAGCTAATGTATGCTGGAAAGAATTTATTAAGTGTAATAGCTTAGTGCAGACTGGCTGGGAGCGTAGAGCTTCCAGGAATGAATCCCAACCATATCACAGAGTAGGGCTGCTAAGGGAGATGCTTCTTCGTAAGGATTTGGGAGGTCAGGAACTTGCCAGGCAGCTTCCAGGGGTTAGTCACACCACCTGGGCTATGACGCATGTCTCATCAAAACACCATCCTTAGCACACTTTCTTCCTTCTCTTTTTGCTTAGACTCACAGGAGTGTCTAGTTGTGGAATATGAGTCACGTGTGGAAAGAAAGCCACAGGAGAGTCTAGGAAATATAGTTTAAGGAAAAAAAAAAAACCCACCAACAGCTCCTCCCTGTGTGTTTTCATAGTTGGTCTGGGTAATCTTATTATTTTATTAATTATTATTTTTAAAGTTTACTCTATGTGATTTTCACCACTTCATCTTCTGTAGCCATTCTGATTGTTTAACATGAAGCCTTGTATTTATATGTGTTCTGGAAAAATGTGCATTCTGTTTTGTCTTGCTTATATTTTTAGTTTGTATATACATTATCTCTCTTATTAAGCATTTACTTTTTTAGATCTCTTCATTTTTTGTATTTCATGTAAACTAAGTGATTGTTCCTAATGGCTGCTTTTTACTTCCCAGCATGTATTTTATCTAACTCAGATTGCCTTCAATCTGATTATGACTAAGTCCACTGAGACCTGTGTGAAAATTTCCTGAAATATACATCTGGGATGGGAATTGTTGGGCCTCTGTATATATGTTATTTGACATGTATGTCATTTGACTAAATACTGTCAGATTGTTTAGCAAAGGAGTATACCGGTCTACACATCTAGAACCAGTGGATGAAGTAATTGTTGCGAAAATAGGTGAAATTGTAATTGTTGCGAAAATAGGTGAAATTTCACTTGTACTTTAATTTTTATTTTTCTGATTTCTACTGATAGAAATGTAGTTTTTAGTTCTCTAATCTCTGTAAATCACAAGGTTTTTTTTTGGAAATAATTTGGGTGAGCTGGTCTAGGGATCCACTATAGTCTATGTTTTTCACCACATTCTGCCCCTTTTGAAATTTCAATCACAGCCACAGCATCATGGACACAAGCTCCTGCATAACATGATAAAACTTTATGCAAATTATTATTTCCTAAAGTTGCCCTACAAGGGATTCCATGTCTCATCAGCCTACCTCCATTGTTGGTCCGTATGTGTTACTACATTGTACCAATTTTAAATATGATTCCTTGTGGCATGGTCATCTTTGATTATGCCAGTATTTGTTAGTTGCCACCAGTGAGTTCAATAAAAATTATCAAATAAGAGCAGAATGACTTCAATGAAAGTTTTCGATCTGATAATAGGAGAGTGGGAAACACAGTGGCCATGGGTCTGTAGCAGATCTTTGCTGTGAAGGCATAACAAACAGTCCTTCAACGGGCCATAGAATAAATTCCCTGTTAAATCTTTCTTGTGGTGCTTGATTCATCCCTTGCGTAAGACTCTTTTGTATTATCCTTTGAGGTCTTTTCCTTTACCTTCTGAGAGATTCTCTCCTGTTAATTGTCCTCGGAGGCCACCTCTGAGGCCCCAATGGCTGCATACCCTCCTGGCTGCCTCACAGATTTCACAGATCACTTCCTATCTTTGTAGGTCGGGGGTTTGTGAATTGCTCTCAGGGTTAAATAGCCTAGGCTTTTCATAGCCAGCCTTACAGTTTATTTGGCAAAATAATTCTCTCAAAAATCATTGCGCACTTCTGGCACTTCTGGTCAGTTTCATGAGCAAATTAACCAGGATCTTGTGTTAGTAAAGTTTAGGATTAAAGAGTATTTTATAGCCTCTGCAAATCACTTATTTCTCCCTCTCTTAATCTAATGGTTTAGGAGGAAGTTTCCAGCTTTGTCAGCAGGGTAGTGGCCTTTGCATGAAAGGGCACCAGACCTGTGTCCTGTTAAGGCAGCAGTTTTATAGTCACTACTTAGATTTTGGGTTGCCTTTTTTTTTAAAAATGTAACTGAAAACATAATGAAAATAGACACAATGGTTAAAAAAATAATAAACTCCCACATGCTCATCTCCTAAATTCAACAATTATCAAAACAGTACTTTATTTTTCTCTTGTTTTTTTCCTAAAGAATTTTGAAGCAAACAAAATATTATGATATGGTTGCCCCTACATACTTAAATATCTAAAAATAAAAATGGATATTTTCTTGCATAAGCATTATTTTGTTTTCAATCCTAGCAAGATAAATCATAATTTCATGGAAATACCTGATGCATAGTTTATAATCTTAAATCCAAGATTATCTCAAAAATATATTATACATATTTCAAAATTCAGGAATAGAGATTTTATTTTTGTGTCTCATTTTTTCTCAATATAGGATAGTTTTTCCTCTTGTTCTTTGTTTCTCTGTTTTTCTCCACCCCTGACTCCCACCATCCGGCTTTACAGGTAATGATGTCAGTTTGTTTTGCTGATCAGATAAGGTTCTTACAAAAGACCTAATTAATGGCCTATGTTATGGATATGGTTGTTTGCTTTCTTGTGATATCATATAAATTGTTTTTTTCCTGTCCCTATATTTTCTATAACTTGACCTTGACTAGATTCAACTTCTCTCCTCCTTTTTTTTTTTTTTGTAAGACTATTTATAGGTGATTCTATGTATTCTGTTTTGCAGACAGAGTATGGTTGTCCTGTTTTTAATGACACTTAGGTTGATTAGTAGATGTCAGTCTGATTCCTCCAGTGTAAGTTTGCCTAATAGTTTTATCATTAAATACAGTTTCTTGATTCAAATATTATATTAGGGCCTGCAATATTGTAGCTTTCTATTTTTATCCTATTTTCCAAATTTATTGGTTGGAATTTTTGTAGTGAAGAACTTTCTCTGAAGAACTACTTAAAATATGCTCAACGTAGGAGAGGCAGGGCAAATGCACAAGTCTTTCTTATTGACTTTCAGTTTTCATAGTAGGAGGGCAAACTGATCAGAGCCAGAACTTGATGACAATAGAATCAGAAAAATTTTATTTTACAGCACGTAGCTGCTTCATGCTGATATTCAGAAAGCCCATCCTCTCTGTGCCTCATTTGCATTTGGGAAAAACGTCTAAAGAGATAATTTTTATTAAAATATCTACAACTGTATTCTTATTTGTACATGTCACATCTCTGTGAAGAAAATATTATCTAACTCCTCTTATGATATTTCTTTGTATAGAATATGTATATAGTGAACAGGAGACTAGTAATTTTAATTGTATTATATTAAACAGTTCTTATTTGTGAATTGTCAATGAAATGAAAGTATAGAAAATAGGGTCTCATTTTGGTTAATCAAAAACACCTGAAAAATATTTATATTGTGGTTGTATATAGTTTTAAAGCAGATATACAGAGTCAAGAATAAATGAATATCTGTTAAATTGTTAGACGACTACAGTTGTAGTTATGCTTTAGTGCATAAAAATTCAGGCAAGGGTTAAAGAAAACCAGAGGATGTTGGTTCCTTTTGCTTCTGCCACTTTCTAGTTATTGATCTGGTGAAAATCACCTTGGGGTTATTTCCCTATCTCCCATTTGAAAAGGATTTAAGCATAAAAATGATGACATTTGTCAAGTTTGTTTAGCATCTCAGTTGAATTGTGCTATAAAATTGAATCAGTAGTAAAATAAATTAATTGCTTTGAGGTAAAATATGAGGAGGGTTGTGGCTAAGGAAGTACATCCTACGTCATGATATAGGAAAGATGCAAGTGGAAGGTTCTACCCTAGCAACTTGCCAGTGAACAGCTTTCACTTAGCTTTTTTTTCTAAATTTTTTTTTTTTTTTTAGTTGTAGGTGGACACAATACCTTTATTTTATTTATTTGCTTTTATGCGGTGCTAGGAAATGAACCCAGTGTCTCACACATTCCAGGCAAGCCCTCTGGTTATAGCACTGAGCTACAACCCCAGCCCCTCACTTAGCTTTTGAATATAAAGTTAAGTCAGTGAATTGCGAGATAAAGGGCGGTAGAGGAAAATTACAGACAATGTAATGCCTGTATGTTGTAATAATCCCCCAAAGTTCATGATGACAGCAATTATTACATGACTTTACACTCCCCAGAGGAATTCACTATTAAACCCGAAGCAAATGTTTTGGTCAGTCAAGTTAAGGAAGGTTATTTCATTTTAGATCTAGTCTCCTTTTTTAAAAAATATTTTTTTTAGTTGTAGATGGACCCAATACCTTTATTTAATTTATTTATTTTTATGTGGTGCTAGGATTGAACCCAGTGCCTCACACATCCTGGACAAGTGCTCTATCACTAAGCCAGAACCCCAGCCTCAGATCCGGTCTCTTTTTGCTCCGACATGAAGTGTTAAATTGTGTCTAACATTCAGTACTATTTCTTGGATGAAGTTGTGAAGAATGGTATATACTAGGCAGGCATTTTAAATGAAATTAAAACTGGTGATTTCTCCAGTAAGGGTGATTTTTAAAATTAGATTTACTTTCCATGCTCAGTAAAGCCTCACACTGTGTTTGGCACCAAATTGTCACTTGGAAAATGATTTTTGGTTTATTTAGGAAAACTGCGTGATGGGTAAGTAGAGACATCTTATGTCCAGGTTTAAGGAGAAGGGCTCTGGAGTAACAAGGGTGCATATACCCCGTATTCCTCTTTAGTTAATAACTGAGTTGACTTTGGGTAAATCATTTATCTTTTCAAAAATCATGGTTTCCTCTTTTGTAGAATTCTTGGAATAATAGTATATATTTCAAAAGGTTGTCTGAGTATTCAGTAATGTCGTGCATAAAAAGCCTTATTTACTGAAGTAACTATTTTACTTATTATTTATAAAGAACAATGGGGGATAAGATAAAGAGGAGGATGTAATTGCTTGAACTGAATGAAGAGTTCAGGAAGACATTAGAGAAAAAAGACATTGCAAATTATTGATGGAACTGTGGACATTCACGTGACAGGAATTGATAACTTTGCTAGTCATACAAACATAGTCTGTTCAAGGAATAGTTTGATTTGGGTGAATATCAAGGAACATTTTGAGGTACAGAAATTAGAAATATAGGCAGATGACACTAGACGTCAGGCAAAGGATTGTAAATCATAAATTGATTTGACAAAAATGTGCATTTGGAAAAAACAACTGTGGAAGCAGAGGGACATACAAAATTGGGGAAACTAAATTGGTTTGGTTAGCTGATGGCTATTGGAAAGGTTCAAGGTAGAGTTGAGCCATGCACAGCAGTGGCAATGGGAAGCAAAGGATGAATTTTTGCGCTAAAAAGGTGGTATAATCAAGTGAATTGGGAGTAAGGAATTATAGCAGCTGGCAGCTGGCCTGTAATTCATTAATTCACTTTATTAATGGATGTCTTACAAGAAAGAAAAGAAAATGGAGGATATGGTCAAATCTCCATATCAACTTGCTGTCCCAATAAAAGAGAAATGATATTTCTAGTAAGGAGAGACCTTATCTTGTGAAGCTTTTTACCAGATGGCCCTAATTAAAGGGTGACTTACAGTAAATAAGTCACATTCTATGAAGAATTTCTATCTGGTGGATTCCATATATGCCAGTCCATATATGCCATTAGCAGTATCAGAAGAGTGGTTGGTTGTGAAAGCCACAGAAGAAAAACATTTAGCACAAATAAGTGTATATTCAAAAATGGAAATGGTGCAGGGAATCAGTTGCAGATTCAGACTCAAAACATCAATTAGATTTACCAATTAGAAGCTTATTAGTAACTTCAGAGATAATTAAAGAAAATTATAAATTAGTAGTGGTAGCAAAGTGCATAACTGGGAGGTAGTCTCTGGTGTGGATTCAGAAGCAGAGAGGGTGGATAATTGGATTGATCTCACTTGTGGATTCTTAATATGGATGTTATGAACAGATCAGAGGTAGTTAAGGATACCAATGAGAGTGGTTGATGTGATCAGTTGCTTTCTCTTGGATGAGTGAAGAAATCAATAAAGCGGTGATAGTCTAAGGTACTTGTAGCAATGTCATTTGGGATATTAGTTAAAAATCCAGTATTCCTTACTGAAATGAAGTTTTGGGAATATTCTTTCAGAACCTTTCTGGATTAATATTTAAGAAGCCTAATATAAGTAAGTGGGTTATAAGAAAAATTATGGTCTTTTCATAATATTAAGTAAAAGAAAGGACAGAGATCTGTATATTTAGAATGTTTTTAATTATATTAACAAATAGCTGGTAAATGTACATGCATTGTAAAGACTGGATGGATAGTTTCATCTCTCCTTCGAGTGCCCTGTCTACTGGTCTAAATTGTCATAAAACAAATAATAATAATCTAAATAGATACAGACCACTAGTTTCAGGATAATGGATATTTTAATAACTTTTTCTTTCTTTTTAAAAATTTCTTTCCTTCTTTCTTTTTTGTGGTGCTGGGGATCAAGTCCAGGGCCTCAAGTTTACTAGTCAAGCACTCTGCCATTGAACCACAATCCATCCCTAACTTTCATTCTTTTTTTTAAGCAAATATTTAAATTGCAGCTTATATTTCTTTTGTAATTAAAAATTAATTACAATATTTAAAATTGGATAGTAAATGATATATATATATATATATATATATATATATATTCATATATAGAACTATAGAAATAGAGATAAAAAATACACACTTCAAGAAAATGTTTTAATAGGATAGAAAGGAGAAAGAACATGAAATCATTTTAACTAAAATTAGGTCTAGAGGGAAAGGTATTTCAAAGAAATACATTGTATTAGCTTTCCATCAGTGTTACAAAATACCTGAGGTAACTAACTTATGAAGAGAAAATTTTATTTTGGTTCATGGTTCCGGTAGTTTTAGTACAAGATCTATTGACCTCCTTTGCTTTGAACGTCTGTTGAGGGTAGCACATGGTAGGAGCATGTGGTACAGGAAACTTGCATATGATACCAGCCAGATATGCAAAGAGGAAGAGAAATTTTCAAAAAATCCCTTCAAGAGCATGTCTCCTGTGACCTAATGATGTCCCACAGGGCTGTACCTCTTAAAGATTCCATCCCAGTCCAATCATGTCACCTTGAGGACCAAACCTTTAACATGTGAGTCTTTGGGGGACATTTAACATCTAAACTATTGCAATGGAACTAAAGCAGACATTTGTAAAAACAAACAAACAAACAAATGCCATGTATGTCATCATTTTGCCTAGGGCAGCCCTTGTTCTAAATAACCCAGAGACTGAAAATGCTTAATTTTGTCTGACTTTTTTTTAATCAACTTTTTAAAGTGTCATAAAACAAATAATAATAATCTAAATAGATACAGACCACTTTGTGGAATCACTACAGAGATGTTTAGGAAGTATAGGTCTGAAAAATCTGTGGTCATGAGTCCTATGGTGTTAAGAAAATCCCTGAGATTATTTTAGAGGAATGGCGGATATATGCTGTAAGATTTCTGAGCACCTAGGAATATATCTGTCAAAAGCTCAAAATCTATCCTGAAAACAAATTGAGTGCAGGAAGCCAGAATATTCTTTGAAAACCGTACACAAAGTCATTTTTTGTTGTTTTTGATGAAGGTTAACATTGTTCAAGCCATTGGAACATGTTGAGTTCATAGATGTTTATCAAGTAATCATCAAGCCAGAATCTTTAAAGAGGAATTTCAAAATATGTATATCATAGGCATCATCTTTCCTTCAGGTAATTTACAATGTAGGTGAAGAGACAAAATAAATGTGGTTTTAATTCTGAAAAAAGATACCAAGGAGAGAGAAGATGGGATGAAAGTGATTAGCATTCATCTCTCCTTTGAGTGCTCTTCCTACTGGTCTACCCAGTCCCACTAGAAATCTGCATGTTGATATGTAAGTGGCATACCTGCTTACTGTGTACAAGATAAGCTCCAAATTCACAATCTCCTTTCTTTTCTCCTACCCATTCTGTTTTAGTAATGGCCATTTTATGCCTTCTAATATACAAGCCAGAAAGTTAGTAACCTACCTTAATACATTTCTTTATTATTATGTTTTGGAATTAAAAGGAATTTTAGGTATATTCTAGTTTAGAAGTATTGAATCTGAGATCCAGATTGGGCAAAGTTATGTGTACAATCTGCACATTTTTAGAAGACAGTGAGGTCCTTAGTGTTCATAAACTCTTAAAGGGATCTGTAATCCAAATATCATTGATAACACTACTCACTATCTGGATTAATTTCCCACCTTACCTGTTATTGACCTTGGGGGGTTCTTGTGCTCTTTATCAAAAGGAGAGAAAAGCACATCTGAGACAGGACCAAGATTCTTCCCACATTTGAGCACAAGGCAGCATGCAGGAGACAGAAATCCCAGACAGACTCAGAACAAAGGACAAAAAGTGTTTAGCTTTTACATCACGTGTAGGACGGGCAGGGACCCAATCTCTTGATGTCATCACAGGCAGAGGGCGTTTTCCTTGCCCCTATGCTCTTCTTCATCATGCCTCTTCAAGGGATGCATTTCTCATTACATCTGAAGTCTCTACCTTGGGGTGTGATTTTTACTGTGCTAGTAAAGTAAATGTAATTATAGATTGCTTTAGTGATTATTCTCTGCATGCATCTGCTTCCTGTCACCTGGAATCCACCCCTTGTCGTCTGGGAACAACCCTAATATTATTTTCAGAACAGGGCAGACCATTGTCCTTCCTCAGTGGTTTTGACTTTAATGACCTTTCTTGTCTGGCTCTGGCTTTTTGGTATTTCTGCTGACCATGTCTCAGAACTGAGCTGGCTTCCCAACCCCCCATCTCCAGGGATCTTAATTTCATAGCATTGAAGACTGCTCCACTTTTTAACTTTTAATTTTCTGGTGGGTCTGTTAATAGCAGAGATCAGGCCCAGCTTGGCTTCTCAGATGAATGGAGAAACTAAAACCCACAGAAGATAAGTGGTTTTGCCAAGGTTGGATCTCTGCAGAGAACAAGTAGGCTCTGGAAGACTCTTTACTCTCTAAGGCATTTAATGATCAAAGTCAAATTATTTCCTGTAGAGACCATCATTTATTATCATAAATGAAAGTGTGTTGGTGGTCATGCAAGTCCTAAGGTATTGTTCTTGCTGTGCCCAAGCACTGGAAAATTCTGTGACAATTTATCCTAAATTTAAAGAAGTTATGCTTATATACAAACATTTTAAGTGCTTTTTCTGATCAAATTTTATATTTATAAAATTTTTGATAGAATGAACTTCTTTTTAACTTGTTTTTGCAAATTAATTACCATTATATTTCATGTTTCTTTTTAATTTGTTTTTGCAAATTAATTACCATTATGTTTCATCTTATTTTGGATTTGTGAATCCATTTCCTAGTCCAATACACTACTATCAAAAACAAGGACATGTTGTATAAGATATTTATTTTATTATCTTAATAGTTTTATTTTTCATGTTAATGTCTTTTAACTATCCATAATAATCTTGTATGCAGTGTTCAAAGATAGGAATCCTGTTTTATTTATTTATTATTTTACTAAATGATGTTGTCTTTGTCTCCTTAATTTATGCCTACTTATTATAGTGATTTGGGAAATTATCTTACTCCTATATTAAGTTCTCTTTTCTGCTTTGAAGAATCTATTTCATTTGTTTAGTTTTTGTTAATGCCATACATCTTTTAATGTTGTGGATTTGTATGTTCCTTCTCAAAATTGATTTCTACTTTGTTGAGTTTTTCATTATTATGAAAGATATTGTACTTCTGATTACATCCTCTGTCTGGCTATTTGGTTATCTCTAATGTAGAGAATGTTCATGATTTTTATAAATTGATCTTATATATGATCAAACTCTTTCCTGAGTTTTAACAATTTGTCTGTTAAGACTATTGTTTTTTTTTCTATTGAAGATCATTATATTATTTACATGACTGATTTATTCCTTCTTTTCCAATGTTTGTACTTCTGTTTCTTTTACTTTTTTAAATAGCACTTTCCAGGCTTCATAGCACTATCCAAAACATGTTGAATGATGCAATTCTTGGGTCTTTTATAATTATGTAATTCTTTTGAAATTTAATGCATAATTTTGGATGAATTTCCATCATGATTTTATTGTAAAGATAATGTGCCTAAAGTTTTCCACTCAATAATGATATTTAAGCATAGTATTTACTTTAGGGAATTAGTCTTTTTTTTTTTTTTTAGTTGTTGATGGACCTTTGTCTTATTCATTTATTATATGTGGTGCTGAGAGTCAATCTCAGTGCCTCACAAAGGCAAGTGCTTTACCACTGAGCCACAGCCACAGCCCTAAGCAGTTAGTCTTTAATCATCACAAAGTTTAGGGCATTCCTTTGTATTGCTAATTTTCTAGGGATGGATTTCTCTTTTTAATCACATTTAAGTTTTAAGATATATTCAACCTGCTTTCCTACATCTCTTAAAATAATTGTATGTTTTGTCTTTGTTAGTCTATTGATATGGGGAATTTGTGCTTTTTATTTTTTTGTACTAAGGTAGTCTTGCAATTCCGAAAAAATTCTACTTAATCATATAGAATTTTTCTTTAATATAGTATTACATTTTGCTGAAATTTTGTCTTGGAATTTGCATATATATCCATAATCCAATGAGTCTATAATTTTCTTTTTGTACTCCCTCTATCTAATTTTGGAAATAAGATACACTACTTTCATAGAATGGGCAACTTGTTCCTGGTTTTTACTTGAAAGGTAAAAATTATCTGTTCTTTGACAGCATGCATCTAAAAATCAGCAGAATCAGCAGAGCCAGGGAATTTGGGGGAGGAAAAGACTGCCTTTTACATTTCTTTAATACTCATAAATCTGTTCAAGTTTTCTATTTCCTTTCATACCTGTTATATGTTTTCTGTTTTTTTTTCTTTCAGCAATATATCTTTTGTCTCAGTGCTAAACTAGGTAGCACATATGTACTCATAGCCATTTTAATCTCTTTTTATGTCTATGTTTACTTCTCTCTCATTTCTGGGCTTTTTTTTTATATGCATAGCCTTTCTTCCCCCTTTACCGCCCTCTTTTTATCTCTCTGTGTTTTCTTTCTTACTCTCAGTTTTGCTCACTTCTTTGAGGTTAATGAGCAAACTCTGGTTTTTGGTTGAAGTCTCTTCATCTATTAATCTCTTTGAGGTTTTAAATTTTTGGGTTTTCATTGATGGGTTTGTTCTCTATTGATTTTTTTTTAGTATCTATTATTTTTCCTCCTTATTTTGCTAGGTTTGCTCATTTGCTCCTTTCTGGCTCACTAATTTTAATGATTGGCTCATTTTGTCAAGCACTTTTTTCCTTAATAAATTTACTTAAAATAAATTTCCTTTTAAATGGTATCCTTTGACCAAGTTCTCCCCATCCCACAGCCATAATATCAGTTATATAGGAGGAATAAGATTCAAGTGATTGCTTATACACTAAAGTGACTATAGTTAATGATGGTTTTGAAAAATATAGAGAATACACATTATGTTCTCTTACCACAAAAATGATAACTGGAATCATTTCGTTAAAATGTTTGTGAATAAGGCAGATTAGACCATTCCACATTGTACATACACTTCAGAACATCATGTTGTACAAGATAAAATAATATATGGTATTTTATAAAGCACTCATGCATTTTAGCATGTATCACTCAGTTTCAATTCTCTTAAGATTTCTCTTTTACTTTTTAGCATGTTATTGAGTAGACTTGCTTGGTTCTTTTTTTTTTTATTGGTTGTTCACAACATTACAAAGCTCTTGACATATCATATTTCATACATTAGATTGAAGTGGGTAATGAACCCCCAATTTTACCCCAAATGCAGATTGCAGAATCACGTCGGTTACACATCCACAATTTTACATAATGCCCTATTCGTAGTTGTTGTATTCTGCTACCTTTCCTATCCCCTACTATCCTCCCTCCCCTCCCCTCCCATCTTCTCTCTCTACCCCATTTACTGTAATTCATTTCTCTCCTTGTTTATTTTCCCATTCCCCTCACAACCTCTTATATGTAATTTTGTATAGCAATGAAGGTCTCCCTTCATTACCATGCAATATTCCTTTTCTTTCCCTTTCCCTCCCATCTCATGTCTCTGTTTAATGTTAATCTTTTCTTCCTGGTCTTCCTCCCTGCTCTGTTCATAGTTGTTCTCATTATATCAAAGAAGACATTTGGTATTTGTTTTTAGGGATTGGCTAGCTTCACTAAGCATAATCTGCTCTAGTGCCATCCATTTCCCTGCAAATTCTATGATTTTGTCATTTTTTATTGCTGCATAGTACTCCATTGTGTATAGATGCCACATTATTTTTATCCATTCATCTATTGAAGGGCATCTGGGTTGGTTCCACAGTCTAGCTATTGTGAATTGTGCTGCTATGAACATCGATGTGGCAGTATCCCTGTAGCATGCTCTTTTAAGGTCTTCAGGGAATAGTCCGAGAAGGGCAATAGCAGGGTCAAATGGTGGTTCCATTCCCAGCTTTCCCAGGAATCTCCATACTGCTTTCCAAATTGGCCGCAAAATTTGCAGTCCCACCAGCAATGTACAAGTGTACCCTTTTCTCCACATCCTTGCCAGCACTTGTTGTTGTTTGACTTCATAGTGGTTGCCAATCTTACTGGAGTGAGATGGTATCTTAGGGTGGTTTTGATTTGCATTTCTCTGACTGCTAGAGATGGTGAGCATTTTTTCATGTACTTGTTGATTGATTGTATGTCCTCCTCTGAGAAGTGTCTGTTCAGGTCCTTGGCCCATTTGTTGATTGGGTTATTTGTTATCTTATTGTTTAATTTTTTGAGTTCTTTTTATACTCTGGATATTAGGGCACTATCTGAAGTGTGAGGAGTAAAAATTTGTTCCCAGGATGTAGGCTCCCTATTTACCTCTCTTATTGTTTCTCTTGCTGAGAAAAAACTTTTTAGTTTAAGTAAGTCCCATTTGTTGATTCTTGTTATTAACTCTTGTGCTATGGGTGTCCTATTAAGGAATTTGGAGCCCGACCCCACAGTATGTAGATCATAGCCAACTTTTTCTTCTATCAGATGCCGTGTCTCTGATTTAATATCAAGCTCCTTGATCCATTTTGAGTTAACTTTTGTGCATGGTGAGAGAAAGGGATTCAGTTTCATTTTGTTGCATATGGATTTCCAGTTTTCCCAACACCATTTGTTGAAGATGCTATCCTTCCTCCATTGCATGCTGTTAGACCCTTTATCAAATATAAGATAGTTGTAACTTTGTGGATTAGTCTCTGTGTCCTCTATTCTATACCATTGGTCCACCCGCCTGTTTTGGTACCAGTACCATGCAATTTTTGTCACTATTGCTCTGTAATATAGTTTGAAATCTGGTATCGCTATACCGCCTGATTCACACTTCCTGCTTAGAATTGCTTTTGCTATTCTGGGTCTTTTATTTTTCCATATGAATTTCATGATTGCTTTAATCTATTTCTACAAGAAATGTCATTGGGATTTTGATTGGCATTGCATTAAACCTATAGAGAACTTTTGGTAATATCGCCATTTTGATGATGTTAGTTCTGCCTATCCATGAACAGGGTATATTTTTCCATCTTCTAAGATCTTCTTCTACTTCTCTCTTTAGGGTTCTGTAGTTTTCATTGTATAAATCTTTCACCTCTTTTGTTAGGTTGATTCCCAAGTATTTTATTTTTTTTGAGGATATTGTGAATGGAGTGTTTTTCCTCATTTCCGTTTCAGAAGTTTTGTCGCTGATATACAGAAATGCCTTTGATTTATGCGTGTTGATTTTATATTCTGCCACTTTGCTGAATTCATTTATTAGTTCTAGTAGTTTCTTTGTAGACCCTTTTGGGTCTGCTAGGTATAGAATCATGTCATCTGCAAATAGTGATAATTTAAGTTCTTCTTTTCCTATTTTTATTCCTTTAATTTCTTTCGTCTGTCTAATTGCTCTGGCCAGTGTTTCGAGAACTATATTGAATAGAAGTGGTGATAGAGGGCATCCCTGTCTTGTTCCAGATTTTAGAGGGAATGCCTTTAACTTTTGTCCATCCAGAATGATGCTAGCCTGAGGCTTAGCATAGATATCTTTTACAATGTCAAGGTAAGTTCCTGTTATCCCTAGTTTTTCTAACGTTTTGAACATAAAGGGATGCTGTACTTTGTCGAATGCTTTCTCTGCGTCTATCGAGATGATCATATGGTTCTTATCTTTAAGTCTATTGATGTGATGAATAACATTTATTGATTTCCGTATATTGAACCATCCTTGCATCCCAGGGATGAATCCTACTTGATCATGGTGCACAATTTTTTTGATGTGTTTTTGTATTCGATTTGCCAGAATTTTATTGAGTATTTTTGCATCTGGGTTCATTAGAGATATTGGTCTGTAGTTTTCTTTCTTTGAGGTGTCTTTGCCTGGTTTCGGAATCAGGGTGATGTTGGCCTCATAGAATGAATTTGGAAGAGCTCCCTCTTTTTCTATTTCCTGAAATAACTTGAAAAGTATTGGTATTAATTCTTCTTTAAAGGTTTTGTAAAACTCCGCTGTATACCCATCCGGTCCTGGGCTTTTCTTGGTTGGTAGTGTTTTGATGGCTTCTTCAATTTCATCCATTGATATTTGTCTGTTCAAATTGTGTTCAATTTGCCCAGACTCCTGACTCAGTCTGGGCAAATCATATGACTTAAGAAATTTATTGATGTCTTCACTATCTTCTATTTTATTGGAATATAGGTTTTCAAGATAATTTCTAATTGTTTTCTGTATTTCTGTAGTATCTGTTGTGATATTGCCTTTTTCATCCCGTATGTTAGTAATTTGAGTTCTTTCTCTTCTTCTCTTTGTTAGCATGGCTAAAGGTCTGTCGATCTTATTTATTTTTTCAAAGAACCAACTTTTAGTTTTGTTAATTTTTTCAATAGTTTCTTTTGTTTCAATTTCATTGACTTCTGCTCTGATTTTAATTATTTCTTGCCTTCTGCTACATTTGCTGTTGTTTTGCTCTTCCTCTTCTAGGGCTTTGAGATGAAGTGTGAGCTCATTTATTTGTTGGTTTTTTCTTTTTTTGAGGAATGACCACCAGGCGATGAATTTCCCTCTCAAAACTGCTTTCATTGTGTCCCATAGATTCTGATATGTTGTGTCTGTATTTTCATTTATCTCTAAGAATTTTTTGATTTCCTCCTTTATGTCTTCTGTAACCCATTGATCATTCAGTAACATGTTGTTCATTTTCAATGTGATGTAGGATTTTTCCTTCCTTCTTTTATCATTGATTTCCAGTTTCATTCCATTATGATCAGATAAAATGCATCGTATTATCTCCACCCCTTTATATTTACTGAGGGTTGCCCTATGGCATAATATATGGTCTATTTTTTAGAAGAATCCATGTGCTGCTGAGAAAAAAGTATATCCATTTGATGATGGTTGATACATTCTATATATGTCAGTTAAGTCTAGGTTATTGATTGTGATATTGAGTTCTATAGTTTCTTTATTCAACTTTTGTTTGGAGGATCTGTCCAATGGTGAGAGAGGTGTGTTCAAGTCACCCATAATTATTGTGTTGTGGTCTGTTTGATTCTTGAACTTGAGGAGAATTTGTTTTATGAATGTTGCAGCACCATTATTTGGTGCATAAATATTGATAATTGTTATGTCTTGTTGGTGAATGGTTCCTTTTAACATATATAATGTCCTTCTTCATCTCTTTTGATTAACTTAGTCTTGAAGTCGATTTTATTCGATATGAGGATGGCCACCCCTGCTTGCTTACGAGGACCGTGTGCGTGGTATATTTTTTCCCATCCTTTCACCTTCAGCCTGTGTATGTCTTTTCCAATCAGATGTGTCTCCTGGAGGCAGCATATTGTTGGATTTGTTTTTTTAATCCATTATACCAGCCTATGTCGCTTTATTGGAGAGTTTAAGCCATTAACATTCAGAGTTACTATTGATATATGGTTTGTACTTCTGGCCATGTTTGATTATTTATCCTTTTTTAAAAAAAAATTAGTTTGTTTCTCCATGATTATCTTTCCCCTCGCCCTCTGTCTTTACCGAGGAACTTCCCACTGATGGTTTTGGTTATTGTTTTTCATTTCTTCCTCGTGTAGTGTTTTGCTCAAAATGCTTTGCAATGCTGGTTTTCTGGCTGCAAATTCTTTTAACTTTTGTTTATCATGAAAGATTTTTATTTCGTTGTCATACCTGAAGCTTAATTTTGCTGGATACAGAATTCTTGGTTGGCATCCATTGTCTTTCAGTGTTTGAAATACATTGTTCCATGACCTTCTTGCTTTCAGCGTCTGTGATGAAAAATTCGTTGTTAACCTTATTAGTTTACCCCTGAATGTAATCTGTCTCCTTTCTCTTGTAGCTTTTAATATTTTCTCTTTGTTCTGTATATTGGACATCTTCATAACAATGTGTCTTGGCGTTGGTCTACTGTGATTTTGTGTGCTCGGTGTCCTGTATGCATCTTCAATTTGTATATCCGTTTCCTTTTTTATTTCTGGAAAGTTTTCTGTAATTATTTCATTCAGCAGGTTACTCATTCCCTTGGTTTGAATCTCTGTACCTTCTTCTATCCCGATGACTCGTAAGTTTGGTTTTTTTATGTTATCCCATAACTCTTGGATGTTTTTCTCGTGATTTTTTACCAGCCTTTCTGAGTTGGCTAGACTTTTTTCAAGATGATATATTTTGTCTTCATTATCTGACGTTCTGGTTTCTACTTGCTCCACTCTGTTAGTGATACTCTCAATTGAGTTTTTAATTTGGTTTATTGTTTCCTTCATTTCTAGAATTATTGTTTGATTATTTTTTATAATCTCTATCTCCTGATAAAGATGCTTATCTTCTTCTTTTATCTGTTTATGTAATTCATTCTCAATGTGTTCTTTCGCTGCTTGTATTTGCTGTCTTGTATCCTCTTTAAGGTTCCATTCCATCTGTCTAATGTGTTCCTTGTGTTCTTTATATGACCAGTTTTCTGATGACTCTAGGTCCTCCTGAATATTTAGTCTGTCCTGCATTATTTGTACTCCTTTTCTTCCTTGCTTTTTGAAGCTGCTCATGTTATTTCTTGTTCTGTTTGACAGCTGAGTTACTGTTTACTCCTATAAATTTATTTGATGCTTGGGAGGAAAGGTATTAGAAGGGAAGGGAAGAAGTCACTAAAGAGAATGAGAGTAAGCAGGTAGAATTCAAGGAAGGGGGGGATAAGATAATTGAAAAGAAATGAAAAGACCAAAGAAGAAAAAAAATAGGAAATAAAAAAAGAAAAAATTTAAAAAAAAATAATAAAAAAAATTAAAATAAGAAGAAAAAAAATTTTTAAAAAAATTTGTAAAAAAAATTAAAAAAACAACAAGAAAGAAAAATGAAAATGAAAGAAAAACCCAAATCAAAAAAAAAGAGAAAAGAAAAAAGAAAAACAAACAAAAAACTAATAAATGCAGTCTTAGAGTTTGATTAACTTCTCTTCCAGTAGATGGCAAAAATATGGAACGCTTCATGAATTTGCGTGTCATCCTTGCGCAGGGGCTATGCTAATCTTCTCTGTATCATTCCAATTTTAGTATATGTGCTGCTGAAGCGAGAACCTTGCTTGGTTCTTAAACATTTTTTTTTGAGTTGCTCTTTTACTTTTATTGCTTTCAGCTAGATAACTTTGATGCAGTTATGCTGTTACTGCTAAGTAGGATCTTGAAAATGATATGGAGAATAACCCTTCCACAATATATCCAGGAAAGGCAATCACAGGATTGCTCCCTTGGTTATCCTGTGATGGAGCACTGGGCCATTCTTTGCCACAGGATCTTATCTCACAGCACAGTTTTCTCATAGTTTTCATAATGATAGACATATCTGGTTCCTTAGATCTATGGTTTTCTCTATCTTTTGTCCTAAGGATGAATTACTGGGGAATAAACAGCAACTTGTGCAAGTTTTTTACCTTGTCAGGAACAAACAGAAACTACCTAGTATTTTCTATTCAGTGATTCTTTGAACATTCATCAAGTATTGCTTGAGCAATGATGATGTCCAGAATAGTTCTAGATTTTAGGATTAGTTGCAGAAAGATATACACTAAACCCCTGTTTTTATTTGTAAAAAAATATTTTGTTTCTAACTCAAAAGGAAACATCTCCTTATATTTATTAAATGCAAAGCAAACTGATTTGTTAGACCTGGTTTAAATGTCAGTATAGTGTGTTAGAGCTTTTTGTCAGTGTGACAAAATACCTGTCAGAAACAGCTGAAAGGAGGAAAAGTTTGTTTGGGCTCTTGGTTTCAGTCTCATGATTGGCTTGTTCTAAGCCAGAAATATCAAGGTGGAAAGGAGTGGAAGTGCAAAGCCAGGATGGAGAGAGAGGGAGAGAGAGAAGGAGAGGGAGAGAGAGGAAGGAGAGTGAGAGAGAGGAAGGAGAGAGAGAGAGAGAGAGAGAGAGAGCGAGAGAGCGAGCGAGCACGCGAAAGGGTACCAAGGGTAAGAGATATGAATGTGCCTTAGTATCTGTTTTCTCCAACTAGGCCCCACCTCCTAGGTTCCACCACCTCCCCATAACCCATTCAGCTCTGATTTCTTCAGTGACTTAATCCATTAATTAGGTCAGACCCAGTTACTTCCCCAAAGTCCCACCTTTGAACTTTGTTTCTTTGGTGACCTAGCCTTCAACCTATGAGCCTTTATGAGACATTCCAGATCCAAATAACAAAACAGTTATATGATACGCAGTTTGGAGAGAGAGAGAAGATTGGCTGACTGTGGTGTATTCTTAATTCTTAGTTGTCTTTGTCCTTTCAGATTCAGAAAGAGCAAAGGTAGTAAATCACATTTAATTGTGGAAATGATCTGTGGTAAATAAATACTTCCTTCCTTCCACATATCAGAATGTGTAGACTCCCTGGGTGTTTTAGTTTTCTTGGGTTGTCATCACAAATCACCACAGAATGGGTGACCTTAAACACATAAATTAATTTTGTTACAAATCTGGATGTTAGAAGTCTGAGATGAAGCTATTACCAGGTTGGTTTCCTCTTGGGCCTCTCTTCATGGCTTATGGACACTGTCTTCTGTTGTCTTCATATAGGTTTCCCTTTGTGTGTTCTGTCCAAATCTCTACTTACAAGAACACCAGCCATATAGGATTACAGCCTGCCCTAATTACCTCGTTTAACGTTAATTACTTTCTTAAAAAGACCCTATTTCCAAGAAGAGTCACATTATGAGGTACTGATAGCAAGACTTCAACATATAAATTTTGGGGTAGCGCACACAATTCGGTCTATAATTCAACTTGTAAGCACAGTGTATTCATTAATGTTAGTATAACAAATGTTCCTGGTAGATAGTCTCTGATTGAATTAGCAGAAGTGCATGTCATTTCCATGTGTTTGGAGATGAGTTTTGAGGGTATTTAAAACCATGTGACTAGGTGTTTAGCTTTTCAGAGATAAAATCTGAAACAATTGCTAAGCTTAACATTTTGTGGACAAACTTGATTTATGGAGGGAAAAACCTCACATATTAAACTGGGTAAGATTTCTTTTGATAGGCAACTCAAAAACAGCATTTAGCTGTTTTTAAGTCTATGAAGAATGTTTTCATTCCTTTGAACTAATATCTGTCTATAAATGTAGGTGTGAATTATTTGATTGATAGAGAAGTGTAAAGAGAATGGCTATTTACGTTTTATGTATGTGGAGGTTCATCTAACTACATAGAAAAGCAGGATACTTTAGTGGAAAGAGCCTTGAGAGTACTGGCCTATGAGCAAGAACATTTGCGGAAAACATGCCTGCTGTATGGAGTCAGCAAAGCTAAATTACCAGACTGCTCATGACTGGAAATGTTGAGGGAGATGGCAGTAAACCTAGGATGGTCTTTTTTTAAGTCCATAGGTAAGTCTTTATTAAAGGCTGACTAACCCAGATTGGTTAACAATGTCTCAATTGAACTTGAAAAGCAGATGCCAGTCTTAGTTTAAAATCCATCTAGAACCCATTTGGCTGGGCTACTTGACACTACTTCGTTATGTATAAATTCAAAATGAAATTATAATATCATTTAAATATTGTTCTATCAACACTTGAAAATATGTATATCAAAACAAGTCATAATCATAATTCAGAGTTCTCATTAAATACCTGTTCTAAAAATTGAACTTCTCAGAGTGTAACTTCATATAATGGAGGATATTTCATTGATTAGAACATTCTTTTATGTTTTAAGCAGCTCACTTCTGTTCATAGGTAAGTGTTATTCAGAACTCTTGTGTTTTTATCACTACTTTTTCAAGTAAACGATTTAATGGTACATGGTACATTTGTTACTTATTTTCTTTCCCCTGCCAAATGTTTACTCTCCATTTGTCTTTAGGATTCTGGGTTCACCTTTAAAGGGAGATGAAGTTCATTGTCTCTTGTGGGCCATGTCGAGGACTTCTTCCTGCTTAAATGAACAGTGGAATTGGGTCACTTTTTATTAAGCAGACAGACTTAGTAGACATTTTCTGGAATCACAGCTGTGTCAGTTAATGAACTGCACAGACGCTCTTGTTTCACTGACATCTTGACAGTTCATAAAATAATTAACAGCATAACAGTTTTACTAACAGACTATTTTTGCATTCAGAATCTTGTCATTACTTCAAAAATTTCCAGAGAGGAAAAGTGTGGAATCTGTTCCCTGTAATGGGTATTAAAGAGACAAATAACGGGGTCAACTTTTAGGTCAGGCTTTCTCAGCCTCATTGACATTTGGATGCAGTAATCCTTTGCAGCAGGTGGATTAACTCAGGTAGGATGTTTATCTGCATCCTGGGCCTCAACCAAACAGGTGCCAGTAGCACACACTTTCCCCTCTGCAGTTGTAACAATGTACAATGTCTGGAGACTGCCAAATGCATCCTGGGGGACAAAATTTCCCTGGCTGAGAACTGCTTAGATTAGTGTTCAAAGTATCCTGGAAACCGAAGCAGTCAGATTTGTGATTGGTAAAGAGATTTGGGAAGATCAGTCTCTTTCCTATACAGTAGCAAAAACATCACCAATGACAGCCACCACTTCACTGACGCTCTAAGGCTGAGGAGATGGAAAGGAATATTTTCTTGATATAATCCAACTAGTAGACACTATTGTAGAAATTTTGTGCTGTTTTGTTTAATTCTAATAATCCTATGAAGAGATAGAAGATTGGCATTCTCATTTTACTGCCATGGGAATTGAGGCCAGGATAATTAAGCCAAACATCTGATAGGTGGTATGGTTGGGATTCAGCTAGTGAGTCCTCTTCCCAAGTTCATATACTTTCCATCCTATTCTACTGTACCCTTAAAACACTTTTACCTTCTGAAAATCTTATTATTTCTGTCAATGATGTTAAAGCATTGAAAGTTAAATTTTGTTTTTATTTTAATTTTTTTGTGATATGTATATGTTGATAAAATCATCAGCCCTTCTTCAAATTTAATAATTTGTTTTAAAATGTTTGTAAAAAGTTAGAGGACAACCTTCAGGAAGGGGTTTCACAAGTTCCTTGCCTTTCTGTTGGAAATTTATTAGTTGGGTTTTATCCCTCTGATCAACATGCCTGGCCAGAATATCTTAGTAGAGGACAATTTTATTTTGGGTTTATGGTTTTAGAGGTTAAGTGCATAGACGGATGACTACATTACTCTGGACCTGAGATGATACAGAACATCATGGCAGGAGGACAGGGAGAAGACAGTTGCTCAGCTCATGGTACCTGGGAAGGAAGGGGGTGGAAGAGAAGCCAGGGGACAAGATATAGTATGTAAGGCTATGACCCCATGACCTCCTTCCTCCAGTGACACCCCACCTGCCTCTATAGTTACTATCCATTTAAAATTAGTAATCCACCAAGTGGCATAATCCACTGATTATGTTACAGCTCTTGTAATCTAATCATATCTCATTTGAACATTAAACACAGCAGCTTTTGAAGGACAATTTACATCCAAACCATAATAAAATTCATTGCCTACCTTTCTTTGATTGTTTTTTTTTTCTCTCTCCTGAAAAGCAGCTTATGTTTGTCTCTGGATGAGACATGGTGCTGCCCTTTAATTTCACCCATGTCTCTGCCCAAGTTGCCATTGCCTCTTGTGATATCTTCCTTCCATTGATATCCTTTAAAGCCAAATGTCTAGGTTTCTTGATCTGTGGCTTTCCAATTCCTCCAAAATCTGAGTTGTGATTTGTAGGTTTTAACTATCCTCAAATTCAGATTGTTATATTTTTCAGGGTGTTTAGGTGAGTTATCTTTGTACCTGTCTGCTCTGCTAGACTTTGGGCTTACTAAAGAGCAGCACAATATCTTACTCATCTTTCTAATCCAGATCTTCCACAGAACCTGGCACATAGTATTTCATTAAATCAGTTTTGTTTGATGAGCCTAGTTATTATTATCAATGAGATGACTCTACTGGTTATGACTTGTCTGAGTTTCATGAAAAACAAAGGCTGAATAGCTGTATACTAATTTTGTCTTTCTATCATTATCTAATAACATATATTCAAAATTATGCTTTAATAAGCATGAATAAACAGGCAGACAGCATTTTGTTTACCTATATTTTCAGAAAAATTAACCTTTTATCTTTCTTGGCAGTTCCCTGAGAATTATCTGAGCATGAATAATATTTCTTCATGTAGTTCATCTTGCCCAGCAAAATTAAATATTTTTTAATTAACATTTGTAATCAGCTTTTCCTATTCTTGGGTCTAGTGGTTTATATTCATTTAAGCAAATTGAATTTAAAAGGGAAATTTAACACTGCATTTATAAAGCCAAATTTAGATGGATTTTCTTCTTTATCCAACCTTACATTCTTTAACAACGACAGCAACTTTGGTTCCTATCATTCATTTAATTTTTTTCACCAACTTAACAAATCAGACATATATTTAAAGTTAATGAGTGTCATCTCTAGATGGGTTTAGAGTTTGCTCAAATCAGAGATGATGATCCACTCTGGGTAAGACTTTACTTTGATTGTTTTAAATCACAATGAAAGGACATCAAAGGCAGAATAGACAAAATGAAATTATTGTTCGTTACTTATTATTAAATGTGATCCTACACAATATTCAGAAGTTAATTGAACTATCTCTGGTCTTCTGACTAAAGACCTCATATCATGGTTGTCCCAATGTCTTTAGACTCCAAGTTGGTAGTTATAGACATAATGACTGGTACTGACAAATGAAAGTGTTTTTCCTGGCAAGTAAGTATTTTCTAAGGATTCCTATTTCAAGTGGGAAGGTTTTTGCCACTTTCCTCTAAGACCAGAAGTTATAGGCCTTTAGACTATAGTAAAACACACTTTTTTTTTCTTTAGCCTTGTTTGAGACACAGAGGAACAAATTCGTGTCTATTTTAAAATAGAAAAACAGGCACAAAGATAATTTCTAAAAAGCAGGCTTTTCCCAGGAAACATGAGAACAATCTATGTTGTCCTTCCTTACTTTGATTTCTAATCGTTCGTTTTGAAAAGTGGCACATAGATCTCGGGAAGTTTGTTTAGGACAACAGTTATAGTAGATATAGCTGACCAGGTTCTTGCTGGAGAGACTTGTTTCTGGTCCATGTTAGTGTCTTTTTCAGGCCCCATGGAAGAGATTTTTCTCAAGGATACACCATAGAAAGGAATATAAGCCCTAGTCATGCATCCTTTCTTCCTTCATTTGTAATCTAACAGGAAAGCCTATTACCAGGAATTGTAAAATGTGGCACATTCTCTTGGACCAGTAAGTTTTTAGAAAACATAATATTATTATTTTATCTTAAAATCCTTCTCAAAGATAATGTTTTCACAAAACACAACTGTAGTGCTCTCCTAGTGAGTAATAGCCTGAGGGCTATGATTTAGACATAATTAAAAAATATTTCAATACAAATTTAATAATGTTTTATAGTAGTTAACTATTTCAGCTCCATTGAATGCATATTACATATACAGTAGATGGTGAACATAAACAGGCACAAAATAATTTCTCAAAAGAAGGCTTTTCCCAGGAAACATGAGAACAGTCTATGTTGTCCTTCCTTTCTTTGATTTCTACTCTTTCGCTTTGAAAAATGGCACATAGATCTTGGGGAAGCTTGAACATCTATTGTGTAAGAAAATGGTGATGAATATTTTTTTTGCAATTGACAAACTCATAGTTCATTGAGAAATATGATTCTCCAAATGGCTGTATTCTAAACTGTAAGTGATGATCTACAAGTCACTGCACTTCTAAGAGTCTTTTTCCCTGTATGATGCTGTTTTTCTTTCCCACTTCTTTATACATATGCATGGGTGCAGATTACTAGTATCTGTGATATTGCATAGGGAAGCAATTTTGCCTTTCTTTGGGCTCAGTAATTTCAAGAACAGTGGGTTTTTTTTTTTCATTAGTGTAGTAGAGTTATACAAAATATTGTAGTTTATTTTGACATCACCATACATGCATGGTATATAATTTGCTTCACTTTAGTCCCCAGTATTTCTCTTTTCCTTTCTTTCCTCCCTCCCCACATTTCCCTTCCTCTCTACTGGTATTCTTACTATTCATTCATAGTTTTTTGTTAGAAGAGAGAGAGAGAAGAGAGAGAGAGTTTTTAATATTTTTATTTTTCAGTTTTTCGGTGGACACAAAATCTTTATTTTTATATGGTGCTGAGGATCGAACCCAGCGCCCCGTGCATGCCAGGCAAGTGCGTTACCGCTTGAGCCACATCCCCAGCCCTTCATTCATAGTTTTTGATCAGTTTTATTTCACAGTTACTTCCTTTTCTCATTCCTATCCCCTCATTCTCCATCCCCTTTCTCTACTCCACTGATCTCCCTTCCATTTTCACTAGATTCCCTCTGGCCCACATGGGGGAAAATGTACCCTCACATTTTGTTGGTGGTACTTCAAATTACTATGACCACTTTGAAAAGCAGAATAGAAATTCCTTAAGAGACTAGAAATGGAACCACCATTATGATCCAGCTACCCCATGCCTTGGTATTTATTCCTAAAGAAGTAAAATCAGCATATTGTAGTGATACAGGCACATCAGTGTTTATAGCAGAACAATTCACAACAGCCAAGTTATGGAACCAGCCCAGGTGCCCAAGATGATTGGATAAAGAAAATGTGGTATATATACACAATGGATTTGCCCAACCACAAAAAGAATGAAATTATGGCATTTCTGAGTAAATTAATGAAACTAGAGGACATCACACTAAGTGAAATAACCTAGACTCAGAAAGTCAGGAGTTGAATGTTTTCTTCCATATGCAGAAGCTAGATCAAAATAAGAAAAAATAGGCATAAATTTTAATATCTTTCCTTTTTAATTTCTGTGGGATACATAAGTTAGAAATATATGAAAAAACAAAGACACCATTCAAGAATTTCAAAACCGTGGGTTGGGGATGTGGCTCAAGCGGTAGCGCGCTCGCCTGGCATGTGTGCGGCCCGGGTTCGATCCTCAGCACCACATACAAACAAAGATGTTGTGTCTGCCAAAAACTAAAAGAATAAATATTAAAAAATTCTCTCTCTCTCTCTCTCTCTCTATTTAAAAAAAAAAGAATTTCAAAACCCTACCTTCTTAGGCTATTTGCTATAGGGGTAAGAAGCACTTGAATCCCCAGCAACTTGGTAGTATTGCTGTGATTACAGTTCAGAGCATGGGACTTTGAAGTCAGGTAGACAAGGATTCAAATTTTGGCTCCATAATAACCGTGTGACCTTGGACAAATTACTCAACCTCTCTAAGCATATTTCCTCACTTGTGCAATGATGCAGAAATTATTTTGAGGATTAAAACAGATTATAACTGTTAAAGTTCATTGTATAGTCCATGAGATAGAGCAAGCCCTTGAAATGTATTTATTATCTTGATTACAAGTATGCCCCTGAAGTAGTTTAAAAACATTTCAAATATTCTACAATATAAGTTTAATATAGTACTCTTCAGGTGTATCTATTCAAAAAAGTGTCAGCCTAAAAGAGTGAGGTAAAAAGTGTTACAAAGGTAACATGGCAGGACATTCAAACTTCAGAAAGAGCAGCTGTGAATCTAATCCTCAGCCTTGAGGAGCCAGGTCAGTTTTCTTAGGGTGTATGCTTTGAATGGGATTGGGAGGGCTAGAACACACTTATTATTTTGGACTGCTTTGTAGTGAAGAGAATGCCATTCTTAGAGACAGAATACTATTCAAGTTCAGAGCACATTTCTCTGTATTTTACATCCTGGAAGTGGTCATTGGAAGTTTGCATGAGGAAGACAGGAGCAGATCAAGGGGAACTACATTGATTTGTAGAATGTTTTAACCAGCTTTTTCTTAAAGACCTAATGGGTCTCCTGACTGAGAAGAGTACACCTTTCTCATAATGAAAATAATCACAAGAATCAGAGAAAGAGTCTCTTTCCTTGGTCAGTGCTGAATGAAATCCTTCAAACCATTTGCTCTTTGGTGTTCTTTTTTAAGACTCTATAAAGCTCAGTGTACAGGTTTCTTATTGCTATTATAAGCAAATTACTACAAATTTTGTGGTTTCAAGCAATGTGAATTTGTTGTCTTAACATTTCTAGAGATCAGTAGTCTGAAAGGGGTCTTAGAGCCAAAATCCAAGTGTCTTCATAACTGTATTCTTTCTTGAGGCTCTTTGATAGCTTCTGTAGCTTGGCCATGTTCGTTGTCCCTGGGACCCCTTCTGTCTTCAAAACATCAGTGTGTCATTTTCAACTCACTTAATCAATCTCTTTTTCTGATTCTCTTCTCTTTCACCTGTTAGGGCTATTGGGATTAAAGTGGGCCCTTCTAGGTAATTATTCTCTATCTCAAGATCTTTAATTTAGTCATATCCATAAAATTTCATTTGTACAAGTCATAGAATCCAGGCATTATGGCTTGGACATTCAGGGGCCATTATTCTGCCTACCACAACCAACTATGTAGTTTTTCTTTGCTTGTGTCAATACTGTTCACTACATAATGGAATTTTTCACACATACGTACCACACTTTCCAAACTGCTTTCTAAGCACTGATTTTTGAGAAGTGTTGTCCTTTAGGCAGGGTTCAGTATATGTACGTCAGCTTATCTTTTACATGTTATATTTAGTAGTATGACTATTAGAGACTGTGTTGAAGTTCAAGCAAACCTCTTGCCCATCATAGATCATAGGGATATAGGTCATATGTTGTAGAGATTTCTATCTAGAGGAGTGGGGATTTCTTTTCCAAAATTTATCTTTTAATGTTCCAAGTTTTAGTTACCTAGGAAATTTAATTTCATGGACCTACCCATTCTTTAAGGTTTACTAACTTAGTTAGATATTATTGTAGCATATTTAGAAATCTCTTATATCTTAACAAATTCTATAATCCATTTTTTCATTTAGATGTATTCATGCTTCTTTTCGTCAATTTAGGTAAATTATTCAATGAATTTTTCTTCTGAGGATTTTTACATATTGGTACAATATTTGATGTAGAATAATAGTTTCTTTTAATATTGAATTTATTGTATTAAACAGCAAATATAAGGACAGAGTAAGCACATTTTGTCTGTGGATGAATTCCAGATAGCATATAAATAATATTTCATTGCCAATATCCATTAATCGAACAAGCCCTGAATTAACAAATAAATTACAAAGGCAAGGATTCATGACCATGAAAGGGTGATGAAGAAAGGGTTCAGAGAAAAGAAAGAAGTCCATCTTGTGTTTTTTATTTTCGTGCAGCCCTTCAAATAATTAAAATTATTATTAGGAAATGCCAGGAAAATAGCTTCATCATATTGAATAATTTAACTAATTGACAGTATTTCTAGAAAAATGATAGCATCAATTTGAAATTTCATTTTAAGTGTCATTGTACTAAGTAATTTATTTTTTACTACATTATTTTTGGAGGCTGTTCTGTCCAATTAAGTAATTTAAAAGTTTTTAATTCTCCCAAATCAATGCTTCAAACACAGTTTGGAGATCTAAGTGTGGTGGCGTTAAATCTTAAAAATTCCATTATGTAATAAATAGTATTACATTCCAAAGAAAGACTATTTACGTAGGTGATTGGAGTAGGCACAATAATGGCCTCCGAAATCTGTCCAGCCTATAATCCCTGACACCTGTGTCTTGGATAAAAAAGGATTTTACAGATGTGTTTAAATTAAGTATCTTGAGATAGGGGATAATCCTGCATTATCCAGGAGGGCCCAATGAAATCACAGCAGTCCTTACGAGTGATCAGTCTACCAAGTTTTATTATAAATAAATAGTATTCTAGAAATCCCTTTAATAAAAGGTGTTTTAGTCAGGCTTTCTTTCTTTCTTTTTTTTTTCTTTCTTTCTTTTTTTTTTTTTTTTTTTTTGCTGTGACCCCAAAACCTTACAAGAACAATTAAAAGAGGAAAAGTTTAGTTTGAGGATTGGGGTTTCAGTGGCCTCAGTCCACAGATGGTCAACTCCATTGCTCTGGGCCCAAGGTGAGTCAGGACATCTTGGCAGAAGAGTGTGGTGGAGAAAAGCAGGTCAGGACATGACAGCCAGGAAGCAGAGACTCCCTTCCCACAGACAGAATCTATACCAGAAAGCATGACCCCCAATGATCAACCTCCTCCAACCGCACCCTACCTTTCTACAGTTACTACCCAGTTAATCTCTATGGGAGGATTAATTCACTGATTAAATTAAGACTCTCATAACCCAGTCACTTCATCTCTAAGCTTTCTTGCATTGTGTCACACATGAGCTTTTGAGGGATATATCTAAACCATAACAGAAGGGTAATTTTCAAAGATGTGTGGCTTTGCTTTAGAAGTTATATTAACTCTTCTGGGCCTTTATGCAAATGGTAGCATCTCATGGATAGGAATATTTTCCCCATGTTTGAGAGGCTGTATTCAAGCTGGTTAAACTATATTCTAATTACCTATTCTTTCTTTGCTAGCATAATACTTCTACAATGCCTTTGGAGTTCTCTATGATAACTCAAAAGAGTGAATGAATGATTTTTGTCTGCAGAGAGAATGGTGGCAGAAAGTAGCTAGTGCAGTAATCTTTCTTGATTAATTCCTGTGTGCCATTATCTATTATTCATCATAGTAATTCTTTAAGGTGAAGTTGGTAGCCTCATTATTCAGCTGAGAAAATTGGGTTTCATAGATTTATTAATAATCATTTACTCTGGATTATTTCATTTTTTAAAATGCAAATAAGATCTCAATCAATCACATGAATATCACTCCTCAAGTAGTTTTTTTCCCAAATTGTTGATCCTTTCCAGTTATTACACAGTGATTTTACTCTAAGATTTTAGATTTTATCCCAGCTTCAAGTACCAAAATTTTATATCCTCCTAATCCTCCGTATTGGTTTTCTATGGCTGCCATCACGCAGTACTACAAACAGAGTGGCTTAAAACAACAACAAAAATTATTACTAAACACTTCTGGAGTGTAAAGTCTTAAATGTAGGTGTCAAAAAGGCTGTGCTTCCACTGAAAGCCTGAGCAGAATCCCTGCTTGCCTCTTAAGTTCTGCTGGTGGCTGTCAGACGTTGGCATTCCTCTCTTGCAGCTGAAGCACTCCAAGGTCTGGAACTGTTGTGATATGGTATTTCCCTTTCTTGTCTTACTCCTTTCCTTATAAAGACACCAATAATATAAGGATAAGGGCCCACTGCACTCTAATTTGATTTCATCTTAATTAATTACATTTAGAGTGACCAGTGATCTCATATCCAAATGAGCTAGCATTCGTAGGCCTTGAGAATAAGGATCTCAAGATATCTTTTCTGAGAGACACAATTCCGCTCATAACACCAGGTATAACACATTTGAAAAAGCATAAGGTCGTTTTTACAAATTGTATGTTTTGGCATTTTGCTGTCAGCTTTATGTTGAAGGATGATACGACTTAGGATTATATGAAAAAAAGCATTATACTTTTTGAAAGTGTTTCTCGAAGTGTCTTCTAAGAATACTTGATGTTTAAAAGAAAAATGGAGTGTGCTATCAAATCATTGTGGACATATTGAGTTATTCTACCTTCTGATGTACCTTTCTGGAGACCTAGTGCTTCAGAGTATTATTAATGTTTCTAAGAAGTTCTGTGTTAATTTTTTTTTAGCCTAACTCAAAGTCTCCAAAGTGTGTTTGATATTGGTAACTGTTTATCAAAGAATACTTGCTGTTTTATAGAACTATCTTGGGAAATGCCAAATGAGGCTCTAACAACATTCATGCAGCTATTCTCTTTCATTAAGAACTTGGGGGAAATTAGTTAACATTTTTCAATGCTTAAATTTTCTCAAGTGTAAAATGAAAATAATAGTTATAGTTATGTTGTTAAAGTGATTGAAACTATTAAATTGATAATTCAAGCAGAATATGACTCATCATTTGACCATAGAAAGAGCTTGATGCATATTTATTATCATTGTGCTTAGTATTATAATCTGTTGATATTTGTCACTAACCATTAGGCTCCATCAAATGTTGGGCTCCATCAAAGAAGAGGCCCTACTTGTTAACTTGAACATAATTTCTAGAAAATTTATGGATTAAAGAGTTGATATAGATCATTCTCAAAGTATTTAACTTATTGTTCTTTTACAGTCTTGTCTCGGCAAATATAAAAACAGGTTTATATCAGAATTAGGGCAATATCCATAATAAGAGAGGGAAATGTGCCATACATTTTAGAAATAGTTTTGTGGAGAAGAGTTAAAATTAAGAAGGTTCCTGATTATGGGTGCCAGCCATTTCATTGTGCCATTAATCAAGCAATGATCCCAGAGCAGTTGAAATGTGTACAATCAACAAATTGGGTATAAAAGACTCAGAATGCTATAGCTTTGCTTATGATTAATATAGACTTTTTATGCTTTTCATTCTTTTTATTTTTAATTGTTCTTTATAGTTATATCTGACAGTAGAATCTATTTTGATATATTTATGCAAGCATGGGTCTTATGGATGTACACTATGTTGAGATTCACTGTGGGGTATTCATACATGTACACAGGAAAGTTACGTCAGATTCATTCCACTGTCTTTCTAAATTCTTATCCCCCCTCTCTTCCCTTTATTCCTCTTTATCTAATCCACTGAACTTCTATTTTCCTTATCTCTTTTGCTGTGGGTTAGCCTCCACATATCAAAGAAAACATTCAACATCTGTTTTTCGTGATTGGCCTATTTCATTTAGCATGACAGTCTCCAGACCCATCTATTTACCAGTAAATGTCATAAAGTCATTCTTCTTTATGGCTGAGTAATATTCCATTGTGTACATATGTCAAAATTTTTTTATTCATTCATCTATTGATCGGCATATAGCTTGGTTCCTTAGCTTAGCTATTGTGAATTGTGATGCTGTAAACATTGATGTGGCTGTGTCAGTGTAGTATGCTGATTTTAACACCTTTGGATATACACCAAGGAGTGGGATAACTGGGTCAAACGGTGGTTCCATTCTGAGTTTTCTGAGGAATTTTCATACTGCTTTACCCCCCAAAATTTCTGAGTGTACTCTTTTCCCCTCATCCTTGCCAATATTTTTGTCACTTTTATTCTTGATAGTTGCTATTCTGCTTGGAGTGAGATAAAATCTCAGTGTAGTTTTAACTTGCATTTCTCTAATTGCAAGAGATGTTGAACATTTTTTTTTCATATAGATGTGGACCATTCATGTATCTCCTTTTGAGAAATTTCTGGTTGTGGACATATTGATTGGGTTAATTGTTCTTTTGGTGTTAAGCTTTTGGAGTTCTTTATATATCCTGGAAATTAACATGTTATCTGAGGTGTGGGTGGCAAAGATTTTCTCCTATTTTGTAGGCTTTGTCTTCATGCTCTTGATTGTTTCTTTTGCTGTGAAGAAGCTTTTTAGTTTCATACCATCCCATGTTTTTCATCCCCATTAAAAGTTTTTTTTTTCTTTTTTGTTATATGTGATAGCAGAGTCTATTTTGACATCTTAGACACACATTGAGTATATTTTATTCTAATTAGGATTCCAGTATTGTGGTTGTACATGATGTGCAGTTTAACTGTGGTGTATTCATATGTGAACATAGGAAAGTTGTGTTGAATTCATTCCACTGTCTTCTTATTCCTGTCCACCTCCCTTCCCGCCATTCCCCTTTGTCTACTCCACTGAACTTCTTCCCCTCCCCTTTTCCTGTGTTACTATGCCATATTTAATATAGATTGCTAAGAATATTTCTTATGTGTGGTTGAAATAACTGGCTCAGTGACCAGGTTTGAACTTGTCCTTCACACTGGATAGATGATAGCTCTGGGATTCGACCTTAGAGTTGCCTGACAACTTAGAGTATATGTTCCTCATTCTACTATTCCACTTTAGTTGGTAAAATGTTACCGTAGTTTGTCCTTAAAAATTACTATTTTTATTTTAGCCAAGAGAGGTCCTGAGTTACTGCTTCGTCATTATTCATTAGTCCCTGGCAGCTCTTTTTTCCCATCACTTTCTCATAATTTATCCAAAGGGGGTTACCCTGACCCCCACTGTGTCTCTTATGGTTAGAACTGGTCTTCCCGCCTATTCCATGATGCAGATTGTCTTCCCACTAACACTTTATCTGCATGGAAGGCCTGTCTTGAACAAGCCATAGATTATGCTAGGAATTTATATTTGAATGTTTAAAAATGTCCTTCTCACATTTGTCAACCATTTTACTTAGAAAACTCCTAATACTAAAAGATATGGTGAGAAGTTATGCATTCAAATCTTGTCCAATTCCAATATCTTCCCACTTATTTTTCAACTGTTAGATATATTAAACTCTAGTTACGGGTATGTCATTTAAAAAGATTATTATTATTTGTTTCAATTGATAAAGAATTCTAGTTAAAATTGTTAAAAAGTTCATAAAATGTATGGGCAACAATAAAATGCTGTAGAGATTTCCTTTCTGTTTAATAAATACTTAGGGATCATATATGAGTCAAAGTCATAATTTTAAAAACTTTATGATATTTAAAAGTATGGACTTAATATTTAATTGACTGGTATATTAAACCATTCATCCATTTAGTTTTTTTTTTACATGCATTGTTTCATTTAATCTTCCATTGGCCACAGGATGAGTTTGTTACCTCAGTATTGCGAAGAATGAAGCCAAGGTTAACTTGTCCTTTATGGTGGATTAGAAGGTAGCACTGGGCTTTGATCCCAAATTTGAATGACAACTCAGGGTACATGTTCCCCACTCTACTTTTCCTCTTCTGATAAGAATTCAGCAGTCAGAAACAAAGTAGGAAGGCATTCTGTGTGGGGCATGCAGTGAGGGATAGAAAATGAGCAAATGAAAGATCTCAAGTTGTTTGCAGAACTCAAAGGGACCATTCTGATTGTAATGACAGGGCTTAATAGGAGAGGAGTTTAGGAGTCTGTCTTATCCTTGTAATGGACTGGAAAGCTCAGGGTTGTTTCTGTAGGTGATAGATTATTGAAGGATTTGATCCAGGGTAATGGAATGTCATGATGAATGTGGTGAAATAGAAAAAAAAAGTAATGTCATGACTGTATTAGTTTAAGTGAAAAGTAGACTTTGAAGCACATACATACACACACAAAATGAATTAAAAGTTTATTATCGTAATGGAGAGGTGTAGGATGAGAACCTAGATTATGTCAATAAAATGGGCAATTTTTAAATCAGTGTCTTTAGAATTTGGTTTGAAATAAAAGAGCTGAGTGCTGCTGAGGGTGCTGCTGCTGAAATGTATTTTAAATAACTGGGAGAATATTGATTAAAGTAAGGAAAATGTAAAGCAGTAGGTTTTTGCACAAGAAAGTATTAGTACTAAATGTACTTTAGAGAATTGTGAGGTGATAGTTGGACAAATAAACTGAATATATTTAGTGGGCTGTTAGTTGGAACTGAACCCAAGTATTGGCTGATAATTAGAGAGAAAAGTTATATAGTCATCTATAGGCATTTAACATCCAAGATTTGTGTTCTCATATTTATTTAGTTATGTTTTATTCAAATATTTAAATACCCAACTTGAGCTCTTAAAATTAACTTGAGAACAGAAACATTTGTAAATACAATATGTAAATTTGAAGATAAAAAAAATGTGACAAGAAGCACAGATGGGATCTTCTTCACTGGAATTATGAATACATATTTTTCTAAAAATTTTACTTCAACTTTTTTTCCTTTTTTTTGGTCAAGGCTTTTATTTGCATAGGTTTTTATGCTCTGAAATCTTTTTCTTAAGACTCGGTATCTTATAAACCATGCTTGACTTAAGGAAAAGCAGAGTCATATTTTTTAATACATAAAATTATGCATTGAGGATGATGGTCTGATCTATATTATTTTTAAAATTTTTTTTTTTAGTTGTAGATGGACACAATATCTTCATTTATTTATTTTTACGTGGTGTTGCGGATTGAACCCAGTGCCTAACACTTGCTAGGCAAGCGCTCTACCACTGAGCCACAAGCCCAGCCCCCTGGGCTGTATTTCACCCAAAGCCATCCATTGTGTATTCTGGATGCCACAGGGACTCCCACATACTTGTTGCTGTTCTATTCCAAGCTCAGTACTGATACTCAATGTATGTTCACTCTTTTGCTTTTGAATGCTGTGTCAGAGTGGGAAGAGGAAGAGTCTCCAAGGTAGTTTAAAGTAAGCAAAATATATAAATCTAAAGCAAACATAATATATATGTTTTATTCTATTAGTGTTAACTTTACAAAGAAATGAACAATGTAGTTGTTGATCTTGCAGTTAGGTTTTCAAAATATGTCAGTCTTCTAGCATGGTCACCCATGGCCCACTGCCCACTCTGCCCACTAAATATATTCAGTTTACTTGTCCAACTATCACCTCACAATTCTACTTTTGTTCAATTTCCTAAAACCAAAAATTGGTGAAAGGATGATTCAGTATCTAAAGAAATGTTTGAGGATGCCCTAAACTTGTTGGGCTTGTTCTCTGAGAAAACAGGGGGGTCAAGACCTTCAAACCAATCATGGTAGAAGGATGACTGACCACCAAATTAACAGGGACTACTGTTAAGATAGTTAGCAATTGTTATCTTGGAAATTATGGCATTTGTAGGCAAATGAATAGAGTTGGAGAATATCATGCTAAGTGAAGTAAGCCAGTCCTCAAAAAACAAAGGCTGAATGTTTTCTCTGATTAGTGGATGCTGATCCATAACTGGGAGGGGGCAAAGGGGAGGGAGCATGGGGCAGGAAAGATGGTGGAATGAGACAGACATCATTACCCTAGGTACATATATGATTGCATGAATGGTGCAACTCTACATCGTGTATAACGAAAGAATTGAAATGTTGTGCTCTGTTTGTGTACAATGCATTCGGAACTAAGTAGAACAAACAAACAAACAAAAAAACAAAAAAATCAAAAAAGAGTAGTGAGCGCCTTTTTTTCTTGCTAGGTAGAACTTTTTGAGGGGAGTTCCAGAGAGGAACAGAAGAAAATTAGAGGAGAGACACCAACTCTGGCCTTGTTTTCCTCTATTCTTTAATGATTCTAAAGACTCAGCAGATCAAATCTTTGACCCTTAGTAAGAGACCATTTTGCTAGTGGATTTTTTTTTAACCTAAAACCATGTGTGGTGTTATGAATTCATTTTTTACTGTTGTTTTGCTTTGAAGGAAGTCTTGTGTGTTTGATCATAAATATTAGATCACAGAAGGTAGAAATCTATATCTCTATTTAGTAATATGAAATTGCACTTTATCTACTTTGAACTGTAAATTTCTTTAAGTTTTTCAAAGTAACTTTCCCTAAGAAACCCAGAATATTTTGCTTCACACATTGCTGAGTGAAGGTGAACTGTGATTATTATGAAACAAGAAAAGCATTTAGCACCTGAACATCTGACCTAAATTCTCCTCAACATTTCAGGGAACTTTCAAAGTGAGATTGCTTGACAAGCTTCATTACTTTTATGTGACTTCAAAAATGAAATTAAATGTAAAATGATAGAATCCTGAATGAATGTAAGTTAGGCGGTTTCTTGAAATGCAAAACATGAGGATTTTAGAAATTGAAAACCAAGCTTCTCTCATTATCCCCCTGGCTATCTGACAAATAGGCCAGCTCTTTTGATTATTCCATTTATTTCCCCTTCTGTTTTCTATCTCCTTAGTTCTGTGTGAAACGTGGATCATACCCAAAGTCAAGCTTATGTTCCAGGAAAGTTTTTATATAGGGTTTATACAGGTTTAGTGTCTCATTGAATATTGATATATAGACTTTCATATAAAAATATAAAATATCATACTTTTTCCTCTTGGCAAGGTCAGCCTCATGTAAAGATTATTGATGTCACTAGACAAAATTTTCCTCATTGGTATTTTCAAAACTTCCTACATCTGACCTTTATGTACATAGAAACAAGACATGAAAAAAAAATAAGAATATAAACAGGAATATAATGTCTAGACTTTAAGTACAGTTGAGTATCAGAAATTAAAATATAAACAATTTTTTCCCCCTTGGGCTCCTAGGAAATAGTTTCAATATGTGGCATCTCAGAGATGATTGCTTCTTTTCAAAATGCTGATATCTTGTATTGGAATTGAGTCTACATATTTTTTCAATGTCAATAAAATGATTTCAAATTTAAAGATGGGTCATTTGAACTCTAATATTATGTTAAGACATTCAATCTAAAGCTTGGATTTTCTTTTTTTCCCCCCACTTTTTTTCCTTTTTTTTCTTTGGTGCTAAGAATTGAATTCATGGCTTTGCATATAGTAAGCAAAGATTTTTGTTTCTTACAAAATCTACCACAACATCAGGGGCTCTGACAGAAGAGCTCTTAAAAGAAGAATACAAAGTACATTATGAAATACAAAATAAGATACAAAAGTGAATATTTCATATGAGAAAATAAAAGGCAAGAAATTGCTAATTTAAAAAAAATTAAAATGTCAGAAATACCACAAAATTCACAAAAGCAGTCTACAGTGTTTTTAAAATTTATTAATGGCTGTACACATCCTTGTTACCTTTTTTTACTACAATTTGGGCTGTGTATCTTTGTGCCTTTTATGGTCTGAATTGTGAATTGTGTTCCTTTAAGCCCTCATCTCTTGCACCTCAGCATCTGAAATTTGGAGACAAAGTCTTTAAAGAGATAATAAAATTTGAAAGGTTCTTTAGGTCAGGACCTAATCTAATATGACTGGATTTTTATAAAAAGGAGAGATTAGGACATATAAGGGGACTCCTGGGATGTGTCCTTCCCGAGGAATGACCACGTGAGGGCAGACAAAATGATCAACTGCAAGGTGAAGACATCAAACCTCCTGACACCTCAGTTCAGAACTGCCAGCCTCCAGTACTTGAGGAGAATAAATTTCTATTGTTTAAGTCCCTCAATCTTTGTAGTTGTTGTTGTTTTACATCATAGCCCTAAAAAGCCAATACAATGCCTCTGCCTTCTACATATTAAAATGATTTTATATTATTTTCTATAGGAAAAAATAGATAACTTAGCCTGTTTTCCTGATAATGGATTGAAGTATACCTTTATTATGGGGATTCACAAGTGTGACTTTACATACATATACGCTGACTTTGCTGTTCCTAGGGCTTTGTGACCATTAAAGGGATTCCGATAAGTTCTTTTTTTGTTTAACTCCCACCCCCAAGTCATATATTTGTGATTGTTCATGCTGCATTGTTGAATATATTCTTGACAATGTGTATCTTCAGGTTTGACAAAATTCTCATTTTCAGTGTTACACTGAATGTTTGATAAATGGAAGCATTTCCCACAGATTTGTGTCTAGCTCTACTCATTTCCATTCTTGCTTTCCTTCACTGGCCACCTGCTTTTAGTCCTGGGTGTCAAAAGGCCTGTTTAAATCATGTCTTTGTATGACAAGGCTAAGATGGTCAGTGGACAGTAGGAATATTCTTGGAAGCCCTTTTTGCACTGGGATGGCTAACCTAAAGGTAGTTATTTAACTTCATTTTCATATGTCCCACTAAAGGTACTTCTAATTCAGCTTCCCCTTAGCCATATTTCGGAAGTGCTCAGACTACTACAGTGCCAGCAGGCAAGAAGTCAGTGTAGAAAAAGATAGCAATTATCATCAATTTTAGTTATAATAGATTTTGCAAATTTTATTAAATATAAGTGTAAATACATTTCTCAGGCTCCTCTTGGGACCTAGGAGGTAGATTTGAAGCTTCATCTTTATTAACTTCAGGTAAGTCAGCTTCTAAGACTGGAGAGTTTTGCCTAAATTCACATAGAAGTTAATGGGATAATTTTCCTAGACCTCTTTCTCTAAATATTATTAATGGCATAATAGACCTCTTTCTCGATGTGGCTTTCTTTGTCTTATATTTAGAACATTGGGTTAATGCACTTTTATTCCTTTATTTAAATGCAATATGACAATTTATATCAATTAACGATTAAATATTGATATTCTATTAAAGACACTAATGCAAGACAAAGTAGAATCTTTGAACATTTGCATTAAAAGATGATTTTTTACATTGCTTTGTTGAGCTCAGGTCTGGGCTTAAAGAGAAAATAAATATTTGAAAGGCTTAAATTCAGAGATACTAAAATGAAAAAATCAAATAACAGCATGACTAGCATCTAACGTGTTAAGAATGTAACTCCCTGAATTGTCCCTTATTCTAAGGGAATCATTATTGGACTACCTTATGTTTTACCATATATTGTAGTTTGTGGAAATTTATGGCCCTTTATATAAATTTATTTTGGTAGAGCTATGTTGGTCTTAGCAATATAAAAATTGAACTCATTTAATCAATATCATAATAATATTGCATTTTCTGGATGGACTAGTAAACACATTTTGAGGTTTAGAGAGATGAAGGAATGAGAATGAGAGGAGAAGACAGAATAAGAAGGTAATTGCTGTAACTTATTTAAGATCTAGTATGTCCTCTGTCCTGTGTTAAACAGCCTACATATATCAACTCCTTTAATTTTAGAGGCATCTATAATATAAGGAGTATGTTCATCTCCATTTATAGATGAGGAGACCAAGACCTAGAGAGGTAAAGAGACTTGTATGAAAACAACCTACGGTCTTTGACAATGTGACAGCTAAAAGAAGATGCATGACAGGGAAGTACTTTTTAAAACAAGCTATAATGAAAACTCCAGTCATTCCAGAGAGTTCTAAAGAATTCAGGCTTTCTGATATGCTGATTAGAGGAAAGGTACTGAAAGGAGGACTTGTAAACTCTTGCTTGAAAGGCCTCAGCACCATAAACCATAGCAGTATAGGTTCCTAAAGCCTTTACTTATCATACCAAACTGTATCTTAAGAAACTCAAGATCAAAAAAAAAAAGTTATGAAATTTATCCAGTGAACTAAGATAAACTAGCCACATAGTGAATTCCCAGGAGATTGATTAAGCTTGCAGAATTGAAGGTGCTAAAAAAACTGCTTTTGATGTTTTTTTTTTCCTTTTTTTTTCCTCTCTCCAGTCTGGGCATGGTAACAGCATGCTAGAAAAGATAGAAACTAAGAGACAGCAATATCATAGTTTCGTCCTTACATCAGTGGATGAAATTCTGCACTTCAAAAGATTTTTAAATGTCTTATGTCTGATTCAAATATGCAACAGTTGCTATTGGGTAGGCTACACAGACCATTATTTTCAAATTTTACTTTTTTATTTTTTATTTTTTTTGGGTGCTGGGGATCAAACCCAGGGCCTCTTGCATGGTAGGCAAGTGTTCTATCACTGAGCCACATCCCCAGCCCTTTTTTTTAAATTTGAAGAAACTTTAGAGAAACTTCTTATCAGAAATTAACTATGAGAAAATTTAGCTTGTTTTCTTCTAGTAATAAAATAAATCAGTTTAATTAAATAAGTAAGCAGTGATGTCAGTTATACAATTGGAAAATGTATCATGACTAAGAATTTGAGTTAATGGTAGATTATCTGTTTTCTAACTAGTGTCAAGTTCTCTTTTTATCACAGAAGAAATTTTGACTTAAAGAATGATACAGGGAGGGATATTCAAAGTTGTTTCAGAAAATATGATAAGGGTTGGCTTATCTGGAAAGAAACACATTGTATTCTACTTCAGTGTCTTTTAGAGCAAATGTTCAGCAAAAGATTTAACCCTTTTTCAGTTAGTGAGAGGTGAAAGTATTCCCTCTGAGTTTGAGCCTTCTGTTGTGTATTCCTGGTACCCAACCTTCGCCTCTTACTGTAACTTGACTGTTTTTGTTCATCTTGTGAAGGAGACCGTGTTAACAGACCATGTTCTCCCTATTTTACTTTGTAATCAAGTCTTTGAGCCACTTGATCACTGATGTTTTATTAGATGCACTTTGTCCTGTTTGGAGACATCAGTTGTGTCCTTTTTTTTCCCCCCCTAGTTCTTTAAAGATGACCACCAATATCTTCATTGAAACTTGAAACTTTCCTTGAAAGTTTGCTCAAGTAACTCCCCCACCTTTAAAATAGATGTCATCCACTTCTGCCTGCTCTAGGATCAATCTTACTTACTCCCTCAGCCATTCCTTGTTCTCCTAGCTCTTTCATCTCTGCATTTCAACTAAAATTTCCACATCTCAGCAATTTTTTAAAAAATCATTTTCAGCCAAGTGGTCTCTCTGCTGTTATTTCTGTTGCCCCCTTCACTTCTAAGTCCAGTTGTTTGAATTCACTGATCAATTATTTTTAGACCTCTACAGTTTGACTTCTGCCTTTTCACTACTTTATTGAAACCCTTCTCACCTAATGGACAAATGGAATGACTTCTTTTATTTATTGAATGCATGAAGACCTTCTTAAAGGGTTTATCATCAGATCTCTTCTCTCATTTGTTTGTTGACCTAAAATATTAAATCCAGCCTTCTTACCATGGACTCCAGGGCTCTGCATTATTTGTTCTTGGCCTACATTTAGACCTGGACTCATACTTTTCTTCAGAATCAACATGCTGCTGTCAACCTGGATTTTTTTGTGTTCCAAGAACCACATGTACTCTTTCTTCCATAAATGGAGTGCTCAGCAAATGTTCTTTATCCCACATGGGGCACACTGTACCTGGCTTTCACATGCTTGGCTCATTCTTCAGAATTCAGTTTAAATGACCATCCTGTGTGGAATAGGTCTGCTCTCTTACACCCCAGAGAAATTTACCTAGATGACTAGCTGACTTCTAGAGTCTGTTCTGAACCTTAATTTTGTGAGAGCTCTTAATGGTATGAAATGATCTAATTGAAAAACTGCTATAATGGCCACCAAGTGAAATACCTTCTATTATCCTCTTCATCAACTCTGTGTTCCTGAAAGCTGGAATATAGCCAATGCACAGTGAGTACTTAATGAATAAATTAGTTGTTGCTATGTGACTTAGGACAAGTGGCTTTTCTTTGTACTTCATCTTTAGTGTTTTTGGTTTAGTTTTGCTTCTTTTATTTCCAGTGAGAAATCACATAGAGAATTGAATACTTTGGAACCAAAGGTGGCTAAGATTAACAGCGACCCATCAGCTGATTTAGACAACTGGGTATCATTTTCTTGCATCCATGATTTAATGGACTGAAACAGTTGCCTTTTAAACTTATTTCCAAGTAACTTTTAGTCAATAGGAAAAAAGGTTAAAAATTTGAATTCTTTAAAGGCACAGAGTTACATAAATTCCAGTTATTTACTTGACATGTGTCATTTTAAAGATTTTCTCATGACTCCTTTATAAAATAAAATACATTTTATGATTTCTTTATAAAACAAAATACATTTCTGACTTTCATTCTCCGAGCCTAAGAATAAATATTTCAATTCTCTGTCAATAAATTTTTCCCTATGAAAATATGTCTGTGAAATGGTGAAATGAGTCCTTTGCATCAAAAAAGAATACGTGTAACCAGAAGGAAATTGGGTGTCTTTTTTCAAAATGTAGCTTTAACTGTACTTTTTTATGGTGCAACTGCTTTGTAATCACAAACAAATTAGTTGCATTAACTGCATAGTTAGGTACTATAATTTTATTGAAAATAATTGTTTAAAATCTTTGTGATGTTTTCTCTGGTATTATATACATTTGCCAATATACCAACAACAATAAGTCCCAATTTCTTTATATTCAAGAATGATTTGTAAAAAAAAAGGAACAAGATCATTATGTAAAAAAAGAATAGTTAAGAAATATTTTAAAAAGTATTTAAAGAATGTATTTTAGAAAACCACCTTGGTGGCAAGCACTATGGTGGGATCATGTACATCCTCTTTCTTCTCCCTTGTCCAATCGGTGTTTTTTCCTGCAGTGTGTGGAAATGGAAACATTCCCGTTCCTGCCTTTCTTGGTGCTAGAGTTTAAGAGCTCACAGCTCTGACTGCTAGAAATAGGAAGAAATTGGCTAGGAGTATGCTCAGGAAAGGTTTCGCTTTGTCATTGAAAGTGGAAAACTAGGGGATGATGCTGTCTCTTCTTCTTTCCTTGAGTACGACTGTCCTGTCTGAAGGCTGAGCAGGTATCTCGAGAACATGAAGGACCTTCATGAAGCAAAAACCTAAACGTTCACAGCACTATGGCCTGCTATTGTTGAGTCACTGGGCCAAGGCCTGTATGAAAACCTAAATACTATTTTTGATGTGAGAACATGCTTGTTATCCTTAGGAAGTTCTTCCATTATTTTCAGGTGAATTCATTTTTCTTCACTGAATAAAACAAAAAAGGTCATTGTTATTGTTGTAGTTTTTGAGCATTTGACCTAGTTTAGAGTTGTAATCAAAAGTCTCTAGAGGCAGTGCTTCCTCCATCTTATACCACACATGTAATAGCAAACAGATGTGGAGGTCAAATGATCTAATCTGGGCTCAACGAGAAGCCAAAACCTGATCTTGAAGAGACAAATTTCAAACAGAGATAATGGTGACTATTTCATGCCATTTTGTGACGGTAAATTTGGTGCAAAACATTGGCCTTCTTTTGGAATGCTTTCAAAAAGACCAAAGGAGCACTAATCCTTCCTCCCTCGTTCCCTTCCTTCTCCCTCCTTCCCTTCCTTCCTTCCTTCTCTTGTTTCTCTCTTCCTGTCTCTTTCTTTCCTTCCCTTCTCTATGGGCATAGTAAGTCCATGCTTTACTACTGAGGTATATACTTAAAGTCTCTACACTTTCTTGAGGCCCACTGTGATTGCTCCTTGGGGTCATGGAATTTGCTAGCTCAAAGAAGACATACGAACAAATCCTACTTTTGTGAATTGTGAACTTGGGCTAGTTGCTTAATCTTTTTGACTAATTTCTTTATCTATATAGAAGGATGTAGTAGCACTTGCCATGGAGGTGGTGCATATGAAAACTTCCAGTCCTTGCCATGTTATGGGGTAATAAGTAGGTGCTATTTTCCTTTTGAATTTGTTTGAGTTTGCTACTCAAAATTATGTTTCTGTAAGGAATATGTCATATTTCGGACTAAATTTGACTTTTGGTACTCTCTAATGACTGAAGAAAAAGTAAACTTCTAACAGCTATGCCTAGTAGATTGGTTGGAAAATATTATCTTTTCTTGAACTCTACACTGCAATTGACCAAAATTATACTGCAGAAATTGTCAAATTTGAAGTAATTATATATACAGAGATATATGAACTTAATGCTGCTATATTAAATATCACTTTAATACTATTGATTAATAAGATGCTTGAGATTTTGATTATTGCCATTCAAAAATCTCATTGTGAGTGCATGGAAAGTTTTTTTAGAAAAAAGGTCATTTGAATTTTATGACTGGAGTTTTAAAATTAAGTGTAAGGTTTATAATGTTAGGAAAGCATAATATTTATAATGTTAATTAGACCTCTTTTTCATGTATTGTTTCAGTGTGACCTTCAAAACAGCTGCTGTTTTGAAAACATACTACATTTACCAAAATTATTGATACAATTTTAATACCCCGATATTTTTGTTTCATCACTTATTTTTAGCCTCACTGGTGCATGAATAGCTGTAATGTATAGTAGAATTTTTTTTTCACATTATTTTTTAAAGAAAGAATTATTTTCAAGGTGAATCCATATTGTTCTTTTAACCTTCTTTATAGCTTTTGGAAAATAGAATAACCTTTTGTTTTCTCCTTTACCAAAATCTGATCCTACTCCTAAAAATATCACATTCACCTACTGCCACAGAACTGTGTTTACAACAATAAATGGTTAAATATGGAAGGAGTACAACTTCTGCCTTATTGTCACAATATCGTGTCTTTCCTGTATTTTGTGGTGTGACTATTTCCAGCAGGAATTGGGATTCAAGTGTCAGCACTTTTCCTGTGTTAGTGGTGATCAGTATTCTTGCTTTGTAGGCCGGGAAGGAAATGCTTCTTTGTCCGTATCTGTTCTGACAATTTGATATATTTAGGTTTATTGCATGAATACCATTTGGTGGTATTTTGGGCATTTAGTAAAAATAGATGTTTTTCAGCTGTACAGAGCTATAGTTTATAATAAAATATATATTTCGGTGTTCAAGGCAGAAATTATGATGAGGCTAGACTGATCTTTGCATGTAAACCAATCTCACCATTTTTATATGTCTCGTCTCCTCATTTAACCTGCAAGACAAGTTGTTTCCTTCTTTTGGGATTATCTCACTTGACTGTTCTTAGTGCCGAGAGTTTTTTCATCATGAATGTGATCAAAAAAACACTTATGAAGCATCTTCTTAAGGGTACTTTATATGAGTGAATCAGATTAATGGGGCCTCTAACCTTTGGATGCTCATGAATATTGGCAGGAGCAACCAAGGTGATCTGAAGCCATTCAAACCTTCTTCAAGCACACCTCAAATATTTAATTGAAGTTTGACTTTGATGTTGTGGTTAACTGACTCAGCGATAGTTAAAACTATGCAAATGAGAACTATAATTCTAAGCCACAAACTCAAATTGTGTCTTATTAATTGTTCTAAAAAATGTGATCAACAATCAGGTCATTTAATATTTTTAATGCCTTATTTTGCATCAGGCCATATATATCACTGTGTAACACTCAAGACACAAGAGGGTGATATTGTATGCTGGCTCAGAGGATTGCTTCTATCATTTCCAGCAAGGCTTCATTTCCTTTCTCAGACACCAAAAGAAGGAAGAGGTTTATTTAAAGCTTTTCGTACAGTAAAAATCTGTAGGCCCAGTTCTATGTTAATGAAATGAGCATAAGTCTAAATAACATGATCTATGCAGCTAGAGGGAACACAAAAAGGGACATAGGACTAAAAGTTTGTTCTCTGCCAAAGTTTCTGATATTTTCACAATGAGCAAGACACAAGTCTTCTATTTAGGAATGTATTAAGGTTTGGGATAGGCCTTGAAATTTGGATCATGTTTGGTTTTAGCTTCAGGCTTCTGTTTTAGAGGACTGACTTCCTGAACAGTAACTTTTATTTCTGACAACTCAAGTTGGATGGGCTCAAGAGCACTGTTATCATATCTATTCAGTGTCACAGTAACACAAACAAAAAAAAATGTCTTTGGTGCTTATTCTGAATATTTGAGTATTCATTTTTATTATTTAAAACATTTTAATTGCAATAATACACATAAGGAATTGACCAGGTTAACCTATTGTAAGTGTGCAGTTACTTTAGTAGTGTTGAGTACATTCATGTTGTTGCACAACCAATTCCCCAACCCCTTTCATCTTGCAAAGTTTAAACATTAAACAGCTTTCCTACCTTTTATTCCCCATGCATCTTATCCCCTGACAACCATCATTCTACTTTCTGTCCCTAGAAATTCAACTACTCTAGGTACTTGATGTAAGAAGACTCATATAGTATTTGTACCTTTGTAAAATTATATATCAGATATATTCTTATTTCATACAGAATAAAGTCTTTAAGTGTCATTTATCATGTAGCAGGAATCAGAGGGATTTTCCTTTCTTAGGCTGGGTAACCCTTTTTATTTGTTTGGTTTATTCATATGCACATGGACACTTGGTTTCTTCCACCTTTTTGCTACTGTGAATATGGCTATTAAAAACTTGGGTATAAAAATATCTCTTAGACATCCTTCTTTTAATTCACTTGGGTTTGTACCCAGAAGTGGAATTGCTGGATCATAGGTATTGTATTTCAGTTTTTTGAGGAAGTGTCAGTTTGTTTTCTATAGTCATTGCACCATTTACATTTCCACCCACAAGTCACAAGGGTTCCAGTGTCTCCACATCCCTCAAAAGTCACCTTTACTTTCTGTTCTTCTTTTTTTTAACAATAAGTATTCTAATTGGTGTGACACGATATCTCATTGTTTTTTTTTAATATATGACAATAGGGGAATGCATCACACTCATTATTACCCATATACAGCACAATTTTTCATAACTCTGTATATAAAGTATGTTCACGCCAAATTCTGCCATTATACACGTACTCTTATTTTTTTGCATTCCAATTCTTAATACACATATATACCACAATTTTTCATATCTCTGTATATAAGGTATGTTGACACCAAATTCAAACTTCATACATGTATTTTGTACAATGATGACCATCACATTCCCCCATCCTTGCTATTCCCCTCCCCCCACCCTTTCCCTTCCTCCCCTCTTCCCTATCTAGAAATAATCTTCTTCCCATGCTCTCCCTCATTGTGTTTTTAATTTGCATTTTCCTTCCTGATTTTGATAATCTTTTCTTGTGCTTACTAGTTATTCAGATTATTTTCTTTAGAGAAATATCTATTCAGTTCTTTGTCCAATATTTAATTAGAATATTATTATTGCTGTTGTCATGTTAATTTGTAGGAATTCTTTTATGCATTCTCAATATTAACTCTTTATCAGATATATGATTTGAAAATATTTCTCCCATTCTGTGGATTATATCTTTGTATGCACAGAAGTTTTTATTTTGATATAATCTAATTTACCTTTGTGTGTGTGTGTGTGTTTAGTACCATATTTAGAAAAGTCATTGTTAAATTCAATTTCATGAAGCTTTTCCCATTTTGTAAGTATCTTAAAGTTTTAACTCTTACATTCAGTTCTTCAATTTGGAGTTCATTTTTGTGTGTAATGTAAATTAAATGTCCAGATTCATTCTTTCACATGTGCGTTTGCAGATCTCCCAACACAATTTGTTGAAAGGACTCTTTCCCCCCTTCAATAGTTTTGGCTTCCTTCAAAATTTATTTCATTATGTATGTGATGGTTTATTTTTAGGTTCTCTATTCTATTTTCTTGTTCTATTTACCTGTCTTTATGCCAGTACTTCATCATTTTCTTTTACCTGTAATGTTGTAATAAATTTTGAAATTGGAAAGTGTGAATCACCCACTTGTTCTTTTTAAAATTTGTTTTGGCTATTCAGAGTCCCATGGGATTACAAATAAATTTAAGGCTGATTTTTTTGTATTTCTGAAGAAAAATGGCAATGAGATTTTGACAGTGATTGCCTTCAATCTATGGATCCCTGTGGATAGCATTCACAGCTCAACAATAGTAAGTTTCCCAGTCCATGAATGTCAGAAGGTCTTTCCATATATTTGTATCCTCTTTACTTTCTTTCAACAACTTTCGTAGTTTGTAGTGTGCAACTACTTTGCTTTCCTAGATAAAGTTATGTTTACATACTCTATTCTTTCTGATAGTATTAAAAGGGAATTACTTTCTTAATTTACTTCTTAGATCATTCATTTTTAGTGTATGAAGATGCAATTGATTTTTGTTTGTAAATTTGCTGAACTCATTTATTAGTTCTGAGAGGTCTTTATTTTAGATGAATGTGTATTTTTAGAAATAGGTAAATATTTTACATTTAACAGAATAAAAAATCTCATGAGATATTAAAATTGAAGTATAAGTATAGATTAGTTCGAGGTAAAATGCTACAGTGATGATTTTATATATACATGGAGTATAACATTCTAATTAGGATCCCATTCTTGTGGTTATACATGATATGGAGTTTCACTTGTGATGTATTCACATACGAAATAGGAAAGTTATGTACAATTCATTCCATGAATTTTTTTCCTATGTATAATGTGTCAAAATATACTCTACTGTCATGTATATCCCCAAACAAAAACTTAAAAAAAATTAAAAATGCTGCAGTGACGAATAGTTGTAAATGCTCCCAATTTTAGTAACAAAAATAACAGAGTTCTAAATAAATAAATTTGGAAATGTGCTGAAATGTAATGGTTCTGATAAGAATGATTCCATTAACTAGGCTCAGGAAGATATTATATTATTTTTGAACTTACAGGTATTTATAAAATGTTATTAATAAAAAGCAGAAAATAGTACATGGCTTCATAATTCTATTTTTTAAAAATTAAATTTTAAAAAAAATTAAGACTTTCACTTTGAAAGTCTTCACTTTTTACAAGAAAGAATGAAAAAGAATATTGACTTTGACCTTCAATATTTTACAAGAGAAAAATCTCCAAAATCATGTAAGATATATGATGAATTATTTTCAAAATAGACGTGATAGGTATGCGTTTCAGTTAGCTTTTTGTTGTTGTTGTTGTTGTTGCTGTGACCAAAATACCTGATAAGAACAATTTTAATGAGAAAAGTTTATTTGGGGGAAAGTTTATTTCTCACAGTTTGAGAAATGTCAGTTCATAGAAGACTGGCTTTATCTGTCCGGGCTCTAGGTGAGGTAGCACATATGGTGTAAGAATGTAGCAGAGGAAAGTTGTGAACATAGCACCAAGAAGCAGAAAGAAACTCCACTTGCCAGATACTTAGTATATACTCCAAAGGTACACATCTAGCCTCACCCTACCTGCCTTTGGTTACCACTCAGTTATTCCCTATCAAGGAATTAATTTATAGATTAGGTTTAGGCTCTCATAACCCAATCATTTCACCTGTATACCTTCTTGCATTGTCTCAAACAAGAGATTTTGGGGGATACCACATATCTAAATTATAACAATATATGAAATTTATAAAAGATTATCATGATAGAGCAAATTGAGATATGCTTTAAAAATCTTGTTTATTCATTGCAAAGTTAGCATCTGTTTAGGATTGAAGGTGTAAAAATGACGTTCTTGTATTATATTGGTACCTTTAAAACTTCAACATCAAATTTTTTTTTAAAGAGAGAGAGAGAGAGAGAGAGAGAGAGAGAGAGAGAGAGAGAGAGAGAGGGGAGAGAGAGAGAGAGAGAATTTTAGTATTAATTTTTAGTTTTCGGCGGACACAACATCTTTGTTTGTTTGTTTGTATGTGGTGCTGAGGATCGAATCTGGGCCACACACATGCCAGGCGAGCGCACTACTGCTTGAGCCACATTCCCAGCCCCAACATCAAAATTTTTAACAATCAAATTTTATTAACAAAATTTCATGATAAGGTCTCAGATTTATTTTTGTGTCCCATAGGTTTATTGCATAATTAAAATGTTCAGTTGGGTCTAACCTTGGCCATATTGATTTTATCATGTGCTCAGTCAGCATTTGGTCAAAATATATTATTGATTTAGCTTGACCTTCTGTGGATAGGTGTGATTAAATGAGTTTCATGAAAGAATAAAACCTAGAATAGCTTAATTTGATAATGAGGTTGGAAACCATTTAAAAAATGATGATGTTATAGGACAGTTGTGTATAGTGCATGTAAAGTGTCCCATGATAAAACATAAAAAGGAAAAGAAATTTTATTTGCTCTATGGTTTGTCTAGGTCTGATTCAGAGCTCACAATTATTGATGAATTGTACATTCAAGTGCAACAGTTCAGGAAGCAAAGCAAACAGACTTATATCTCTAATTATGTAAATATATGGATCTGTGTATATTCTATATGTGAGGAAATATGTATCTATGTCATTCACTGTCAACATACAACAGAAATATGAAATATCATAATAGGTTTTATTTAATTGAAAAGGAAACATCTCGCTGTATCAGGGAGATTGTATAATGAACTAATACAAATTTGACTTTAGTAGTTATTTAAAAATGTATATTAGTTCTGTATAATTGCTAGATTATCCTAGTGTGTGTGGTGGTCACGCAGTAGAATTGATTTAAATAAAAATTTCAGTAATTGAAAATTAATATAATGTTACCTGGCAACAATATATAATTCTATTATCTAGCTTAATACAGTGTTTCAATCAAATTAAAAAAAGTTTGTGTGCTTTGCAGTTTGCCATCTCATAGAAGATATTTTATAATGAAATATGAGGATCATAGAATTTTGATATTTAACTAGTTTATCCAATTGTGAAGTCCAGTCATCCTTTCCTCCCTCTCATTCATGTATGCACGTATGGGTAAGCATGCGCAGACACACATGCACACCTACAACTGCAAATCACTGCCTGCAGTTTCTGCCTGGATATGGAAGATAGAATTATGATAAGAGCTCTCTAGGAAGGTAGAGTAAGGAGCGATGTATTTGTCTGATGTTTGGGCTTAATAAAAGCTTGTTAGAAAGAGAAAGAGGAAGGAAAGAATATAGATTATGGCACAAGCAAATCTGCAGATCCTTGAGGTAGCAAGTCTGCATCTCTTCCATGGATGGCCTTCTGATCATGTGACTTCCTTCAGTGAAACTTTATTATCTATAGAAAATAATAATAATAATAATAATAATAATAATAATAATACCCAGAAGACATCAAGAGCAAAATCCTCTGTGACTTTCTTCCCCTTTCCTCCTATAATAGGACCACCCTTAGCATTTAGCAGGAGAAACTTGTGCCCTGGGTACCACTTTTGACTGGACCCTTTATTGTCTATATTTTTTGCTTACATGGAAATAATGTAATGTTTAATTCTCCAAACTTGAGGTCTCTAACCTAAAACAAATGCAGGCAAATGAATGTGATAATATGGCTAAGTTTTAAGGAAAATGTTGTTTTTTTCCTAAAATACTATGATTTTAATAGGATTCCACAATATTTAGTGGGACAGATTTTGTTTGAATATAGACCTTGTCTAAGAGGTCTAGGCATATGCTTGTTTAGATAGTAGGATGCCAGGCAGCAAATTGCTGATTTGATGTGCTAAATGGTATGTTCTTTGCTAGAAAGAAGGCACTATTTCATTCTCTCATAACTTATGTTTGGAGAATATTTCTGTCCTCCAGGAGTCTGCTTCATTTAACCTGAGCTTATGTAATAAGCTATTATTTTTTTTTTAATTCCTTTTAGCATTTTCTGCTTTGGCTATTCTTTCTTCTCCACTCTTGAACACTTGTCATAGGAAGTTATAGAAAATATTTAAGATGACCAATTAATATAAGCAATCTACCAGATTTCCTTAGTAGAAATTGAAAAAGAAAAATAAATTGCACCCAATACTTTTCTGGTAAAAATGATGTCTATCATGTTATATTTTTCCCAATAATGTTAAATTTGGAGATAACTGTATTATTGATAAGTACATAAAATATCCACTTATAGAATAAAGAGTAAATTTACACATATTTTTATATAAAGAATAAATGTATACACATATTTTCTTTAAAATGAATAAGGTTAATTTTATATAGCTAAAAGTTAAAGAAATGAGAAACAGAATGTTTTGAGAAAATACAAATTATGTTAAAATTTCAATATCTGATTTATCTATAACTTACCCTGTGATTGTAACTTGGTAATCTCTATTTGTTTAAAAAATAAAATATTAATCATAACAATGGTATCCATTTATTGTTAGGTACTCTATGATGCCCATGACTATTTTACTTTATTTTTTAGCTTTGCTTTTTAAAAAACTATGTCATACTTTTTCTACATAGTCAAACAAACAAACAAACAGCTGCCATTAAATGCCCACCCTTCTCTTCACTTTTCTTGGCTGTCAGGCTCTCTGAGACTCTGTAAGTACTGATACACTGTGTCATTTCAGCTTTCACTGTACTCACCACCTGTGTCTTGGAATATAAAGAACATTCACATTTATCTTGGTTGTCTTATCTCATATATTTTAAGCAAGTATACTTTTAAAGTAATTTACTGATAAATATGAAAACCTCTTTGGTCAAAATTACTATTATCATCATAATTAACATAATGTAGTACAAAAAATATGACCTTTGAAATGGCATAAATCAGACTTCATGTCCAATCCTAAAGGAGCTGTTTTTAAATTTTTGTTATTTGTTCTTTTTAGTTAGACATGACAGTAGAATCTATTTTGATATATTGATACACTCATGGAATCCATCTTTTTCTAATTAGGATCCCAGTCTTGTGAATATACATGATGTTGAGACTCTCCATGGTATATTCACATATGTACATAGGAAAGTTATGGCAGATTCAGTTTACTCTTTCCTATTCCTAGCTCCTCTCCCTTCCCTTCATTCCCCTTTGTCTAATCCACTGAACGTCTATTCCTGCTCCACTCCCCATGTTGTGGGATAGCATTCATCTAGCCCAGAGAACATTCAACCTTGCTTATTAACTTTAGGAAATGCCAGTTAATTTCATTAGGCTTCTGTTTCTTCAGTTTTGATAGGAGTCGAGAGATATTTAACTCATTCATTTACTGTAAAGAAAAAGTAAAAAAAAAAATGTAAAGAGCCTCTGTTAGAGAATCTGGCACATATTAACTGCCCAATTATTAATTCCATTTCTTGCTCTTGATTTATCTATGACCTCCTCTGCAGTTGGCCTGCATACCTCCCCTTTCCAATTTGACTATCCTATCCTCTCTCTGATCACTTCTCTCTCAATTTTTCACTGATCTACACTGTAATTTTGGGCTGATCTGTGTACAGTGAAAACCTACCATCTGGAAGATCCTAGTTATCCTAGATGATGAAGGAATGGTGAGTACCTTCCCTGATGACTGGTTTTGAAGGTTGCCCAAACTCGGTGGAGAAGATTGGGATCTTAACTTCCCTTGCTTATGTATCTATCTCAACTACTCTATGGTCTTTCTAAAGAATAATACTTGGGGATAAATAAGCTCAGACTTCTTTAAGCCTGACTTTTCAATGTAATGGATGAGGGATAGGAAAATTTACAAAGTCTAATCTGAAGTTTTATAATGACTTGGAGTATTGACTGGAAGTCTGAAATGAAAGGAAGAGGATAATCAGGGAGAAGGAAAAGGAAGTAGGGGCTGGAGAAAAAGGAGGAAGTAGGGGAAGCAGGGGAATTACGAAGCATGAGGTGGGAAGAAAAATTTGGTAAATGATTTTCTTCAGTTCATTGAGTCAGCACACATTCGTTATCTGTTAAGTGCCAGGAATCGTGTACGTCCTAAGCCATATCCACTGAAGATTAAATAATAATTTTAAATGGCCAAACCCATATAGTATTTATTATAGCTCTAGAATAATGCTTTAAAATATTACATTTAATTTTTATAACAATCAATCAAGGTAGGTATTCTTTTTTTGGAGGTAGTGGGTTACCAGGAATAGAAATATGGGCCACATAACCACTGAGCCACATCCAAGCCCATTTTATTTTTGGTGGTTGGGATCATAGGCATGTACCACCATTGCGTCTGGGCTCAGGGTAGGTATTCTTATGGTTTCCATTTTACAAATGAAGACACTGAGGAATAAACAGGTTAAATACATAGGGTCAGAGCCTTGAATGACAGATTGGAAATTTAATCCAAACAGCCTGGCTCTGATGCCCTTAGTCTTAATCACTACTATGTACTGACTCTTTTAAAGGGTTTTATGGTCCAGGGTCATTGTGAAGGATGTGGGTAATTGTTAGGCATTTGTTAGGATGAACAGCACAGGAAGCTAAGGGAACAAACAAAAAGGACTCCCCAGGTTCCATGGTGAGGAAGGAAACCAGAGATGGTGAATTTATGTCTACTGTGGTGAAGCGGAGTCAGCCAGGTGTGGGAAGGAGGCAAGATGTTCACTGGAGGGTGAGCTCTGTTAGTACTGGTAAAGGTTTTGCATTTGTATTTACTTGTGGTATTTGCAACAGATGAGATTCTATCTTATTGGATGCAAAAGTAACCTTCCATGTTTTACATGAGCTGTTAAAACCGACTACATAGATTTCCAAAACCATTGATTCAGCTGGGATTTTATTATAGTTGTGCTGCAATGAAAGATAATGCAAAGTTATTTCTCTGCACCAAGGATGCAACTTGTAATCATGCCCCAGGTTTTTAAAGGAATTGAAGCAGTGTCTCTGATAGCTGAACTGATTTTCAGAAGCATAAATTTAGATGCAAATATGTGCTTGGAAAGCATCCTAAAGTCAGCTTTAAGAACTTTCCTTTGCTGAAAGAGTGAAGAATTTTTATTAACTAGGAACTCACAGGATTTTGAAGTCAGTTTGTGAGTAAAGTGACTAAGGCAAAAACTGCCCCAGGATTTGTTACCATGAAATGAATAATCCTTCACATTCTTTTCTCTCTCATTTTAAGGCCAATTACGTTCTCTAATTTAAATCTTCTCTCCTATCACCTCATCCATAAAGCTGCCTGGATGGATCCTCCTTGCCCTCAGGTAGATCCTGTTACCTTTCTCCACATTTGCACCCACACCTCGGTACAGCCTAAGCATCCTCCATGCATCTGCCTTGTTATTCTATAGTTTCTAGTACAACTGTGTGTCTTTTTCTGGATTGTGTGCCCATGGAGAGTAGGAACAGTATTATATTCTAACTAATAGACTGCATGACACAGTAGGCTTATTAAAAGACATATTTCACCAAGACATTTTCTAGTGTGAATAAAGCTATTTCAATTAGAAAAAGCAAATAACATTGCTCCAAAGAAGAACAAAAGTTGTAACACACATACACACACACATGTGTACACTCATACCATTTCATAGTCAGGACTGGCCTCAGATGGGGAATCAGCAGAATACTAACTGTAAGCCTAATGTAAATTATCTGGAATAGAAATGGATAGAATCCCACTGGAAAACAAGGCTAAATCACAGAGAATTTTTAAACTGTCCAAAAAATTAATTAAAATGAAACAGGGAGGAAAAAAATCTTTTGGATATCTAGCAGGTGAGATGTATTCATTTCATTTTATTTTCCTAAGAACGTTGAGTTATAAATTCTGCCACCTGTATAACAATAATAGAGACTAAGGTACAACATAGTTATAACTCACAGTAATAGTAACTACAGAGAACTGCTCCTGATAATTTGGAATTTATTTTCAAATATATTTTACATGTATGTTTTAGGATTGGGATCATAGAAGATATAGGTTTGCATTCTGCTTTCTTTGTTTTTGTTTTTTGGAAGGGGACACAATTTCCAATGCTCTCAGTATCCTTTGAAAATATACTTTTGGGGCTGGGGATGTGGCTCAAGTGGTAGTGCACTCACCTGGCATGTGTGGGGTGTTGGGTTTGATCCTCAGCACCACATAAAAATAAAATAAAGATGTTGTGTCCTCCAAAAACTAAAAAATAAATACTAAAAAAATTCACATTCTCTCTCTCTTTAAAAAAAATATACTTTTAATGATTACCTATATTCTGTTCACTTGTCAATCCTTTCATTCACCAAATCCTTCTTGTGTGCCAAAAGGTATACTCAACCTCAGAGACTGAACAAACAGATAAAGTCCCTGCTATTACGCAAATTGCTTCAAAGATAGAGCTGATGTGTCTGTGATGCTTATTGGATGTATCAACTTGATAGGCATAAGTAATGTCCGATAGTTAGATAAACAGTGCCTTCAGGTATGCATTATGAAGGTGTTTTGAATGAAATCAGCATATGGAAAGGTAAAATGAACAGTAGAGGTCATCTTCACCAACCTGAGAAGGTATCATCCAATCCATTCAGAAACTGAATAAAACAAAATGCCATAGGAAGGGTAGATACACTCTGTGATTGATATGTGACCTTCATCTTCTTGTGCTCATGACATTGGCATTACTGGTTCTTGAGCTGTTAGATTCATATCTGAACTTAAACTGTTGGCCTCCAATTCTCAGACTTTTGGACTGAATTTTATCTTTGGCTTCCCAGGTCCTCCAATTTGCAGATAGCAGATCACTGGACTTCTTGGCCTTCATATCATGTGAGCCAATTTCTCATAACAAATCTCTTTCTGTATCTCTCCATAAATCCTATTGAGTCTGTTTCTATGGAGAATCCTGAGGATACAGTGACCAGTGCTGTTAACTGGCCAACTTTGTAGTTATTTCCACCTCCTCTCTTGCCACTTCCCAGAACTACAGCTGGAGAAAGCATACTTACTTTGTACATTCTTCCAGAAAGGGTTAGTCATGCAATTCAGTTGTGGCCTATGGGATTTAAGTAGAAGCCTGCTGCTGGATTTCTGTGAAGTTTTTGTTCTTTTAAGAAAAGAGATTGATATACTGAGATTCTTGATCATTTTACCCTTACTTCTATTTTGTGTCTACCATCTTCCAATTATGAGAATATAAACACTATTCTAAGGATGTCAGAGCAGAAATAAAGAAAAATGCTATGATCCTGGGGCATCACTGAACACTGGAAGTAGGGCAAGCCACTCTCTATCAGTTATCATGTGGGTGAAATGGACTCTCACTTGCTAAAACTTACATTGGTCAGATATCCTGTTATTTATTAGTACACACAGTCCTTATGCTACATAGTACTTAGCCAACAAACTATTTCAATGTCTTTAGGATGCTTTTTTTTTCAATTTGTAAATTATGATATAATGAATAATTTCATGTGTAAAATTTTGAGCCCATTTTAATTCTGATAGGATAAATTTCACTGATATATAATTGATGAATCTAAGGGTATAACTTCTGATGTACTTTGGCTATAGGGCCACCTCAAAAGTTTGAAATATTTTATACTCCTGAATACATGACAGTGTGCTTTTCAAATAGCTGGTACCTCTTAGCTGCATTTTCAACATAGTATTCCTTTAATGATAATGAAGGTAGATTTGAGTTCAGAACCTCATCTGCTCTCTATGAGAAAGCAGGATTAAAGAAATGATGGAACACTAATGGACACCCAAATACCTTTTTAAAAAGAATCATTTCCTTGTGTGAACTTTGCAGGTAAAAAGAGAACTTATCCTTGGTATCTGGCAGAAAGAGGAAAAACTACAATGTCAGGAAACATTTATTCTCAATCATCTTGAATTTTCTTCATCACTCTGAAATATCTGAGTATTTTCAAACTCAGAATATGTCAATAATTTGTATAAATTCCAGTAAGATTCCAACCAATAGGTTTGATTCTGTTTATTTAAAAGAAAAAACCCTGCAAGTTCTCAAAAAAGAAATGCCAGTGAAAGCAATTGTTTTTATCTATTATTATAATTTGTTATTCCTTTTATGAAAAATGTGATTATCAACTAAGTTCAGTGAAACTCAAAAGACCTCACTTAAGTGCTCAGCAATTTGTACACTCCTTCACGCAAAAATGTGTGACTCCTGTCAGTAGGTTTGAATGGATTTTTTCTGTAGAACATATTCTCATCTGGTTTGGAACTATGGATCATATATTGAGCTAGCAATCGTGCTCAGTGCTCCTAGATAGAGTCCTGAAAACACTATTTTGGAAATTATTTTGTAGAACCCTAAACACAACCTAATTAGAAGCATAGACATAAACTTGAAGCAGTTCAAATTAATGACTGAAGACTGTGATGGGGAAATTAATCCATTTCCTACAGTGTAGAGTCCTTTTATGATAGCATTTACTATAACATTTTCCCCAGAGACAGAGACAGGTCTTATTATTCCATGTCTCCCATATGCTGGTGTGTATTCAGTTCCTACTTGAATGGAGTTGCTGGTGCAGAAAACCTGGATCATCAGGTTGCATTAAACTTTGCAAAAGATGGCAAGAAAAACTGAAAAGTGTCTACACCCATGAATTACTGAAGTCCAATCAAATGTAAAACCAAGTTAGAAGCATCCCAGTACAGATGCTGAAGTGAGTCAGAAGGTAAGGTTTCTAGAAAGTGTCTCTTCTCAAGGGTTATGAAAACTTTAACACTTCCTCAAAATATCATCATCACCCTTTTAATTTAATTATAATCTGAGTTGAGGTTGCTTTTCTCTGAGGCAAGGGCTTTTGAAGATACCAGGGAACAAAGACAAATCTAACAGCATTTATCATTTGTTGTCTGTAGTTTACATAACAGCTTTTCTCCTCAAAAACCTCTTCCATTCTGGGTGCCAAAATCCATATTTATCTTTCTACTGCTGTCTAATTCCAACAGTCAGGGGATCCGTGGCTTAGCTCCCCACCCCGCCCTCACATTTAGAGGGGTTCTTCATGCACTCAGACACAGTCCTACACTTAATCTCACCAAAAAGTATTAGTGTCACTGAGGTACAGCAGTAATTGGCTGAATTCCTGAGTAGGCTCCTGTGGAATCTGATTTGCCTTTAAGGAAGATATAAAACAGACACTGAAGAATCTGTTCAGGAAGCTTTCTCTGATGCTGTGGAAATCCTGACTTTTATCTTTAATCTCACTGGCTGGGCATGACTGCATATATCAGAGGTCTTCAGCTCAACACCATCAATGATAGTACAGCTGAAAGATTTATTTATTTTTTTCCTGAAGACAAAGATTTTTTTCTTACCTCCTCCTCTTCCTCCTTCTTCTCCTCCTCCCTCTTCCCTTCCTTCCCCTCCTCTTCCCTCTCCCCTTACATCCCCTCCCCTCGCCTCCCCTCCCCCACCCACTCTCCCTTCCCTCCCTCTTTCTCTCTCTTTTTCTTTCTTCTTCTTCCTTCTTTGTCCCTACCATAGTCTAAGATAGCAACTCGCACTGATAGCTTTACAAATTATATCAAATCATGAATATCTGGAAGGGTGATGGTTTCTGTGGTGACATTTGCTATAGTTTATAATACCATAGCTGGAAAGATATGCGCAAGAGCATCTGCCTAGATTATCAAGCTGACAATCAGAAAAAAGAGATGCCTCACTTTAGTTTTCTCAAAAGGTTTTAACTAATGATATATTTAGTTAATGGAGTATATAATGGTATTAATTCTCATTTCAAGTATTCTGGGGCCAATAAAAAAGTTGAATACTGAGAGAAATTACCTTTTGCTCTCATTTTACTGACATTTCATGTACTTCCTCATAGTCAGTGACTGTCTATCCATATATGGTTCCCTGTACATACACTATACAGTGTAAGCATCAGAGCCTCATATGCTAAACTGAATCCAGTAATGGAAGATGAACCTCAAAGAATTCTGCTAGCTTTGGGATTGATTGTTTAGTTCATTGACTGATTCGTGTATTCCATTCAATGAATGATTTATGGAGTTCTTTCTGTGTTTCAGGCTGTGTGCTGGCAGTGCATCAGTAAGCAAAAATAGACTTGATCTCTGTACTCCTGGAGATTGTTGTGAAGTAGAGGAGACAGATATTAATCCACTTTCTCATAAATTGCATAAGAGCAACAGAAGAAGAAATGATGCTATATAACTGTATAATGGGAAAATTCACCTAGTCAAAAAGGTCAGAGAGGGCTCCCTTGAGGACTTCATGCTTTAGCTAATAAGTAGGGGTTAACTAGGAGAAAAGAAAGAAGAAGAAGGACAATTTATGCAAAGGTCCTGTAGCAGTAGGGAGCCTAGCAAGTAGGAGAGACTGAAGGAAGACTTATTTAGCTGAATTATAGAGAGGAATTCTTTCACTGTGAGGTTGGAGGAAGTAGCTAACAGGCTCCCATGAAAGGTCTTAATGTATTTTGTCTTTATTCTAAGAGCAATGGGAACTCAGGGAGAGGACTAGAATACATACAACATGATAAAATTCCTCTTCTAAAGAGACCACTCAGGCTGTGAGGATAGAAAAAAATTGGTGGGAGAATAGTGTATACCTGCCATCTGCTTCCTAGGACTATACAAATGACAGAGGGTAAGTAAAAGGAAGACTAGGCTGCTTAATGAAGTCTCTGGAAGTTGGTGAGAATGTCTGTGATTCCAAATCCTCTACAAGGAACGAGGGGGTGCAACACTGATTACAATGCTGGTGGTGCTTTGATGAGCTACATCTTCTTTGCTTCCCTACTTGTTTTGATGATGTTCCCAAGGTCTACGGTTTTAAGAAGTAAGATATAAAAATAAAGGCAAAGACACCTTCTCAGCCTTCTCTTTGCACACAAACATATATAAATGTATAAATACAGACAGCTTACATATAATTTGATGTATATCATGTTATAAATATAATTTTATAGTGAACTTAGTATGTAAGTAAGGTATTTCCCTGTCAAAAAGAGATATAGCAGATCCACACTAATCACTGCATAGTAATGTATAGTTAAGGATAAGCACAATTATTTAATAGTTTCCTCTTTGATGGGTATGTATGCTACTTCTAAGTTGCACCAATTATTTAAGATTGGAAGAAATATTCTTCCACATTTTTTTTTGGTTCTTTTCTGATTATCTCACTAAGATAAATTTCAAGATAAGATTACTGGGTCACTTTGTACACACATTTACATTTTCAACATATTTTTGAATTCTCTGCTCTCCAAGAGTTTGAAACAATTTAATCTTTATCTGTTTGGAAATTATGGCCATTATCCCATATCTTTGCTAAGGCTGGATAGATTCCTTTTATTAAGATTAGTAATTTTTTTGTCTTTCTTGTATGTTAAGGGGTACATTTTTGCTGTTTTCATTTGCTTTTTTTTTTTCAACTTGTTGTTATTGCTTCTAACATTTCTGTATCACATTTTTGGTGCATTAATTCTAAAATGGTCAATGATTCTGAACTTATTTTTGTAATTAATATAATATCTGTTCTTTGTGCACTTTGAGGTCATCTTTTATATTCATCGAAATAAGAATTTTGATGGAATCATATGCAATTAACATTATAAAGAAATTTACATATTTATATTATATTATATATAATACATTCTGCAAAGTTATATTTTTTAAGATTAAATATTTCACAACTTTTTATTTCAAAAAAATTCATAGACTATTTTTTTAAAAAGTTTTAGGTTTAAAGAAATACTGTGCAGAAAATACAGAGAGATCCCATATAGCCACCACCATCCTGGTATAGTGTTTCTTCTTATTAATATCTTTAATGTATTAACGTCTTGCACTAGTGTGATAAATTTATCTATTTATTTATTTATTTATTCATTTGTATCTTGGATACAAGTCTTTTTTATAACATATATGTTTGCAGTTATTTTTCTTCTAGTCTGTGGCTTGTCTTTTCATTCTCTTAACATCTTTTGCAAAGCAGAAGTTGCTAATATTAATGAGGTCTGACATGAGTTTTCTTTCATGGATAGTGCTTTCAGTTTTGTATCTTAAAAGCCACTGTCAAATCAAAGGTCATGTAAACTTTCTCCTATCTTTTTGTAACTTTATGATTCTGTGTTTTACATTTAGATTAATAATCCACTTAGTTGATTTATTTTTCTAAGTGGAAAAATCTTTGTCTAATTAATGCTTTAGTATGTGAATATCTGGTTACATAAGCACCACGGATGTTTCTTATTCATGAACAAGGCCTTCAACCATTTCTCTGTTATGGATACAGAGACATAAATGTGGCAATGCATTTAGATATAGATAAGAATGTTTAGCCATTTCTGAGTTCTCTGCTTGAAAGCCATTAAAGTGGCTTCTATTTAACTAAATGTTTTTAACTCAGGGTGAGATCACAGGCAGCAACACTTCCTTCAAGCTCAATTTTAATAGAACCAGTGTGTTGTTTTGAACACACAAAGGACAATTCATAAATTGGTGTGAAATTATAAGTGTGCCTTGAGGAGAAATTCTGTTTTCTTACATCTCCTTCTGTGCCTTGGTCCTTCCTAAAGCCTCTTGTTTTACTCGAGGCTGTGATCTCTGTTGGCTGGCGCTGTACTTCATTCACTGTTTGATGCTGGAGGGAGAAAATTTTCAGGTAGATGCCCCAGCTCCTGATCCTTGCCTTAAGAGACCAGCTCTAGTCCTAGTATTACAATTTACAGGGGTACTTCAAAGTCACTCTTTAAAAATGTCCCCCTTTGACTTTAGAATAAATAACTTGGAAGTATTCCTCTTAAATTGTAAGCTTTGATATGACTTACAATGGAATAAAAAAGACATAGGAGTTTCAGTTCCTTTTAATGCTTCTCTTCTGATAGTTCTGTAACTTGATACCATGGTGACAAGCATCAAGGAAATACTGAGAATTAATGATGCTTTCAGATAACTTGAAAAAGGAATGTATTTTTAATCCTCCAGCTTCTTGTTTAAATTACCATCTTGCTTGTGAACTTCTTTTTGGCATAAATGAACTGAAAATATCAATTTCAAGAATCATTTTAATCAATATAACAATATGCTCTAATTTTACTGTGTTATTTTAACCTGAATTATATAAAATACATAAAGCAGATGGATTATAACACATTTGGTATTTAGAGAATTTTGCTTATAATTATTGAGCTAGATCTTAGTTTTTAAATATCCACAACTTAAAAAGTTTTGATCTTGAGTTGGTTAAAGTTTTATAAGGTTTGCTTTTTAAATTGATTTTTAATACAGAAGGAATTAGCCACCTGTATTCTCTTTATAATGTAGTAAAGATACTGTGCAGATTCGTTGACACTGTTTGAAAGATTTCTTTTCCATTATGATCCTAGTGTAATCACCCTTGCTCTCCATTACATCTCCATGACTGTTTTTACAATATCGTCATCTTGTCCCCATGATAGCCTTTTCCTGAATGCACTGTACTCCCCTCCACACTATCATGTGATCTTACAGAAAAACTGCACAATTCATATCATTGCAGTAGATGTTCTGTATTGTGTTGGACAAAGAATATGGGTTTGGCACAAGCAATACTTATTACCTGAGGATTTTGGGTATTCTTTAATCCCTCTAGGATTTAATGTCTTTAAGTATGAAGGAAAGTATTATTGGCAAACTTATGTAAGTTGGAGTTCTGATTAAATGAAAATATTTCTTATCTTAGTGCATATCAATGCTTAAACAATAAGGATCAAAATTGTTATATTTGCATCAAAAATCAACCAAAAACATGGGCTCAGAAAACCTCTCAACATTGACATTGATTTATCCACATGTGAACAGTGCTTTAGTCAAAGTCCATTCTGAATCTCTCACCCCATCCTTGTCATCTGTTTCTCTCTTCCTTTATTTTATTTTATCTTATTATTATTATTATTATTATTATTATTTGGTACAGGGGATTGAGCTCAGGGCTGCTTATCCACTGAGCCACATCCTCAGCCTTTTTTTAATATTTTATTTAGAGACAGAATCTTGCTAAGTTGCTTAGAGACTTACTACACTGCTGAGGCTGGCTTTGAACTCATGATCCTGCTGCCTCAGTTCCTGAGCCGCTGGGACTTGGCATCTGTTTTTGTACCTCCACCTCTATTTATAATTTCTGCAGCCTAGAATGTTTTCCTCTATCTTCCCATTTATTGAAATGCTGCCAATTCTTTAAAGCCAACTAACATGACATTCCTAAATTGCTGATCTAAAATAGCCAGTCTAAAGTGACCTTTGTCTTTCTGAAATTTGTATGGCACAGAGATTTTTTACTTTGTTATGGCATTTACCTAACTGCTTTGAATTGGAGTTAAGTGTGTGAAAATCTTTTCTATATTTTCCGGCAAGTTTTACCTAAACCATTTCTGACAGAAAGACAACTCTTCTTATTTATCCCAAAGGAAGATGATTTCATAATCTCTCTTATAAAATAAGGATCTTCACCAGTGAGCTTGGTAGATGAATCCTAGAGCTATTGCAGTGACAGATGAATGATATCTGTGAAATACTTGGAATGCTAAGATCAAGGAGGAGACTTCTCACCTCACTTGAAGTTACCCGTAGGAGAGTAGAAGACATCTGTGAAGGCTTTTAATGATGATCTCAATAAAATTCTGCTCTGAGACAGAGAATGAAAAGATGATAATGAATTTTGATGGAAAAGGAGAGGAAAAGAAAAGTGTTGAGCAAATTGATGAAGAAATGTTGAGAATTAAATGCAAAGTAGTTATGTATAAAGAAACATACCTGGATGTAAATGAAATATGTAAGGTGCAGAGGGTCTGAAACAGGTGGCTCCTCTAGATCCTGTTTTGATTATTTAGTATCTATCTGAAGTTTAAGAAACTATTAGCTGCCCATTTACACTGACTTGCTAATAGAAAAAGTTAAAAACCCTTCAAATCTTAAATGTTTATGGTTACTTTCCTAAAATGATACTACAAATATTACTTCATTTTCACTTTATTTGTTAGCAAGTGAATTAAATGTAGGGATTATCTTTCCTTCTGTTCTCTGCTGGTGTTTGGAAGAACAATGAACTCATTCAATCAAGAAAATACTGGGTCTACTTCTCCAGACTTCAGTAGATATAAGGATAATTAACGTCATCAATTAATATAGTTTCCCTTTTCCTTTGGGCAGCTTGAATTCTATTTTTCTTTGGCTGTATTTAAGTTTTCTTTAGGAGTTATGAAAATGTCCATGGAAGATAACTATATCACCCTGAAGGCACAGATGGAAAGAAAACCATATGCAGTAATGTGTGAAGTAGCACAGGGAGAGAAGAGCTTTTCACAATTTATTTTATCTTTTATTTGCAGCCAGGAATAAATAAAGCAAATAAAAATGTTGTTGTTTGTCAGATAATTTCAATGGTAGGAGCAAAACAGTGGATAATCTACCCTTTCATTATGTTTCATTTATAATTTATATACTCTCTATATTCTCTTTTATGAATAAAATATTTCATTAAAATGTAAAGAAAAAGAAAAACATTGGAGTGTTGTATAACTGTTAACTTTCATCTAATGAAAAACTGACTGAATTATTGCTAAGCCCTTATGGTTTAGTCTTAAGAAGTGTTTCTATGTGTCTCTATGTGTTGTATCCCTATGTAATAATCTGCCTGTGTTTTAATGCTGTCAAAATAATACATTATCTTTTATTTTTAAAAGTCTAGTGTGTATACATATTGCATGTGTGTGTGTTTTAAAACACATAAAGGTAGAGTGAAATTATAATTTTGTTAAGCTGTGTTGTCTCAGAAATAGGTAGGGAATGACTACATGCATATTTTTAAGAGTACATCTCTTATCTGACCTTATCATCAATGTTGAATTTAATCAGAGTGGTCCCTGATGCTACAAATTTTCTATAAACCTGAAGAAAATGTAACTGTCCTACATGGATCTGATATATGCTCTATGTGAGTTAGAACTCACAAGCAGGAAGATCAATAGAAGAGGGTTAAATAGCTAATGAAATAAACAATATTTACATAAAATAATTATCTTTATTGGGTGTTTTGAATCATATAGTACTTCAATACAAGAGAACATACATATTAAAAGGAGTTTAGGTATAGAGAAGGGAACAACAGGGTATGTTGTTCCCTTCTCTATTTTTAAGGTATGCTTAAGTGTAGTCTATAAATAACTGATGGCTTACATAATCAATAAGTTTTATAAACAAAATATCATGTCCATACTTTACCATGTTCCTATGACAAAAATTATCCTATTATCGGTTTTAATAAAATAATCAACGAGCTCTTAAATTATACTAGTTGATGTTTTTAGGAAAAGCCAGTTAGGAGAACTTTAATGCACCAGGGCACAGTTAACACTGTGCACCAATAGCCAGGAGAGGAAATAGATCTTTGCCAGCTCTCCAAAGTCCCCAGTTTCTTTCTCAATCACCATCTGTTCCTCAGCCTCTTTAGGTAATAGTTCATGTTGGTTTTATTGTTACTAAATTATTGTTAATTCCCTTGCTTTGCTTTTTAGTTTATACTCTGAAGTGCTCATCTCTAAACATGTTTATTTCACTATTTTTGAGAAACAGGAAGATATAGTATGCATCCATCTCTGCCTGGCCTCTTTCTCCCAACAGAATATTGTAATATGTGCTGAGTTATGTGTAGCTATACTTTGTTCATTTTCATTGCTTTGTGGTATTAATTCTATGGACATTTCATGATTTTTAAATGCATTTTACAGTTTCTGAGTATGTACAATGTTTCTGGTTTTTACCTTCAGATCTGTTGGGTGTATACTTAGGTGAGGAATGAAGTATATGTATCTTCAGCTTTTAATAGATGATGCCAAACAATTTTACAAAGTGGTTATAGTATCAGTTGCGTGATGTTTTCCCATTGCTTCATCTCCTTGATAACTTTGGTATTTGTCAGGTTTTTAGGACTTTAGCCACTCTGATTGGTGTATTGTGGTATCTTAGAGTAGTTTTAATGTGAATATCTAACTCACGAGGTTGAAGTCTTTTTTGGTCCTGTGTTAAGTGTCTATTTAAAATCTTTTGCCATATATTTCTGTCATGCTTTTTGTTTCCTCTCTATTGATCTGGGTGACCAATACACACATATGCACATACTCACACACAGAGTATGAAAGCTTTGTGTTAATTGGTTCTGTGTATTTTAGTGGCTTACCTTTTCACTCATTCGATGCTATCTTCTGTGAACACAAATTCTCAATTTTTGTTTTTGTTTACAGTCTAATTTGTCAATCCTTTTCTTCATGGTTAGTGATTATTATGTCCTATTTAGGCAAGGTGTTCCTGCCCTTTTTCATAAGAGTACTTCCATAAACTATATTCTTGAACTTTTAATATCTTGTCTTTTACATTTTAGCTCTAAAAATTTATATGGAATTGATTTTTATATATCATGATAGATTTCAAGTCTCATTTTATTGCATGTGGGTATTAAATTATCTTTGAATTGTTTATTGAAAGAGATTGTCCTTCCCCAAATGTATGAAGGACTAACTTGGTTAAAAATAAGTTGTCCTGATATACACGCATGGGGAAATGGATTTTTCATTTTGTTATATCTGTTCACTCGTCTGTCCTTGGGCCATTGCCACATTGTCTTAAAATTTTATCTTATAACTCCTGATATCCCATAGAGCATGTCTTCCTGCTTTGTTTTTGCTTAGTACAGTTTTGGCTATTCTTGGCTCTTGGCTGTTCACACTTTTATATCACCTTATCAAGTTACACATACATACACAGAGCTGTATTTTTACTTGGATTTCATTCAATCCCTAGAGCAATTTGAGGTAAATCAAAGTCTGAAAATTTTAAAACTTCTAGTCCAAGAACATGATATTTAGTGTTTTTTTTTGGGGGGGGCGGGGGCTTTCTTAATTTATCGCAATAAATTTTTTTCCTCCCCATGGCAAGATCTTGTATATCTTTTATAAATTTTTAATCTTCGTGCTTGATTGGTTTTCTTGCTGTTGTATATGACACATTTTGAAAAATAAAATTGATTTTTCAATTTCATGCTTGTCTTTCCAAAAATATTTTATATCGGGGTTAGTAATTCTTACTGTGTATCTAAATTCAGTACTCTAACTACATGTTTTGACGTTATCCCCTGTTAATCTATGGATTTTGTTTGCCAGATACTGAAACTGATTTTGGCTAACACTTGCAAAGGAAAAATTTACAAGGAGAATATGTGGGAACTCAGAGATAGAGCTTCTGGGGTTTCTGGGGACTGTTTTGAAAACAATTTGGAATTATGGCAGCCCCAAAGCACTGAGTAGCATGAACTCAAGCTTGATAGCAACTGCCTCTGTGAGTCTTATGCTGGTTCAGCTTTCTCATCTGTACATCATTTCCTCACTTGGAGTATTCACAGCAGAGAGCATTTAATTATCCAGACTTAGATTACTTCCTGACTCTTCCTTGGTAAAGAAAGGGAAAATTTGGTCTTTGTTTTTTTGTTTTTTGTTTTTGTTTTTGTTTTTTCACTGAAAAGCAAGCCCTAAGAATTGGTAGGGAAAAAAAATATGGCACACATATTTATTGTGTATGTAGGGTGGAGGAGAGAGGTGATCTCCCTTTTTGTGAGGGATCCCACCGAGGAGGGTTGTGTTCACTGTTTGTCCTGGATGGGCTATGGAGGACTGTTCTTGATGATGTTAGGGGACAATGAAACCACAAGGTCTGGCAGGCCTAGTGAAAAAGTGATCTTCCCACCAATAGTACACAGAGAGGAGTGTGATTCTTCAAGAGTGGAAGTTTTTAAGAGGAGGAGCTGGATGCTGGAGGAAAAAACCAACAATTTATCACCTTTCCTTTAGAGGAAGATGACAGATGGCAGCTTGGTTCCCATCAAGTAGTTTAGTTTGAAATACTTGGCTAACTGTCAGCATCTTATAGGGTTTCTGGATTCAACATATTCTTACCTCAAAAATAAGTATATACACATTTATATGCCATTGTTATCCCTTATCAATTAAATATATCAATACATGATAATTTATAAGAGAAAGCTTTCATGAAGTAGAAGATTATAAAATTAGGAATTCAAGTCTTTGTATAATTATTTAAAATATTTTTCCATAAAAATCAATATTATTGCCGGGTGTGGTGGCACATGCCTGTAATCCCTAATCCCAGCAGCTCCGCAGGCTGAGTCAGGAGGATTTCGAGTTCAAAGCCAGCCTCAGCAAAGGTGAGGTGCTTTGCAACTCAGTGAGACCCTGTCTCTAAATAAAATACAAAATAGGGCTGGGGGTGTAACTTAGTGGTCAAGTGCCCCTAAATTCAATCCCCAGTACCAAAAACAAAACAAAACAAAACAAAACAAAACAAAAAAACAAACAAAAAATAAAATCACTATTATTTAGTGAAGTAAGAGTAAACTACCCTATAACTTAACTTCTTCAGGAGTTAAAATGAGGTAAAAATGTTTATATTTTACAGAGCAATAAAATATAGGATTGGTATGTTACCCCTTCCATCGTCTCAGGATGGCTCTGATTCCAACTTGTTTTAATTAGCTTTTTTACTGCTGTGACTAAAGGACCCAAGAAGAACAATTCCAGAGGAGGAAAAGTTTATTTGAGGTCTCACAGTTTTAGAGGTCTTATCCATAGACGGCCGGCTCCATTCCTTTGGGCTCAAGTGAGGCAGAACATCAGGGCGGAAGAGTGTGGCTGAGGGAAGCAGCTCACATGTTGATCAGGAAGCAGAGAAAGAGAGACTCTGCTCTTCAGATACAAAATATATACCCCACAGCCACACCCCCAATGAACCACTTCCTCCAGCCACATCCCACCTGCCTCCAGTTACCACTCAATTAATCCCATCAGGAATCAATTCACTGATTAAGGCCATGACCCAGTCATTTCTCCTCCAAACCTTCATTATCTCACATGTGAGCTTGGGTATACCTTACATCCAAAGCAAAACAAAACTGTACCTCACAAAAAGGAGTAATTTTCTTGCAGGTGATCCAGTTGCATTTGGCTTATGGAGATAAATTACATTTGAAATAATATTTGTATATGGGCAGGGTTCAACTTCACAGTGCCATAGTGGTCTACTGCACTTCAAAGAGACTTCAGAAATCTTTGTTCAATTTCCATCTAAAGAAGTATCTAACAAAGGAATTTGGCCTAGATATTATTGGATTCTAATAGCCCAATATCTATTTGAAAGCTTTCTGGGATGAGCAACAGTATTCTTTGTGACAACCTTCTCTACTATGGGAAAATGTTAAAATCACTTTCTAAATCAATTATTTTTTCTTTAAGAGCCATGAGTCTGCTAAGTAAGCTGCTTTTATTTCTTGATTGTGAATTTTTTTCCTTCTAAAAACAATATATATTCCTTAAAAAAATCATGCAGGAAGTAGAGAATTGTATGAAACAAAAAGTGCAAGCTTACAAATTTCTTATACTTCTAAAGTAATTCTTCCTTTATTGTTTCCAAACACTTGTCTAAGTTCAACCTTTGAGAGCAAGGCAATGTATGTCTACTTTTTCTCCATGTGAGAATTTTGCTGGTGTTCAAAAACAACTCCTATGCCTTCATTGAGTCTGGGTGTGCATTTTCCCCTTTCCCACTGTGCCTTATATTTTAGGTTGTTAAAATAAATGTTTTATGTAGAAATGAGACTTATTAAAAGAGAAAGTGGAATTAACATGTAAACATTTTGTATAATTTTTGCAAAATTTGATTTGATATTCTTGAGCTATGTTTTAGCTATAATTTCATTTTTACATGAAACCATAATAGGAATGACTGTCAGTAGAATATAGCTGCATGAATGGCTTCTTTTTATTATTAATTTATATATTTTTAAGTATGGAACTTGGGATTGAACCCAGGGTCTTATGCATTATGCATTCTAGGCAAGTGCTCAAGCACTGAGCCACATCCAGCCCTTTTTTATTTTACTTTAAGACATATTCTTGTTACATTGCCCGTGCGGGCATGAACTTAGGATCCTCAGCCTCCTGAGTAGCTGATGCTACAGGTGTGTGCCATCATGTGCAGCATGTGCAGCACAAAATGACCATTTTTTGAGATATTGATTCAATAGAAAGGAACATTGCTTTGACATTATTTTATCATATAGGTTTCTATTGTAAAACGTTTCCATTTAATGGAACTGTCAAAAGTCTCCTTTTCATAAAATGTACACCAAAGGAAGAATTCTTTTGATTTATAATATAACTGCATTGAAAGATTCTCAAAATGCTTAAGTCAGTGCATGCATCACTTTCTTAATGAATACAAGTGTTGTTTCAGGGTCACATGTGTTTATGCTTGTTCTGATGTTCCAAATTAATAACAAATATTAGCAAACTCTTCTAAGTAAGGCAGTTTTTTAATGATGTCTTTTTTCCTGTATTTTTATCAGAGAATTAAAATTCTATATAATGGTGGGACTCATTGTTACATATTAACATATATACACAATAAGACAATATAATTTGCTCAATATCATTCAACCAGTATTTCTTCTTTCCCTCTCCTCTTCCCTGCTGCTTTGTTCCTGTCATCTATTCTACTGATATCTCTTAGATTTTTGTTACCTAAGTATTAACACAGTGATAGAATAAAGAACAAAACTGATTTGAGCCCATGGTTGTACCATTAATATATATTTTTAATATTCATCTGACCTGTGTAATCTACAAGACTATAACTATTTAGCATTGTTTTCCTAAATTTTAATGCAAATTAATATCAGTAGATCTATCATTTAAAAAAAATTAACTGCTTATTAATCTATAGTTTAACTCTAGAAATTACTCACTTCTTTTTTAAGGTACTTTATTATTTGTGATTACAAATAATGTTGCAAAATATTTCTTTACAATAGTATATAGTTGTGTCCATAGTAGATAGTTGAACTTGGTTCAGAATGTGATTTAGAATTTCAAAATTTAGCCAGGCTGGGTGATACATGCCTGTAATCCCAGCAGCTCCAGAGGCTGAGATAGAAGAATTTCGAATTCAGAGCCAGCCTCAGCAAAATTGAGGTGCTGATCAACTCAGTGAGAACCTGTCTCTAAATAAAATACAGAATAGGGCTGGGAATGTGACTCAGTGGTTAAGTGCCCCTGAGTTCAATCCCAAGTATCCCCCCCAAAAATAAAATTTATTTCTATTGACATCGTGAAATGTATTTTTTGTACCATGTTTGTTTTGACTGAATAGTTTCCTCATTATCTCCAACAATGAATATCACTTTTTAAAAATTTTTGAATAGTCAAAAAGAGACAACTCATTTTAATTTTCTTTGTTAATGAGGTTATATTTGTGCCCTTTTGAACATCTTTTTGTGGGAATGTTTGTTGCATATTTTTATTTGATTTATTTACTTTTTATTATTGATTTACTATGATCCTTTTAAAATTATGGTTCTTTTGCCTTGTCTGTTATTTATGATGCAAATATCCCATTCTAGTGTGGTATTTTTTGTCTTGAACTTGTTCATGGAGATTTTTTTTTTCTTTTTTACCAAACACCTTTTCCTATTTCTAATCTGGTACTCTTATAGCTTATAAATGTACAATATAGTTTGGAAGCAGCCATTCCTATGACTAAATTAGATACTATTAATTTCTTTCTCTCTTGTTGATGATATTTCTTTTTTAACTGGATGCAAAAAAAGAAAATAGCAATATAATAAGCTCTAATATGTATTATGGAGGACTTACTCTGTGTCAGGTGGTTTCCTGAAATCTTTCCATTAACTGCTTCATTTAATCTACAAAATCTAGTGATGTGTGTTATCTCCAGTTTGGTAGAGTACAAAGATTAAGAAAGTTGCTAGAGGCCACTCATCCAGTAGGTGGTAAACTGGATATTAAATCTTTACCGTTTTGAACCTGTTTGATAAACAGTAATTTGTTACTTATTAATAAAAATAACTTGAGAAACCTTGAGCAGTGATATTCAAATATCTCTGTTTCTTGCACTCTATAATATGCTGTGGGAAATATAGTAGAAATGGAAATGCTTCTTTCCTTTACATGAAATGCAGAACTAAGTAAGTTGTATAGTAATTTGAGAAAACAAAGGAAAGTAAACCAGTAGGTCAAAAATCATGAAAAAAAAATGTGTGCTTCAGGAATTAAAATATCTTGGTGATAAAATTCATAGACTATATAGGTAGAAGGCTTTGATTTTGAAAGTTCTCCTTATTTCCCTGTGAAACATCAAAAAAACAAACAAACAAACAAACAAAACTGTTGAATAAAAGGGGAACTTTGGAGCAAGAGAGAACACAGTATTTCAGATTGGGAAATAAAGCTCAAGCAAGAAAAAAAAAACATGTAAAGCAATTCAGTAGAACACAACATTGCACTAGATATCATTTGAAACAATCTCTATATTTTACCAAAGGAGAAAATGAAATTCATAAAGGAAAATGATGTGCAAATTTTACTTGGCTATGATTTGAGACTATAACTGCAGTTACTAGCTCCAAAATCAGAATCTGTTTTTCTGCTATGTAGCTTTTATACTATATGCTTGATTTAAATAATTTTTAAACTGCTAATTAAGCAGTGACCCTACTGTGACATTTTAAGAAGTATGTTTATGCTCATATTAAATTACAAGAAGCATATTGCTTCTAGAGGGTGAAGCATCCTGACTTTGTTAAGTCCTTCCTCTATAGATTCGGCAGAAGTTTCCAACTCAGTTTCACCTTCTATATTTAGATGCTTTAATGGCATTCAAGGTTACCATAAGAAATATTGCTAGCAGCACCTCTTTCCCCTAACATGTTGTTTTCCATTTCACTGTGAGTAGAGCAAACAAACAAACAAAACAGGAGATATCCAGAGTTTTTAATTAAAGAATATTTATATGTTCAGAGAGGATCTTAATTGTCATGCTGTATATAATTATTATTTAACTTTCATGCTTCCTTTTATTTTGATGATAACTTAGGGGAGTATTTATTCAAAGTTAAGGTACAATGTATAAAATAAAATTTCTACATATGCATGCTCACACACACAGAAAAAATAGGGAGGAATGGAGGGAGGGGGAGAGAGAGAAGGAGAAAGAGAGAGAACTTGAAGTTTTTTTCTTAAGTTTTAGATAGATTTTAGAATGGTGACAATGCATTTAATATTGTCACTCAAGTAATCAGAATTAATGATTCCTTAAGCAAAGTTCCTCATAGACTTTAGCTTAGTGTCTTCTTGTCAGTCTTGGAGGCAAGTCTTCTGCCATTAAATAGTGGAGTTAATTGGCCCCTGCACATTATGAAGAGTTCTTTTTAATTTCTTTTGGTACCAGGTATTTAACACAGGAGTGCCTAATCACAGAGCAACACCCCCAGCTTCCTTTTCTTATTTAAATTTTTTTTTAAAAAAATTTGATTCAGGGCTCACTAAGTTGCTTAGGGCACTAAATGGCTAAGACTGGCTTTGAACTTGCAATCTCCTGCCTTAGTTTCCTGAGCTACTGGGATTATAGGCAGTGCACCACCAGGCATAGCCATTCTGAAGTATTCTTGTAATAGAATACAGAAATACCTTTCAGTCATTTGATTTCTTTTAATATTGAGAGTCATTGTATTTCTCTGTCCCAGTAGTTTGGTAATAACACAGGAGAATGGAAAGAGAAGAGGAGAGACCATGGTTGAGGGCAGAGCACAGTCTCTGGGGTCAGATGGCCTGCATTCCACCTCTCTGCCCCCTGTGCTGCCACTGTCAAGTTATTTAACCTCTTTTTTCTCCTTTTTTAAAGAGTAACATGATGGCACTATAAGGGATGAAATAGGATTTATGTAATGTAAATGTTGACTAGTTTTGTATCTTTGAAGGGATTTTTTGCTTTAAATGCTTTTCTTTGAAATAAATGTCTTTAAAATGGAGTTATTTAAGAAAGAGCATGACCTCTTGCAAAGAGGATCATCTACAAAAGTAGTGTCTTTTATAATCTTATAGAATTTTAAAGTTTTCAATAATATTGTTCTTAGCATGGAATCATTTCAGTCTTACAGCCATCTCATGTCATAGGCCTGATGGTCATTAATTTTCTCACATATATGAATCCTTTTATTCCAAGTTATAAAAAGAGCAAATATCTCCAATAAAAATGGAAAATGGAACATATAATGGTCGTGCACTGTTCTTTTCACTTGATGAGGGTACCTGGTAAGAGACAGAGATCTAAGGCTATGTTAACAGGTCTGTAGATGGTATCAATTGTTCTGTTATGTTTGTTAACTCATAATGCTTAGTCTTTGTATTTTTATTTTGCAATGAAAAAAGAAATCTAAAAAGAGATGTCAGTCATTCTCAACTCACAGCAAACTGCTTGGAATATTTAGGAGCTTACTAACTTTTTGGTAAAGCAGATAGAAGATCAAACTTGAGAGAAAAGCAGTGGAAAGGAGGACTTGAAAAGACACACTCAAGCTGTAGTCAAATTCTGAAAATTAGCAAAGACTCAGAGTAAGCCAGGGGTTAAATCAGAAGAATGTATATTACCCAGGTATGTTAGCCAGAGCCAGGATGGGAAGAAATTATGTACAGAATGTCGGATTTCAGGGTTGAGTGTGTATATTTATGCAATCAGATTCTACATTTAGATTGTGATTCTTTTGCAAGTGATATTTTTTGATAATACTTATCAAAAAATATTTTGTATTTTCTTCAACATTACCAATAAAATATATTGGTTATTGTCTGTCCTCTTTTAATGGGTTTTAAAAATGATCATACTTAAATGTTTCAATAATTTTGTTCATTCATTAAAAATTTTACATAACTACTACCATATGGTGTGCTAAGATAAATAAATTACATTTTTAGTTTGATATTGATATTAGCAAGTAGAGAAGAACTGTGTTAATTTCTCAATTGATCGTGTGATTCCCTTAATATGTGGACCAAAAAATTTTCACAAAAACACTGTGGACTAAATAATTTTCACTAAAACAATAGATGGTGACTTATTCTGTTTGATACTCTAGGCAGAAGTCATGTTCTGACAATCCTGTCTAACCAGAAAATAACTCAGAAATTAATGAGAACAATTTCTTAATGACAATCATGTTGAAAAATCCATATAAAATTATTGTAATGCAAAAAAAATAAGAGGGCTCATGTATAATGGCATATTTGGCATGAACATAATTATATACAGAGTTATGAAAATTGTGCTGTGAATGGATAATTATGAATGTAATGCATTCCACTGTTGTCATGTATGTAAGAAATAAATTAAAAAAATGTAATGAGATCGGAACTATCCATAACAGCAGAGGATTTTTTTAAAAACTAGATGTAAAATTAGGTTGAATAATTTAGTAGGTTAGTGAAGATCATAAAATATTAACAGCATTAGTCAGAATTCCTAAAACCTAAAACACTGTATTTTGCTTGCTAATTAAGAGGAACCAACTTGCTCAGCTGTCTTCATTTGTCTCACCAAATTCTGAAGGAATGACCTTATCTGCATAGTTTAGTAATCAAAACTTTTAAAGAATATTACAAGAAATGGACATTGGAATATTATTCAGCCTCAAAGAAGAATGAAATTATGGAATTTCATGTAAATGGGTGGAGCTGGAGAATATTAGGCTAAGTGAAATAAGCCAAATCCTAAAACTAAAAGCTGAATGTTTTCTCTGATAAGCAGATGCTAATCCATAATGGGGGGTTGGAGAATGAAGGAATTTTGGATTGCGCAGAGGGGATTGAGAGGAGGGGGATTGTGTGGAATAGGAAGAACAGTGGAATGAGACAGATATTATTACCTTATGTACATGTATGATTACACTATCAGTGTGACTCTACAACATGTTCAGCCAAAGGAAGTAGAAGTTGTGCTCCATTTGTGTACGATGTGTCAAAATGCATTCTACTGTCATGTATAACTAATTAGAATAAATTTAAAAAATATAAAAAAAGAGATGGATAAATTATATTTTGGTGTTTCCTTTTTAAAAACAGAGGTAAACATGGCACTATATACTATTGTTTTTGTCCTCAGTAATAATTAGTAATTTTTAAACTAATGCTTTGTTGAAGAAAGGGATAAACTTTATCTGAAAACAGTTTTCATCTTATCTATCATTTATCAAATTCTTCTAGATTCACTCAAGCATTCATAAGATTTTGTTTGAATTTTCAGTTTTAATACAATATGTAACAAAGTGTTGAGACTATGATAGCCATTTTATTATTTATTGCCTACTTTGTAATTCTTCAGCTGTTGTCAATTTTTCAACTATCATCAGCTTTTTATAAATAATAACATTTCATGGATATTATTTATTACTTTCTCTGCCATCCAGAAAAGAAACACATATTGGCTGTATCAGGCCTATTGTTTGCAAGTTCTTTGCTAAATGTGTCATGAAGTCTTCTCTTATGGAGTTTGTGATATAGATCTTATATTGTTAAGAAGGGCTAAGTAAAACAATATAGCATAGTGCTTATGAGTAATGAAAAAATGATACTAGGATAATTGGATTGCCCATATGAATAAAAAGAAATGAACCAGTCCTTACTTTACACTTCATGTAAAACTTAATTCCAAATGGATCATAGACCAAAATTTAATACTAAAAGTTTAAATCTCTAAAACAGGTTGGAAAAAAATTAATGTCATTGGATTTGGCAAAGATTTCTTATAGAATATGAAAATTTTAAAGTATAAGGAAAATGTTGACAAATTTGATTTCATCACAATCATAAACTTTTACATTTTTCCTTTTCTCTTTCCTTTTGTTGATTAACTGAATGCCATTCCATTTATTTCCATCATTTCTGTAATAATTGCACCTATTGTGGATATTATTGTGGTTTATGGTTTACAATATACATATACATTTTCATAGCTACTTTCAAATAAAGAACACAAATGTGAAATACAAGCCACAATCTTTGAGGAAATATTTATAAAACATCTATTAGACCAGAAATTTCACCAAAATATGTAAAGGGATTACAATTAAATTTAAAAAAATTAAATTGAGCACCAGGCATCAAAAGATTTATACATGTATAAATACATACAGTGTATTTATATATCCACCTGTATATGCAAATATTATCCATATATTTCAGTATACACACATACATTTATATATGTTTTAAATGCACATGCATGTATATGTTATACATAAATTAGTTATTATGGAAATGAAAACTAAAACCATAATGAAATACCACTACTACTTATCTTATCTACTAGTTTACCCATTGGGATGGCTAAAGTTATCAGGATTAATCATAAAGCATGCAGAAGAATAAAGAACAGCTTTAAATCATACAGTGCTCCCAGCTATATAAAATGATACAACCTCTCAGAACACATATAGTTTTTGTCTTTTAAAGTAAGTATAACCTGATATGCAAATCTAGCATTCATTTCTAGATATTTTCCCAAGAAAAAATGAAAGCCTCTGTCCACATAAAGACATGTACACAAATGCTGATAGAAACTTTATTTGTTAAAAATGAGAAACAACCCAAAATTACATTAACTGACAGATGAATGAATAAATTTTATCTATTTATATATTATAGTCAATCACATATATATGTGTGAAATATTGTCAAAATAATGATGAACTATTGATAAACATGACATAGATAAAATCTCAAAATATTTATTTTAACTTCTTTAAATTTCTAGAAAATTGAAACTCATTTTTAATGACATATAACATATTTGCATTTTCTAGAGAAAAGTTAAAAAGCAATAGATTTATAAAAGAGTCAAGGAAACTTTTAGTGATGTTGGCTTCATTCATTATCTGATATTGGTGATATCAAAGATGTTAAAATAAGTGGATACAGTAAAAACAGACCAAAAAAGTTGCAAAAAAATTTAAAAAAGCAAATAGAAAAGTACATACATACAGGTTTAATTATAAAGAAAACTGTGGTCACTCTATTATGATCAAATAATGTTTAATTTCACCATGAAATTAACAGGGATTGATAATTAGGAACTTATTAGCATGTTAAGAGGCACAGTTATTGAGAATAAACAACAATACTTGATGCTTATTCACCTCCCAACAGTGGTTTAAATTGCAGAAAGTAAATTGATACAACTGAGTGGACAAAAAAAAAAAAAAAAAGAAAAATCCAAAATAGTGATTGTAAATTTCAATATCCCTCTGGCAATAATTTTTAAAACAATTAGATATAAAATTATCAAAACAATTAGATATAAACTCAGAATAATTTTAAAAGATGATCAAGTTATGAAGCAACTTGATTTAATTGACATTTATTGATCAAGAGTTCCATTTAACAGAATCAAACTCCACCCAATAAAAGCATAATGCACTCAAGAGCATATGTATGGTTCACCAAAAGAGAACATATGTTGAATCATAAAGCAAGTCTTACTGGAATTAAAAATATTGGTAGCAAATGACATACAGGATGTGAGTACAATAGAATTAAATCAAAACAACAGAAAGGTGCTTGCATAATCCCTAAATGTTGGGAAATCAAACTATATAATTTAAAATGACCAATTTGTAAAAAGGAGAGATAAATGAAATAACAAAACATCTGAGCTAAATGAATGTTAATGCAAACTTTGTGGAATCAGAAAAACATTTAATATTGAAAGTTTATGGCAAAAATGGAAGAATATCTAAAATCAATGATACAAGCTTCCCTTTCAGATCTTAGGAAGAAAAAGCAATTTTAAACCAAGAAAAGCTGAAATATAAAGATAGCATAAAAATAAAATTAAAAATAGAAAAAAATCCATGTAATGAAGCAACTTTATGAAAACTTCCCATAATTTATTTACCTCTAGTTAATCATGGAAAAGGAAGATATATTATTGGTATTAGAAAGGAAAGAAAGAGGGGACTTTACTTAATAACTTTCAGATACTAAAAAAATAAGAAGTAAAAATAATAAGTAATTTTATGTGAATACATTTAACTATTTATTTATTTATTTTTGTTTTTGTTACCAGGGGATTGAATGCAGGGGCACTTAACCACTGAACCATACCCCCAGACATTATTTTTTTTAATTTAATTTAATTTTTTTATTTTCAGACTGGGTCTCACTAAGTTGCTTAGGGCCTTGCCAAGTTGCTGAGGCTGGCCTTGAACTTGCCATCCTCCTGCCTCACCCTCAGCAGTCACTTGGACAGGTGTGCACCACCAAGCCCAGATTAAATTTTAACAATGTAGATAAAAGGATTATATGTTTTAAAAACACAATTTAACATTTTACACTCCAAGAAGAAATAGAAAACCTGAAGCTACTTACATATTAATTTAAATGAATTTTGGAATATAAATTTTGACAAGTTGGAAAACAATCTGTCTGTCCTTTATGATATTAAACTTATACTTTACATGACAGATTTATCCAAGAGAAATTAATACATGTGGGCATACACATATTTACATATGAATGTTCCTAGGAGAATATTGCAAAGTTGGAAACATTCTTGTGTTGGTCAGTTTTCCATTACCATAATAAATATCTGAGATATTCACCTTAAAGAAGAAAAGGTTTATTTTGACTCAGAGTTTCACAGGTTACAGTTCACTTAAAATTTTTTTTTTTAGTTGTAGATAGACACAATTCCTTTATTTCATTTATTTTTATGTGGTGCTGAGGATTTAACCCAGTGCTTCATACATGCTAGGCAAATGCTCTACCACTGAGCCACGGCCCCAGCCCAAATTCACTTTTGCTTGGGCCCATTGCCTCTGGGCCTGTAGAGAGATGGCACATCATGACTGAGATGCACATGGAAGAGCAAGCTGCTCACCTCGTAGTGGCAGGGAAACAAAGAAATAGGAAGAGGGGGTATTGGGGTATTCCAAAATTCCCCTCAGAAACATGACCCAATAATCAGAATACCTCACAATAGGCCCCATCTCATACAGTTTCTACCACCTCTCAGGAACACCTTTGGCTGGGGATGAAGCATTTACAACATAGGCTTTTGGGGTAACCTTACCCAAAACATAGCAATTTCAAATGTCCATAAGAAGGAGACATTAATTTTGGCATATTTGTATAGCAGAATAGTATTTAATAATTAAAAGTGAGATAATGATACAACGCAACACAAAGTAGACACCAGTGATTTTTAACCTTATAATTCCATTTATATGAAATTATAAAAGATACAACATTTCTAGTTCTGGCAGCTCAGTAATTGTCTGGGATCAGAAGTATAGAGATTGTATGTGACATAAAGAAATTTTTGAGTTTTGGACTATTTTCTAATATGGCAGTGGTTTCTAAGGTATGATGTTTGTAAAAGCTTATTGAATCGTGCACACTTAAAATTTTATTATGCACCTTTTTTTTTAAAGACACATCTAAACCAGTGTAAGCAAGACTTGGTAAAAGTAGTTGGTATTGTAGAGAGAGAAAGAAAAGGAGATAATGGCTTATAAAATTCTAATATGGTTAGAGTGAGTACCTACTTTTGGAGTGGAAGACAGGTGTTACCCAATAATTACTAAAAAATAATGTATACCTTTCCATGCATTCTACTCACCTTGAAATACAGATGGAGAGTATAAAAGAAGGGGGAGGGTTGAGAAAAATATTAAAACATTCATTTTTTTTTCTTTTTACACTATGCCTGCATAGGCAACGTCAAGTAGACATTTAATGGAGTTCAAGTGTTGACTAATTTGGAACTATAAGTGTTTCCATGGCCATTTTCACCTCAGTTGAATAGCTACCCTCTTTACACAGCAGTGTGCTAGGCAGGGAGTTAATATCAAGTTAGTAAAGTCCTTTGATCTCTTTGTCCTATTGTAATATATTGATAGTTTTATTGTATTTTTTGGATTGTGATATTATTAAAATAATAAAATGTTATTTTTTACAACTCCCTCCTCCCTGTAAAGGAAAAAAATGCATGGGACCTCAGTGTGTAAAATTAATGAAAGCAGGCATGGGGGAGAGGGAGGTGAGCCAAAAGACCTTTAACTCAAAGTTTCACTCATTTCAGAAATCTCCATGGAGATCCAGGGACCTCGTGGTTTAAAATTTAAAATCAATGGCAAAGATAATTCGGTAGCAACATGTATAATTTTTTTTGAAGAAACAACCTAGATGAGATAGAAATCTGACTTGGTTTTAATACCAACTCAATGGGTTTGTTTAGCACCTTTGATGTATAAAAAATTCTTTTAATGATTAAACACTGAACTGATTTGAGTCCTGTGGTGAAAAGGTCAGGTCATCTAACCAATCATGTTATCATCAGAGCATCATTTATTCATGCATTCTGAGACTGTTTTCGAACAGCCAGGAGCTGCTTAAAGTGCTGAAGATAAGACAAAACCCATATGCTTTTTAAAGGTGCATTCTAAACAGAAGATAAAAAAAATATAAACCAATTCAAAATCAATACATAAATAATGTCAGATAATTGTTTTATGTGAGAAAAATGCAGAGTAAGGAAATAATAAATGAGGAAAAATTCTTCTATAGATGGGGATCAGGGAGCTGAGACTCTATCTTTGGAAAGGAATCTGAATGAAATGGAAATATTGAGCAAATCCAAGTTTATCCTAAAAGTATTCCAGGCAGCCAGCACTGAATTCATTGCTGATTGGATAAGGTGTTTAGATATTTGGAACAGAAGTCTGATTGAAGTGGATAGGAGTACAGGAGAAGGAATCAGAACAAGAGTAGGTACTGACAGCTCTTTCAAGGACTGAGGCTGAATTGGGGCAGAAAAATCAATATTTGTTAAATAAATGATGGAAATGATGATCTAGCTTCCCAGATTCATTTTGGGAATTCAATGCCATTTTACATTGATGGCATATCATAGATTAATGATTATAACATGCTGCTTTTCCAAACAATGAAAATTTTTTAATTCATTTTGCCAAGTATGTCTTCTGCGGAACTGTTACACATAAACAAGATAGTCTTAGAGTGTCACTAAATAATCTGTTGAAGTTGTAAGCACACATATCTCCAGGTGATGTTATGCTGTAATATTATTTTTAGGGTCTGCTACTGCAAATGCTGTTCTAGAGACTCTAATATTTATATTTATACACAAATAAATACACACATTGACCTTGGCCTCATGATTCACTTATTCCAAGAATAAAGGAAAACAAAAGGGTACAGAAATACAAAGAGCACATGGTATTCGATGGTTATTCTCCCAAATTGGTTTTGGTTTCAATTTTAGTTCTTGTGTAAATTGTGGAACATTGGCTTGGGGTTGAGCAGAAGGGGTTGGGCTCAGGACTTCAGATGATAGGTAGGATTTCAATAGCTGAGAAAGTTTTAGGAAATTGGTATGATGTGGAGAAGGAATTTTTAAAAGTGACAGAGTTAGAGTCTAGGCAGGGAATTATGAGATATATTCAAGACATGGAAAATTATCTGATTGGATGCATGCACAGCAGAAAGAATAGTAAAGAGGAATTAAATGTATTAAGTGGTTTTTGATCCCTAAAATTGTCTCAGCAAACTTTTTAAGAATCTGTCTCAGATATTATTTTAGTAATGAGGAATTTAAGGTGAAAAAAGGTATATATTTATTAAGTAGAGTATAAATGCAATATTACAAAGCACTTCTTTCTCTACCTCTGAAATACCTTTTCTACTGGACTTTACTGTACCTTAGGAAACTCAGAATGATTGGGCCCAGATTTTGGTGAGCATTAGGTGCTGGCTTAAAGACTTCAAATTTGTTAAATAATAAATATTTAAGAGTCATATTAAACAATATTGACAGTTTTTTAAATAGGCATTGGTACAGAATTGTGCTTTGTATAATAAATTTGGTGACTGAGTCTAGAAATGATTGGTGTGGAGTAATCAGAATAGAGGATACTAAGACTGAGTCAGATACAATCATGTGGGTGGAAGGTCAAGGGGAGAACAGTTGTACAAATGTGCTGCTCAGCTTTTCCTTCCAGGAGGAGCATGCTGCTCAGCTGTAAGCCTTGAAGTTGGTGGACGAGGTCCAGCTGTTAGTACTTCCAGAATCCTTCAGGATTTTTTAACCGAAGCCATGGTCTTTCTTTGGAAGCTTTTTCTACCAATGACATAAGATGTTAGGAGTGCTCTGTAACAGCTATCTTAATGTCTCAGACAAGACTTTTTCTGATCATTACTGTGGTCTTAGTGGCTCTCTGCTAAACCGTGTTTCCCTCACCTATGTTCCTATCCTTACACATTTTTCATTCTGTGTCACCTTAAAGGCCTTCCCAGAACTTCGAGATCTTTCCTCCTCCTTCTCCTCCTCCTTCTTCTTTTTACAAAGGTGTTTCCTCTTTTATTAAAAAAGAAAAATAAAAGGCAGGGAGGAAGCCTTAGAGGTTGTCTTACATGAATGGAATTCCATGCACAAATATCCATCCTTCCCCTTTCATATACACCTTTTTTTAAGTGTTATTGAAAATTTATGTTCTTTTTTTCTTTTTATTGGTTCTCTTTAGTTATACATGACAGTAGAATCTGTTTTGATAAGATTATACAAGCATGTAATATATCTTATTCTAATTAGAACCCCATTGTTGTGGATGTACATGATGGTGGGATTCACTTAGGTACTTTCATATATGTACATAGGAAAATTATGTCAGATTTATTCTGCTGACTTCCCAATTTCTAACTGCCTTCCCTTGCCATTATTCTCCTTTGTCTAATCTACTCAACTTCTCTCACCACCGTCCCTCCCCAATCTCTTTACTGTGGTTTTGCTTCCACATATCAGTGAAAATATCTGACCTTGTTTTGTTTGGGATTGGCTTATTCCACTTAGTTTGATAGTCTCCAGATCTATCCATTAACCAGCAAATACCATAAAGTCATTTTATATGGCTGAATAATATCCCATTGTATGTATATACCACAATTTCTTTATCCGTTTATCTGTTGAAGGGCATGTAGGTTGGCTCTATAGCTTAGCTATTGTGAATTCTGCTGATAATAAACATTGATTTGGTTGCATCAATGTAGTATGCTGATTTTTAATCATTTGGATATATACCAAGGAGTGGGATAACTGATTTAAATGGAGGTACAGTTCCTAGTTTTTTAAGGAACCTCCATACTGCTTTCCAGAGTGGTGTGCCAATTTGCAGTCCCACCAACAATGCATGAACAGACCCTTTCCCCCACATCCTTACCAACATCCATTGTTAATGTATTCTTGATAGTTGCCATTCTGACTAGAGTGAGATGAAATTGTAGTACAGTTTTAATTTGCATTTCTCTAATTGATAGAGAAGTTGAACATTTTTCAAGGATGTGTTGACCATTCATTTTTCTTCTTTTGAGATGGGTCTGTTCATTTCCTTTGCCCATTTATTGAATGGGTTAATTGGGATCTTTCTGTTGTTAAGCTTTTTGAGTTCTTCATATAGCCTGGAAATTAATACCCCATCTATGTTACAGGTGGCAAATACATTTATCACATTCTGTAGGCTCTCTCTTCATGCTCTTGGTTATTTTGTGTTTGATATCATCACATTTATTGATTTTTTATTTTATTTCTTGTGCTTTAAGAGTCTTGTTAAGGAAATTAGTTCCTGAGCCAATATGTGGAAATGTTGGGTCTACATTTTTGTCTAGTAGATTCAGGGTTTTTGGTCTAATTTCTAGGTCTAAGCATCCACTTAGAGTGGTTTCTTGTGCAGGGTGGGAGATAGGGATTAATTTTCATTTTATTATATATGGATTACCAGTTTGGTTGAAGAAGCTATCTTTTATCCAGCATGTTTTTTGGTGTCTTTTTCTAGTATTAGGTAACCATATTTAAGTGAGTTTGTCTTTGTTTTCTATTCTGCTCCATTGGTCTTGCCTGTTTTGCTGCCAATATCATGCTGTTTTTGTTACAATAGCTCTGTAGTATAATTTAAGGTCTGGTATTGTGATGCCTGCTTTGTTTTTCTTGCTAAGGATTGCTTTGGCTATTCTGGGCCTCTTATTTTTCCAATGAGTTTCATGATAGCTTTTATTAATTCTGTGAAGAACATTGAAATTTTGATGGGATTTGCATTGAATCTGTATAGCGCTTTTGATACTATGGCCATTTTGAAAATATTAATTTTGCTTATCCAAGATTACAGGAGATCTTTCCATCTTCTAAGGTTGTCTTCAGTTTCTTTCTTTAGTGTTCTGCAGTTTTCATTGCACAGTTCCTTCTTTTTTTTTTACTCTGTCTGTTATTATGTCTCACAAACTTCATATACTTTCATTTCTTTCTCAGACATGTTTGTCCTTGGTTTATTAAAGAATGAAAATTGAAAAGTGAAGACATGCTTGTGCTACAGCTAGGTGATGGTGATGATTATGATAATGATGGATAGATAGACTTTAACATCACTTAAACTGTTCTGTAATCTCAGCTAGAAACATAAATTATAAATGTACTATTTTAAGAAGTGACAGTGTGTTCAAAAAGGTGGAATTAAAGAAAAAATGAGAAAAAAAGAGAAGATAATAAGATTAGAACTGTGTCAGCAGAGAAAAGAGGAATTCAATAAAGTTCAGGGAACCAATACCCTAATGCTGTCAATCAATCTATCTAGTAGGGTGAACACAGCAAAATGGTCATGTTACCCATTTTTGTTGTTATTTGTTTCTGAAATGTGACTTTGTGATTATGTGTGAACACAAATGGTTCTAAGCATCAAGGTCCAAGAGGTGTCACTAGTCTGCTAAAATGATGGGTCTAACACTCAGTAATGTTAAAAATCCTAAGAAAATATACCACATTCCCTCTGGAGCAATAGATACAGCTTTCCTTATGAGTGTTCTTGGGTAAGAAAATAACATATAAGTTATAACTGAAAATATTCGAGACACACAGATGTTCATTATTAGAACAAATACTGTTGGTCATAAGAATAGAACCTGAAGATACACACATACATGCGCACACTTGCATTTGGCTTTGGGATACTTTATTTTTCTCTATAATTTGCATTAATTTTTCACTCTTATTGCAACAAATGAGACAAAAGACAATATATTCTGTCTTAGTCAGCTTTTTTTGCTGCTGTGACTAAGAGATCTGACCAGCAGAATTTTAGTGAAGAGATTTATTTGAAGGCTTATGGTTTCAGAGGTCTTAGTCCATAGAAGGCCAGCACCATTTCTTGGAGCTTGAGGTGAGGCTGAATGTCATAGAAGAAGAGTGTGGCAGAGGAAAGCAGCTCACATGATGATCAAGAAGCAGAGAAAGAGAGTTCTCCATTTATCAGATACACATGAATTTCCCAAAGCCATACCCAAATTCCCACCTGTTCCAACCATTACCACTCAGTTACCACTTAGTTACCACTCAGTTAATCCCAATTAACTCATACATTGGGTTAAGGCTATGAACCAATCACCTCTCCTCTAAACCTTCTTGCATTGTCTCACATGTGAGCTTTTGGGGGGGATGCCACATCTAAACCACAACAGGTTCTTAAGTTGGTTTTCACTTACATTTTACAATGGAAATTTCAGATTGATGTTACATATTCTGTCTGTATTATTGAAGTTATTTAGTACTGAGTTAAGGGAGAAGTAGAGAAATCAAATTTTGAATAATAATACTTGTCTAATATTTAGACTAATTAACTATGCCATTTTCTTTAATGATTTCACAGCTGACCCACATTCTTTACCATGCAAAGTTGTATGCTCTTTTTTATGTAATACAATTATTTTAATTATGCTCTTAACTCTACCATCCTATGTTATTTGAAGCTAGACATACTCATTAGGAAGGGATAGTGCATTTCGAAGCAAAATTGGGCTATAATTTCAATACCTGCTGTGTGTATTCACAGAACAGTTCTCCAGCTGTGATATTAATATTACATTATTTATCATGAAGGTAACTTGCCGACTTATTTCAAGGGAAAGGCCAAGATTATGCCCTACAGGGATAATAATGGCATTTTTTTGTATAAAAGTATTGATCTAGTTATTTCTTTAATGGTACCAGGAGAAACATGTGGCTGCCTGCATTATCATTAGCATGATTTTATTTTGTGCCTATAATATGAAATCACATTTAAAACTAATTTTTAAATCTTATAATTTAAAAGTTTTATAGAAAGTTGCATTAGTGATCATAAATGATAATGCTGACATATTTTAATCTAATATTATTTTCTTGTTAATTGTACTAAAGGCGTATACAAAAATTATGATACAAAACACCTTACTTGTTAAAGGTTTATTGGGATTTAGTGTTAAATAATCATGTTTAGTTGAAAAGGCTCTGGAGTACTGCATTAAACAACATGGAACTAATAGTAGTAAACACAGATATTTCTCCATGGATCACATATTAAGCATGGAGGTTGGAAGGGCCTCATTGATCAGGAGCTATCTGCTTTTGGTATTTTGTGCATTCTATTGCTAGTGTTTCAATTGCCATTGAAAGCTGAGTCACTTGACAACCACTTTGCTTTGAATAGCCATTGTTGATGCTGCAGAACTGGCTTGCACCATATGTGGTCCACTGCCTGTGTTCCAAACATCACTGGGCCTTGGCCAGAGTAACTTGGATGGCATTTTCATTCATTACATATACCTCATGCTGAGTTTATCATGTCAAATAAGGTGATTTGAAGCTTTAAAATATGTGAGCAATTGCTCATTTCCACAAGTTGGCCTGATATTCACTCTATGAAGTGCTGGAATGACACCTTTTTACACAACATCTTAGCAGCAGCCTCTACTTTGACCTCTTCAAGCAAGAAGTGCTTCTGTTTGATGTTGTAGGTCATAGTATCATCCAAGAGAATGCCTTGGAGAATCTAAATCCTAGGAACCCTAGAGAGTTCTTTGGTACATTGAACATATTTTCTCATTTCTTGTTGAACTCATGAGAGTTTTAGTCCAAGTCCTTACTGCCCTATCCTCTTCTTCAAAATACATACCTCACTTTTCTTGCTGATGGGCTTATGAAACTAAGGGTATAATCCAAATTCCTATTACTAAACATGAAAAAGTATATTGCCTTTAACTAAAGGGATACATATTTTATTAGAAAAAAAACATATCTATCTATATATGGTAATATGGAAAACTAAGGGTAGCCAACCTTACCAATTTTTCCATTCTTTCTCTTTTAGCACTTGATTTCATGAAATGAATTTTTGTGACTAATGTATGGTACATTAAACATATGTAGTCATTTAGATAGCTGGGACCTCTGGTACATTTTTGTTTCAATTATTCATTTGTTAATATACCTCCAGAATTTACCATTTGATTGCCAGTTCTCTGTTTTACCTTTTTACCTGGTGTAAGTGTAAGTTGTCATGACCAGAGAGTACTTTTAAAATCATTCCCTAAAGGCATTTTATTCAGATCTGCTAAGAACATATTTGAGAAAATTTCTTATTTTCTTTACTATGTTCGAATCTATATATCTATATATCTATATGTAAATATATGATATCATTTTTCTTTTATATTTATTATTTCTAAAAGTAATTTATGTTAAAAATAAAGGATATTGAATAACAAAAATAATTTGATAAATTAAAACCTAAAAGACTGACTTGTTAGTATTTAATAAAAATATTCTCAAATGAAATACTTGAATATTAGAAGTGATTAAAATACGTCTAGAAATAGAACTAGAAATTATTTCAAGTACCTAAGCTTGAGAAATACACTGAAGTAGTCTAATTATTATATGTCCTGAGGTACAGAAAAGGGAAAATGGTCTCTGGGGTCTTGAGAAAGCATAGAAACAGGGAGAAGAAGATAATGTGAGGGGACGCTTAAGCTAAAGAACAGTGAGGTGGGCAAAACTCTGATTAGTTTCTTCTCCATTGTATGCTGCCAATTCAAAGGGGGAGTTCAGAGCAGTGTTTCTCCAACTGTAGCTCCATAGAATACTGTTTCTCATATTTATGGGAATTGTTATTAAAATTCTCTGCTTCAAATTAAATGATAATCTGTGAAAAATAAACATGCTCTGAGTCAACTGCTTGCTCATTCATTATGTCAGGATACCAGATTACGTGCCTGAATTGCATGTTTTTAGCCTGTATTGGACCACCACTTTAACTTGGTAGCCAATAAAAATGGAGAGAGGGGTATTTAATGTGCAAAGGATGCATCTGAGCCAAACCCAGTCCTGTAGTTGTAATGAGATTGTGTGTAACTGAAGTTTCCAAGGTAGCTTGAAAATAGAAATAGGAAACTAGTTCAATAGTTGACATGTAGACCTACTAAATTTGAAAGAATAAACTTATAATTCTGAGCTCAGTTAATTTATTTTCAAGTAAAAAGCACTGATTTAGCTCAGCATAACATTTTACATTATATTAATATGAATATTTACATATTTTGTTAGTTTATAATAAAAGTATATTTAGGTTTTACCTATTTTAATTTTACAGTTGCCAAAACCTTAAAAACTTAATGGTTCTATACTTAATTTTATGTTGTGGACTGTAATTTTTTAAATTTATATACATTAAAATTCATAGATTTTATAGATTACAGTTTAATAGGTTTAGCAAATGTATACATTCATATAATATGCATCCTTAATAAAGTATAGATCATATCTTCACAGAGAAATCCCATCCTGCCTTTTGCAGTCAATTTTTTACCAGCACTTTTCCTCCAAGGCAGGCACTCTTCTGACTGTGACTGACACAGATTAGTTTTGCCGACCTTGAACTTAGAAATGGAATTGCACAGTATGTGCTCTTGTGCATCATCTTTGTGATTCAACAGATTGCTTCACTTTGTTGTGTTATCAGTGTTTCAGTTCCTTCTATTACTGAAGAGCATTCTATTGTTTGAATATGCCATAATTTGCTTATCCATTGATTTTTTTTAATTTTTATTGTTGGTCATTCAAAACATTACATAGTTCTTGACATATATTTCACACTTTGATTCAAGTGGGTTATGAACTCCCATTTTTACCGTATACAGATTGCAGAATCACATCGGTTACACATCCACTGTTTTACAGACATTCAGGTTACTTTCAAATTTTGTATAGAATAAATATGTTCTTATATATATTTTGGAGAAATGTCTGTTTTTACTTTTTATTTTTTTGATTGACATAGAGAATTTCATCAAATTGTTTTATAGGAGTATTAAAAATGTTTTAAAAATATATAATTTTCACTCTGGTAAAGCAATATAGAAGTTCCCACTTCACATCCTTTACCTTGAGTCAGCCCTGCTAATTTTGGACATTATACTTTAACTACAAGTAATTTTTTTTATCAATAATATTTTTCTTAGAATTAGTGTTACCAAGTTATATATTTTGCTGTCTGCATTTAAACTTTTTGTATTTTTATATTTAATGGTGACTTCATATATATACTATATATTCAGCTCTTGCTTTTTTATTTACTCTAATAGTTGCGTCACTTTAATTAGTTAGCTTATAATGTCATTATTGGTATGTTCAGTTGTGTGATGATTCTGATGTCTTTTTTTTTCTATTTATGCCATTTGACCTATATTTTTCTGTTCCCTAAATTGTGCTATCTCCTAAATAGCTCTCACTATTTTATAAAGTCAACTCTATTTGCTATTTATTTATTTATGATTTTCATGGTAAAATTTACTCTTTTTGATTTACCGCTATATAAGTTTTTAAAAGTATGTAGAATTATGTCTTCTACCATAATCAAGATATAAAATATTCTGTTAATGATTTCTCCTACATTTAGCCATGGGTAACTATCAATATGTTCTTTATCCCCATACTTTTGTCTTTTAGTAGCATGTAATGTTTGATAACCTACATAGCCTTTGGGTCCTGACCTCTTCACTTTGCAGAATGCGTTTGAGAGTCATCCGTACATATTGGTGGCTCATTCCTCTTTATTACTGAGTACTGTTTCATAGTTTGGATATACCAGAGATTGTTTAGAAATTCCTCAGGTAAAGTACAGAAGGATTGTTTCCAGGTTTTGGTAATTATGAATAAATAGACTTATAGGAATTCATGTACACATTTTTTTGAGAGCATAAATTTTCATTTCTCTTTGATTAATGCCTGTGCTGTAGCCATAATTTCTAGAAGAAAGAATGCATAACATGTAGTTAACTCTCAAGAAATATTTTCATAAGAAATTGCAAGACGACTTCTTAAATTTGACCTTTAATTTATACTATTTTTCTTATATTTTGTTTTCATATTTGAAGTGTTTTGTAGTGAAAGTTTTATTTATTTTTATTTTATTCATTTATTTATTTTTAAATTACAATTCTCTTATATTAGACAAAGGTACCAAAAATATGCATTGGAGAAACTATTGCCTCTTCAAAAAATGATGCTGTGAAAATTGGAAATCCATATGCAACAAAATGAAATTAAATCCCTGTCTCTGACCATGCATATAACTCAACTCAAAATATATCAAGGACTTAGGAATAAAACCAGAAAACCTGCATCTACTAGAAGAAAAAGTAGGCCCTAATCTCTATCATGTGGGATTAGGCCCCAGCTTTCTTAATAAGACTCCTTTGGCACAAGAATTAAAATCAAGAATCAATAAATAGGATGGACTCAAACTAAAAAGTTTCTTCTCAGCAAAAGAAACAATCTGTGAGGTGAATAGAGAGCCTACATCTTGGGAGCAAATCATTACCCCTCACACATCAGATAGAACACTAATCTTTAGGGTATATACAAAGAACTCAAAAAGTGAAACTCCAAAGAAACAAATAACCCAATCAATACGTGGGCCAAGGACCTGAACAAACACTTCTCAGAAGAGGATATATAATCAATCAACAAATATATGAAAAAATGTTCATCATCGCTAGCAATTTGAGAAATGCAAATCAAAACTACTCTAAGATTTCATCTCACTCCAGTCAGAATGGCAGCCATTATGATTATGAATACAAACAACAATAAGTGTTGGAGAGGATGTGGGGAAAAAGGTACACTCATTTACTGCTGGTGGGACTGCAAATTGGTGCAGCCAATCTGGAAAGCAGTATGGAGATTTCTTGGAAAATTGGGAATGGAACCACCATTTGACCCAGCTGTCTCCTCGGTCTATACCTGAAGGACTTAAAAACAGCATACTACAGGACAGAGCCACATCAATGTTTATAGCAGCACAGTTCACAATAGTTTAACTTATTTTTAAAACTTTATATGTAATTACATTTTGCAGGCCTTGTAAGGTATTAATTATTATGTGAAATTCCTGGTTCTGGGTCTTTGTGAGATTCCATAGATTTAGACCAGAGACTCCAAATTATGCAAATGGGTAAATGACATAAAAACAAATTTGCTAACTATATTAATATGTAATATATAAAATTTATCATAGCATTAAAATCACAAGGTTTATTACCTGAGATTAGAATTTGAGTTTCATCTTTACTTTTACTATCTGTGTAACCTTGGGCAATGTACATTTTCCCTCTATATTTTAGTTTGCCTTATGCATAAAATGTAAATAAAAATAAAATCTAATCAAAAAGGTTTCCAGAAGATTAAAGAAAAATTGGCCAAGTATTGAAAAAATAAACATCTTATTCTCTCTATATTAGAAGTTATTCATACTAGTATTAATTCTACTTTTAACTATACATATAAGTATACTAATACATGATTAGCATTAATTATACTTTTAAAATGATATTATTTTATGAGACTTTGTAAGTAATAAGTATGAATGCTTCTTAACCAGTTATTTCTACATCAATATTTGACAGAGCCTAATAATTTTGATTTTCATTTGTATAACTGAATGACTTTTAACATTTTCTCTAAGTGTATGCTTTATATATTTTATTGCTGCCATATCAAGTAGTTACATATTTAGTGGCTTAAAAATAAATTTATTACAGGTCCATAGATCAGAAGTCCAGCAAAAATTTCAGAGCTAAAATCAAGCAAGGTATTGGGCAGAGTTGCAATTATTTCTGACTCTAAGGGGAGAGTCCATTTCCTGCTCTTTCAGGTTTTTGGCAGAATTAAGGTCCTTGTGGTTGTGGGAACAGGGTCTGCCTATTCTTGTTGGTTTTAAACTAAGGGTCATTCTCAGCCTTGAGAGCCTACTGGTATTTCTTAGCTTGTGGCACCTCCCTCAGTAGGAATGGTGGTGTGTGTCCTCATGTACTCATGGACCCGTTCTTCTTCTGACTTCCACTTGAAGGACTCATTTGTTAGATTGGGTTCACCAGGATAATTTAAGATAATTTCCTCTTTTCCAAACCCTTAACCTCAATCACAACTGTAAGGCCCCATGTTGTCATTTAAGATAACACTGTCATAGTATCCAAGATTAGGTCTTTGAGGGTGGAGATGGGGCATTTTTCTGGCCGCCAGAGTGTGTTTCCCTGGGGAATCTGTTAGTTCAAGAACCACAGATAGAACATAGCACCTTGATGGATTTTGCCTTTTAAAATTCATTATGATTTGAAATGCTGAGGTCCCATGGCTTGCATAGGAACCAATACTTTCTGACTCTGTGTTTTATCAAGGTTTGGCTACGTGTGATGAAAGGTGGAGACCAAAGTGAAGAACTAACCTTAGTCCCAAATTTTGTGCAAGACCTTAAAATGGACTAACAGATTATTAGGTGCTTTCAGTTGGAGGATATGTAATTTTTAGTGTGCACCCAAGAGAGAGAAAAAAATAGGTCTTGGGACTGAACTAACAAAATAAAAAGAGGCAATTGTGTGTAAGGGATGCCAAATAATTTAATTTTTTTGTTTCCTTTTTCCAGCTATTTAATCTTCCTTTTCCTTCTATAAATTTGGTGAAACTGATCACACACACACACACACACACACACACACACACACACAATTTATTTTAGCTATTCTAGTTTTCCTAAAGGTTGAAATACTGATACTTTTAAAATTATGGGTTTTTTAAATTGCTTGTTTGTTTTGGTTTTGAGTTTTTTTGTTTGTTTGTTTGTTTTGGTACCAGCGATTGAACTCAGGGGCACTTGACTACTGAGCCACATCCACAGTCTTATTTTGTATTTTATTTAGAGCTGAGGTCTCACCAATTTGTTTAGTGTCTCGCTTTTGCTGAGACTGGCTTTGAACTCTCATCTTTGTGCTTCAGCCTCCTGAGCCATTGGGATTACAGATGTGTGCCACCACATCAACTGCATATGCAGTATTGCTGTTAGTATGGTTAGATATTTTGTTAAGGATTCTAAAACTCTAATAATAGTATCCATTTAAAATTTTTTTTTTGCAATTTTGAGGGAGCCTTCTGCTATATAACCAATGAACATATTTAAATTTCTTCTTATATATGAATCAATAGATGGTATTTCCTCTTCACTCAATAAAGAAAATATGAGTTGTAATTAATATATTTTGAATTTTATGAAAAAGTGCTTTTTGCAGTTTTTTTTATATAAAAGGCAACCATAATCACAACTCACAATCTACCTAAGTGGGTAGATTGGGTAGGTATTATTTCCATTTTGGACATAAGACATTATCACCCAATATTCAAGCTATAAATTGATGATTCTAAAATGATTTTTCTTCTTGTCTCCAGAACCTCAATTCTCTAGTCATACAAGGTTGTTGGGAAATAGAAAAAAGGTAATTTAAAAAAAAACAGAAATTTTCCTTTTTAACATTTAAGATATTAATCCTAGCTATTTCTCTTATCTTTTTATTTTCTAACAAGTACATAAGGGGCTTATGGTGAGATATTTTTCAATTATAAGCACAAATTAATTTTTAACCATTTTCTGTGCCAATTTCTTCCTATAAAATTTCAAAATTTATCTAAATTCAAAAAGTTTCTCAGATTAGCTCTTTCATAGAGCTAATTCACCTGTCAAAATATGTTTTTCATTGCTGAATTCGCAAGCTTTTTAAATGATGTTTCATAAAGTTCTTTATTCAGTGCATAAATTATTAGTTGAAATTGTTAACAGAAATCACGTGTGTGTGTGTACACACACACACACACACACACACACATACACACACACACACACCAGTTTAAATGTCCTGAGAACACACATCAGAGAAAAAGATATGTGGTGCCACTTACTATCATCCCAAGAATACCCTACCTCATGCTTCCCTTAGAAACTAAGTTGGTTTTCAGATCACCACACTTCCTGGTGATTTCTTCTCTTTTTGCAACTTCAATTACCTTCCAAATTTCTCTCAGGTATATTTCAAATCCATTTTGATATCTTGTTATTCTGAGTTATGGAAATCTTACAACCAGTGCTACCAATTCAGATATTTTTAATGCTAATTTGAAAAATAACTTCTTTGGTCTTTTAATATGAAAATTATTTATTTAATTATGAAATTTCCTGAAAATTTGAAATAACTATACATAGGAAAATCACATATCATCTCTAATTCCAATAACAAATTTTCTGTTGTTAATATTTTTATTGTGTAGTTTTAGCTCTACTCCCTTTGGCTAACTATTATTTATAAACAAGGATGATGGCTTAAACTGAGTTAAAATATGTTCTTTTTGCATTAAACAGACTGTGATGATAATTTTAAATCACTGAATAATCTTACACAATAAAATGATATTGATATCATAGTTTATTTTTACTTAACTACTCTGTTTTTATCATAAAACTGCATGTATGTCTTGTTAAAAATTTGATGATATATCGAACATTAATAAGCAGAAATGAAATGTTTCTACTATTTGGAAGATAGAAATTTAAATAGCACAGTTCATTTGTATGATTTTTATAATTTGGGATTCCACAAATATTACATTCAAATTGTGAATAAATTTTACCACATTACTGAAATAGCATCATTGACTATATATATTCAATTAAAATATATAGCATATATGCCATTTGGAAATTGTTTTACTTTAAAAATAATACAATTGTTTTAATTAAAAATAATTTTGAGCTGGGCATGGTGCTCATGCCTGTAATCCCAGCAACTCACTTGGGAGACTGAAGGAGAAGAATCACAAATTCCAGGCCAACTGTAGCAATTTAGGGAGGAGTCCCTAAGCAATTTAGTTAGCCCCTGCATTAAAATAACAAATAAGAAAAGACTTGGGTAGGGATGTGGTCATGGCTCCATGGTAGAGAGCTTGCCTCATGTGTGAGGCACTGGGTTGGATTCTCAGCACCACATATAAATAAATGCATAAAATAAAGGTCCTCAACAACTAAAAAAAAAAAAAAATTAAAAAAGGAGTGGGGGGGAGCTGAGTATGGAACTCAGTGGTATAGTGCTCCTGAGTTCAATCCAGTACCAAAATCTAGTAAATCATGCTCCTTCTCCATAAGTTTGACTATTTTAAATTCCTATTATGATACAGGTAAATTTCACCTTTATCGTTTCCCCAGATATTTGTCCATTTGAGCAAGGTGTTTTATCTTTAGTTTTTCAACTGACACTTTGTAAGTAGCCATATTTTTTCCTGAGTTCAAACTCTTATTTCAGTTTAGTTTCTTTCTTTTTAAGGCAAGTGCCTTCAATGACTCCCCATAATGAAGTGTTGTCAAAGTAAGTATGTCTCCTGACTAGGAGGAAGAATTCTGTATTCTTGAGCTTCTAATTAGGTGGTGCTGAACTTAACCAAATAGTTTTCTTTCTTTCTTTTTTTTTTTTTTTTAAAGAGAGAGTGAGAGAGGAGAGAGAGAGAGAGAGAGAGAGAGAGAGAGAGAGAGAGAGAGAGAGAGAGAGAGAGAGGGAGAATTTTTTTTAATATTTATTTTTTAGTTCTCGGTGGACACAACATCTTTGTTGGTATGTGGTGCTGAGGATCGAACCCGGGCCGCACGCATGCCAGGCGAGCGCGCTACCGCTTGAGCCACATCCCCAGCCCCAAATATTTAGTTTTCAATTCTATCTTGGCTCATTGACATTTTATTTTATTAGAAATTCTAACATTTAGTTTAGCTATTTTATATTTCTGAGATCAAAACTTGTTACATATTATTTCTTTTATATTCCATTAAATTTGATTCACTTAACGCTTTCAACAATTAATGTTTTCTTCTGTAAGTTTTTAACTACTTTACCTTTAATTTTCTTCAGGGATTCTAAGAGGTTTTAGTTCTTTTATTAAATCAATGGATACTTTCTTTTGCATTCTCTCTAAGATTATAATTTTTTATTCATATTTTTAGTATACTATGACTAATACAGATGTTATATGTTCATTGAAAGTATTAAAAATTCATTAATGACTCAGCCTCACTAATAAAAGTGTTAATTTTGTAAGTAACCCTTTCTTAATCTTTAAAATGTCTTCAATGGAGAATATTCTATTCAGGGTTTTCAGGATTTTTTCTTTTTTTGTTAAATATTTTATTACAAATAAGTTTCAATCTCCTAGACATTATTGAGTTTTTAGCATACATTGATGCATAGTGTCATAATTTTCAAATATTCTGTTGTATGTAACATTTTAATACTACCTATATTTGTGCTTTCATCTACCTCACTTAAAACATGTTTTGCAAGTCTTAAATCTGGGATTGGCATTTTCAGAGCTTTTAATTGACCTAAAGCTATATTTTTATGTTGCTGTTTCTTGTCTGATTTCTTTAGACGTCTCTCTTTGATTATAAAGCATTTGAGCAAAGTGGTTAAAATTTCCAAGATATATTTATTTAATGAATTTGTAATTCTTGCCCCTTTCTGTCCCCTTATATTTATAGTTCTCATTTTGATTTTTTATTTCTTTGTCATCAAACTCTCTACATTAGATTACATCCTGGGTGTTGCTGTTTGTTACATGAAAGAATTTTCTTATACCGCTATATTGTATGTTCTTCTCAAATCTGTGTTTTAAATAATTGCATCTTAGGACAACAGGTTATGATTTAAAAATGTTTCCATAAGTTTGCAATCCAATCCCTAACAGACTTTCATTAATATATTTTATTACTTAATCAATATCCTTGTAAGTACATAGTGTGCCCATCTCAGGTTATTTTTGTAGATTAAATTCTTAAAAATAGTGCTACTGTGTAAAACCGACATGAATACAGTATAAAATAGGTGAGGATTTTGCTTAAATATGTCTAATTTTAATTTCTTCCTTTAGCATGTGTGGTTTATAAATGTATCCCATATAATTTCTGCTTTGAAATTTATTGAGGTTCCATAGTGACTTAATACACCAAAATATGTGTTGCACAATGAAGACAAATGCCATTTGTTCTTTGTTGTATCACAGTAATTAGAAGAGAATTTGGCAGGTATCAAATGCCTTTAAAAAATCTTCAATGACTTACAGGAATGAAAAGCATAGTATCTGTCTGTAGGGTGATACATTCAACATACTGTAGCTATTAACTCAACCTCATTAATTCTGAGCTTCAAATTCTCTACAAATATCCTGATTTCTATTAATTAGCTATAAATTGATTGTGATACCCACAATTGTGTTTAGTTCAATATTTCTTATAGGTTCCTTGGGAAATCTTTGCTCCATATGATTTTTTTGATGATGCCTTTTATACACAGAGGATTTTGAATATTGTATCTTTCTATAATTATTAATCAAGTGGTTGACTCTCTTTTCCTTAATTTCTTAGGCATTTAATTTATATCCATTACTTTTTTTTTTGCATTCAGATTTGTCTTTTTGGTCTTTGGCTTTTACCTTTCATTTTAAAACTTTCTTTCCAAAGAGTGCTCCTCTTTATATGTTCCTCTTGTATTATGAATCTCATTCACCCCTATATAACATTAATCTTTAGCTCAGCTGCTATATCATCTTACTTTACTTTCCGATCTGTTGCATATTATCAAATAAAAATGGTCACCTAGGGTTGGGGTGTGTATAGCTTAGTGGTAGAGAACTTTTCTAGCACAGTTGAGGCCCTCGGTGCTGTCCCCAGCACAAGAAAGGATGATAATGAAGATGTTGATGATAACTTAATAAGTACCCCCAAACAAAAAGAAAAGTATCATATGTTTTCTTTCCTATGTGGAAATTAAATACAGAGAGAAGAACATGGATTCCTAGGGTCTAGGAAGGGATTTGGGGGAAATGGGAGACAAGAGATGGAGGGTATAGAAGATGGATGGATGAACATGATTAACACATGATTTGTGTATGTTTGGAAATATCATAGTGAATCCCATAAATATGCACAATTAATGTGTTAATAATTATAATTTTAAAAATTCAAAATAAATAAATGTGTGGAGAAATGAGCTAGTAACAAGATCAGTTGCAAGTAGGATGAAACTGAATACCTACATTTACTATCATCTGTACTTGCATATGGTTACCTTATGTAATTTTTACATCAAGCTTTTTGATAGCCATTTTTCATACCTAAATCACAGACATGTCCACTAAAACTCAGAGTGGGTAAGTGATTTCACTCAGATTCACACTTCTGGAAACTGTTAGACTGAATTTATTCCCAGGTCTCTCTAATTTCAGATTCTGGTTTTATCATGTCACTTCATAGCACGCTTAACTACTTACTTTTTATTATATTAGCTACTGCAGAAATGGCCTGCAGCCCCTTTAAATTAGAAAACATCCGAGGAAACTGATAACATCCATGAATAGCAAAGTTCTGATGAAAATGGCAATAATTTAACTAATCCTAGAGAGATAATCATTCTAAAAACCCGTAGCCTAAGAAAAGAAATTGACAAATTTGAGAACTAAGTAAATCATAAGAATTCTCTAGTTTCAGTGTTCTGGAGAAGTAAGGACAGTATTGGCCTTTGCCTTCAAGCTAGTCAGTATGCATAGAATTTTATAAGAGAGAAATGTATGGGAGGTGTAATACACATTTGTAAATCTTAAAATAAATTATACTGGCATATTACTGATGGCTATAAGACTGATCAGAGGATGCCCCTAACTGCTGAGATGGAGTTATCTAATCTGAAATGCAAGGCTTCAGTTACACTAAAAAATAGAATGATAACAGTAATAGCTGATGGGCTTATTACATTTTTATCTGAATTGATGGGAGTCTTTCTATATAAAATATACAGTGGGTATCATGGCCAGATTGTGAGGTATGGGCACAGGAGTGTTTATAGTACATTTCTCATGGTATATCTGGGAAATTGTAGTAGGTGGAAGTGTCTATGATCCTAAAGGAAAAGTCAGTGTTACATTCATTGTTTTCTCTTATCAGTTAAAATCTACAAGGTCAATATTAGAATGGATATTTAAATTTTGTGTTAAAAAGTCTATCCACTTTTTTAACTTGGAGTACTAAAACTAATTTCAATATTCAGTACAAATATATATATATATATATATATATATATATATATATATATATATATTTGTTCTAATTCTACATGACAGTAGAATGCATAAATTACATTCAGTTGACACATTATACATAAATGGAGTATAACTTCTCCTTCTGGTTGTACATGATGTAGAGTTACACAGATCATGTAATAATATCCAATCCATTCTACTATAATTCTTACCTCCACACCCCCTCCCCTCTTTTCACTCCCCTCTGTTTAGTCCCAAATACCTCTATTCTTTATCCCACCCCCTTATTGTGAACTATCATCCACATATCAGAGAAAACACTCAGGCTTTGTTTTTTTGGGATTGGTTTATTTTGCTTACCAAAGTATTTTTCAGTTCCATCCATTTAAAGGCAAATGCTATAATTTCATTCTTCTTTAAGGTTGAATCCATTGTGTATATACCACAGTTTCTTTATCCATTCATGTGTTGAAGGATACCTTGATTGGTTCCATAGTTTAGCTATTGTGAATTGAGCTGCTATAAACATTGATGTGATTAAGTCACTGTAGTATGCTGATTTGAAGCCCTTTGGGTATAAACTTAGGAGTGGGATAACTGGGTCAAATGGTGGTTTCATTCCAAGTTTTCTTAGGCATCTTCATACTGCTTTCCATAGTGATTGCACCAATTTGCAGTCCCACCAGCAGTGTATGATTGTAACTTTTACCCCACATCCTTGCCAATGTTTATTGTTGCTTGCATTCTTGATTATTGCTATTCTGACTGAAGTACCCATAATGTATATTTCCCTTTATGAGTGACAAAAAAACAGTTACTTATTGGTTACTTTTTGTTTGTTTCATTAGACTTTATTCAAGCCTAATGTACAAACAACTAAATTTGCCTATATAAGTACACATAGTATTTGTTGAACTTTTATGATGATGTTTTATGAAAAGTTCTTTCTACAGGCAATAGTCCTGATAACTATGTTTGTATTTAAAAATAGGCACATAGACTTGGATCTATGTATAGGCCATCGGTATATTAGTAAAAAATAATGTTAGTACTTGATTTGAAATAGAGACATTACTTCCCTATAAAAGATATAATTCTAAAGAAGCATATTAAGTTTCCGATGTGCTTTAGAAATATATTTTAAAACTTCCTTAAAGTTACCAATTTGTTTTTGTACTATAAACTGCTCAGAACAGGGTCTGAAAAAAGGCAAGTATTTAGTAAATGAAGAGTCTTTATAATGATTCATTACATTTTCACAACAGCTATGTAAGTTAGAAGCTCCTTTTTTTTCAGACTCCCCCAATCTAAAGATGGCTATCAATGCATAAAGATGTTGAAGTAACTTACTCAGGATCACTTTGTGGAATATCTGGAAGGAGAATGCACAAAATATATCTTGAGACTAGATATTCTTAATTTTTACCTTCTATAATTATTTCAGTGAAATAATAATAGTAAGGGTGATAGGGATAATGATCAATAGGTTTGTCTCAGACATGTATTCTTTCTAAGACTTATTTCAATATACTGTTAGGGTTTGCTCTTAGTTCCAATATTTACAAAAATCTCTTGCAACCAGAGCTATTGTGAGGAAATTATGCAAACATTCTTTATTATCCCATGTATCACAGCAAAAATTTTTTATTTGCCAGAAAGTGTGAAACAGAGAACTATAATTATAAGGAAATAGAGCTGGTGAGGCTGAAGTTCATGAGTTTAATATTTTCTTAGGAGAAAAAAATGTATTCTGAGACTAATATGCATAGAAAACCACCATTTCAAAACCTGACTTAATTTTAAGTTGTTTCCAGATGAATTGCCCAAACTGTTAGATCATAGCAAAAATTGTGTTTTCAATATCATTGCATATGGAACTTGAACTTTCTTGCTATAAAAATAAGAAAGTCTTTTAACCCCTGACTTTATACGCTTCACTTGTCTGAACTGCATTTTTATTTTCTCGCAAATTAAAAACCATATCTTTCGGCAAAGAGCCCATTAGAGAGGAACAAATCTTCCTTGAAAGTGTTCTGAAACAAGCTTCGTTTTCATCCCTGTGTAATTTTATTTCCAAACTGAGAGCCAACTGGAGCATGTCAGAAGCAGCTGATGAGTAGATGAAGTAATGACTCCTTACATAACAAGATTAGCTTTCTCATTTGGAAGGAGAAAGGATGCAACACACGAGCTGGTTAATTTCACTGTCAGAATACCTGTTACTCATGCATGGGGATTTGTGTGGAAAACAGCTTGACTTCAGATGTTCGTGTATGGGAGAGACAGGAGTGTGGACCTACATAGTAAATAATAAGAAGAATAAAGACCTAACCAGGCAGACAAATACAGCATGAGGCAGAGGAAGAAAAACACAACTTGATTACATAAGATCAAGGAACAAAAAATGTGAAAATACAATGCTTCTTAGGCTTTCAGTGGTTTAAGCAAATGCAATGGAGAGTGGAAACAATTATCTTGGTAATTCAGAGCCCAAACTGGACAAGTAAGTAAAATGTATGTAATTAGAGCAGTCCCCCCCCCCACCAAATTGCAGGTTTTTATTAATCAAACTGCTGTAGTCAAGTTTCTAAATCCATAAGGGTAAAAGGCACACAGTACAAAATGAAATCTTTAACTAAAAATTGATCAAGAAAGTATAAAAGCCAAAATAGACACACACCCTCACACACCCCCAACACACACACACACACTTATTATAGCATCAGTGGTGTACACTATTGCTTATGAAGGCAAAAAGTGCCTAAAATATGAAATGATATACATATATTTTTTAAAAAAGACTCAGCATATTCAGCAAAGTCTTTTTCAGCATAAGATCATTAACAAAATAGTCTGCATTCCTAAAATACTATTAAGAACAATTCCCCAAACTAAGGGAAAAACTGAGGGAAAAGTTAATCAAACTTTGAAGGAGATTTTTATGGTGAATATTTATTAGTCAAATTTAAGAATGCAAACTAGGTATAATCTATTACATACAGCATTTGTTAGTATTTTATGACTTTGCTGTAATGTTCCAGGAAAACTTGGAAAAAGTGGAAATGAAATATCCTTCTGAGACTTAAACTGTTAAATCAACGCATAATAGATCAAATTAAAGGCATGCAAATTTCCTTAAAGAGAAAGATTAACTGAATGGTAAACTAAACTTTAACTAAATAGAGTAACATAGCAAAAAGAAGCCTGTGATCATAAAAAGTTTGTTGGAAAATGAAATATAGCAAAGAGAAGAGTCTCAGAATTAACAGATGACTGTGTCGATCAAACAATGGTCTAAAGAGAGAAGGTATCTTCCGCAACAAACTTTGAATATCCCTGTCTGATGATAAAGGGCAACCCTAACCTAAGTACACAGGAGGCTATCTTATTCTGCTATTAAGTATTTAGTTTCTTTAGCTATTCCTCTTTGTTCTAATTCATAATAGTTTTGGACCTTCCTCTGGTAAAGATTTACTTCCTATTACAATGCTTGCAGGAATAATAAAGACCACGTGGTGATGATTTTATTCTTGTTGCTGTTGTCTATATCAAGAGACATTCCAGTGTGGGTCTGAGAGCATTCTCTACACAGGCTTCTTTCTTATTATCCATCCCTCATATCTTTATAATGTTCTCAGCTTAAACAAACACACAAACAAACAAACAAACAAACACGACATATTCCAGCCTCTCATGAAGAATACTAAGCGTGGGATGACAAAAGTGAAAAGAATATTATAATGATGATAATAATAATATTATTATTATAACAAAAGCCAAAAATTATTGAAAAGACAAACAAAAATTATCTTGGAAATTCAGATGACCCCCTTTATGGCCTGTTACCTTCACCCAAATACAACCTTCAGTGACACAGTAAATCATACAGTCAGCCTTTGGAAAATTGTTGCCATAACGTTGAGGAGGATGGTGAATTTATTAACAAATGATGATCGAGTATGTGCAAGGTTCTTGGTGGAGAGTTATGCATATCACAGCATGGTCCCCAGCTTAATTATTTGCATCGTTAAAAATGGGGATTATAAAGAAAGTGAGAATGTATAAAAATAAATATAGTATTAATTTGAATATGTTGAGAGAAATCAACAGAGTAGAGTGGGGCAGCAACAAGGTAGGAAGTAGTTACCTAGGAGGGTTGGTGGAAGTAGCTGTGAGCAAATGGTATGTAGCACATAAGCATTGCAAGGAACAGATCCTAGGCCTTTGGAATAGCAAACACATCTGGGAATAGAATGCTCTTTGGTGAGGACTCAATGTCATATTGTCAGATCTCTACTGTCACTCCAATCTTGTACTTTTGATTGCCTTCATATTTATTACTTGTTATAAATCAAACAAACCTATCTACATTAGCAAAAAGGAGTTATTGATAGGTTTTTTAAAAAATCAGGAATAAACACTGAATTTTTTCATCTGTCTAATATTCTTCCAGTCACCAGATTTATTATGGATTCATTAATGTTTATTTTTCTATTTTCTCACATACAGCCACTGCTTTACTGTTGTGCCTCCCAGTCTTTCCTAAAAATAATTTGAAACCTTTGAAACCTTTCCTGAAAATTATTTCCAGCAGAGTTCTCTCAGGTTGTAATTAAGCTTCTAAAATAAAAATACTTTATGAGGTGAGGGCTATTTTTCAGTGATTCTCTTTGCACCAGCAAAATCTATGGAGGCCTATTTCACAATATTTACAGGAGAAATGTCCCAATGACTAGACATAGCTGTATGTCTGTATTATAACAGGTATTCCTGTAATTTAATGCAGAAATAGAATCTATGTCAAGATTTCTATGAGGAAAATTCTGAAATGTCCTTTTCTAAGTCCCTTTGAAAAATCACTCAGTTAAGAAAGAAAGAAAGAAAGAAAGAAAGAAAGAAAGAAAGAAAGAAAGAAAGAAAGAAAGAAAGAAAGAAAGAAATTGCTTCTAGATGTGGGTTTTTTAAAGTTTTCCACCAATGGGTCATTTTCTTCCTGTGAAATTGTCTGCAAGGAAGGAAAGTTAGTGTTCGAAGGGATGGGAATGACTTGTTCCAGGATGTGAAGTTCCATGGGATGAGGGAATAAAACTGCCTATATCTAGTAGGGCTGCCCCCAATCTCTTTGGAAATACCTTTGGGACAAGGGAAGAGTGTGGAAAATGTGGAATTAGTTCTGAAATAGCCATACTGTTCAGATTCCAAATTCTACACTTTTTTTTTGCATTGTATAACCCTTTGCCAAGTTACCTAAGACATGCTTTTCTTCTAAGAGGAAGTCCATAATAATTTTTAAACTTGATATGAAAATTCAGCTAGATAACCAATTTCTAGAGCTGCACACAGAATGGATCATTCTGTAGAAGTTTACTCTCTATTATTATTATGGAGTATCTTTTTTTCTGCAACTCTCTCACTGTATTTTTTTTTAACTCTCTCACTGCATTGATAAATGAGAGCAAGCACTTTCTGGAGAGTTTGACTATTGTTATTTTGCATCTGTTTGGCCACCTGGCCGTACTCCACACTGTTTTTTTATACATTCTTCAGTTTTTTCTATCAGTCGCATTTTATTTTTACTTTCTTTCCTGTTTATTTTAAACATTTTGATCAAATTTCAGTTAGTCTCTCGGTAATTTCCCAGTCCCTCCTGGGTGAAACCCCAACTGTGCCTCCTTGCACTCTTTCACATGTTGTGGAAAGATATGACTAAAATTCACAATTGTAAGTTTGTGTCGCTCCAAATAAATGACACCTACTCTCACTTGGACCTCAGTCCTTTCTCAATACTTAGTATTATCCAGCTTTTCTCTCTTTTCCTTCATCTATGGCAGCTTTCCCAAGACTTTCTGAATTCCTTAGGTCAGCTACCACTTGATGCACATTCTCAGCTTATGCTTCACAGAGAGGATAAAAGTGACCAATGGAAACCTTTGCATTATCAATTTTTCCACAGTCATTCTCCCCACTGTGGGCTCTCTCATCTACATTCTTCCATCTGTGCCAGAATTCTGTTCATTTCCTCTTCTTCAAGGATGTATTTCACAAAGTGTCCCCCCGCCCTCACTCTTCTCTACAACTTTCCGTCTCAAAGTTTCTTTCACTTTTAAATTTAATTTATTCTCTTCTATCTTAAAAGTTAACAGCAATGATAAATAAGTAAAAGTCTAAGTTTAATACCACATCCCTTGTCACCTACCAGCCTATTTCTCTCTTGTATTTCACAAACATTAAAAAGTTGTGTGTTCACTGTATGTTTCTTCATATTTCAGTTATTCCCTAAGCTACTGCTCTTTGCCCTCTTCCCCCACAATTTCACTTAACTTGCTATCTCCAAGGTAACCAATGACATCCTTGTTTCTATATCTAGAGCCCTTTACCACCCACATCTCACTTGAAGTCTCCATGGAATTTGATACTATTGATTATTCCTTGTAAATTTTTTTTTTCAGTTTCATGCTTCAGATAACAACTTGAGCTCAAAAACCTAGCTCACATCTTTCCAGAGTTTTCAAAGAATTATCAAAAATTTCATGAAAATGGAACACCTGACCCCATAACAGTGATAATAAACAAGAAACAGTGTGAGCTGTAGCTCAGAAGTCTTATACCAGAGTTGGAACATAGAAAGCAGACTGCATGAGATTGATGACGAATATACTTCAGCTATCAAAGGACAAAACACTAGAGATAAACAGAGCTGCCCACAGAAGTCCAAAAATGTTCCAAATTCAAAGTCCCAGATGCAACAACCAATATGAATCATTGAGGTAATTTATAAAATAAAAGCCTTTAGAACACCTGAGAGAGATGCATCCTTCCCTATTGTAAACCAAGTAACTAGCAATTAGAGTTTTTGACATCAGCATAAATCCTGAGAGCTCTACCCTAAGTGCTAAACTTGAACTTGGTCAGCCTAGTGGTATCTGTGTAGCTACTCCACTGTTATTAGAGTGTGAAAGCAACTGTAGACCATATATAAATAAGTGAGCATGCTATGTACCATTAAAATTTTGTATGTATGTAAAACTCCTGTTGGAGATCCACAAAAGGAAAAAAATTAAAACAGACAGCTTTATCCAACAGTTAAAGAATTTCTCCACTGCCAAATTAAGAAGTCAGCAAAATAGAATGTAAGAGATAATTTAATTGCTCTTGTACAGATTTGGGTTTAAAGTCAATCAAATATATTTAATTGAGTTATTATTATTATTATTATTATTATTATTATTTGAGGAGAGTTCTTTTATATTCTGGAAAATTTTTTCAAGTGAATTTTTGTTCAGGGTAAGTAAGGATGAGTATGAAGATAAAGTAGATAACTTTTGAATGGTAAAAATGAACACTGGTATATGGGGAGAAGAGATATCTCAACAACAGTTGTCTAAAAGAAAAATAATCAAGGAAATCTGACAGATTTCAGACAAAATAAAGGCATGGAAATTATATGGAAACTTAAGTGATAAGAAAATGAGATTTTTATTAAGTCTAGTTTAAGTCCTAAAGGAGTTTTGGATGGAGAGTAGACAGACAATGATCTGCCTTATCTGGTATTATGCATATGAGTGGAAAATCCAAGTTATTAAGTGTTGAGCAAGATTAATGAAAAGGACCCAACGAGGAAAACTGCAGAATAGCAAGGTTACAAAGAAAATCTAAAAGCATCCAGAAAGAAATGAAAAAACATAGTAGTGATATTAATTATGTTGATTTCAAACAATTGTCACTCTGAAACACATTAAACCTGTCACCACTAACACCTGACCCTACCACAAATATCTAAGTCTGAAGAAGAAATTTTTTATTTGAACCTAGAGTTCTATACTACACTACATTATCATTGGAATGTGAGAGTGTAGTATGCACTTTTTTTTTTTTTAGAAATGGAATAACTCATACTTACCCTGAATAAAAAAAATCACTTGAAAAAATTTTGTGGAAAATAAAAGAATCCTCCTCAATAAATAAAAAATTAAAATTAGACTAAATTAAAAGTTAAGAAAGAGAGACAATATAGAATACATGAGACAAAGTAATAAGCTGGAAATGAGTTTCCTATAGCATGATCTCAAGTCACTCACTATAGGTTCAATTCCACATTCTGATTCTGTGTTATGAAGATCTCCATAATCACTAGTTGATATCTTCACAGTGGTTGAATATTTTTAGTATTATGCTATAGAGATAAATAAATTCTTTGTTGGAATTTATATTCACAGAAGAGAATGCAAAAGTCATGTCTTAAAATATAAAACAACAATTTTCCTCAAAAATTATGAGAAATGGAAGAAAAGATGGAAAGAAGCTAAGTCACTATTTTCCTCTTTTTTTAATCTGGGGGAAACAGGTGATATAAAATGTGATGTCTTTGAAAAAGAAATTTTCATCCATTATATAAAGAAAGAAATGAAAAAATAAATGCAAACCTCTGAAGAAATTAAAATGATTAATACATATTTTGACATCGAGGGAAAATGAGATATAGGCTTTTTGAATTTACTATATTTCTTATCTTTTATAAATGGAGAATAATGGAGATTTAAACCTGATAAATTACATCATAAAATTTTAAATGTAATATTGGAACACTGAACCTTCAGATTTCCTAAAAATTAAAAAGATTAGCAGTGGTTGAGTCTGGAAAAGAGGAAGAAGATTTTAAAATATCTTTAATAATTTTTCTACAATGTCCTTGAATTATTTCTATAAAAGCATTTAAATGTGAATTTTAAAATGTAAATCTATCACAATTCCATACAATGGTATGTGTCACTGCTATTGAAATCATGCACTGATATTAAAATACATCCACATTCTTTTAAATAAAACAAGCATGCTTCAAAATATAGAATATGAATCTTACTGTATAAATACTTACACATATGGATGTATTCACTTATATATGCACAGATATATGTACACTAAAATATTGCTAATGACTTCTTAGGATCTAGATTTTGCTAAGTGGAGGAAGCAGAATTTTTTTATTAAATGCACAGTTTACAGTTTGTATTAGATTATAAGGAATATATGTAATTTATATAAATTAATTAAAAGCTCTTATTGTTTGGGTTCTACCACACTGTATTTTCCCATGCTATTTTTCCAAACATTCTTTCTAAGCATGCTTAGTTTTTCAGCTGTGTTCTGATGACATATCTCAATCATCAACACCAGAATCCTCTGGATCTCCAGTCTTGTGTATCTGACTCTCATATTGACATCTATTTGCATGTCCCGTGGACAGCTCACACTCACATTTCCAAAACAGAAGTCCTGATTTCTGTCTGTTTCTCCTTACCAACCAACCTGTACTGTTCTTTATCCTTCTTTTCTTTAGGAAGGGGCTCTCCATCCCACTAAGTGCCCAAACTAAATGTTGGGATGATGCCATTAATTTTCCATCTTTGTAACTAACCATATCCAGTTACTCATTAAGTCCTATCCATCTCACCTTCTTTTGTCTCTTGAGTCTATCATTTTTTATTTCTTGTACAGTTCCACTTCAGGCTCAAATGCTTATATTTAACATGATCATTCATCATCTTTCCAGTGCTTAACTTGTTTAGCTGTATGTCTCATGACTCCTTTCCTTGCATAATCTGTTTCATGATAGCGACTTCTCTAACTGTGGCAGGTGCAACTTTCAGGCTTTTGCAAATGTTTTCTGTTAGAATTTCTTTCCACACATCCCTGATGGCCAAATCCTCATTTACTCCTGAAGTCAGAAATTAGCTTTCCTTCCCAGAGCATCCTGTGCCTGATCTGGTCCATGGATGAGAGCTTTATATTGCTCTCTGTCTCTTACAAGGATATTATATCTTCATTACCTAGACCAGTACCTGATAAACTGCAGAAATTCAACACTTTTATATGAAATGGAATAATGAGTGGTAACTACCATTTTTCCAGACAGGGTCTGACTTATTTTACGGGTTAAATAGATGGTAGTTCTCATTAATTTTTTAAATCACTTTACACAGTTCTTCATTTCTAATGATTAATGGGCAAAAGAAAACGTTTTATTGAATATTTTGTGTTTGAGGAAATACTGTTGCAAAGAAACAAACTAGAAAATAGTTTTACTAAAGATCATAGTCCAGGGCCATATGGTCTGCTTTAGCCCACAGGTCACATGAGCACATGACCATTACTTTCACCATAGCCTGCTATAACTCTGTAAAAATATTTCCCATTGTTAATATATTCTCTAAATGTTGTTTACATGCTGTAAGTAATGGTACTTACTTTATCTTTGATGCCACTGATGACCAGCAGTTTTGGGGAAAATAACAGAAATATCATTTTACTTAGTTCAGAGCTCAGGAGAGAATTAGAGATAAATCCAAGTGCACAGTTTGTTTTGAATTCTGCAGGAATGTGCTTTGTTTGAGCACAGCTGAGCACACCATTGCACTGTGTTCCAGGAATGTGACCTACACTCTGGTGCTCTCATTTTATGAGAGATGAATCCTGAAGTGACCTAAAAAATGGGGCGGGGAACAGGCTGTTTGGAAAAATAGTCTGCCAGGACATCAGCTAGTAATGGAGTGATGAGACTGTCACTTGCTTACCAACTGGACACATTGGCAAAAGGTATGGTCCTACTTAGCACTTTTCACTGGAGAGAGACAAAAACCCTGGTCCTAGACAGCTCATTGCCTAGAAATTTTAGGAGACTACCTGTATTAATCATTGAACAAACCTGTTCATCTTCCCACAAAGAGTAAAGTTCTTATAACGGACCCACAACAAACAAAAGAATCATATAATCTATGCATGTGTATGTGTAGAGACATATCTTCATGCATAAAGAGTAAAGAGATTCATATCAAACTTAGATATTAAATGTGGCAGGGGTAGAGGATAAATAATACTTTCATCTGTGTATCTATGTAAAATTTAAACTTTCTAGATGCATCAGTATGCATTTAGAAATTAGTAGGTTTTATACATACAGTCACTATTCCTTCTCTTTTGCTACTTTTTCATACATGTGTATGATTTTAAGGGGTTGGTTGGAATGTCATTTATGGAAGCATTTGAGGGCCTGTGTTTTTAGGAGCCAAGTTAGAAAAAATGTTTACCTTGAGGTACCAGCAAACCTTGCTGTAGTTTGGGTGAGTGTCCCTGAAGGTCCATGTATCCAATCAAGGTTTGGTGCCCAGGGTGAAATATCAGAAGGTAGTAGGGCCTTTAAAAGGTGGGGCCTAATGGGAAGCTCTCAGCTGATTGAGGGCATGCCCTTAAAAGATTGCTGGACCCTAGTCTCTCAGTCCCTCTCTGATTCCTGCCTCATAATGTAAACAGTTTCCTTCAACACTCACTCTCTGCTATTGCCATCTGTGTCTCCATCAAAGGCACAAAGCAATGGGGCCACTTAATATTAAGCTGGTGCCTCAGGAACTGTGAACCAAATAAAACTTTTCTCTTTACATATTACTTCAGGTACGTTGTTACAGTGAAATAAAATTGACTAATACAAGCCTAAATTTAAAATTACATAACAGCAGTACAGAGGAGTTACAAATAAGGGATGTAGAAGCTTGTGAAATATACATATAGAACATATCTGCTTTGGAGAATGGATATTATGATCCATGCTTAATATTCTAGTCAGTGGCAAGGAGATGAGTTTATCAGGGCAAATATTTGAGCTGAATCCATAAAAATAGGTGATTTATGTTTAATGTCTACAACCCCCCACACATGCAAAAATAAAAACAAATGCCTTACAACCTCCACACTAATCAAATAAAAAAGTTGACTTTGAAATAGGATTTATAATTCAAGCATCTCTTTTTTAATATTTTATTTTTTTAATAATAATTGGACACAATACCTTTATTTTTATTTATTTATTTTATATGTGGTGCTGAGGATCGAACCCAGGGCCTCGCGCACGTGCGAGATGAGAGCTCTATCTCTGAGCCACAACCTCAGCCTCACAAACATCTCTTAATCACATTTACAGTGACTTCTGAACATTAGTAACATCTGTACTGTGTTCCTCTGATTTACTAATGAATTGTATCATTATTCTTTATAGAAGTATAATTAATGTTTCCAAAACAGGTTACTTTGACACATTTTTGGGGTAGATAAAATTCCTTCTGTAGTATAGTATATGTTTGTTTATTCTTCCTGAAAGTGATTAACTAACAATATCATTGGGTTAGACAATGACATTAGACAAGTTTAGGAGGCTGTAGTTTGCTAAAAATCATGTTACAAAATTTGTATTTTAAAATTTTTAATATTTTAATTATTTAATAAAATCCCCTGTTGCCTTTTTATTGTAGTACTAAAAATTATCTCATTATACAATACTTCATTACACTTAGTGTTTCTTGGTTTAGTCGTTATATATCAAGGTTGTTTTTACATTCAAAACTAGCTTATTCACGAAATTCCCATTATACAAACAGCATATGTACTATCAATCTACTTTATTAACTACATATAACTAAGTTTAAAATTGACTTCTAAAATGTCACATATTTCAAAATGGTACATATAAACAAAAACAGGTTATATTACTTCTTGGTTGTATATTATTTAATAATAGCAGGCTTTGTGTTTTTAAAGAATATGCAATTTCTTCTCACCTTTTCTTTCTGAAAGATCACTTCCAAGACTTAGCAGCCTGAAAATAATATAAATCCCATGATAAAATCTCCTTTAAATATTCAATATTCTGTTAGTCAACTTTTTTTTAATGTTTTTGTGCTAACAGATGCAATTATTTGGTAATTCTAATTAAAAAATTAAATGTTAGAAATTCAGAAAAAAAGATTATGGGAATAGTCTAATGGTACGTATTACATAAAGTTTTGAAAATCTTAATCATTTCCCTTGTATCTCAGCTATAAAATTCCAATAGTATAAGTTGTTGAATATATTATAAGTAAAGAAGAATTAAAAATATATAATATATATGGTGATGATTTAATATTTATTTCTTCCTTTTGTATTTAAGTTTAGTGTATTAAATATTTTTGTTAATCTACATTTTTTGTTGTTGATTAATGAATTAATTTGTTTTTAAATTTCTACCTAAGTTTTATTATCTTTAATAGTACTTTGTATGGAAGAGGCCATAAACATTAAATAAGATGTGTCCATAAATGTAAGCATGTTTACTGACACTTAGTTGTATATTTCTCTTTTGAAGCATTACAACCTTATAAAAATCTCATCCCTATCAAACTAGGACACAGACTGAAATATTGAAATATAAAATTATATAGACCTTGAACACAAAATGTGTTGAATTATACATTGTTTTCCCTTACTTCCTTCTTTTCTATTAACATATGACAATGCTACCTTATGATTAGTACATAGTCTATTATACAAGAAAAATGATATTTAGAAAATCATATTTTCCAAATATGGAACAGATCCTACAGTTTTAGGGACAATGATTTGTCATCATTTAGTCTGTACTGAAGTCTCAGATTTGGAACTTAATCAGCACTCATTGATAGATTATACTACATTAAAGTAATAGTTACAAAATTCTGTTTTTATAACTAGCTATAAGATAAATTTATACTTAAATGTTTTCTTTTCATCATGTCCCATTAAAAGTTGAATTTATAAATACAGATCACTTACACACACATACACATACTCACACACACACCAGCACCAGAAATTTAAAGATCATTTGGGGCTATTATGAATAACTATATGTCTAAAAATTGGAAAACCTAGAAAAAAATGGATCAATTTCTGAACATATGTAACTGAACTAAATTTAACCACAAACACATAGAAAACCTGAAAAAACCAATTACACATTAGGAGATTGAATTAGTAATAGTCTCCCAACCAAAAAATGCCTAGGATCAGATGGTTTCTCTACTGAATTTTTCAAAATATTTAAAGATTTAATACCAATTTTCAGGAGAGAGAAAAAAATTAGAGAAATACTTGCATACTATGGGAAACTTTTATATTTCTATATAATAATAACATAACACATGAAAAAATGACAAGTAATATACTTTAGTGCATGGGAGTAAGGCATACTAAGACTGTGCTGTAGTCTTGTTTATAATAAGCTGCTTACAGATGTGATATATTTCTTTGTAATTGTTGAATCTGTGTTCTACTTGTGTCTCTGAAATATACACTGAACATCTACACTATGTTCATTTTGTGAATTTTTGAGTAAGAATTTTATTTAATTACACAGATTTATTGGGTTTAAGGATATGCATTTTGTTAAAAAAATATGTACATATTGTGGCCTGTTTCATGGTAATTACTACTTTGCTCATCATGTCAGTTGATGTAATGAAAATCACTGGTTGATACAGAGGTTGAATTAAAATGTTTTCACTTGAGGTTTTAGACTCAATTATGCAATTAATCGGAAAATAAATTACAATGGGAGAAATCATATCTTATGTCCAATGGTCTTTTTTTTTAAATGAAGTTTCACATTTTACTTGTAATTTGACATCATAATGACATAATGACAGTATGTTGAACTTGAGTAAACATCATTGTTTTTTTTTTGTTTGTTTGTTTGTTTCGTTTTTTTAAGACATGTTTATCTAGTGCTGGACTATTTTCTAGAAATGATACCTTTTTGCGGGGCAGGAGCGGATTTAACCCAGAGGCATTCTACCACTGAGCTACAGTATCCACAGCCGTTTTTATTTTAATAACAGGATCCCTTTTTTTTTTTTTCTGTTTTGATTCCAAAGTTTGTTTTTTTTTCCTTTTTTTTTATTGATTGTTCAAAACATTACAGAGCTCATGATATATCGTCTTTCATACATTAGACTCAACTGGGTTTTGAACTCCCATTTTTGCCCCCAGAAACAGATTGCAGAATCACAACTGTTACATACTCACAATATTACATAATGGCATATTAGTGACTGTTGTATTCTGCTACCTTTCCTATCCCCTACTATCCCCCCTCCCCGCCCCTCCCCTCCCATCTTCCCTCTCTACCTCCTCTGCTGTTGTTCAATTCACTCCCCTTTTTCCCCTCCTCCCCCTTGCCCCTCATAACCTCTTATAATTTTGTGTATCATTGAAGGTCTCCTACCATTTCCATATGCTTTCCCTTCTCTCTCCCTTTCTCTCCCCCCATTCGTCTTTGTTTACTATTAGTCTTTTCCTCATGCTCTTCCTTCCTGTTCTGTTCTTAGTTGCTCTCTTTATATCAAAGAAGACATTTGGCATTTGTTTTTTAGGGCTTGGCTAGCTTCACTTAGCATAATCTGCTCTAATGCCATCCATTTCCCTGCAAATTCTATGATTTTGTCATTTCTTAGTGCTGCATAATACTCCATTGTGTAGAGATGCCACATTTTTTTTTATCCATTCATCTATTGAAGGGCATCTAGGTTGGTTCCACAGTCTAGCTATTGTGAATTGTGCCGCTATAATCATTGATGTGGCCGTATCCCTATAGTGTGCTCTTTTAAGGTCCTCAGGGAATAGTCCGAGAAGGGCGATAGATGGGTCTAATGGTGGATCCATTCCCAGCTTACCCAGGAATCTCCATACTGCTTTCCAAATTGGCCTTACCATTTTGCAGTCCCACCAGCAGTGTACAAGTGTACCCTTTTCCCCACATCCCCGCCAACACTTATTGTTGTTTGACTTCATAATGGCTGCCAATCTTACTGGAGTGAGATGGTATTTTAGGGTGGTTTTGATTTGCATTTCTCTGCTTGCTAGAGATGGTGAGCATTTTTTCATGTACTTGTTGATTGATCGTATATCCTCCTCTGAGAAGTGTCTGTTCAGGTCCTTGGCCCATTTGTTGATTGGGTTGTTTGTTATCTTATTGTTTAATTTTTTGAGTTCTTTGTACATTCTGGATATTAGGGCTCTATCTGAGGTGTGAGGGGTAAAAATTTGTTCCCATGATGTAGGCTCTCTATTTACCTCTTTTATTGTTTCTCTTGCTGAGAAAAAAACTTTTTAGTTTAAGTAAGTCCCATTTGTTTATTCTTGTTATTAACTCTTGGGCTATGGGCGTCCTATTAAGGAATTTGGAGCCTGACCCCACTATATGTAAATCGGAGCCAACTTTTTCTTTTATCAGACGCACCGTCTCTGATTTGATATCTAGCTACTTGATCCATTTTGAGTTCACTTTTGTGGATGGCTAGAGAAAGGGATTCAATTTCATTTTGTTGCATATTGATTTCCAATTTTCCCAGCACCATTTGTTGAAGATGCTGTCCTTCCTCCATTGCATGTTTTTAGCCCCTTTATCAAATATAAGATAGTTGTAACTTTGTGGATTAGTCTCTGTGTCCTCTATTCTGTACCATTGGTCCACCTGCCTGTTTTGGTACCAGTACCATGCTGTTTTTGTTACTATTGCTTTGTAGTACAGTTTGAACTCTGTTATCGCTATACCTCCAGATTCACTCTTCCTGCTTAGAATTGCTTTTGCTATTCTGGGTCTTTTGTCTTTCCATATGAATTTCATGATTGCTTTATCTATTTCAACAAGAAATGCTGTTGGAATTTTGATTGGCATCGCATTAAACCTGTAGAGAACTTTGGGTAATATCGCCATTTTGATGATGTTAGTTCTGCCTATCCATGAACAGGGTACATTTTTCCATCTTCTGAGATCTTCTTCTATCTCTCTCTTTAGGGTTCTGTAGTTTTCATTGTATAGATCTTTCACCTCTTTTGTTAGGTTGATTCCCAAGTATATTATTTTCTTTGAGGATATTGTGAATGGAGTGGTTTTCCTTATTTCCATTTCAGAGGTTTTGTTGCTGATATACAGGAATGCCTTTGATTTATGCGTGTTGATTTTATAACCTGCTACTTTACTGAATTCATTTATTAACTCTAGCAGCTTCTTTGTAGACCCTTTTGGGTCTGTTAGGTATATTATCATGTCATCCGCAAATAGCAATAATTTAATTTCTTCTTTTCCTATTTTTATGCCTTTAATTTCTTTTGTCTGTCTAATTGCTCTGGCTAGTACTTCGAGAACTAAACTGAATAGAAGTGGTGATAGAGGGCATCCCTGTCTTATTCCAGATTTTAGAGGGAATGCCTTCAGTTTTTCTCCATTTAGGATGATGCTAGCCTGAGGTTTAGCATATATAGCTTTTACAATGTTGAGGTAAGTTCCTGTTATCCCTAGTTTTTCTAGTGTTTTGAACATAAAGGGATGCTGTACTTTGTCAAATGCTTTTTCTGCATCTATCGAGATGATCATATGGTTCTTGTCTTTAAGTCTATTGATGTGGTGAATAGCATTTATTGATTTCCGTATATTGAACCAGCCTTGCATCCCAGGGATGAATCCTACTTGATCATGGTGCACAAGTTTTTTGATATGTTTTTGTATTCGATTCGCCAGAATTTTATTGAGAATTTTTGCATCCAAGTTCATTAGAGATATTGGTCTGTAGTTTTCTTTCTTTGAATTGTCTTTGTCTGGTTTTGGGATCAGAGTGATGTTGGCCTCATAGAATGAATTTGGAAGAGCTCCTTCTTTTTCTATTTCTTGAAATAGCTTGAAAAGTATTGGTATTAATTCTTCTTTGAAGGTTTTGTAGAACTCCGCTGTATACCCATCCGGTCCTGGGCTTTTCTTGGTTGGTAGTCTTTTGATGGCTTCTTCTATTTCTTCCTTTGTTATTGGTCTGTTTAAATTGTGTGTGTCTTCCTGTCTCAATCTGGGCAGATCATATGCCTTAAGAAATTTATCGATATCTTCACTATCTTCTATTTTATTGGAATATAGGGTTTCAAAATACTTTCTAATTATCTTCTGTATTTCTGTAGTGTCTGTTGTGATATTGCCTTTTTCATTCTGTATGTTGGTAATTTGAGTTCTCTCTCTTCTTCTCTTCATTAGCATGGCTAAGGGCCTGTCTATCTTATTTATTTTTTCAAAGAACCAACTTTTAGTTTTATCAATTTTTTCAATGTTTTTTTTTTGTTTCAATTTCGTTGATTTCTGCTCTAATTTTAATTATTTATTGTCTTCTACTACATTTGCTGTTAAAATTCTTAGAGACAAATGACAATACAGACACAACATACCGGAATCTATGGGACACAATGAAAGCAGTTTTAAGAGGAAAATTCATTTCTTGGAGTTCTTTCCTCAAAAAAAGAAATAACCAACAAATAAATGAACTCACACAACACCTCAAAAACAGGATCTCCTTAAGTTGTCCAGGCTGGCATCAAACTTGCCCTCTTTCTGCCTCAGCCTCATGAGTCACTCAGATTACAGGTGTGAGCCATCATGCTCAGGTTAGAGGTTAGAAATGATAAGATTCTTGAAAATAATAATGAATGAGCGAGTATAGGAGGATTTCACAATGTGAGAATGGAAAGAAAACAGACCAGTTTTAGACAATAGATAAACATAAGCTAGCTTAATTCAACTTTGTAAATTTGATTAATTCTGGGCATTATAAATGAAGAAAGTATGTGATCATTGTTACCAGTACCTGATCATGGAGTTGGAAGTTTCTCCTAATCTGATCTTTCAACTGAGACACACACCTTGTTAAAATTTTTCAATAATTCTGATTTGGTGATTTTCCCTGTTCTCTCTCTCTCCTTCCTTCCTTCCTTCCTTCCTTCCTTCCTTCCTTCCTTCCTTCCTTCTTTCTTTCTTTCTTTCTTTCTTTCTTTCTTTCTTTCTTTCTTTCAATAAAATGCTTCTTAATTGATCTTTTCTTGGCTACTATAGTTAAGTAATTCCTGACATATTTGGAGACAGCTATCATATCACATTTTTAAGCAATATATTCCTGGTACCTTAAAAATTTCTTCTTGTCTTTTGGTGTCTCCAGACTTCTAAGTCATTCTGGTGCTTGACATCTACTGAACAAAATCTAATTTAATTAGATATTTCTTCTTTTTTTCCTTTTTTCTCCTCTCATTCTTAAATAATTTATTTAAAAAGAAAAAAAAAATTAGATTTCTATTAAAGCCCATTTTCTTTTTTGTAAGAGAAGGCCAGGTTTGTTAATTATGAATCCAACAAAACTGCACATTTCTTAGCTGAGAGGGTCACTGAATATTCTGCACAATATTTTAGCATAAAATATTGATATGTTTTCCAATAATGTGCCTTTACAAGAAGATTGACTTAAATTGATGGAACTTTTCCTGTTCCCCCATTCTGTCATTCTTTCTGCAATTCAGAATCAAGAGGTACATCCATCATTATGTGTCAGTGAGACATCAATTACTTGCCAAGAATGGCTGGCCGGAAAGATGACAGTATATTTCCAATGACATTGTAAAACTGGCAATCCATCTTTACATTGCCTGTTTCCAAATTACTCCTGATGTGAAAGAAAATAATCTTGTTTAAACTACTGTTAGCTTTTATACTTTCAATTGTGTTTTTCTTATTAACAGCCAAGCTATCTAATCCACATTTAATAAATATATCACTGGCATTCCAGAGTATTTACTTGGGTTGAATACATTACTTATTGCAGTGTCAGATATTTTTTACAGCTTGGTCTTCTCATTCATGGATACGATGTTTAAAAATCTAAAATATAAGGTATTTCACACCTTCTTACCTGAATGCTTGTTTTCCTATTTTAACTTAATTTTATTTTTATAATTTTTTATATTAATTTGATTATTTATCTCATTAAGTTTTAATCATTTTTTCTTTTTACTGTAAACAATTTATTAGATCAGTTTGCTTTTAAGTGCTGCATTATCATGCATTATCATTGTTCAACTAAGTATTGTGTAATTTCCATTATATTAATTAACTAGCAAATGTGTAAAAAATTACATTAATCATGTAAAAATGTTTTACTTTAAAAATTTGTCTAAATACAAGATTTTTTTATATTACTAATTCATTTTTTCGTTTAAAGAAAATACAATAGAATTATAATGATTGCAAATCCTTGACATTTTTTGAAACTTAATGTATAATGCAGTAAATCGTTTGACATTGTTAAATGTCTAATTCGTGTTGAAAAATCCAGTTTTTCATTTGGGACTAAAGAATCATACATGTACACACATATTTTACATAAATCCTATTAATATATCACTCAAATTGTCTATAGGTGTAGTGATTTGTTAAATTGTTTTTGTCTACTTGATTTATTATCAACTTAGAGGAATATAAAATCACCTAGCATAGTGACAGTTTTTTCCCTTTTTCCTTATAGATCTACCCATTTTTTCTTTACATATTTTGATACTATGTTATTGTGTGAATATGAGTTCATAAACATATAATCCTAGTCAGTTTATTATCAAATATCATTATTTAATCAAAAAGTGATTATCTTTAGAATACATTTTCTTTTAAAATTTAATATCAATGTAGCATACAATTAACTTTTAAAATATATCCATTTATTTTTATATTTTTCCATCATCAAGTTTAGAATTTTTTGTAATCAATTAAGTCATACTTTCTTATTCAAAAGCATAATATTTTTTTAAACTGGAGATTTTATTCCATTTATACTTACTTCAAATTTGTTGTACTTAGATTTATTGATATCACATATTCTGTTTGTTATTTCTATAAAAGTACAGAAATAGTTTTACTTTGATATTATTAACACCCATTAATTTTAAAAGTTAATGGATTTCACTGTAGCATTTCCACTGTAGCTTATATTGAATCCTCCCTTCTCTTATTTTCTTTGTTATTTTCCCTCCCAGTTGTATGTATTTTCCTGCAAATGGCAGGATTTCATTTGTTTTTATTACTGAATAATACACTCCATTGTGTATTATATATAGTGTCATATATATATTTGTCCATTCATCTATTGACAGGCACCTAGGCTGATTCCATATTTTTGCTACTGTGAATAGTCCTGCAATGAACATGGGCGTGCAGGTATCTTTTTCCTATACTGACTTCCATTTCCTTTGGACATATATACAGGAAATGGTATAGCTGGGTCATGTGATTGTTCTGTTTTCAGTGTTTGAGGACCCTCCATACTGTTTTCCATAGGGGCTGTACTAATTTATATTCCCAGTGACTATGTAGAAGGCTCTCTTTTTCTCTACGAATTAACCAGCATTTTTCCTTTTTTATAATAATAATTCTAACTGGGATGAGGTGGACTCTTAATGTAGTTGATTTGTACTTCCCTGATAGTTAAGGATATTGAACAATTTTTCATGTGTTTATTTGCCATTTGTACTTCCTCTTTTGTGAAGTATCTATTTCAGATGATTTGCCCACTAATTGTTTGGATCAGATGGTTTGTTTTTATGTTACGCAGCATTTTAAATTCTTTGTATATTCTGGACATTAATCCCGTATATGATGAATAGTTGATTTGGTCTCATTCTGTAGTCTGACTCTCCAAATGTTGTTTGCTTTGCTTTGCTAAAATTTAATTTGGTATAATTCTGTTTATCAATCCTTGTTTTAATTTCTTGGACTATTGGAGTCTATATCCAGGAAATCATTGCCTATTTCAAATTCTAGAAGTGTTTTTTTCCTCCCGTGTTTTCTTTTGGTAGCTCCAGTGTTTTCAGTTTCAATTAAAATCTTTGATCCATTGTGAGTGATTTTTGTACAAGGTGTGAGACTGGGATCTACTTTCAATCTTCTACATGTAAATTTCCTGTTTCCCCAGCATGCTTTGATTGAAGATGCTGTATTTTCTCCAGTGTGTTTTTGGTACCACTGTCAAAAATCAGTTGGCTGAAGATGTGTGGGTTTATTTCTGGTTCTTCTATTCTGCTCTGTCTACAGATCTGTTTTCATGCCAATACCCTGGTGTTTTGTTACTATGACTTTGTAGTACTGTTTTGAGATCAGGCATTGTGATGCCTCCAGGACTATACATTTTGCTCAAGATTGCTCTGGGCTTGCTTCTGTGCTTCCAGATGGACTTTTAGATTGTTTTTTTTTTCTAGTTTTGTCAAGAATGCCATTGGTATTTTGATGGGAATTGGAACTTCAACTTCCGATAAAAACTCTACTTGATTTCTAAAACTACCTCCAGCCTCGAAGAAGAGGAAAGTTACAAAAGCTTAAGTTTCCTCTGGGTAAGGGGAGTTAGCAAACACTGATGGCCTTTGATTTTCACTCCTCAGCTCCTTTAAACTTTTAGCAGCCCTTGGTTTCAGGGGGGTTGAGTTCAGATTGAGTCTGGTCGGCCTCCCCTGGTGTAATGGCATTTGAATAAAGGCTTCTTTTGCCTTCTTATTCTTCCTCCTTCTTTTTCTTTTAACTGATCTTTGATTTTGTAAAATTCATTTTCTTCTATATTTCAATATACATATTATATTCTGGTCTTTTTGTTTTTACTTTAATTGTTCTAATAGGAATATTTACTTGAAAAAAAACCCACAGGATTAATCAATGTTTTTCCTATTCTAAAACACACAAAAAATATTCTTATGATAGTGTAACTTAAAATCTTTTCCGCCAAGTTTATATGCTATTAATTAAAGTGTTTTGGTTCTGAATTTTTAATTTTCTTTTTTACTTTTTAATGCTCTATAATCGAGAGATTGTCAATATTGTTCTATATAGTTGGCACTTAATTTAGATAAAAATTTTATTAGTCTTTTCTCCACATATTTTCTTGCTTCTGAGACTTTCATTCTGGAATAATTTTGTTTCCTGTTGAGTTTTTTACATTGGAAGTTACTTTAGTAAATCAGCTTCTGGTAGAATCTCTTATTTTGTTTGTCTGAATGTGTGTTTATCACAACATTTTCTTTATGAAGACAGTGTTTTTGGTATAATGGATCACAGTGCTTAATTCTTATTGATAGTTACTTTAAGCTTCAGCTCTTTTAATTAATTAATTCATTCTCCTCTAAGAAATCTGTCTTTAGGAATATCATCATTTTTTTTTCCCTCTGGCTCTTTTTTTTTTTTTAACTGAAACTTCAAATTTAAAACTAGTGTTTTAATCATCTGCATAATTCTCAGTTGTTATATATTCAAATCTGACATTCTTTTTTCTTTCTCATATCTCTGTCTAGAGTTCAGACAATTCATTCACTAGAATTTACCATTAGTTTTACTTGTACTTTAAACTCCTTTCCACATTAACCATTTTTTTTTGTTTTTGCTGTATTATCATTATTTATCTACCTTTTAATATGTTTTGTTCTCACATATATAAAATCTGTTTACTCTTTTGAATTCCTCTTTTGTTATTTAAAAATATATTGTAGTATTGTTTACATGTATAAAATTTCACCCATTTTAGTGTATAGTTCAATAAATTCTAACAAATGTATAAATATTGGCAGCCACTATCACATCAAGATAGAAACAGTTGCATCTCCATGAACATTCCTATGCCATTTGGATTGGCAAAAACAAATAACTGCTGAATGTACTTAAATGTAGAGACTCACTCTTGTTTCATCTTTCCTGGGTGATACTTACCTATATTTTATTGCTTCAATCATTAATATAATGGTGGAAATCTATATTATAGGAGCTTAGTTGGAACTGGGAACAACACAGATTAAATATGATCTAGTTCCCAACATATGATTTTTTTTTGTTTTATTCTTCTTAGACTTAAAATAAACAGAAAGACTTTGATAGGGAAAATGAATTTTTATAAAACTATGAATGTAAATAGTTACTTGGAGATATTTATAGTCAAAATTTAGTTGTCTCATGTTAAGTAATGTCTCCTTATTCGACATGGTATTGTTAGAATCTCAAGAGATTGCACAGTCCCAGCCAAAGTTTAGTGTTATATAAAGTTTTATCAGTGTAGATTTATATGTATTGCATTATTGTGATTTGTAACCTGAATTTTTACTTATTGTGCAGGTGAGATATTGGAAGACAGTATTTTTTTTCTGCTAAGCATTTGCTAATTTAAAGAACTATTGCTTTCTTTTAGCCTATTTAAGAAAAAATTTAAAACATTTAATCATTCTTGTTGATAAGCCTACTAGCATAGGATTAGTTTGAACTGCACATTTAAAAACATAGCATGAGTTTTATTATTTTTCTAGTTATTGCATATGATAGTATGTTCCTTTGGTGCAATGATATTACAAATTTGATTATTCTTTTCTGCTATATCTTAATAAAATATTTCAAATAAGTTTTCATTTAAAAGGAGTTTGCAATATAGAGTATAATTTCCTCATAAATATATGAATATACTCTTTTTTTCTGATAGCATGATTGGAATTAGACCCATTGTGGAAGGTGCTTTACATTTATTGTTATCTGTTATTACTAGCAATAAAAATCATGGTAAGGAAGCTGAAACAGAGCTATGCCTTTGATAAATATCAGACCTTTGGAGAGCTATAATCTAGTCTAATTTACTCATAAGTGGGTGGACTTAATTATAAAACTAAACAATGTGTTACCCTACAGTACTCTATGTCATGTTAGACTACTCTGAATTTCTATTACATATGAAAAAATAGATAAAAGTCAGATATTTAAATAGATCACCTAAGGCATTATACTAAAGATCACCTAAGTTTTTATACTAAAAAAGAACACACAACAGTTTTCCATCTTACCTTAAATTTTTAGTAAAAATATCTTTGATTTTTATCATGTGAGAATGTTTCAACTTGAAAGAGGACTTGGTGGGCAGCGACATGATTAATTTCCCATTTTTGAGGATAAATAAGTAGGAGTGTTTTATTATTAAATCAAAGCAGAGAAGACCTTTGCCAACATCATTCCAGTGTTACACAAGAATTTATACAAACATGCGCTCACACACACATATTATAATGCTTTTTATTTTTGATGGGTTGATATCTGTTTAATTCTCTTTTTCTTACTTTTATGTGTTTTTAAATAAATTTCCACAGGTATGTATTCAATTTTATAATATGGATGATACCTAGCTAATGTACTCTAATGTATTTTAATGTATAGTCTGAACATTATGCAGTATATACATTATTGAATCATCACACGATATCCCATAAATATGTGCAATTAAAATGTGTCAATTAAAGCAAAAAACTAGATAATTAAGTAATTTTAGCAATATGAATGTTTATATCCTTGATGCAAGGCAATTTTCAAAGACATTTACTATAATAAATAAGTGAAATTTTATATCAATTAAAAATTTGAAATCAACTATTTTTACAACTACATTCAACATCAGTATACATGGGATATTGTTTGCAGGAACCACTGTTGACAACAAAATCTGTTGACGTTCAAGCCCTTTATATAAATGGGACAGTATTTGTACATAACTAATCATCCTATATGTTTTAAGTCATGTGTAAATTGCCTATAACACTTAATACGAAGCAAGTGCTTTTTAAATAATTATTTTGTGTTGTTTATGGAATAACAAGAAAAACAGTCTATAAACAGTACAGATGCAATTTATCTGAATGTTTTCAATCTGTGGTTGGTTGAATACTCAATGTGAACCCCACAGTTACAGAGGGCCAACTGTGTATGTGTTTGTCATGTTTTCACCTTGGTAGATTACTCATTTATAGGACATAATGACTTTAAAAAGATATGTTCATTTGTTACATTATCTACTATCATTTAATATGTAATTAAATTTCTAATTTATATTTTTGTGTTCTTTTCTGAATGATCCATTGAGGGTTATTCAGAACAGAAATATTGTCACTTACCTTTAAGACAGAAGAGTTTTGTCACTTGGATACAGAACCAGCAGGTGTGAACTCTAGACTGATATCTCTTCTCCATACTTGAAATTTCAGTCATCAAGGGACTGTCAGGATATGATTAGGGAGCAAATTTAGGTTTGTTCTCCAGGGAGCCATTTCCCATTGTTTCTGGAGAGCTGTCAGCTCTTCACCTGAGTTAATTTTAATATATACTTGTACCTATTGATGCTATATATATATATTTAATATATAATATGTATATATTAAAATATATATATTTTAATATGTACTTGTACCTATTGCTGCTGAAACAGACTCCATGGGCAAAGTTAGTGTTCAAAGTTGTAATGGGTTTTTGCACTTACCCCTTTAGTTTATCTTAGTTAATTTTATTTATTTATTTATTTTTATTTAGAGAGGGAGTATGTGTGGGGGGGTGAGGGACAAGTCACTACTTTGAAGGAAATTATTAGGAAAATTTAGAGACAGTGTAGGAATGATAATCCATTCAGGTGGTATATATAATTTAGACATGTCATCTAATTCCAAAACAGAAGATGTCCAGTAGGTCATTTATGGATAACAAATAGTTCTTCAAGAGCCTCAGTAGATCTAGAAACACTGTTACAGATTTCCATATAAGCACACAGATAAAAAGAGAAATTTTAGAGCTTAAGTCCATTTGTTCCTCCTGCATGTATTATGGTTTATATTTTCATCTTAATCCTCATCATACACCTGTATTCTTGCAAACTTATGAACCTTGCATCAGGTACTGAGAGATAGAGAGAGAACAAAGGTTGTTTAGACTCAAGTAACTTAACAGACTAATGGCACGATTAGAAATAGCTACATCCATTGTAATATGTACAAGAAAGGGTGTTGAAACTACTGTGTGCTTTGAAAGCTACGACTGGCTTCTAATTATAAGAGGTAAAAACATTCCATAGAGAACCACAGATTTTTGTCACATGCATTACTCAGAAGTGTTGGAATTACATCACACAGATGTGTTACACAGAAGTCTCAAATTTACTGTAGAAAATTGGACATTTCTAGTGTCGTATATACATAACAAGCATTTTCCCTTGGAGTGTACGGAGTTTAAGACTGACCTGGGCTGAAGTAGATATAGTATTTTATTTGTACAATATTAATAATCACAGTCTTTCTTCAAGATGTCTTTATGGTGGCCATATGTGAAAGCTGTTATTTTTCAAAAATGTATTAAAGTAAAAGATAATGGTAAATTAGTGTTTGCCTTAAACCCAAGAAATGCACACACACATACACTATATTTTATTCACCCTAAGATGTTATTAACTAATAATTTGCTAGAGGAAAAATACACAATAAGACTATGTTTTATGTATATATATTTAATATCTATTTAAATTTAAATATATGCATCTTAGACATAGGGAATTTTTATGTTAAAATAGGTGAATTTTTTTGCATGAAAAAAATGCAAAATGTAATTTAATTTATAAATTAAAATTTTATAACTATTCTATTTTTATAAGTTTATTAGAATCATTCTTATTCTAGTCTATTTTTACTTAATTAGTTCTATTTACTGGTGTTACCTATTTGTGGAATTCTTTTTCCTTTTTATTGTAAATATTTCTTCAACTTAGTAGTTTGAGTTGATAACACATTTTATATATGTTAGTGTCTAAATTATTAAATATGTTATTTGGACTTTTGTAATATTAACCCAGTGTTTGGCACATAGAAATGTCAAGAATATATGGGAAAGTATTCTGCATTTTGTAGCATTTGATATACTCTTTAAACTAGGAAGTGTTGATAATAGGAACTTTCTTAAATGTCTTATTAATGTTAAAGAAAAGGTGGAAAGGGTTCATTTTCTGTGATCTATTTGAGTATTTCAGATAATGGTTTATATAACCTGCACTCTGTGATCCTTAGGGTAATCTTTGACCTGTCACTCTTTTGAATTTTTCCAAGGTAGTTTATATCCTTTGATTTTAGGTTTTGAATTGGAAAAGTATTCAAAACATTTTTTTTTAAGAAAATCACAGAAACTAAAGATTAAAAAAAAAAAAAACAAAACTATGCTTATCCAGCTTGTCAGGTATTTTTACTAGAACTCAGAGAATAAAAACTTTGGTAGAGACCACATGACACTGTTCATCACTGTGTTATTGGAATACAGTAACATATGAAGTTATTAAAAGGATTACATTGCTGTCTGAGATATTATTTTTAAAATAAAACTGGTTTGTAAAGTATAATGTACCATATCTATTTTAAATATAGTAGAACACCATTATAAAGCATTGTTGGATCCCCGATCCTGCTCTCAAATGTCTAATTAACCCATGTATTGCTGTTATGGTGCTGTGAAACTGACATCCTTTATCCCATTAATTTTATGGGAAAGCCATTTTGAAGGTTAAACACAGGTCTTCTGTTCTGGGGGCTAAATTACCCATAGCCTTTTTTTTTTTTTTTTTTTTTTTTGGTATTGGCTATTATGAATAGAAGAGAATTTGGTGTGGTCAGGATGAAAAGCAAGGGAGAGAAATTAGGCTTAGTTCCAAGATGAGAAAAATGAGGTAAAACTTATCTCTGGCTTGTCCAATGGAGGAAAATTGAAATCCTTTAATGTAGTATGTGTCTGGATTTCAAATAGTACATTCATGATCTCCATTGCACTATGCTTCCATTTCTTAAATCACAGATTCTTAGTATTACTTGTTATACAGCTTTAAAAAATATCTGCTTGAATCAAATGTATGAAATATGATATGTCAAGAGCTTTGTAATGTTTTGAACAATTAATAATAAAAAAGTGAAAAAAACATTAAAAAAATAAATAAAATAAAAATATGATAGGATAAGAATTAGAAATATTTAAATGAAGGAAAACCATTATTACTTATCAGGCAATTAAAGGAAATTGAAAGAATAGTTCAGAGTATCTTGGGACTTAATTTTTTTTTTAAATTTAACTACCAAATACCTAGACTATTTTTACAAAAGGAGAAACAATTAATATTTAATCAATATTTTGTGGATCATCAGTGTTATTAATCACATCTTGATATGGTTTGAATATGTCCCCCCAAATTCATATGTTGGAAACTTGATCCCCAGTGTTGAGAGATGAGGCCTTCTGGGAAGTGTTTAGGTCATGAAGGCTCCTCTCTCATGAAGGAATTAATGTCAGTCCTTTCCTCATTCCCCCATGTGAGGATGCTGCAAGAAAGTCCTCAACAGATGCCAAAACCTTGATCTTGGACTTCTAGCCTCCAGAACTAGAGAAATAAATTCCTATTGTCAAAATTTATCCAGCCTCCAGTATTCTGTTACACCATTACAAAAGGGGCAACATGCAAACTATGTTTGCATTTTGTTTCTGGGAAAAAAAATTCCAGACAAAAACAACTTAAAGAAGGAAAGATTTATTTTGGCTCCTGATTTCAGAGAATTCAGTCTATGATCATTTGATCTAATTCCTTTGGGCCTCTGGTAAGGCAGAATATCACGGCAGGGAGCATGCAGTTAAGGAAAGCTGCTTATGTCATGGCACATAAGAAGCAAGGGGAGAGGGAGAGAGAGAGAGAGAGAGAGAGAGAGAGAGAGAGAGAGAGAGAGAGAGAGAGAGAGAGAACACAGCAGCAAGAAAGGGGCCAGGGACAAGACATAACCTCCCATGATACACCATACTTCCTCTAACTAGGCCCAACTCCTACAGTTTACACCACTGTTTAATACTCTATTCAATGATGAACTCATCAGTAGATGAACCATTAATTACACCAGAACCCTCATGATCCACTCACTTCCAAAAAGGTTTTTCTCTAATCATTGAGGCTTTGGGGACCAGGCCTTCAATGAGCCTCTGGGGGACATTCCAGATGTGAACTAAAAACAAATAAAAGTAAATGACAAGTAATAGTTGTATTAAAATTAAAAAAAAAAAAGTTTACTTAGATAAAAAACACATTTACCTGAATACTTTAAATGTTTTTAAGTTTTTGTTGCTGTTGTCCTTGTCATTGTTGTTTTCTGTTATTTCTTTCTTTTTTTTCCCAGAAACTATTAATTAAATAAAGACAATGTTAAAGGACCAGAAACAAGGGCATTCTTGGGTTTCACAAGCTGTTGAACTCAGGTCCAAACCTAAGATTGCCAACATCTTAGTTCTTTAGGACATGCTTGATGTCCTCTAGTTTCTCTGGTTTTGATAGCCTTTTATCTCTTTTTACATTTAACATTTTATTTTGTCTTTTCCCTAAGTTATGCTTTTCAATTCAATTCTCCTTCTTAAGTTTCAACAATCATGCCTCAGGATTTTCCCAGAGAAAAAAATAGGAGGACCTTAACCAATCATCTGTTCTGTATTGGGCTCTGTACAAGATTTGCTTATGAAAGCAAGTCCAACGTTTTAAAATGGATGCACAAATTGATATATAGGATGTATTAGAAAATCAAGGATCTTCACTTCTTTTGGTGATGGTGTTTGATGAGAATCCAGGTGAAATCTCAGGGGACAAATTGCCAAAGTACTCAGAGTGCATCAGGAAATTTTTCAGTATGCATAGGTGCTCTATGTCAAGGTGAGCCAATGCTTTTATAAATTGAAGCCAGATACTCTCACCTTTGATATGGTGCTGGAGGGTGATAAGAACATGCTTTGAACTTGATGTATCAGAGAAAATAGGTATTCTCTTAAGAAAACATTTGTCACATTATAATGAGAAAAACCTAGTTTTGATTTACAAAAGCCTTGGGCAGAATGTGTTCTTATATGCTGATCTTGAGAGAGTTTTGATGGCTCTTAGGTGCCAGCAGGCAAATGAGACATAAAATCTCTTAAGATTTTAAGTTTCAGATTAACTTCTCTAATTCCTAAATTACTACCGGACTCCAGCGACCCAGATACACTAAGATGAGGGACGTCCTGGAAGTAATAACGTAATTGTTTATTTTCCTTGTGTATGTTTATATAGAACTTGTGTGTATGATATCATTTCTAAGACTTAGCAGTACTACAACATGACATCACTTATAACTTTGTGATTATCAATTTCATTAAACTTTTGCCAAAAATGAGCATTATCCTGTTTTTTTTTTTTTAGCAAAAAGCATGGCATTGCATTAATTTAAACATTTTATTGTGGGTTAATGTAAAATTTTTGTATTAATAAAATAAAATATGCAGAAGATGATTGAACACTGAATGAAAAGACATATTATACAATGAAACAATTCCTTTTGCACTTCTGATAAACTATACTTCCTGCTTGTCTTTCCATAGGCTGTTTGACAACGTTTTCATCCTGAATTTTCTTCTCTAACTTAAAAGCTGAAAGAATTTTCAAGTAGCTCTGCTCCATCATTTTTAACAACTTGTTCCATCTTCCATTTTTGGTCAGTGTTGAAAGGTTCTTGGACTTTTTTATTTCTCTCATGTCATCAGACACTTGATTCAAACCCTATCAAGTGACCTACCTCACCACATTCCTGGAAAAAAAAAAGATCAAAGACCTAAAACCTAGAATATGAAGTAATAAATATCATTTGCTTTTTCCTGACATTTTCTTACACGAATTGGATTTCTTTATGCCCTCTGTGTGCTGCTTCTACCAATAACACCTTTACTACTTCAAGGCTTGACTGTAAAGCTATGGACCATTGCTTTCCCAGATTCAACACAAATTAATATGCAGAACTGAGTTCATAGCCTTGGCATCAGTTAAGGCTAATATTGTTCAATAAGTAGGAATGAATTAATTTGGTTTCAAATTTGGGCAAGTTGAACATTTTTTTAAAGTACTTTGAGCTCAGCAGACTGGCAGATTATATATGATAACTCAGACTTAAAGGGAAAAGGTCATCAATTGAGAAAAATTCTCATAAAATACTTTTCAAAAGAAAATGCCATGTTATAAACATGAAAAAAATATCAAATTGAAAATAATTTTAAGGTGTCATTTTCTATGATAGTCCTGACTTAGGGCTTCCCTCTGTTCAGATTCTGGTTACTTATTATAAATATTTATATTTGTTTTATTTGGAACATTTTATCAACTCTCCTAATGATCTATAGTAATTATTTGTAAGCCTTTATTAACTGTAGATTATTAATGAGAAACAGAAAATTTTCTTATGTAAGCAAACAACATTAATCAGTTGACCACTTTAAAATTAAAAATTATAATTAATAAAAAAACTTGGGGGGAATGACTGTTTTTTCTGAAACAAAATTTAGTCCTCTAGGAAATCATATAATGACTAGAAAAATAGAGAATCTTTCAAATTGAGGAATTATTAATGAAAACTTAATATCACTTGATAATTCCTGGACTTATATCAGTTAATATTCCTAATTCTAATGACTAGTCACTAAAGAAAAAAAACCACATTACTACTACTTGTATTTATTTTTACTTTTAATTGACACATAATATTTCTATTTATTTATGGATACAATATTATAATTCCATACACATATGTAATATATAATGATCAAATCAGGATAATTAACATTTCCATCTTCTCATCTAGTATCATTTCTATGTGCTGAGAACCTTCAAACTCTTAACCACTGGTTAATTTGAAATATATAAATAATTACTTAGAGTATGTTATTCTATTGTGCTTTATTACACTAGAAATGCTCTCCCCCAAGTTTGTTTTGGTACACATTGTCCATCTTTTATAATCCTTATCATTCACCTCCTAGCCTCTAATGGCCTCTGTATTAATCTCTATTTCTACGTCATGAACTTTTTTAGCTTTAACAAATGAGCAAAAAAGTGTTTTTGCTCTTTTCTTCTTGGCTTACTTAAGGTAATGTCCTTCAGTTCCATACATGTTTCTTGGAATGACAGGATTTTGTGCTTTTTTATGGCTGAATAATAGTCCCTCATATATATTCAGTACATGTATTTAATCAATTCATCCATCAATGGACAGTTTCACTGATTCCATATCTTTGCCATTGTGAACAGTGTTTTAATAAACATGATCCTGCAGGTGTCTCTTTGAAATAATGATTTCATTTCCTTTGGTTATATAACAAGTACGTACATTGCTGAATCATACAATGGTTCTATTTTCAGTTTTCTGAGAAACTTCCAAACTGTAGTGCATAATGCCTATACTAATTTACATTCCCAGCAACAATGATTGAGCTCCTCTTTCTCCATATATTCCTAGCACTTGTTATTTTTAGACTTTTTAACAATAGCCATTCTAATTATGGTAAGATGCTATTGCTTATGGTTTGGGTTTGTGTTTTCCTGGTGAGTAGGGATATTGAGCATATATTTTCATATGTTTGTGGTTACTTGTTTATCATCTTTCAGAAATGTCTATTTAGATCATTTGCCTATTTTTAATAGAATTATCTGTGTTTTATGTTGTTGCTGTTGCTGCTGCTATTGAGTTGTTTGACTTACTTACATATTCTGGTTATTATTCCCTGCCGGATGAATAGTTTACAAATATCTACTCATTCTGTAGGTTGTCTTTTAACTCTGTGGTTTCCTTCCTGGCAGAAACTTCTGAGTTTCATAAAATTCCATTTGCCTGGGTTTTCTCTCATTGCCTATGCTTTGAGATATTATCAAAAATATTCTTTGTGTATCCAAACCTTGAAGTGTTTTTCCCTGTTTTCTTCAAATTGGATTCCAAACCAACCTGTCCTACCAAAGCAATACCTCCCTCCAAAAAAAAAAAAAAAAAAAAAAAACACCTTAGAAGAAAGCCTTTTTTTTTAGGATAGGCCTTTTAATACGAATGGCTATTGTTATAATTTGGATCTGGAATGTCCCCAAAAGGCTCATTTATTAAAGGCTTGCTCCTGACGGTAGCAGTGTTCAGAGGTGGGACTCAAATAAGTGAAAACCAAGGTTATTTAGCACTATTAGACTATAGTCCTGTAGAAGAACTGCTTAAAGGAGTTGGACATCTGAAGTGAAAGAACAATAACCAAGAGTCCCTGGGGTAGATGAGCTTCTTTTTCTTGGAATTTTTACCACATAAACATTCACCAAACACTTGGGAAATAGTAAACTCTAACAAACACTTCCAACTCTGTGACTGAAGCCTGTAGGAAATAGTTTATGAACATGACTGAGATATAATTAAATAATCAATTTTAAAGCAGAGATGCATTATTAGATGTGTGAACGTAATCAGTAAATTCTCTATTTCAATGAACTTGTACAAGTTTGTGTGGTTTAAATATATCGAATATTTAAGTATGAATAAATAGTCTTTGTATTTGTCATTCATTTGATGATGCCAGGTTATTATAGTAAGTTAATCTCTGCTCATTTAGTAAATGACATCACCATCTACCACATCACTTTCCTTCAGCTAATCAATAAGTCTCTACCAATCCTGAATCTGCGTCCAAATATACTCTTTCCCTTGTCTATCACATTGCCTCCTGTTTGACCCTTCTGTCTTCACCCTTTCCTCTGTGCCATTAATTCTCTCTCTATGATGAAAGTTATCTTAAAACACAGATGAGGGCTGGGGATGTGTCTCCAGGGGTAGCGTGCTCACCTGGCATGTGTGCGGCCCAGGTTTGATCCTCAGCACCACATACAAACAAAGATGTTGTGTCCGCCGAAAACTAAAAAACAAATATTAAAAAAAATTCTCTCTCTCTCTCCCTCTCTCCCTCTCTCTTTAAAAAAACAAAAACACAGATGAGATAATGTGACTTCTCTACTTAAAATGCTCTAGTGGTTTCCTATTCGAATAGTGAATAATCCAAGCTTCTTAACTTTACATGAAAAATTCTAAAGGATTCTGTCACTGGTGTTTTTCTCTGATATCACCTCTCTTCCTTCCTATACACGCTTGACTACATTGAATTTTTAATCTGTTAGGAGACTTTGCATTTGTTACAAGTGGGAAACAAGGTGTTAGTTTTGGAGATGATAAAAAGTAGTCAAGTATGGATGCATTTCGAAGGTGGAGGCAGTAACAATTCCTGACGGATGTATTTTGACGGAGAAGATCCACAGACCTAGTTGCCATCAATTAAATGGAGATTAAGTTCAGGATAGATTTGGAAATAAAGACCAGGAATTTGGTTTTGGAGATGTTGAATATGAGATGTTCAAAGGGTGAATATAGGAGCCTGGCACTGAGAAGTCTGAGTTTAGGTATAATTCTTCAAGTTTATTGGAATATAGTTGTCATTTGAAATCATCAAACTTCCTACATATACCAATGGAATAAATTTGGACAAAAATGAAAAGAGTCCAAGAATGGAGATAGTGAGCACTAGAATACAAAGATGATTTGGAAAACGAGAATGGACTTTCAAAGAGACTGAGAAGAAATGACCACTTAAATAGGAGGAAAGCCAGGAAAGGATGCTGTTCACAAAGTCTAGTGGAAAGCATGAAATGGGAAATAGCGTTGGTGTCAGATTATGCTAACTGGTTAATCAAGGTGAGGACTGAGAATTGACCACTGGCTCTGATAATAATAAGGTCTCTGGTGCCCTTGACAAAAATTTTTGGAAGAATGGTCAAGGGGAAAGTTTAAATGGGATTAAGGGAAAATGGAATGCTGGATGTGGTGATGTGCATCTGTAATTCTAGACTCTGAAAAGGCTAATGAGGTAGAGGAATCCCAAGTTCATGCCCAGCCTGGGCGACTTAGTGACACCTTGTCTAAAAATACAAACTAAAGCACTGGAGTTGTAGCTCAGTGGTAGAATGCCTGGTGTTTAATCACCAGTACTATGGGGTGGGGTGGGGTGGGGGAGAAAGAGAGAGGACAGGGATTAAGAAGAGAGGAGATGGGGACAGCAAATATATACTCGACTCTCAATGTATTTTGTTGCACAGGTAACAAAATGATGTGGGTTGTGCCTGGAGCAGTAAATGAGGCCAAGTTGCATGTTGTTTACTTTGTTTTGTGCTTGATGGAAGAAATTATATCATGTTTGCATTGCTTGTATGTTGGAAATGTACCTGTAAAAATCAAAGAGTTGGTGATTTTCGTCAATCTGGCTTTGTGTGAAAGAATAGGATTTTTTTGTGTGTATGTGCAAATAGTTCTTCATATATTTCTTTCAAAGTCTGAACAGATTAAAGAAAAATAATCACTACTAATCACTTAGATTTTATAGACTCCCTGGAAATCAGGTATTCATACTTTAAAAAAATCTATTTAATGTGATAAAAATATTTCTCACTTCACTTTAGATAAATAGCTTCTACATCCTTGAGTCTATCGTGATTGATTTGCATATTTGTTAAAAAATCAAAATTGAAGGCACTATGGTGAATAATGTTGAAAAATTGTTAATAATTTTGTATTTATGTGACTTAGAAGCAGAGACAAAAAGGAAAGACCACATATTTTTTTTTTAATTTATCTGAGCTCCAATGCTTAACTTCTCACTTTGCTAAAAAGAAAATTAAAAAATAAAAAGGGCAGAAGGAATATGCATATATTTTTCTGACAAAAAGCAAATTTTGACTGCTTTTTGGCAGATGAAAAGTACAAATCTGGTTTTATATGCTTCAAACTATTCCAACTGGAAAGCTCCAAAAACCATACGCTATTTATTTTTTAAAATAATATGATTGAAAGTCACTATGGAATTCTAATGCCAATAGCAGTAACTGAACTGTTTTATTCAAATAGTTTCAATATGTGGTATGTGATCCTAATTGAATTGTTTACATTTTGCTAATTCTGTTGAAAACTATGATTTCTCTTTGATTCCAGATGGATTCATATCTTCAACATACAAGGCAGAACAATTCCAAACATGCATGAAATTTATTGAAATCTTAGATACTTTGATGAATGCATAGGTCTTAGAAGAATCCAGCTATGCTATGAACAGACATAGCAGTTATAATCAAGTCAGATTTTCTTCATTGTCTTGAAACAATTTTTTTATTAATTTTGGGATATTTATCATCATGCCATTCATCCAGACAGGCCATGCTTTGGGGGATGAAATGAAGTCAGAATTAGAAATAATATTTCAAGTGTTCTAGAGCTTTTCCTTCATTACATAGATAGGGAACACAAGCTCCCAATGCTAAGATCCTCTGGTTCTAATCCTTCTATGTTAAAAGATTACTCCTATTATTGATAGTGTTTAATACAAATGCTGTGCTATTAAAATTGTCCAGTCTTACTGCAAGGTTCTTTATAACTACTCTCAATCTTTTCTCTGCTGATATATTCTAAAGACTAATTTCCACCAGGATTGCTGGGCTAATTAAATGATAGTGGAAAAGCGGTTTCCATCATTATGGTTGGGATAGGAATACTAAATCACCAGAAATACAAATTGGGAACTCTGTCTTAATATCATTAGACAGGAGGCCCAGGGAAATCTCTTATCATTCAAACTCCAGTGTTTAATGAGTGTACACGTTAGTTTGTAGTGTCCAGGAAAAGTTGCTGGAAGCAAGTATCTCTATTATTTGAGCCATTCATAGTTTAATATGTGCACAGGAGAAAGCAGGACATAGATTCCTTCTAAAATCTAAATAGGAAGATACGTTCACTTTATGAAATGGAAGCCATTGTCATGAAAAAAAAATGAGCTATAAATTTCACTCTGTTGCAATTAGTAAGTGAAATTCAGTAACCAGCAATTGAATGTGATCAGTATGAGTTAATTCAGGTGAAGATAACTGAAGATAGTTTCATAGATTGAATTTAGCAGAATTTTGAAGGGGGTGTGGCATATGATATATTAGAAATAACACAAGACTTGTCCCCATTGTGCTGATTTACACCAGTCTGCATTAAGCTGTGCCACTTCAGGCAAATTACTTTGCTTTCCTTGACCTCAGTTTATTCATTTTTAAAGTCACATAGCTGTATTAGGTAATTTTGAATCTCATATTTCTGAAATTCTATCATGCCTATAAAATTACGGTTTTCTTAAATTTGCACAATTTACTCAGTTTTAAAATCAGATAGCTGGATTGGGTAATTTTGAATCTCATAGCTCTGAAACTTTGTGATTCTTATTAAAATGACTTTTACTTTGGGAGAGGGAAAAAATATCTACTCTCAGCTAACTCTGCATATGATGTCTCACTTTTCACGTTATTCCCAATGAAACATTGCCTGCATCCTCCCTTATTTCAATTGAAACACATTCTGAAATGCTGTACATAAACTACAGGAACCCAAGCAGGCAACCACGGACACCATCTCAGTAGCAGATGGCAAAAAATTTCATCTAGATTTGACAGGTGCTTTGGGGTCACAGGGGAAGAGTTTATGTAGCACACAGAAACTTTCAGAGAGTCCAAAAAGAGAACCATGGCTATGATACTGGCTGTCCAGGAGGAGAGCAGCATAGCACAAAATATGTCTGTCCCCTGTCTATGATTTTATTTCCTATAATAGTCTCCCTGACCTAGGGTAGCTGTGAAGGATGGTGTAAAATGGAGACATTGAATCCCTTTTCACTATGGAGCCTCTCATTTGTTTTCTTGATCTTTAAAAGTGAGATTGTTAATTGGCATCACTGAAGTTCAAGTACCTGGATGCCCTAAATCTGAGGAGAAAATGTGCTCTTGACAGTGCTAGAAAAGCTGAATATAGAGAGAGGAAAATAACTTCAATTGCTTTAAAACTTGAATCTGCAAAGTGAATTGCACAGTGGTCCCTTCTTATTTTGAGAAACTTCTAGAGCTGTTTTATGTGATTGGATTGGAGAAGAAAAATCAAATGATTGTCTCTGAATAATATAGGCCTTATAGAGATCTACTTTGGCTCTGTGAAATTTCTTGATTTCGCATAAAGGGTGGATAAATCTTTTTCTCCAGAAGTTTCTCTTAGTAGAAATTCTCTGGAGTAGGAATTATTCAGGTTTCATTGCACCTTCTCTAAGATGGCTGAAAATTTCTGAGACCATTGTCAGTCCCAGGTTAAAGCAGAAACTAAGGATTTAGGTTACAAGTTGGCCATTGAAAAACAGGGGAAAATAGTAAACATTTTTGTTTTGTTGGTTTTTAAGTCATTAATGTCTTCATGAATGATATTGGGATTTTAAAAATTTGCACTTAATCTTATTTGCTCAAATAAATATTTTAAGAAGGGATGTAAGCCAAGATATCAGAGCTAAGAGAAGTGTGTGTGTGTGTGTGTGTGTGTGTGTGTGTGTGTTGTGTGATATGAGCCAATAAAAGATAAATTTTTTTATTCAGTTTGTTATATATCTTGCACTATAATGATCTTGCAGTAATCTTTTATAGTAGGCAGAATTTTTGACCTTATGGGCTTTTGCTTCATGGTGTTCTGATCAGGAATATGTTGTATTACATGGCAAAATGGACATCCTAGATGTAATTAAAGTTAGTAATAAATTGACTAACTGGCCCAATATAATCACAAGACACCTCCAAAGCAGATTTTCTTCCAGCTAAGGGCAAAAGAGGAAGTAAATTTGAAGCATAAAAATAACTCCAAACACCATTTGAAGATGGAGGGGACCCCATGGAAAGAGGGAAAATAACTGAATTCTGTCATGAATCCTGAATGGACTTCAAAGCAGATCCCCCCTGACCCTGCTTCATGCCTCTAGTATGGAACACAGCATTACTAACACCTTGACTTCTTCCGTATGAGATCTTATACCAAGAACATCATTGAGCCATACAGTGCTTTGTGAACTTCTGACCCATGAAAACTGTGAAATTACAAATGAATATTAGTTTAAGTGCCAAGTTTGTGGCAACTTGTAATGACAAAAATAGAAAAGGAATACACTTTGATATAGATGTTATCCCCATTTTACAGATAAATTTAAAATTTAAAGGTGTGGACTTTATCCTAGGTCACATAGGTGATGTGGGTAATGGGGAATAACATCTAAGAATATTTTCCCCCAGAGACCATTTTTTCCCCACTATTCAGTGTCCTCTCGACAGACTTTTTAAAGAGACTCCCAAAGGTAAGATTAAAAGGATAAAAATAGATCACAGAAAGCCTGCAATGAGCTACAGAATGTCAAAAGAAAAATGTTGGAGAAAGCATGCAGTAGGTTTTAGTAGTCTGTGGAATCTGTTCTCTCCTCAGCCAAGGAAAGGCCATTCAGTGGTAAACTCTGTTGAGAAGTCGGAAAGAATGAAAACAGATATGGGATATTGGATTGGCTATAAAATAGGTCACTGATATTCTTCTTATTTCTGATTTCAGAAACTTTCTTCCAACTTGAATACTGTTGAGCCATATGAGTGTGATACATTTTCCAAATCCAACAGAATTTTAAAGTTTGGCTTACTTTTCAGGATGAGATCAAAGAACCAATGACTATTGATTGCTTCTTTGAGTTTTGAAATTATTTACTCATCATCTCTAAAAATACAATGCCCCCTTCATTTTTACCTATTGCTCTATTAATCAGTATCACAACACAGAATTGTGTTGGTGAGATATTTGTCGTATACCTGACAAGATCAAGTTAGAGGAGGAAAGTTCTATTTTGGTTCACAGTTTCAGAGGTTTCAGCCCATGCTTAGCTGGCTCCTGGACCCATTCTGAGGCACAGCATCATGGCAGAGAGGGTATGGTGGAGCAAATTTCCTTGCTTCATGGAGGTAAGGAAGCAAAGATATAAAGAGAGGGAGATGGGTGCTTGGGGGAGAGAGAAAGAGAGAGGGAATGCCCTTCCAGAGCACATCCCCAGTGGCCTACGTCTTCCAACTAGACCCCTCCTCCTAGTTTCCACCACCATCCAATAATGCCATCAAATTATGAATCTATCAATGGATTAATCCACCAATGAGGTTAGAGCCCATGAGCTAATTGCCTTCCTGAAGTCCCCTCCACTGAACACTGTTGCACTGATGATCAAACCTTGAACACATGAGCCTTTTAGGTATATTCCAGATCCAAACAAAAGAACAGAAAGAAGGTGAGATTAGAAAAATATAAATTGGGAGAGAAAGGAATCCTTACTTTAACCTTTCATAGGGGAGAATGAGTTGATTACATCATACAACATTATTAATGAATGATTCATGTTGATAGATGTAGTTATTATAAATGTGGATTTCTGCCCCTAAGATCTCAGCTACTACCATCCTCAATGGACTTGAACTAGTTTATGTTTCTCTGTTAAAAACACTGATAAAAATCAACGAAGTAATAAGAAACAGAGGAGATAATGTTTTCAGAAAACCAAGGCTATAGTAAACTATCATAATTGATCATATGCCTAGCTTTGAGCTGAGACAAAAACAAAACACATAAAGAATGCGTTAGCCCTCTGTGTAAACTTATTGACAGTAAACTCCTTCACGAAACAGAAAAACTTACCTTATATAGTGGTATAGTGAGAACCTGCATTGAGTCAGGAACCTCTTAGTCCAAAGTCCTTTCTGTTCCACAACTTGCTAGATGGATGACCCTAAAACTCTTTATTGTTACAATGCTCTTTATCATTTCTACATGTAGGATTGAAGAAAGGGTTTATAAAAAGAAACAGTGGCCTAGTGCAGTGGTGCACCTGTAATCCCAGGGGCTGGGGAGGCTGAGGCATAAAGATCATGAGTTCAAAGCCAGCCTCAGCAAAAGCGAGGCACTAAGCAACTTAATGAGACCCTGTCTCTAAATAAAATACAAAATAGGGCTGGGGATGTGGCTCAGTGATTGAATGTCCCTGAGTTCATTTAATCCCCAGTACAAAAAAAAAAGAAAGAAAGAAACAATAGATGTGACATGTGAAGGACAGTTCATGGAAGTAAGTACTCTCTAATGTTCATTACTAATTATTAATTCAATATTAGAAGGAAAACTCATGCATGATTTTTCTTTGGATTATTCATAACCTAGCAAAGTTATTTGTTCTGTAGTTCTTGCTTAGTAAGCTTTTAGAATGAATGTGCAAATAAGCAATTTACTCTGTGGATTTGTTTTCTGAGGTATACAAATAGGTATTTCTTGAAAAAGAATCCCATGACCTACAAATATGAATTATAGGATTAAGCGAAGTTAAGCAATTTCCCTGCTGTTAAATTCTTTATATGCTCATGTACTAACTTAGATTGGAATTTTCATATAAAACTTTTTCCTTTTTTTTATTCTTTTAGAATTTAGCATAATCTTTGTTTCCCCAAACGTTTCTGAGTTTTAATTCTTTGAAGTATACACTTCAGGAAGTGTTGGTCTATCATGTTTTCCAGAATGAATACCAATAACATTGGACATTTTCAATTATTTAATAATCTCCAGGTATTGTTCTAATTACTTGTACTAACTCATTTAATATTCAGAGCAATCTAAATAGGATTTTTTAAAATTTTCCATTACTGCCAGGTTCAGTGGAACAAGCTGTAATCTTAGTGGCTAGGAGACTGAGGCAGGAGGATCACCAGTTCAAAGCCAGCTTCAGCAACTTAATATGACCCTGTCTCAAAGGAAAATATAAAAAGGACTGGGGAGGTAACTCAGCGGTTAAGCATCCCTGGATTCTATTCCAGGTAAAAAAAATAAATAAAAATAATAATAATATAAATAAAAGTGCCATTTGATCTCACAAAATAGTAGAATTCAAATTAACTTAAGTTTGGTCTCTTGATCTTTATAATTATTGTGCCTTATTATTTATTTTGAATCTACTATTTAAACCAAGGAATGTTTATTATCATAGAGAACAAGTTCAAATATTGTGTCCTAAGCAAATTTAAACAAATCTGAATCCTCAGGAAATTATTTTCAGAGAGACACATACAACTAAATCCACATGGGTCAGAGGCCAAATGTATAACTGAGAATTCTATGAATTAATTTACATGTCAAATACTACATTTATTAAAAAATATAGCATAAATATGCTAATTATAAGCTTGCACATAATTACTAAAACTTGGTACTTAGAACTTATTTGAACAGAAGGGATATTTTATCATGAAAATGGGTTAGAATTACACATGCATGAGGTTAATAAAAGTATTACCTTTGTATAGTTGTATTATTATTTTTTCAATTGAATACAATGTGCATACCTTATTACCTGAACCAGAGCATGGGCTTCCACTGCACCTTTAGTATGCCATTGCCCTGGGGTAATGGGCATAACCAACCTGAAATATTTTTGGCTCTCATGGAATAAGAAACCATATTTTAGGCAAATTCCCTTGCATTTCAATGCACACCTTTAACCAATAGTTCCTTATGTCACACTATTTGTTTAAATAATATCTTAGTGTCCCGCTTTTCTGCTGAAAGCTTTTTGTGGCAGCATCCTTCCTATCTTCCCACCATTCTCTTCACACTACCTACCTGCCTTCACCCAGCCTGTCATTCAGACCTGCATGAGTGCTGCCTGTCACATGGATGTGCAGCATGGAGTAGTTGCCACCCTTTGGATTCAGCATGACCTACCACAATGCAAAAGAAATAAAGAACTGACAAAGAACATCACAAAGAAACTTTTAGACTTGAAGACAGTATTTTGTATCTTAGTAGATACAAATGAAATCATCATATTTCAACCTAGTTTATACAAATAGACTTGAAGTCTCCATGTGTCTCACTGGTGCAGCTTATAGGTGACTATAGAAATTCCTGAGGACTTTTCTTTTTTTTTTCTTTTCTTTTCTTTTTTTTCTTTCTTTTTTTTTTTTTTTTTTTTTTTTTTTTTTTTTTTTTTTTTTGGTGGTGGTGCTGGGGATTGAACCCAGGGCCTTGTATGTGCAAGGCAAGCCCTCTACCAACTGAGCTATATTCCCAGCTCTCCTGAGGATTTTGATCTCTTTTGCTTTCATGTTTTTATGAGTGTTGGGGATACTTTATTGCTGTTTTATTTCTCACATTAAAAGAAAGGGCACTAGAAAAGAAGAAAGGAAGGAGGGAAGAAAGAAAAACAGATGGGAGGGGAAGAAAGAAGATGGAGAGAGAATGTTCCTCTCTCATAGAGAAAGGTTACCTAAAGTTTAATAGCCAACACAAGGAAAGCTTATATTCACATCCTAACGTGGATAATATTGAGAGCCAGTGTTTATTGTCCTGTTGTCTCCAGCTATACCAACACTTTAATCTTCCAAATAATCTCCATCTCATTTCCCTTCTTTTTTCAGCATACTTTCCCCCATCTTTTCAAGGAACAACATAGTCTTGATCCTTCCAATACAGTTTTATTGTTTGAAAAAACTCTTTCAACATTAACCTTCATTGCTTGCTATCATCAGGTTATATTTTCTTAAGGGTTCATTTTACCCCTGAAAAGCCATTCTGGGTAATACAAATGTCTTTTCAACTTTGTAAATATGTAGAGCACCTTAATCAGCATGAAGGGTAAAGAATCATTAATAGACTGCCATGGGCTTATCTCCAGATAGGATAAGCTCCATTCAGAAGAATAGAAGTTTTATGTTTTTTTCTTTATAGCAAGTTACCTGGCCAAACTAATCCTAATTTGAGACTATTTTATAAAGTCAATAAGTTTATTAAGGATATATTTCCTATTTCAGACTTGAAACCCTCACCACAAATAATACAACAAATTTTCAATGAAATTCCTGACACTTGTCCAGGACTAACTGTACAAATATTAACATACTGTAATGAAGATCAGATACTCAAAGCCAGTTCAGTTTGACATGCAATATGGTGGAAACAGTGCAAGTGATTAGAAGAAATCTCCAAGAAATAACATATGACCTCAGTTTAATCTGATGGTTAGCATTACATTGACACAGATAAGCTCCAGATTTTATTAGTACAGAGAAAAGCTAGAAGTCTTTAGATAATGATTATGGAGATAAAAAATGCAAAAATATTTAATTTGTTGATTGCCTTTGAAAAAGAAAAGGATGTGTAGCTGTCTCTGAAATATGCATGACATCATTCAAAGAAGGACATCATGTTCTTTTGAAGGCTAGAAAGTGAAGTCTTCATAAATTTCTCCAAGAAGGAAAACAAGGATTTAAAATTATCCTTCAAGTTTATGGGATACCTGTAAACAAAACATCTGAGGTTATCTGACTTTATAAGGAAAAGAGGTATATTTGACTCGCTCTATGGGGTTAAAGTATACAGGGAGTGGTAGCACCAATAGGTCAAGTAGGAAATTATAATCCTTTTCAATTTGGAAAACTCAACTTTTAGAGTTTCTTTTTTCTTCTGTTGAACATTTACTTGATTTCAAACAGTAAGACCTTTTCCCAAGAAATAGTTTTTAGATGACAATTTATGCTTCTCTCCTCAGTTTTTGGAATGAATTTTAATAAACCTAACTATGAGAATCCAACTCAACATCTTCTCATATTCACAAGATAATTATATTGACATTACAGTGTTTTTTGGTTATTTGCATTTTTATCTTTTCACAAACATCTAGATTATTTCGCTTAAATGATAATGTTGTGTTTGCCTTCTCTCATTTTTCTTTTGCCTTTAAAAATGATATTTCATAAAATACATACCGCCCTAAAAACTTCTTTAATTTTCAGTGGGTAAATTAAGAAATGACCATCTATAAATGATACTGGCACTTCAACTTATGAGGTGTTTCTTTTTTTATTTTTTTCTTTTGTTTTTAGAAAAGGTGACTCCTTTTCCTGAAATCTTCATCTCCTCTCTTCCCTTGTTTTCATGAGAGGACTGAAAGATATTTCCAACCTTTCACCAGACTTCTAATTTGTATTGCAAACCTCTGCATTCATTCAGTCATGAAAAATTCATTAAGATTTTACAATGCTAACATTGAAAATGCCTTACTTGCTTTCTCATAGAAAATATTTATGTAGTATTCTGTTAATATACATTTGGCAAATGTATACATATGCTTTTTTGGCTGTAAATTTGCTACCAAGAGAACAAGCTTTTAAATTCAAATGGATAGTCAGCCCTCTTTTAATATACTTATTTTTTAACCTGTATAAAGGTAGCATGGATAAAACAATGAATTATGTATGCCACATGGAAAGAATGTTGTCTTTTGAATATTTATGATTGTTTTCTTTCTTAAATTGGGAAATATTTCTTTTTTAGGGAATATGCAACTAAAGAAATGACCTGTCATATAACATTCAAAATTCTTTAAGTAGACTTGTGAATAACCTATTATTCTTTCAATTTTTCAGTTTTGTTGTTAGCTATTTAACTGTTCAAGTCAAATAAGAAGTTGTGTGGTTCTTAATATGTGATGTAACTCATAAATGAAGAGGGATAATCTTCTACAAAGGAGCTATTTCTACTCTTCTTTGGGAATACCAAAAACTCTGGCCCTACCAAATGCTCAGTAGACTGAGAAAACAAATTTGTGCTTTTGTATTTGAAGAATTTTTATTCCTCTGGTTTTATGGCATAGCAGTAATTACCAGGTTTTTGTAGTTTAAATGATTGATGTATGTTTGTGAGTAAAGATGTTACTTCTTACATTCACAATTGTGTCCCTAATACTGGGCAGCATGCCTGATACATGATTGACATTTAAAAAAAATGCATGTTGCTAAGTTTTGTGAGGTTTCTTTTGAAGATCCTATAAATGATTCTGTGTATGTATGCTTTTATGAGTTAAACCATATGAAAGTGACAAAATGTTACAGATACAGTCAAAATGGGCAGTTACTTGTGGCTCAGCCTCCATGTATATCCATGTTAGTAATATCATGGGTATTCACTGATAGGCCATTACTATGTGCTGGCACTTAGTATATGTCTTCTCGTTTCATGCTGACAACTCCCTCAGCTGTAGATGCTCTTGTCATCTTCATTTGATGGAGGAATTAACACAGCCGCATACTCAGTAAACTGTGGCATTGAGATTTGTACTTTTTAAAAAAATAGTTTTATTTATTTTTTTAATATTTATTTTTTAGTTTTTTTAAGTGGACACAATATCTTTATTTTATTTTTTATGTGGTATTAAGGATCGAACCCAGCGCCCCGTGCATGCCAGGCGAGTGCGCTATTGCTTGAGCCACATCCCCAGCCCGAGGTTTGTACTTTAAGTCTGTGTTTGTAGTCTGAAGACTCTTAATCATTATGCTTTTCTGTCGCCTACCATTAAAACAATTATTAGCAAATTACTTGTCTGATATACTCAATGTATCACTATCATGATTGATTACCATTCATTATTTGTATTCCATGTAAATATTGATGGAGGATGATTTGTATTCCATGTAAATATTGATGGAGGATGAACCTCAAATGGAAGTATTTTGAAGTGCAATATCTTTTCTGACAGGCAATGATAGTTGTAATAAATTAAGAACTAATTAATAATATAAGCATAACCATGACATTGATTTACTTGGAATTAGTTATGACTTATTTATGTATTTTTTTTCCTCTTGAGTTCATGCTTGTATATGATATGTAGACAGAGTAGACAGTGTACACATTCATTTTTCTTCCTACTGACTTAGTAACAATCTCTGTAGTTAACACATAAGATAACTATTTTTATACCATTAAAGTGTAAAGTAAAAGTAGGAGTGAAATAACAAAAAATTGTGAGGAGGCACATTGGGAAAAAGGAATGTTATTATGAGAATAAGTAGATTTCAAAGACCCTGTTTTCTTTACTTAAAGATACGATAAATTTGAAAGGAAAATTTTAATTGTTTTGACACAAAAAATCATATGCGATGAATAACCCTTAATAATGTATATATAAACATATGATATCAGGGACAGGAAAGAGCTTCCTTTGAAATGCCTCAGGTTTGTTGTAGGGGGATGAGGAAAGCTACATCTGAGTGTTGGAAGCAGTTGAATGTTGGAAGCAAGTGTGCTAATAATAAATACCTCTACGTCCTACCTTGATGGCAGAATCAACTTCATGTGCCATTTGAAGGCTGTTAACTAAAAATGTGCTTTAAGACATCCCTAGGCTTAATACAAGTTTTCCATATTTTTGAATCATATTTCCCAGAATGGGTATTGCTCTACCTCCTCTGCCCTCTTCTTTCCTTTCCTTTTATCCTCTTCTTTTTCTTTCTTTTTTTTTTCTATTGTTACTGATTTCTGCTTTTCAAATATCCAGGTTAAATAATACATTTTATGTCAATCTACCTACAGATAGTAAAAACACAGTGTTTATATCTAGGCTTAAGAGGCCTATGCCAGAGTAAACAATTAAGAAATAACCAATTATAGGGCTGTAATATCAGTACTTTCTGCCAGAGGCCACCGTGTTTAGTATTGATTCAATGTCAGCACAATATTGGTGTTCCATTTATTCTTTTTGAAAGAATCCAGAGATATGGTTGTGTTTTGTATTAAAACTATTATTTGCAAAGTAAAACAGCTCCATCCCCTTATCTACCTAAATTTTAACATAGAAATCCAGTTTTAGTGAAAGAGAGATGGTTTTCAACTTACTGTTATGTCTCAACTATGACAAAATAAAGATTATCAAAATATAGCACTAAAGAGAAAAAAATACCATATGCTCTCCACTGCTGCATTGGCAGAAGAAAAACGTATCAGAGTGAAATTTAGAATTGTCATGAGCAGAGTGAAAACAGTTAACAAAAAGCCTCACAGAGCAAGCAGCCCCCAGCCCTATGCTGATCTTTATTGTGGTAATTTAACATATGTCTAATTTCATAACACCAGATATTTCACTTTACCCAAGTTTTCATACAAATTACAACATCAGAATGTCTCACTTTGAAGTTTGAAAGACACCCTAGAGAGTACTGAATGATTATTTTTGAACAAGCTGTTACCCTTTCAATGGGCAGTGTAGTTCTAGGCCATGTTGTATCATTCTGCCATTATATAGCTACCCTTAGTGACAGTTAATCCTGCTTGATTAATAGTTTTTTTAAACTCAAGGGAGAAAAATATGACTATTTTGAAAACTATTTTTAGAACCATAAATGTTGTTACATCTACCTTAAGACATTGCTCAAAAGGTAATTCAAATAAAATTTAATGAACACTTTCTAGAAGTTTTCTCATTAAAGGCACAAAACACATTCTTTCTTTTTTATTGCTATTATTAAAGAAATAAATAACTTTTCGTTTGCCCTGAGGCACAAGTAATTTACTATGAGAGGAGTCTATTTTCTCTTAAGTAAAATAGATCTTTATACATTTTTCATGTGAATTCTACCTGTTCCTGCCTTTATAGAGGTTTTGCTCAGGCAATTATTTCCTCCTCTTCTTCATCATCTTCTTTGTAGATGGACACAATCCTTCATTTTATTTATTTATTTTGGTGTGGTGCTGAGGATTCAGTTCAGTGCTCACATGTGCTAGGCAAGCGCTCCACCACCGAGCTACAACTCTAGCCCCTTCTCTTCCTTCATTATCATCAGCTGTCCCTTCTCTCTTGGACTATTGCCATTGAGAAAAAGAGAAATGGTGTGACAGAGAAAGAACACATTTCTCTTACAGAGATGGCTCTATTTGTTTTTGTCCCAGGAGGACACTTTTCCCCCTTTTGCTCAAAACTGAATGTTCTGTGCCTAGAACATAGTAAGCACTTAATTCACACAGGCTGGGTGAATTGTGGTTACCATGGCCATATTCCCCCTACTTTCCCATCCCAGAATATTTTCTAGAAAATATTCAAGATACTGTTTGATGTTACCGTACTTACTTTTATATGAACTATTTCCCTTATCACTTTAATAACTCTTTTACACTTTAACATAAAATGTTTATTTCTATTCCATGTTATCATTTTATTTACTACCAAGTGAGCCCTCTTAGAGTTTCCAACTCTAGTAATTCGTTGTTTTCACTTTCTGCCTGCCTTCCTAACACCTAAATAACTTGTGGAAAGCTGAGGTATATGTAGAAATAGTCTTCCTGTCAAATTTAAATGAATAGTGTAGAGTTGAGCATATAATCATATTTGTGAAGTGTTTGATTTATAATTGACATATTTAAGGATGTTCCTTGGGTAAGAGGAATCATGAAAATCCCAATACACCTAGAAGAGCATATCCATAAAGTATAATTTGCCTTTTCACTATTTTTTTCTCACAGCAGAATTTTCTTGCATTCATGGGTTTAGATATATTGCAAAAGGATGATAAAATTAAGGCAGCTTCTATGGAAATAAAACATCATGTATAGGAAAAGAGTTGCTAATAGAACTGCAGCCAAATTTTAGTCTTATATTTGACTTAGAAATAACTATTTGGCCATACAGATGATAAAAAATTAGAATGGGTTGGCAAGGGAAAATACATTTTCCTCTCTCAAGGTGTTTAATTAGACTTACTTTTTAGGATGGTTTAGGTATTTGGATGTAGGAAGACAAAGTACATAAATCTTATAATTTCTTCTTATTCTCTTGAATTCTATGACCATTTATACTTGTAAAGAGAAGTAGAAGATTTATTGCTAGAGCCAAAGTGTTAGTGTAGCAGGTTTATGCTTTATTTATAGTCTGTACCTGCTGATGATATTCGAAGGCTACCATATTCTTCATGGTGCTGAAAAGAAAGACGCAGATGTGCACAACTAGGGGAATGTAGCTGAATGGTAGACTTCTTACCTCACATGTGTAAGGCTCTGGGTTCTGTCCCCAGTATTGTAACAAAAAAAAGGGGGGGTGGGGGGAGACATGTAATTACCAATTCTCTTGACTTGCAGGTGGAAGATTGTGCATTATTACTCTTGAAAAGAAAAACAAAACAAAACAAAACAAAAACAAAGACACCTCACACAAATAGACAAAACCAAGCCAAAAATTTGCCTTTGAGAAAACGAATTCCTGAAAAAACTGCTTCAGACTCAGAACAGAGTCTTTAGATGAATGTTTAAATGCTTTTTTTGCCTGGCAAATTTGAGAAGCTGCTTTAGCTGCTTTGTCTTGTAAAATGTTTCCTAACTTAATCCATTCATTGTGGAAAGATATATTTAGAAATTATTTGCTCTAAATGATACAACAAATCTGTCAATGCTTACTCTGTGTCAGGCACTTCACATCAGTTTTACAAAGTAAGTGTTGTTATTAGTACTCTTTTACAGATTTAAAAAAATAAATAAGTAAAACTGGCAAACCAAGGGGTTAAGTAACTTGCTTGAGAGCACACAGTTTTTAAGTGGTGGTATCAGATCAGAACCCAAGCATGTTAGCTCCGGAGCCCATGTGTTAAACTGCTTGCCTCATATGTCAATGCAGAAAGCGAATACGTTCCTTATTCTTTATTTGTAGTAAAGGAAGTAGAGCTAATAATGGAAAATGGTGGGACATTATTATCTAAGGAAATGTATAAATATACTATCTGAGTTTTGAGGAAAACAATGTTGTTCAGGTTGCCTAAAGCTTAGGGTATTAAATACTAACAAATATGTGATATTAAGGGAATGAAATCATCTTCATTTTTAAATATGAAAATAAGTACAGAACCAGAAAGTATATGCCCTCAACAAATATTACATCTCAGATACAGAAAAGTGAAATCTAATTCTCTGCCTGGATACATGAATTTATTAACCCCCTTCTGGTACTCTTGAAAAAATATCCTTAATGCTTTATAACCCACATATTATAAAATTCATCCATTAAAGAGCACATTTCATGTTGTTTCTTTGTTTCTTTTTCCTTTTTGTCTTTTTCTTTTTTAGCCTGTGGTCATAGCTGTGCAACCATTCCACAATCTAAGCTTAGAACATTTCATTGCTTACAAAATAATCCCAGTACCCATTAACCATTACCGCACACCCTCTTTTCCAGCTCCATGTAACTATTAATTTACTTCATGTAATCTATTGCTTGTACATTTCATATAAAAGGTATTCAATAATGTTGGTCTTTTGTGAAAGGTTTTTTCAAGTACCCTTTTCAGATCCATCCAGCTGTAGCATGTACTTTGTTTCTTTTTGTTACATAATAGCATTTCACTATATGTGATCCATTTTGTTTATTCATTCATCAGTTGATGAACACAGGTCGATTTCATTTGTTGGCAATTATGAATAATGCTTCTATGAACATTTGTATACACATTTTCATGTGTTTATACTCGCATTTCTTTTGAGCATATACCCAAGATTGGAATTGCTGGATCATTTGGTAGATCTATGTTTAACAATTTGAGAAAATGTCAAGCTGTTTTTCAAAGTGACTGAACCATTTTATATTCCCACCAGTGATGAATGAAGAGTTCCACTTTCTGCATATCTTGGGCAACACTTATACTTCTCTGACTTTTTGGTTAAAGCCACTGGAGTGAGTGTGCAGTGGTGTAAATTGTCATTTTGATTTTTATTTCCCTAATGACTAATAATTTTGAGCATCTCGTCATATACACTTTCATGTTCTTTAGAGAAATGTCTATTTAGATTATTTGATTATTTTAAAATTAGATTGTCTTTCTACTGTTGCATTACAGAAGCTCTTTACGTATCTGTATAGAAGTCCTATATCAGGTATATATATATATATGATTTGCAAATATTTTCTCCTGTTCTGACAGTAATGTTCTGCTTACAGTGGGGTACATTTTATCCTTGATTCACATCTGCTTTTCTGTCTGCCTTCTCCCAACAACTTTTTACTTTTTGTATATGTCAATTTCTGCTTACTCTTGACTTTAATTAATAACCTATGCTTCCTCATATGCTTCCTCATGGCTCCTTACTTTATAGTCACTGTTCTTATTTTTCTCTGTGTTTTCAACTTTAGATTCTCATCAAACTCTCTGAATTTTCTTGGTCTCCAATTTAAGAGTTTCTAAGATTGCCAGCCTCTGTCTAGTTGCCTCTTCATGGTCCAATCACCTGTAGCTAAAATGATTCTTTGGCTTGGGTGAAAGGTCTAGCTTAGACTGAGACCCTAGATGAAACACTAGGAAGGATAGTTTTTAGAAAAGGGAATGGTGGGCAATGCAGACTCCTACAGGTTAATAATAAGGAGCATAAATAAGTAAGGAATGATAAAGGCAGAAAAAAATGAATGTCAGGCATCACTGATTTTTTTTTATTTTACTACACTGACATGGGGACTTTAGAATACTTTGCATACATCCACTTCCAAAACTCAAACTGAGAAGATTATTTCAAACTAAATTATAGAGTTATGGTCTTTGCTTGATTCAGTTATGGTGCAATTTAAGTCTTGCTTGCATTTGACATTTATAATATAGAATTGTAAGATTACATTAATATAGATAGTGCACAAATAAAGAGACATTTTTTAAAATTTACTTAATGCTCAGTATTTTGATTTTCAACACAAATCCTTATAATATGAATATTCAGGTATTTCTTAAAAATTGAAACATCAAAATGAATTTGTATTAATGAATCATGAGTTACCTATCCTCCGAATTTCTCATTTCTCTAAGTATAGGAACTTTCTTACTCATTTTTTGTTATACCATTAGTTTCCTAAAACAGCTCTCACTGCACAAGAAGCAACCTAACATTTGGTATGTTTAATTGAAAGGTTAAAAGGACTTAGTGAGATTTAATTAATTTAGGAAACCACAGTTTGGTCAAGTTATTAACATGGTATCAGCCTGTCTAGGTACCTGTCTTTTGTAAAAGAGGAACTTAGGTCAATGGATCAAGATGTTTGTATTTTGATTGTGGGGTGCATATGCTTTTTTCTTTCTGTTGAGGTAGAAGAAAGCAGGGAGTTTATCCATTACAACTCATTTTACAAATTGGATTACAACTTCCTTGAATCCTTATTCTTCTATACACAGAAAGAGCAGCTGGTATTGAGGACTTCAGTGTGCTTGTTAAGAAGTAGAATAAAAACCCTGCTAGAAACCAAGAGATATCTAACTAGAAGCTATTATAGCCACAAATACAACCTATATTAAGGTCAAAGTCTCAGTAGGGACATGAGAAAAATAATTAGAGAGGAAAACATTGTCACTATATCAGCTTGGGGGAATATTTTTCTATGTGTATTTCAATTAACTCTTCAATTAGATATGCATGGCCTCAAGCCAGTTCTCCAGGGACATTCCTCACCTTGGGCAAGGCCCTCAGGCCTTGAGAGAATATTTCAGTTTTTAAATAAGACCTCAAAAAGACCTTGGTTAATGTTTTTGATGAATTTATCCAAAGTGACTTTTTAAATTATTTTAATTTTTTTTAACATTTTAAATTTTGCACAGGTTTTAATCTTCTCTGCTGCCAATCAAAAAAAAAATTCTGGGTCATACTTTTTAATTTATATTAACTTTTAATTAATGTTTAAATTGAATACATAAAACCGATGGATTTTTGCAAACTGAAAACTCTTATATAGTCATAACCAAGATTTAGGAACAGATGTTAACAGCACCTGAAGGCCCTTCTTTTGCTCTCTTCCTACTCAAATTTGTCCCTAAGGTAACCACTATTCAAATATTTGAAAACCATAGATTTTGTTTTACAGTTTATGTAAGAGAGATCATACATTTCCTTCTTGTATAAAAACCTCTTTACCTAATATTACGTTTTTGATATCCATATGTATTATTTCATGAATTTTTGGGTGACTCACTCATTCCTACATAATATTCTATGGTATGAATATGTCACAATATATTTATTTATGCATTCTACTATAGTCAATTGATTTCAAGCTTATAACAACAAATTGTGTTGATGTACACATTCCAGTACCCCTTTTTGTGAATGCACTCCGTGTTAGGAGTATGCAATTTCAATTGTTTCTGTAACTTAGCCTTAAAACAATACAAGTCTAATATTCTAGCACTTCTGCAGTACAGATGTCTAAAATAGGTCTCTGTGCTGTTTCTTCTTAATGCTCTTGACCTTTACGTCCTCTAAAGGCTGCCTGCATTGTTTGGCCCATGGCCTTTTCTCACATCATCTTGACTTCTGTTTCCATCTTCACATCTCCTCTCTAACAGTCCCTTCTGCCTGTCTCTTATGAATGTTTTTGTCATTATATTGGGCTCTCCTGGATTATCCAGGATAAGCACCCCTTCTCAAGATGTTTCATATAATCGCATCAGCTAAATCTCCTTTATCAGGTAGGGTAATATATTCATGAGTTCTGGGCATTCAGGGGTGAACATATTTGGTGGCTGCTACTCTACCTATCACACAGGCAATACCAGGTGTTCAGCTTTACTATACCATATACTGCCAAGCAGTTTTCCAAGGATGTTTCTTGACCTTGTATTCCCACCCACAGTTTATGAACTTATGAACATTCCTTCTTCCACATCCCCATCAATTGATAGGTAGACTAATGAAGTAATTCACCTTTCATATATTTTCTAAATATATTTCAAAATATATTTAAATATTTTCTTACTTAAAGGATCTATTCAAATCACTTGCCATTTTTCTGTAGGCTTTTTGTATTTTTATTGATTTTTAGAAATAACTTTTTATACATCTAAATACATACAATGTCTTTATATGTTTATTATTTTTATATTAAAGATTATCTATAGGTATCACCTAAGTTCTCAGCTCTTACAAAATAAGAATTCAGGTGAATGGGTCAAGACTTCTGTCCTAACAGCGGGATGCTTATTTTTCCTGTTTCAAGGTGAAACTGGTTCCTTGGGCGATGACTCCTGGCAGAAACAAGTATAATACTTTAGGAGGAGGTGGGGTTCCTACTCACAAATTATAAAATAATCCTCACATAAGGGTAATCTGCATAGATAAATATGAATTCATTACATTTATGCCTTCAACCATGACAGATGAAATGGTACCAGACTTTTCCTTATATTGTAATTAAATACAAAAGTATGAAATATTTAGAACTGCTATCTTCATAGAACCCAAGACCCTTGAGTCAGATGAAATACATGAAATCAACCTCATATTAATGCAGGCTCTTTTAATAACGGGTCTTTCTTTACCATAGGGCAGAGAAGGAATTCCCAAATTGAAAGGTGATTTTCTGGGACTGAGAAGGTATAGACCAAAATTAAAAACTATTAAAGTAGCTGAAATTTGCATAAATTAACTGGAAAAGGAAACTCTGCAAGAGGAATTAGATGTTTGCTCTGGTTTCAGAGATCCTTGGCCCAAGACTGGCCTGTGTCTTTATGGGTGAGGCTGTATAATCCTCAAGAGAGACTAGCTGCTGCTGATCTGAGAATGAGAAGGTGCTATCAGAGCAGTGCACAGACATCTTGACCCTAATATCACATTTTCCTGTAAGGGACCTGCTTTTGATCTTTGCCCTGAAGCCATTACTTACTTTGAAAATCTTTTGCTGAGGGACATTGAGAATGAGAGGCAGTTTCATATTTGATTTAGCAATTTCTAACGTGGAAATGTCTTCATATTCTGACTAAATAAAGAGCTGAACAGTTCATTATTTGTTCATTTTTCTCTCAAAGCTTAATCATACATGGCTAAAAGAAACCAGTTAGTGCTTTCAACATTTTGCACAAAAATCTTCTTGGCAGACTCTTTAGGTATATTTCCTAACTTCTGTATCACAGCAGGTGACAATATTGCCCCATCTTTAAGCACTATATAATATTTTCTTTCTGTATCGCCTCCCTAATATTTCTTCACTTTCCTTCCACTCTGCACTTACAGTTTTCTCAAAGTTTTCTAGCATCCGTATACTATCAATGCCCATATTTTAGGGTTTTGTTATAATACAAACCTCCTTCTTATAGGGTCAATTTCTGTTTGATTACTTATTGCTATGGAACAAAAACTCTGAAACTCAATGACAAAATCCAAAAACAATCATTTATTATCTCATCAATCAATGGTGTGATCAAGTAGTTATTCCATTGGCCTCACTTGGGTTCTCTCAAGATGCTGTAATCAGAGGCAAATAGGGCTAACCAGGCACAAATGACTCCACATGAGATTGACTGGGATATTGGAAAGAACCAACAGAGAAAGTCTACTATCTCTCTGTATGCATTTTGGCTCACCATGAGCAAGAATGTAAGACAAGTGGAAGCTGTGAGCCCTCTTAAAGGCCAGGACCAGAAATAATATGGTATCACTTCTGCTATGTCCTACTTGCCAAACTCAGCCCAGATGTGGGCAAGAGGACACAAACTCCACCATCATTGGGGGTGAATGGCCACTTTAATCCATCGGACCCAAATTCTTTAAAAATCACAATTTATTAAAGCTAGGGAGAAAAATATTAAAAACTCAAATAGCCAATGTGAACTACAAAATTGAATTTGAAATAAAAACTTAACCATAAAAAAGACTCCACACCTGGATCATTTTACCAATAGATTTTATCAAGCAAGAAATAAAGAACAGGAAACAAACCAATAGGTTTTAATTCTTTGGGAAGACTAATGGGCTATACCCACTCCAGAGAGTTTAAATAAGAACAAAGGAAAAAATACATTAATTCTAAAATATGGAAATATTAAAAATAAAAGCACCTAAGAATAGAACTTTTCAATCTCATTTAAGGAAAAAAAACTGTTAATAATTTTAAGATGTTAAACAGAATCAATATACTGAAAACTATCCTCAAAAACATAACAATATCCTGAGGGGGATTTACATGTTAAGATATTATAAACCTTCAAATTATCACTCTCTATAATATGTGAATTCTTACACCACACACGGAAAGTGTCTCTTTTGAATTTCTAAGACTTGTATGTAATTTTGAATAAAACTTTTTTTTTGATGGAAAAGAAAACCAAAAAACATTTCAAGTGTCTTTAGATGTAAAAATATTCAATAAATATTAGCAACACCAATCCAGATTATACTTTAAAAACATTGAGACTAGGTAGAATTTGTTTCAGGAAAGGAAGGATATTTTAGCTTTAGAAAAATCTATTATTGAAATTATCTATAGTAAATAATAAAAGGGAAAAAACTGTTTAACACTTGGAAAAAGCATTTGGAAAGTTTTATGTTTAATCATGATCTAAAAAGTACAAAGTATAAATGAAAATCTCTTGAACTAAATAAAAAAATCTTCTAAAACTTCAATGTAATCCTTAATGAAGAAATTTTAGTCATTTCATTTTAAAAGGAACAACATAAGGAAAACTGCTGTCACCAAAATGGAGTCTATCATAAATCCTAACAATAAATAATTAAAATGTAACTAAATAGTATTTTTAATAACAATTAAAACAAGTTACCTAAGAATAAATCTAACAAATGTCATGTAGAATTTTCGTGGAATGAATATAAAATCTCAAGAGAAGACATAAAAGTTCCTTAAATAGATTCACCATATTTTTGTTTGAAAAACCCAGTAAAATAAAGACGTCAGTTTTCCATACATTATTTTATATATTCAAATTATTCCCAACCAACCAGTTGGTCCTTATCTGTTGAAAGTTTTCAAATGATCCTAAAATTACAAGAAAAGCTGATGTGATGAAAATAGTCAAGTCTCAATGTTTTCATAGATATAAGAAAATTCACCCTTTTAAATGATAAGAGATACTAAAAAGACTTGGCAATTAAAATACTTTGATATGTGTAAAAAGAGAAATATCTTAGTGGAAATGAAAGTTCCTCAAAATAGCCTAACAGGTAAGAACAATAAGCATTGCAGGTGGTCTTACAATGTAGTGGAACAAAGGATTGACTTTTCTATAAATGAAACTAGTAAAATCTGCTGTTCATATGGGAAAAAATCTGAAGAAGAAATCACAAAGAAATATCCTTATGATCATGAGTTAAAGAATTTCTTAAATAAGAATTTAAAAATATAGGCAAGAAAGAAAAGAATGAGGAATGATACATTTGCATACATTAGACTAAAGAAAAAACACTCAAAATTATATAAAACATCCTCAGAAAATGAAAAGCCAGACTTTTCATTGGAGAAATTGTTTGCACCCTCTATAAATCAAATGGTATTTACTTCTCATAATATATAAAAAAAAACCTCTGCAAACCAGTAAAAAAATGTGCATACACACAAATAGTAGTGAACTAGTAACCCAGTAAACCAAGAGTTCATCCACAATTCAACAATAGAGGAGACCTGACTGTTTAATAGATTCATAAAATGGTAAAATATGTAAAATTTACTCATAATCAGGTGAAAACAAAGTTGAATCTAGAGAGACAATTGTCAGCTTTGTGGACGAAATACATGAACTTTAGAGCCAGGCTACCTGGGTTCAGATTCCAGTTCTTCCACTGACAACCTGAGTGACCTGACCCTGAAAAGGTATTTTACATCTCTGAGTCTCTGTTCCATCGGCTGTGAAGTGGAAATGCAAATAATACTTTTTGCATATGATGCAATTTAAAAATAACTCTTTAGAATAACTACTTAGAATCATGCTTGACATAATAAGCATTCCATAAGCCTAGGCAATTACTATTAGAACAATATTGGAGTTTCATTGAACTCTCATCAAACAGGCAAAATTCATTCAGTCAGGTAACACCATGTGTGTGGCAAGATATGAGATAATGAACAAATATATTTCTGGTGAAAACATAACATCTAATTTGAAAAGCAACTTGGTGATAAGTGAAGATACACAGATTGTAAATACTCAGTATTTCCACTTCTAAGAATCTAAGAAAAAAATTTCACCCTTGTGCATATATATTCTTACGCACATCCATTTTGTAGAAGTATACAAAGATTTCTATAAATAGAGATCTTAAAAAATACACTCAATATCTAATAAAAATTCAAAACTGGCTGAAAAATATTGTGTACAAAAATAACACTTTATGTAATTTCATAAACAAAATGTTAATTCACATGGTTTATATATATATGTACATGTAGGTTAATCATATATGCAATCATAAGAATGATAGACACTGTTAGTCAGCTTCTTGTCACTGTCACCAACGTACATTACAAGAGCAACTTTGAAGAGGAAAAATTATTTCACATTCATGGTTTCAGGGTCAGCAGACTCCATCATTCTGGGTCCAAAGTGGAAGATTATGGGGGAAGGGCATGATGGAAAAAATGCTGCTCAAATCTTGGCAGCCAGGAAGGAGAGAGAGAGAGAGAGAGAGAGAGAGAGAGAGAGAGAGAGAGAGAGAGAATGAGAAACCAGACACAAAATATAACCCCCAAGGGCATGTCCCTACTTTCTCCAGCCATGCCTTACCTGCCCATAGTTATCACCCAGTAATCCTCTGAAATTATTGATCCATCAAATGGATTACCACTGATCAGGCCATAGCTCTCATAATTCCAATTTCACCTCTGAATATTCTTGCATTGACTAACTTGAGCTTTTTGAGAGACACTTCATACCTAAACCTTAATGGACACCAAATTCAGAATAGTAGTACCTCTGGAAAGGGTGAAGGTAAAGGATCTTAGAATCAGATAGAAAATGTGGCTTTGGCTTTGTCTATAATATTTTACATATTAGAGAAAGAAGAGAAGAAGAGCAGGAAGAAGAGATGGGGAGGGAGGAGAATAGAAAGAAGGCGAAGAAGAATAGAGAGAGGTAGAGGGAGAAGAAGAAGAGAGAAAGTGTATGTGAGAACATGAACACAACTTTTCATGTCTATATAGGTACTGTATGATTTGGTAGAATTAACAAACTATAATACATGGGCCAAATTGTGTCCCCTACCTGTTTGTTTAAATAAAACTGTATTGGAATAATGCCATGCTCATTGGTTTGTTTGTCATTTATGACTGATTTGCATTTTAATGGCAGAATTGATTGATAATAATAAAAAAAAATTGTCTAAAACTTCTAAAATATTTATTATATGACTTTTCAGAGAAAAATAGTGCCAGTACTTGGCATAGAGTACAAATTGCACTTTCCCCTTGTATTAAAAGTATTCTGTAATTTTATAACTATGTATTAGAATGCACTGATTTATAAAAGAAATTGATTTTTGAGTGATTTTATTCAAAGGCCTTGCTAATGATAACTTATTAACTTCAATTTCTTTCAAAAGTGAAAGACAGAAAAAGCTATATTTAATCCTGAGGAAACATATTCATTAACCCATATGTCATTGTTCACAAGAAATAATGAGAACATAGGCTTCTTACAGTATAATCCATGCCCCAGATAAATTAATGAAAGTCCTACTTTTATCACTGCAACTCTTACTCCCCAGAATCAACAAACATCTTCATTTACTCTACACCTCCTTTTGCACTCTTGTATTTGGAAGGCATATTAGGTGATATTTACGGTAGGTTATATTTTCATAATGAAAATATAACCCACCGTAAATAATAGTATGTATTTAGCTGGGACTTGAATATGAGGGAGAACAGTGAATTAATGTTAGGCTAATTAGGTCCTCGATGTAATAGCTAAAATATTTTTTGTTTTTATTTTCTTTACCCCAAAGCATTCTGAGTCCTAGAGGCACTTTATTCCATGTAGTTTTGATGTGGTTAGGCTGATGGCAGCTTGGTAATCATTCACACATGGACTCAAAGTCCCTCCTGAGTCACCATCCCAAAGAATGTTGGATGGACAGTCTTTGGAGGTTTTGTAAAAGAGGAATGGATGATGGCTGTCATGACACTTGCTTCCATTACACTGGAGAAAATTTGGTCCTATGACCACACCTAACTGCAAGTCCATTTGTGAAATGGGAATAGGCTGACCAGCCATAGGCATGGCGACTGGGAGAGGAAGCACACCCAGATAAAGAGAAGATGTTATGGGCAGAAAATGTAGTGTTTTAAAAGACTTGGAAGAAAAGTACATCAAGTTAGTAGGTTTTCTTTTTGTTGTTGTTGTTTTTGAGGTGTGTGTGTGTGGGGTAATATGCAGAAGTAGGGAATACAAGCATGGATGTTTATACAGGAATACATCAAACTCAATAATAAGCAAGTCCCCTATCATTGAAGCTGAAAGAAAAAAAGTGGGGGATCTGATTAAATTTAAATTTCATATAAGTCTTGACTAACTTTGAGTAAAAGTATTTCCTCAACAATAAATTTATTTGCGAAATCTAGTAAAGCTACATAATGTGAAATTATTTCATGTCAAGCTAAAATGCTTACACTCTGGTGGATCAGAGGGAATCATTAAAGCTTTTGAGTAGCACATACAAAACTTATAGTCATAGGAATGTTTTTGAAAGGCACAGTGACAGTACAATGTGGTACAGATTGGAAAAGGACAAAACTAGAGGCAAAAAAAGAGACAACAAAAGAAATACTGTATCTCTTCAAGATTCCAAGTTTGATTCTTTCAGAGATATAACTGGAAGTGAGATTCTGAGTCATATGGTAGTTATGTATTTGGGGGGAACTCTTACGTTCATTGCAACAGGATTCACAACAACCAAGATATGGAAGCATCGTAAATTTGATGGATGACTATATGAAGAAAATGTGATATAAATACATCATATATATGAAATCTATGTAATATACATATAAATGTATATAATGGAATCTTATTTAGACTTCATGGATGAAACTGGAGGACAAATTAAGATAAATGAATTAATCCTACCTAAAGAAGGACAAATATTACATGATTCTGCTGAGGTATATAAAATAGTCAAATTCATGGAAACAGTAGAATGATGGTCACAAAGGGATGAAGGGAGTGGAAAAGAGGGAGTTGTCTTTCCATGCGTATATAGTTTTAATTCTACAAGATAAATAATTTCTAGAGATCTGCTCTGCCACATTGTGCTTAGAGTTAACAATATTGTGCTCTTTAAACTTGTGAAGAGAGCTTTCATACTGTATTCTTTTTTAAAAAATTTATATATAACAGTGGAATGCATTACAATTCTTATTACATATATAGAACACATTTTTTCATATCTCTGGTTGTATACATAGTATATTCATACCAATTCGTGTCTTCATACATGTGCATTGGATAATGATGATCTTCACATTCATCACACATATATATACACAGACTGTTGCAATAACTCCATAAAGAGATTTTAGGGAAAAAATTGACTAGTGGCAAAAGAAAAAAATTGGAAAAGAAAAAAGAAATCAGGCAGTAATTAGAAATGGGAACAAATACAAGTACATGATAAGTTGGATGTGGGGAAGTCTGGATCACTAAAAGTGGAACTAGAACATTGTTTTTCAGTCTGGAATCACTGACACCATAAGCAGAGAAAAGAAATGCAGAAATAAAAAAATCAGTTTAGGAAGGTGAGAGGCAGAGGCATAAGATGATAACTTTGGACACTTTGATCTCATTGATTGATAGCTGCTCAGATGGGGATGATGAACAGTTGTCAGATATTATGTTCTGTTTGAAATTCCTGTTAGATATATGGACATGGGTATCAATTGGACACAGTGACTTAAAACTACAAAGTAAGGGAGGCATCGAATTAAAAAGGGGTGGGACTTTGCCACAGTTCTGTAGAATGCCATTACTAATAGGCGGACAGAGCAAAAACATCCTCCCATTTAAAACGGAACAGCAGAGAATAGAAGGAGAAACTGCAGCAGTAGATGGCAGAGAAGCCAGCGCTGTGGTCCATGTCTCAAAGGCCATGGGGAAGTATAGTTAGTGACTGAGGAACAGCCACTGGGTTTGGCAGGAGTCTTTGCAGTTTATTTTAGTAAAGCTATTTCCAAGGAAAGGGATGAAATAGAGGTGGAGATCCGAGAAGAAAGATGATTTTCAATAAATGTGAAACAAAGAGATGAAAACATCAAGGATTAACCCACACACTTAAACAGGAAAAATGGGAAAGTGAAAAAAGGTCATGATGGGAAATCTAAACCAAGGGAGGATTTTTAATTTTCAGAATAGGAAGAAATTACATGTGCTGCTTTTGGAGGAAGCATGTTTATAGATGAAGATCCAGGAGAAATTAGCTATGACCAATGGAGCATGGTCCCTGAAGAAGTGGAAAACAGTGAGTTGAGAACCATATATGAAAAGATGAACTGGAAACCAGAAGGCTTCATCCTAAGAGATGGAGAGAAACATGGGATAAGAAGCAGATAAGTTCAATAGTCTGGAAGGTTGTGGTGCAAACCCAATAACTGTTCAAATTCCTTTTCATGTAAGCAATAAACACATTTGTCAGAAAAGAAAATCACTTGAGATTGGCTTATTCTGAGGATTATTGTAAGGGTTTGTTTGGGGTTTCTAAATAGTTCGAAACAATAGAATGATAAGATGGAATGTTAAGAAGAATGGCCCATGGAACAGAAATAAGTGTATTGTCCAGATGTCATTATGTATTAGAATCTGCTATAACTCCAGCTCAGGATTTGGGAGCCAGTCATCATCTTCTTGTTTCAAATCCCACCCTTACCCAGTAGGGGATTGTGTGTTTGGCTTGTTCATTTTAGTGTTTACCACTTGTATTTAAAGAAACTATGCAAATTTAAAGTACTTGAAGCATGACACAGATACAGATGAGATATATTGCTGTGAATCCCTTAAGTGTTCAAGATTTCCTGATCTATCTGGAGGCATCTGAGTTTTAGAAAACCAATTTCAGAATGTTTCATAGTAGTCAGCAAATTTTCCTGCAATCAGTCTTCTACTTGATTTATTGCTTGATAAGAAAAAATACTAATTAAGTTGAAGTTACTGCTGGCATATGGTTATTGGGATATTGACATTTTAACACTGATTAGAATATATACTTAATAGCATTTTCTCGATAGTCTCTTTTTTCATTTTACTGCATTATGAAAAGAATCTTATGTTTCCCTTTTTTCAAGACTTATTTTTACAATTTTTTTTTACCTAAATAACACCTAAAAGTTTACATACCATTGATACTTGTATAAAAGTCACAATACATATAGGGACCTATGTTTATTAATTTGGACACTATATACATTGTTTATCAAATGTAATTTTCTTTTCTGTTAGATTACTTTTTGAAGTTTTCCATAGATGGTACATTTTGCTAGCCTCCTATGAGTATGATGTGTCCTGCATATTTTTTCAAGTGTCCTGTTGTTAATATTTTATGTATCTTAAAGCATGCTGAGGAATAATATATTCATTCTCAGCCTCCCTATTCCTTTGTCTATTCCAGAAAAAAAACTGGCTTTAATTTCCTATTTTCTCTCTTATCTGCCATCTTCCTTTTGGGTTGGCCTTATATAAGTGAAAGTGTGTATGGTTTTGTCTGTTAGTTTTTGTTTTTTTCATATTTAAAAAATAGCTAAAGGAAACATAAAACGATTAAATATGTTTATCTTAATATAAAAAACTGAAAAAAGTATTTACTAAATTTTTTCTGCATTCAGATTTCAGTATTAAAAGATAAAAGATAAAAAATCAGACTATGCATACCATTTAGATATGGAGATTAAGCCTAAGAAAAAGGCAAGTAGAAACATGAAGAGTGAAAAAGAATATGTCCACTTTGGTTAGGCTAATGTCTCCTGGTAATAGTGAGTTTTTTTTTTAAATAAAGTATGCAAGTGATATTCACCTTGGTATCTTGCCAAGATCATATAGTACACAGTTCTTAAGTATTTTTTTAATTAGTTCTTGAACCTAGACCATTGGGATCTGAACCCAATTCTGCTATTTATTAAGCCATAGAACCTATAGAAGTTACTTAATTGCTATAATTTCCTCATTTTATGCAATGGAGATATTCATAGAGGACTTTGTGAGAACTAAATGAGTGGGTATATGTGTGTGTGCTTTTGTCCCTCGGTGTCCTCAAGAGATTGACACCAAACTTCTAGGATGCTCTCAAGTCCCTTTATAAAATGGAATAATGTTTGCATAAAACCTATGCACATCCTTCTGTTTAATAAAATCATCTCTAGATTATTTTTAATATCTAACAAAATGCAAATACTACATAATTAGCTATAATACTGTGTTGATTAGGGAATATGACAAGATTTTAAGAAGTGTGTACGTGTTCACTATAGACACACTTTGCCTTCCCTCAATATTTTCAATTAGATGAATTTTGTGGGTACAGGACCCATGGACACAGAGGGACAACTGAATCAAGACTTAATTTATATGTATATAATTGAAGACATTGTATGTATATAGTTAGAGGACTGTGTAGCCCAAAGTATGTACTCAACAAATGTTGCATTTTAGTTATTTTACTTTTGACCTTATAATCCTCTAGGGAAAATAGCTCCTATTTTCTTTTAGACTTGTGATAACATTCACAAGGCATTTTCAGCCACTTTGTAGTCCTATATTCTTTTAAACTTTTTTGAATTATACCAGTGTTATAAACATGATTTATATTGTTTTCTTTTTCTTGGATTAAAAAAAGAAAATGCATGCAAAACACATAAATAATGCTTGCAAACCAACCTAGCAGACAATAACTGAAATATGGATTAGGTATTAAATACTTAGCAAAAATAGGGGCAGTGCAACATTGACCTTTTAAAACAAGGGTGGAAAGAGTTGGTATAGAGGGGTCTATGTGAATAAGAAAGGATGGGTTCTGGTCTCCCCTATTGTGGTCTAAGACCATGGAAAAGTGAATAAAGAATGGGACCTGGTTGCATTTCTTTTGCTAAGTGCCTTCTGAAAAATTAGATAAGATAATAGAAAGTCCTGCTTATAGACAGTTGAGCACTAGTCACTGATATTTTTAGATTCTGCACATCTCCACATACATGTTTTGACCATGGCCATTTGATCTTTAGAATTGTAGGTTTCAGTCTTAGAAACATTTAAAAAGCTATTGTAGGGATTAGTCCATCTCTGAGCTCCTGAGGTTACTTGATTCTTGGCACCATTCTTGAAAGGATGACAAAATCATTTATGAACATAAACAAGGGTAAAATTCTGCCGATAACAATTATTTTTGAGTAGAATTAGAGGCATGCATTAAGAGCACACCAGGGACAGTGCATGGGAGTGCTGAAAATGTGTGTGGTGCTGCACAATAGGTCACTGGACACCACTCCAAAACTTTGGTCTCCACCGAGTGTGTCAATAGGGAAGGAAAGTAACATCTAGAAAATGAAGCAGAGTTAACAACCAGAATCAACAAATGGGACTTACTCAAACTAAAAAGTTTTCTCTCAACAAAAGAAACAATAAGAGAGATAAACAGGGAGCCTACATCCTGGGAACAAATCTTTACCCCACACACTTCAGATAGAGCCCTAATATCCAGAGTATACAAAGAACTCAAAAAATTAGATAATAAGATAACAAATAACCCAATCAACAAATGGGCCAAGGACCTGAACAGACACTTCTCAGAGGAGGACATACAATCAATCAACAAGTACATGAAAAAATGCTCAACATCCCTAGCAGTCAGAGAAATGCAAATCAAAACCACCCTAAGATACCATCTCACTCCAGTAAGATTGGCAGCCATTAAGAAGTCCAACAACAACAAGTGCTGGCGAGGATGCGGGGAAATGGGTACACTTGTTCATTGTTGGTGGGACTGCAAAATGGTGCAGCCAATTTGGAAAGCAGTATGGAGATTTCTTGGAAAGCTGGGAATGGAACCACCATTTGACCCAGCTATTCCCCTTCTCGGTCTATTCCCTAAAGACCTAACAAGAGCATGCTACAGGGACACTGCTATATCGATGTTCATAGCAGCACAATTCACGATAACAAGATTGTGGAACCAACCTAGAAGCCCTTCAATAGATGAATGGATTAAAAAATGTGGCATTTATACACAATGGAGTATTACTCTGCAATAAGAAATGACAAAATCATAGAATTTGGAGGGAAATGGATGGCATTAGAGCAGATTATGCTAAGTGAAGCTAGCCAATCCTTAAAAAACAAATGTCAAATGTCTTCTTTGATATAAGGGGAGTAACCAAGGACAGGGTAGAGACGAAGAGCTGGAGAAGAAGAATACCATTAAACAGGGATGATAGGCGGGAGGGAAAGTGAGAGTTAAGGGAAATTGCATGGAATTGGAAGGTGAGCCTCAGGGTTATACACAATTACATATAAGAGGAAAGGAGGAGTAGGAGAAAAATTATATAAGTGGAAGAAACTATTTATAGTAGAGGGGATGGAGAGAGAGAAGGGGAGGGGAGGGGAGGGGAGGGGTGAGGGGACAGTGGAGAATGGGATAGACAGCAGAATACATCAGTCACTAGAAAGGCAATTTGTAAATCAATGGAAGTGTAACTGATGTGACACAGCAATCTGTATACGGGGTAAAAATGGGAGTTCATAACCCACTTGAATCAATCTGTGAAATATGGTATATTAAGAACTATGTAATGTTTTGAACAACCAACAATAAAATAAAAAAAAAGAAAAAAAAAGAAAATGAAGCAGATATGAGCCATAGAGTCCACAGATGTCCTAAGAACCAGTAATGTAAACCTTATCAGATCACTGTTTTGATAGAGGATCCCTATCCACGGCTGCCAAAAGTTACATCTCAATTTCAGGAAATAACGGTGAGCATCTTAAGCAGTTTTACACATTGATTCAAACAGGCTTCCAAGCAAACCTGCCTTCCATAATGGAGACTGGCAGTGGGTTTCTGATAGATGGCATTATGCAAAGTTCTAATGATTTCTGCAGGAGTTTGTATTAGGTTGCATCTCCAGTTTCTTTATTTCTTAATCCATATGGGAAGGTAATTGGCATGAAATACAGCAGACAATTTACCAAATCCTGAAGTGAGCTATGCCCGAGGCTAAGAGAAATTGATTATTAAGGTTAGAAGCCAAAACATTTTGAAAAATTGGAAGTAGAGTCTGAGAGATGAAGGTGCAAGCTAACCAAAAGAATCAGGTACACATATCACTGAGGGAGGGAGAAGCTCACAGTAAAAGTGAGACAAAAGGATGGTAGAGGTGAACAGCAAGTGAAAAATGATGACTGTCACTCAAATTATAATTGACAAAGTTATATTCCCCCTGATACCTAAAGTATCAAATATACACAAATTTCTTTTTTTTTTCTTTTTGTCATAACAGACTACAGAGTCATGTTCTGAACAACTTAATACATTTTCACTACACCATTCAATATAAGGAACTATATATTAGACAGTGAATTCTTACATAGCACATTCTTATGAATAATTTTTAACACTTATTTGATGCTCACTCTGTTTTTTGGACGTCCTTGTTCTACCTTACTTCACCTGCATAATGGAAATGGAAATGCAAGATCTATGCTATTGTTGATTTTATGTCACTACTGAGAAAATAAAGGAAGACAGAGGTTAAGTATCTTGCCTGGATGCACAATAAGTGTTCAAGCTAGAATTTGAGACAAGCAGAGGTTATCTTCTTAGCTCCAAAATTACTTACTTGAGAGAGTATGATGAAGCTCTGGAGTCTACAACAAGATCAATGTCTCCTTTGAAATTTTACACTCAGGATAGATTGGTTATCTTAGATTTGAAATGCACTTTGGATGTTACCAATAGATGGGACCTCATGTAATCCTGCCCTGGTGTGAAAGAACAGGCCAGATAGTAGTAACAATATTCATACATATGTTCAGGTTGTTTAAGTATACCCATGAATTCAATTAGAAAATTCTGGAACCTAGATATTCTGTTTGTTTTTCCTTCAGATCAATATGTGTCTACTATTATTCTTCCCTGCATCTTATGATAATCTTTTATAAATAAAAGCTATTAAATAGAAGATACTGTTTAATAAGCAATATTCATTTTGGGAATAATTTATAATTCTATAAAATTCATTGAAGTATACTAATGGCTAAAATGACTACCATATGTGTAAATTATATAGATTTCAAAAATGAGATAATTGTGTGAATAGTAAAGAAATAACTTCATTGTACCACAGGAAAAATTTTTTTAAGGTTGATAAAATAAAAGAAATTTTTGTTCTTAACTAACAGAAAATAAAAATACTAAAATCTAATGCAGAAATCAATTTCTTATTCCAGTGGAAAATTTTCTGGAAATACACTAGAATCCTGTATTTTGAGACCCATAAAATCTATTTTTGTCAGTACTTCTGCATATATTCACATGTTAATCATTGAATGACTATAATTTTCATTAATTTTCATTCGTTGTTTTATTCATTAATTCAACAAACAATTATTATAATTTTACTGAATGTTGTTTTAAATAGTAGATAGCAAAATTATACATCTCTACTATCATGAAACTCCAATTTGGATAGAAATAATCATCAACCAAGTAATCCCATCAATAAATGAAACATCATATCTAGAATAATACCATGAATAATTTATATCTGATATATAATTCATATCTACTGTAGTGTCATTTTATATGAGAGACATAGCTGAATCTATGAGAACATATGGCATCATTCCTGTCCTAAACTGGAGGGAAGTTCAAGCTGAAATAAGAACAATTGCAAGGAGCAATTAAGTAGGATAGTATTGGGGAGAACATTTCAAGTAGAGGAAACAGCATATGCAAAGGCCCTGTTGAAGTAGGGTTAATATTGGCATAGAGGAACTGGAGAAGAAAAGGGTTGGGAGGATCATAGTAAATAAATAAGTACAAAATAAATCCTGAGTGGGAGAAAAGGCTAGAGATCCTGGCAGAGATTTTAGACTTTATCCCAGGATCAATGGAGGATATTGGAAGGTTTCTGTTCAGTTTGTTTTTGTTTATTTCTTACTGGTTCTAGTAGATTACTTGGGGAGGGAGCTAGGACAGGAGTAGATATGAGTGCTGTGTTTATGTGAGTAAAAACTGAGATTTGGACCTCAGCTGTTTCATTGGTTTTTGTTCAATCCTTCAGCAATGCTTCTCTCCTCCAACACCTGAGGTTCATTTAATGCTCAAACAATGTGGGCAGATTAGAGTTCTTACAAATGTGCTTATGCTCAGGGGTAGAGAATCAGGAGAGGATTTCTTATCTTTCATTCCTCAACATAGTTGTGGCTGGGTTTCTTTCCAGAGTAGAGTTTTTGTAAAGCTCATTCCTCCCTTTCAAGTTGAAAACCAGTTGAAATGAGGTGTGAGTTAGATAAATGGAGATCAAAACTTTAGCTTCATTATTGGCACATGCAAATTGGAGAATATGGCAAACATCTAGGTCACAATTGATCTTCCTAATCCTGTTTTCTGAAAGAATAATCATATTCATGCAGAACTACAAACCCCATCCCACCCACTTCCTCCTCCCAATAGAAACCTGTCCTAATAAGTTCCACCTACAGAAAAGCAGGAACTACTGTATGTCTTGTAAAGAAATGGGAAAAAAAAAAAAAAACAGGGAAGAGGAGCTGGAGAAAGACTATCCAGATGTTATTCCCCTTCTGGGAGAGGAGTGATGAGGTATGAAAAAGAAGGACAAAAGTTCTTCCCATGTTGTTCTGTTTAGAGGTTCAGAAGAAATTATTTCCACACTGCAGAAATAAGGGGTGTGTATGAATAAATGCCCCCTCTGTATATTTCCAGCATATTTTCTTTTTTTTCTGTCTTATTTTGTTTCTTCAATATCTTCTAGAAAGTCTAGTCTCTTGAAAGTCTAGTATCTTTCTCTCCATGCAGACACACTCATGTGTAGTTATGTGTACATTTCAGGCAAATATAACAAAATAACCCAAGTGTAGAAGAATTACAGAGATAGGTAGGTAGGTAGGTAGATAATTAGTTTAGATGGGGGGGGGAGAGAGAGAGAGAGAGAGAGAGAGAGAGAGAGAGAAGGATCTTCCAAAATGCTTGGTTATATAGGTAAGAATCAAAGGTAATCTAAATTACTAAAAGACATAAAAGTGATGGGAAGAAATAAATACTTCTTCGAAACTGAACTAATCTTAAAATTAATGTTCTTGCCCACAGTGAACCCCTCATGCATGTGTCTCTTCATGCTTCTCATTTGTGTACATGCTGCAGCCTCTGTGCTCCAGGTGGCCAGAAGCCATGGAACCATCTTACACTCCGACCTGTGTCTGACCCTTGTAGACTCCAGGAGGTGACTTTTTGTACTGCATCAATGACACATCTTTGTCCTGTAGCTTCTAGTAGGTCCAGACAGTGGTCCTGTAGCATCCACCAAAGGATGATAAACTCAGTGTATTTATTTCTTAGCTTCTTTGCTCATGACTGCAGTTAGACAGTGGCTGAGTTCCTGGACCTGTGGCTGGAGCCCTGCTGGGCAGCCATATAATTGAGGCATGCATGATATTATTTCTCTATTAAAATTTGTGCATTAAAAAAACTTGGCCATAAATATTAGAATTAAGTAACATAATTGGAGACTGAAAGCTATTTTGTCTATCCTCTCTCTCTGTATCTCTCTCTCTCTTTTTCTCTGATTGAGAGACTGTAGGGAACTGAAACCATGGGGATCCCAACCACGGATGAGGAGGTACTACTGTAATACAAAAAATGATCACAGAAACACATCAGGTAGTGTGCAAAGTTATTTATAGATACTATCACAATGCACAAAATTTTCATACATGAGAAATAATCTCCCATGCGTTGAGAGAGATCCTAACTTTAATAACATCCAAAAAGTATCACAACATATAACTTTAAATCTCAATCTTGCTATTTCTTTGCTGGATGACCTTGGACTGGCTAGTCAATCCTTCTGTCCTATGTTTTTCCTGCACAAAGGATTTTGAGTGTTAAGTGAGATAGTCTATAAATGCCTAACACGTTGTATGCACTCACTTTTCTGATATTCATATGCACCTTGGTTTGGCTTTCCATATTTTCAATTTCCTGCTGTCAACTAGGATCTAAAACATTAAAAGGAAAATTCCAAAATAAACAATTCATAGGTTTTTAAATTTTGAGTACTGTTCTGAGTAGCATGACCAAGTAGTGTTCACTCGTGACGAGATTCTCTCTGTATCCAGCACATCCATGCTGTATTTGCTACCCACACTAGCCATTCAGACATTGTTACAGTTTTCAGATCCCCTGTCATGGTAATTATGGCCTCAGTGAATGATAGTGGTGATGCTGGCAATTCAGATGTGCCAAAAATAAGACACAAACTACTTCCTTTAAGTGAAAAGGTGAAAATTCTTGACTTAAGAAAGAAAATATATTGTATGTCAAGATTAAGATATACAGTAAACTGTATTAATCCCTTACTGTGCCTAATGGTAAAATTAAACTTCATCATAGGCATGTGTGTGTGTAGAAAAAAACAATATATACAGGGCTTGGTGGTATTCTCTACAGCTTCAGGCATCCACAGTTGGTCTAGGAACATATTTCCTGTGGATAAGGGAGGACTAAGTCCATGTTGTTTTGTTGCTTTTATCTAATGATTTAATGATCTTGACTTAAGTTGCACAACACACTTCACCTTCTCTCTAATGACTTTTCATGTGTTCTATTATTCTTTACACCATGGCTCCAGCTAAGTTTATCTGCCAATCCTATCAATTAGAACAGGGCATAAGTCTGTGTTTTATAGCACATTACTTAAAAGAACCTTTTTCTTTTTTTTTCTCCTGTAGGAAAGTAATAGTTTCCATAGGAAGTCTTCACTCTTGCTCAGTTCACATGGGAATGTCAAGGCCTGAGGGCAGGAACCTTATCTGTGGCCTTCTCTGCTGTTACACAGCAGGGCCTGGCATATCATGATCTCTTACTTGTTCAGTAACTGAAAGGAGCAGCTAAGGTGGGCAAAATGGAGTGATCTTCTGTTCTGCTCTCTAGCTGAGAGTCAAGGCGGAACACACAAGGCAGGAGACACAAGGTACCCTGCTGTCTGCCCTTGGCTGATACTGAACTTCTTTCTGATTATTTTCTCTGTCCAGTGACACTTATTAATACGACCAGAGAGAAAACAGCTTCCTTTCATTCTAAAACACCTTCAACTCTCTCTTTTGATATCCATCTGCCAGAGGACACCTACGGGACTATCCTTGCTGTCATCTTTAGAACTGTCATTTTCAAAATGCACAGAGTTCAGTTTTTACTATTTGATCCATCCTAAGGTATTTTCCTTTACTCTCAAAGTGTAGATTGGAGCTTCCTGTTGTCTCTGCATCCTACCTCATATGTGCCCATGTCCAAACCCTGATTGTCCTTGATTTTAAATATCTACATTCTGTATTCTAGAAACTCCTTTAGAGTAGAAAATGTGTCTGTCCGAGATAACACTGTTTCTTAATGGGCCAGCATCACTGTCGGAATGCATTTAACCAAATGTTTATAAGAAAATAACTCATGGGTTATTCTGAGAACTTAATAAATATTATATCCAAGAGGCTAAGCCAGACATGTGGTTTATTTTCCAATATTGATAGTATTATAAACTTCATATTATTGAAGAGAAAACTGAGGCACACGAGAGGTTAAGCAATTTTCCCAAGGTCATGTGGTGAGTAGGAAATAATATATGTGTGAATAGGAAGTATTTGAAATCACCACATGTACAGACTGCTCTTTTACTGAAGTACTCTACATTGTGCTTGTGTCAATAATACATAGCTTTAGAAAAATCCCATCTCTTAGGGAAAAAAACAGACAAAATTCTCAGAGACTGCATATCATATGCTTTTCCTTTTTCAAATAATAAGCATTGTTGTTGTAAATTGTATTCTTAATCCAAATCATGGTAACCTTTGATAGTCCTGGCCAAGATTCAGAATTTATAAACAAAAATAAAACAGAAAAAGCAACATTGTATATCTGACAGCTCCATATGACAGCAACCTGGATTCTATTCTTTGGTTCATTGTCTAAACCTTGGGGCAACTGAATTTGCTGCATTAAAGCAAGTTTAATCTTAATGAAATCGGGGATTGACAGATTCACATGCTGTACAGATTGCTGAAGTGGTAAACAAACCCAGTGTAACTATACCATCACACAGCACTGAGATGAATTAGGAAGCTACTTGAAACAGAACAAATTATATTTGTGATGATTAAATTCAAGAAACACTCTGAATTGAAATGAGAGATACAAATGGTGAAAGAATTGATCTTTGATAAAAAATTTTTGAGGCTTGGAAAGATACTGAATAGGCAGAAAACACTTAGGCAAATCAAAAAACTCATAAAATAAAAAACCCAGATCAGAATATTGTAAAGATAGAAATAGTAAAGAAAGCACACATTCTTTTTGAGTCTCTGGAAAGAATCACCATAAGGTGAACATCTAAACTGTAGCTCAAATTATAGAAATTGACAAAACTAAAAAAATAAAAATAAAAATAAAAAGCAAAACCAAATAAAAACATTAGTAGTTTAATATTTTTAATTTTTAAATTTGAATTTATAGTTTTTGAATAATGCATTGTATAAGATAAAAGGTGCTATAAAATTTAAAAGGTGCTAACTAATACTATAAATTTTGTAACAAAGAACCAGTTTTCTGCATATTCTTCTAATTTCCTACTCCCAACTTTAACTCTACTTATTCTCTTGTTTATTTGGTCATTTTGTTTCATGTTTCTAGAAAATGAGCATTTAATACCATTTTATTTACAAATTTCATAAAAAAATAATCACATAATAATATAATGGATCTATGTCAACTTAAGAAATAAAATAAACTAGCTGATGTTGGATTTTCCCTTTCTCAAAGGAAAGCACCTTCCTGTTTTTTATGATTTTTATTAAGCTAGCATTGTCGTAAAAATTCTTTATCATTTTGTCATTTTAGAAGCTAAAACTAAAGCAAAGTTGATTCTTCCATTATGGAAATGTAAATACTACTGAATTCCTTTCTTTTGTACCTCCAATGGAATATAAGGGCCCAGTTCATTCTCTAGCTTTTTTTTTTCTGTGTGTGTGTGTGTTGGGGATTGAACCCAGAGCCTTGTGCATGCCAGGCAAGCACTCTACCAACTGAGCTACATCCTCAGCTCCTAGTTTTGCAGTTACTTTGAAAATTGAGGGGTGCTGAGGACCCCTACAGCCCCATTTGTCAGTCAGCCTCCATAGAATGGTTAGGTATACTGGGTGTGCAATGTCTCAGGGTGACCTGAGAGAAAGTCTGGGGCTGCAGGGTCAGTTTGAATACATGCTCTGCCACTGGGTATTTTGACAGTTCCTTTACCCACTTAATTCCCTAATAAAGGTGTGATGACAGTCGTTAATATGGTATTATGTAAAAATGTGGATGTGTAACCGATGTGATTCTGCAACTTGTATTTGGGGTAAAAAATGGGAGTTCATAACCCACTTGAATCAAATGTATGGAAGATGATATGTCATGAGCTTTGTAATGTTTTGAACAACCAATAAAAAAATAAAAATAAAAAAATAAAGTATAAAATAATAATAATAATATCTTGAACAATTAAGCATTAAGAGAGAAATGTAGAAATATAAAAATTACCATTTCTGAAAATGCTGTTTCTGAATCACTTAAGACTCACCGGAGTGAGTGAAAAAAACTAAAAAGGTCTCACTTCACAGCAATGGAAATAGGATTTCTATGGTGGGAACCTGGAATTTTGTATATAAACTAGCACCCCTCTGGAAGAAACAATTCTAATGTAGGAATAAAAGCTTGGGAAATGGTATCCAATTGACAATAGCATCCAATTTTAAGGTGTTTACTCCATTATGAAAACACTCAGAGATACTGGAAGGGTTTTCATTTCAGTTCTTGATTTGGGGAATGACCACTATTTCATTTTCTGGAGTCAATGCATGGAATCAACTTGAACTGATAACAGCTGGTTTTTCCATAAGAAAGAGAGACAAAGCTGGGCACTGTGGGCTGAGGGAGGGAGGCACTAAGCAACTCAGTGAGACTCTGTCTCTAAATAAAATACAAAATAGGGCTGGGGATGTGGCTCAGTGGTTGAGTGCCCCTGAGTTCAATCCTCCTGTACTGAGAGAGAGAGGGGAGTGGGGAAGGAGAGAGAGAGAAATATTCTTGGGAAATTTCATCATAAATCATAAAAAGTTGAAATTAAAAGATTAGCACAGTTAATTTTTTGTGGTATGTCTTTTGATATGAGAAAAGCATCAAAATTATTTCACAAATAGAATGCAAATTTATATTTTCCAGGGTTTATAACACAATTCTAAAAATGCTTAACACTACATATTCAAAGATAACATTCTATTTTGATAAATGTAACAAGGACATAACTCACTGTTATTGTATAAGAAAATAAGATAAAGGCCATTATAGGTACCATCTCAAATAAACTAAAAATCAAGATTGAGCCTCAACCAACTCAGTATTGGTAAATGTCACAGGTGATTTTATACAAGTTTTATTATAAATAAATCCCTACTCAGAGTTGAATGCTTTACATTGACATCTCCAGGCTTTACAGTGCTTGCTAATTATAGTGTTCTGAATTGATTTTCCATAAATACCCACTTAATGTGTTATAGCATTGATTGGAGTAATTATAGAAAGACCTGAAAATCAGAGATAGGCCAGTGTAGGGTGGAATGGAGTGAGATATATGATCTTTCCCTGGCCTAAATATGAAACAATCACGTGGCAGCTGGAGAATAACTGGAATTATTGAACAGTAACCCATTCTTGGCGCAGGTGTTTGGAATCCAAAATAATCACCTAAATATGCATAACTGAGTTTGTCATTACCACTTACTATCTCTGCTGCCCAGTAGAGGAATACTAAACAAACACAGAGAATTTAGGACCAAATTTATAAATTTGCAAGCAAAATCAATTTTTTTCAGGATATTTGCTTGGAACTGTCTAGCACAGATGACCAGATGGGCTCAGAAATCACATTCTTTTCCTTCCATTAAGCTTGAGAGTCTGTATATTCCCAATTGGAAGCTGTTTAAATCTAATAAGATTTCTAAATTCTGAGGACAAACTTTGAATATTAAGAGATCTTAATGGCAAAGTTGAACTAAAAGTTTGGCTCAAGAATTTGTAAGGTTGTTTGTTGGTTCTAAATTTTGAGGTGCAAGCTGAGACACCCGACCATCTTCTATTTTGCTGTAGGTTTCTCTTCTACACAGAGAAAAGAACATTTTTGAGAAATATTTCAAAAAGAGTTAACTTGTAATATCCAGAGGTACCTTACAAATTATACTTCTTGTAAATCAACTCTATAAGCCAGGTGATGGGAGATGATAAAATCATTAATAGGTCCTATAATTCACTTGGCAATTTCTATAGGATTCAAAATCATGTTAGTTATCTTTCTTCATGATTACTAGTCCAAGTACTTTTAATTGTATCATCTCATCTGCTCTAAATTAGTAAATTGATTTTTTATCAATAATTTAATTTATATAGACTGTTTAGCTCTGAGTAAAGTCCTCATGGGCAGAACAAAATGCCTTTTGTCTTTTTTGATAGATTATAGCAAATGATATTAACCTGTGTATATCTTAAATTATAGTATTAAACAGTTATATAGCATTTGTCATGTAATGGAAATAATTTTAAACATTTTATATATAACTCATTCGATAATGATAATAATGCAGTGTCATAAATACAGATATTACCAGTTTTCCAGATGTAAAAATTAAGTAACAAAGTAGTTGTTCAATTTGCCCTACCTCAGAACTATGAAATGGCAAGAGTGGGATTTTAAACCTAGGAAGTCTGGCGTCAGAGTCTGTGTATTTTAAATCTAAAAAAAATGAATAGAAGGTAGAGAAGTTTTGTAATTTTTTGAATAGCTTTCCTACTTTATAGAATGTAAAAGGAACAATCATTATTTATTTATTGGGGACCTATGAAATATTGAGATGATTGATATGATATAAGTAATAGACGTGTGGGACAAACATCTTGTCCTAGGAGATTACATCTGAAAGAAGGAAGCAAAAAATAACCAAGCTAAGTAAGTGCTCAGCTAAGTGGTGATGGGGGAACAGTCGGGCGAACTTGGTGCTTTGGATTGGTTGGCCAGGAAGAGCTGGCAATGAGTATGAAAAAGAGAAAAATTCAGACCTATGAAGGGCACCAAAAAACTGTAGACAAAGTAAAAGCAAGTGGAATCACTGGAAGAGGAGAAACTTAGTGTTTTAGGAACAAATAGGAAGTCATATTGTTCATATAAAATGAATGAGAAGGATGGTCATGATCTAATTTCATCACCTAAAAATTCATCGTTTGAAGCCCTTGCCACTGGTACATCAGAAGGTGACTATATTTGGAGGTAAGACCTTTAAAGAGGTTATTAAAATAAAATGAAGGTCATATGGGGGACCTTAATCCCATATGGCATTTATGCTTATAAGAAAAGAAAATTAGGCACAGAGAGAAGACCATATGAAGGTACATTGAAAAGATGGCCAACTGTATGCTCAGGGGAGAGGCCTCAAAAGAGGTCAACCAAAATTTCTCTGAATCAAATTTGGATGAAGAGACAGACATGCTCAGAGACAAGATGATAGGAAGACAGATAGGGTGAAATTCATGTGAAATGGAGCAGAGGGTAGGGTTATGCTGTCACAAGTCAAGGAACATCTGGGGCTAGCACAAGCTGGAAGAGGCAAGAAGAAAACACTTCCTCTGCAGTTTTCAAAAGGAACGTGGGCCTGCTGACACCCCCATCTTGGACTCATAGCACTAGCAACATGCAAAAGTAAATTTCTGGTGCTTGTTAGGGAAGCCATTCATATAAGGAAGAGGGTATGAGATTCATTTGGAGTTGGAGATGGGACCAGATCATGATGGTGATGATAAAGGAGTTTGAATTTCCTCTTAAGGACATTGAGAAGCCAAAAAAAATGGATATTAAGCAGGATTATAGTATTGTATGGTTTGTTCTTTAAGAGGTCCAGTGGTTCCTTTGTAAAGAACAGTCTTTAGCTATACAAGGTGACAGGAGGAGTGTGAGATATATCAGACCATATGAATGTCTGGGTATATAAGAGATGTAGATGTTTGAAATATGTTTTAAGAATAAAAGTGACAGAACTTAGAATGTTACCTGAGAAAGGGTTTGGTGGCAAGATAGACTATATTTTAAGAATGAAGTAAAGGAATAAACTCTGACTTCTAAACTTTCTGGTTTAGTATGTTCACACCAAAATTATACCAATATTATTTTTATGAGCTTCAAAATTATGCTTCTCCACAAATAATGAGAATGCTTACACATATTCAAAGGAACTACTTACTAAGCATCTTTTCTTACACAGTAGGCTTGACCAAATGTGAAGACATGTATTTTGTAATCAGTGATTAAATGTTTTGATATATGGATCTATAGTTGTGGATAGAAAAAAAATAAGGTGTGTCTCTTTGGGATTGTTCTACCTAACCATAACCAAAAGCTACGTGTACAATTTTACTAATGTTTTTAGATGGAAACAGGAATTGGTAAACTGTAACCCACCATCTGTTTTTGTAAATAAGGTTTCCTCAGAACACAGCTATGACATTCATTCACATGTTGTCTGTAACTGCTTTTACCTTAAAATGGCAGAGTGGCCCACAATATCGAAAACATCCAGTCTCAGGTCCTTTATTTAAAGAATTGTAGACTCATGTGTCTAAATAATATTAGAAATATAATTAATGTCTCCAAGTTATTCCTGGAGAAGTCTCCATATGGAAGTATGTTCACCAATAATCTGGGTTCACATCAGCCACTGCTCATGTAGAGACTAATGTTTTTAAAACTTCTGAGGCACCAGAGGAAAAAATCAGTAGAAAATAAAGTGATTAAATCCAGAGGCAGTGTGTTAGTCTCTAAGGGCTGTTGTAACAATATACCACATATAAGATGTCTTAAACAATATAGATTTGTTGTTTTACAGTTCTCAAGATAAAACCTCAAAATTAGGGTTAACAGGGTCATGCTCCCTCTGAAACCTAAAGAAGAAGGATGCTTTCTTGCCTCTTACAGCTTTTGTGGGTCCAAGGTATTCCTTGGCTTGTGGCAGCATAAACTCTCCTCTCTGCTCCATGTTCACATGACCTTATCTCTGCATATTGTCACATGTCTTCCCCTATACACATCTGTGTCTTTGTCTAGATTCCTGCTTTTTATGATGACAACAGTCGTATTGTATTAGGTCCAAATTTGAAAACTTCATTTTTATTTTATTATTACTGTAAAAGACCCTATTTCCAAATAAGTTTACATTCTCAGGTCTTAGTGGTTAACACTTCATTATATCTTTTTGGAAAAAAAATCATATAATCAAAAATAGTTAGAGAAGTCAGTAATCATACACATTCTAAGGTTATCAAGTTTTTGCAGCAAGAACCATTTATGAATCTCAAGTAAACTTCAAGAATATTTCTCTTAGGAAATATTCACTGAGTTCATTTCCTTCTCCATCCAAATAGTAATCTTAGTAGTGTAAAAGTTGGAAAAATTTTGGATTCTTTACTCATAAAAATCATTAACTGCATAACAAATTCAAAATGAAATCCAGCATTACCACAAAGGATGCAAAGGATATTGTTGCTAAAATAAGTTGAATAAAATAATATTGTCTAAAAAGTAAAAAGAGAAATAAAAAAATTATACATACTTAATAGACTTTGTGAGAACATAATAATCGATACCAAAAAAAAAAAGTGTTACAAAGGTTGAAGGGGGACAGAGCTTATCTAATTAAGATAGTACGGAAACATGGCATTAAAGTGATTTGGTAGAGAGTGCCAAATGCCCACCACTAGTGATGTAGAGTTGTTGTCTAGGGGTGGTGGTTCAGTGATGGCCACATTTCTTTTGCCCCCTTGAAATTATGGGGAGCTGCATGACTAATTCTCATCAATGGAATATAGACAGAAGCAATGTTTGTGATTTCTTTGGCTAAAGGGATTAAGAAGCCAAATCCTATTTTTGCTGCCTCTTCCTCATCTGCTGGCTAGATGTGGATGTCTAGGTTGACTTTGGCAGAAAAGTCAAAGATAGATAGTAGTCTCGAAGGACTTTGTGAAGCAGACCACCACACTCACCACCTCACCACCCACTGCAGATCAAGAACACATGCATTGAGCTATCATGTGGACAAGACATAAAGTTTCAGGTTATTAAGACATTGAAACTTTAATGTTTGCATATTTTATAGGTTAATATTATCCTAACAAGCACAGGTGAATATCATGAAAACTTCAAGGCCAGTGGCAGAATAAGGAACTTCCTGGTAAAGACTGAAAATAGGAATAAGCCACAGAAGTGACAAAATATGTAAGAGGATAAATTTGCTGGAGCACCTCTACTGACGTATAATTAGAAATAAACCTAAAGAACTAATTAGGGCTTGGTCATAATGAAAGCTTTTGAATGGTGGAATAGGTATTCATATTTAATTCATAATATACTAAAGAGCTGTTAAAGAACTATGAGCATGGTTTTATAAATTCAAAAGCACTTATAGAATGATTTTTTTCATATTCACTTAAGTATACAATGACTTTTTTAATTATTGTTTTTTTTTAGTTATAGGTAGACAGAATACTTTTACTTTATATATTTTTATGTGGTGCTTAGGTTTGAACCCAGTGTCTCATATGTGCTAGGTGTGTGCTCTACCACTGATCTACAACCCCAGCCCTACAAGGCCTTTTTGAATAAAAGATTATAGCAACTTCAAGTAATTAATATAGCAGTAGCATATAGGAAGCATTGGATTGAGGACAGAAAGGAAGCATGACACTCACAAAATAGGATATTGGAATATTTTAGTCAATTGGGACCCTACAAACTATAGTAATAAATATTTCAGACTTACAAGCCATAGTGTGAGTTGCAGCTATTAAAATCTGACAGTGTAGAATAAAAGCAGTCATAGGGCACAGTGCTGTGTTTTAGTAAAACTCTGTTTATAAATATAGTTGTATAGCCAATGAGTTGGCCAGGATGGGCCAGATCATTGGAACTCAGAAGGAAGAGTAACAAAAATAAAACTATGGAGACGAGGGGTTTGAAGGACAAAGAAGGAAAGTAATGTGACACATATTTCAAAGTCATTCTAATAGAACTCAATGCACTAGGATAGCACTTCCCACATTGTCTAATAATCCATACAACATTTTCTTTTTCCACTGCAGTAGGAGAGTTCTGTGAAGTAAAGGCTGAAATCCATTCACCTTTTTATTACAAACATTTTGCTGATATGTGGAAGTAAGTAAGAGGGAGGGAGAGAAGTTCAGAAGGTTATTCAAAGGGGAATGAAAGGAGGGTGATAGAAATAGGAAAGACTGTAGAATAAACTTAACATAATTTTCCTATGTACACATAAGAAAATACCAAAGTGAATCCCACCATCATGCCCACCTAGAAGAATGGGGTCCTAATTAGAATAAGATATATTCCATGCTTGTATAATTTTATCACAATTGATTCTGCTGTCATGTACAACTAATAAGAATTCCCCCCAAAAAATAATATATCAAGTTCTCAGTGAAATGTTTTTAAGTTAATTGGATCAATTTTGACAGAATATGAAAAGTACATTAATCAGTTTTCTGTTATTGTGACAAACTACTTGAAAAAATCAACTTACTAAGAGGAAGTTTATTTTAGCTCATGGAGGTATCAGTCTGTTGTTGCTTGCTCTCATTGCTTTGGAACTGTGGCAAGGAAACACATCATGACTGAGATCATGCAGTGGAGCCTAGCTTTACATGTTTTGGAAGACAGAAATTAAATAGAGAAGAAAGGAATTGGGGTCCCAATATTTCCTTCCAAGGCATGACCTCAATGACATAATTTCCTGCCACCAGGCCCTACTTCTTAAAGTTCCACCAGCTCTCAACAGTGCCAGAGGTAGGGGACCAAACTTTATTTTTTCCCAAATACATGGCCTTTGGTGGATTGTTTCAAATTTAGGCCTTATGATAAACTGGGAAAAAGCAAAGATCCAAGGAGCTTCAAAATGTTTATTAGTCATGGGTGACTGAAAAATAGCCATGCCATTATAAGAAATGTTCATGGATTTGAACAACTTATTTAAGTCTTCTGTACCTGAATGTCCCAAAGTGATGTTAAAAACAGGAGGCATAAAATGAGACATTTGTTTTCCCTTTATCTCCACCCCAAATCTGATCTTCTAATGATCTCCATCTTTCTCTATTTTTTTTTAACATTTATCTGATCACTAGAAACAGAAATCCTATGAGCCATTCTTTTCTATAAAAATACATCTTAGAGACATTCAGACATTCCTGTGGGTCCTACTTTCAAAGTTTAGTTTCAGATCAATTTATTTATTTCCACCATAATTTTTCATTCAGAGTATTGAAAAATACCCCTGATTCCAATATCAATACCCACATTACATTCTCTATCTCATTAATTCAGTTTTTTTCTGGTCAAAAATATTCTATTATATTCTTTTGAATTTAGAATAAATCTCTGTCCCATATCATAACCCACAAGGACTTTCATAATTTGTTTTTTACCCACATCTCTAACCTAGTATAAAGACGACTCTTAAGGTTACCCCAAATTAGCCAGTTATTGTTGCTGTCATTTCCTAAAAATTCTCAAGATGTTTTGGCTGCAGGTATTTAAGTTTGTGCCTCTTTATGCCTGGCTCTCTCCCACTCTTTTTTATTGTTCTGTAGGAGTAGTACCTGTGTGCTAGATCTGATGAGCAGGCAGAGGGGCTGCCTATGCTCTCCCATCAGCTCCCACACTTACATATGGACTCATCCCTGCAATATATTCTTTATTCTCTGATCTCATAGTAATCCTGCTTCTCTTAGTGAATCCTCACATAGGTTTTAGTGAAAATACCAGTTCATGAAGAAATTTCTCCACTGACCCTCATCCTAAATTGATCCTTTCCATTACATGTATCCCTTATTGTACCTATCACAGACATGGCTATTGTTAAATAATTTTCTTGCCCGATACTTCACGCTAAAAGGCAGTAACTTGTCTGTGAGACAGACAGACAGACAGACACACACACACACACACACACACACACACACCATGTGGGAAGAGCAAGAAAAAGCAAATAGAGCACTGGAGAAGAAAAGACATCTTTCCACCTCTTCTGCAATGATCCAGCTCCACCCTTCACTGCCAAAGCTTAACACAGTACTCACTGAATAGGAAACAGCATCCAGACAGATTCCAGTCTACTATAGCAAGGAAGGTAGTGAAGGGTGAATTTTCAGCTGAGAGACTTTAAATAAACTGATGACTTTGGGATTTTAGCTGCATTATAAGGACATTCTGGTTCCTGCTGATTGAATGTCCTGTCTTTGTACTGTCTAACCCTTGAAATTCAGCAGTGGTGATGATATACATTGTTAGCTCATGTTGGATCAGGAATTTATTCTGATGTGAAACTGATGTGAGTATTGCTGGTTAGGCCTACAATCAATCATATGGCTCCCAAAATATACGAAGTGAAAATCCAGGACCTTGGGGGCCCAGGATGATAATGGCACCATGGTTAAAGGAAAACAAACCCTTCAATTGGAAGTTCTTAGACACTGTGGAGACAGATGCAGAACTTACCTTAAATATTCTCTGTTCATCTTTAGTTTATTTTCTTCAGAGTCCAGAACAATGGACCTTTCACTCCCAATACACCTAAACCTTACACCTTTAGCCCCAGCTTCACAAAACTGCTGTTCTTCTCCTCAGAATTTACTCCTTTTCAAAATTAAGAAACCCAAAAGAACTTAGTGTGACAAGGTACATCCCTTTTTGAAGGATAAATATAGAGAGATCAAAAGGAAAAATGCTCCTATGTGGGAAGCAAAAGCAAGATATCTACTACTTCATTTGGATGGCCACATCTTTTATTAAAGCAGTATGGACTAGGGCAGTGAATGAAGCTTGGGGCAGGACTGAGAGAGAGCACAGTGTTAGTTTCAACACACCCTTCCCTAGTACAACCTGGATGAACCCTTTTCAACACTTCCTATGGGTCTCTCCTCTTGAAGAGTCATCAACCCTGTTTCATTGCTACTACATCCTAGTTGTCGGATAATATTAAATGTGTTAGTCACCTGCCCTGTTATAGGAAAAAATAAATTAAATTTCATTTTGACTCTGAAAATCTGCACTCTATTAGGGAATATCTACCTCTCTATCCCCATCTCGAAAGAAACCCCAAACAACCCTCTCTTTCTGTTGACCCCTGCATGGTATTAACTCTTTGAAAGACTACTACCTCTTGGGATTAAGCGACATGAAGGAGGGCCTCTGCCTGCCCTTCAAATTCCTTTAACTTCTCTGGCCTTACTATCCATATCACCACCACCACTCCTATATGAAATGCCAATCTGGTTTTTTAATCTTGTCAGGGATACCATTGACTGAATTTATGAGAGCATTCGATTTCTTAATACCAGTCTTGCTAGGATGGCAAATTGTTTAGATTCATCATACTGATGTCTTTGTTTCTTTCTCCACCAGCAGTTCATATGCAGGCATTCCCCTGAACTGTGTAATATTTGGTGTGGACTCTATTATATTTACCAAACCTTACGGGGACTATCCAATCTCACAAGAAAAACCATTGTTCTGCTCAGAGTATCAGATACAATAGACAACTGGCATTTTCTTTTCCTCTCCCTTTCTGCATTCAAAAATTGCCATGTAATAAGTTATTTAGGATTTATCCTTTAGCTCAGATACATATTGGATAAATTTCTAACCTTATTTTCAACTCAAAAGTAACGTCTGAGGTACAACATCAAAATAGGCAGTAAAATCAATAAAGTCATTCATGGTAAAGTTTTGTATATCAGACATTGTAATGTTTGGATCCACATGTGTGAAAATCTTGTTCTTCCTTTTAACATGAGTGCAGAAACCAAATGTTATGACTTTTTATACTTCTGATATCATGTTGTACTGGTAAGTTTGCATAAACACTCAAGTACGGCTTTTCACTTACTGAAATTAAAAACATCATATTTTTATATTAATAAATTTTGCATTGTTGTGGTCTGGAATCAAGGCACCATGCTACCTCTGACTCTAGGTAGACATCTTCCTTGTTTCTTCTTCAGTTCTAGTGGAGACTATCAGTCCTTGGAATTCTTTGACTTACATCTTTATGACCTGAGTCTTTGCCTCTGTCTTCATGTGGCACATATCCTTCTAGGTATATGCCCAAATTTCCCTCATCCTATAAGGAGAGTGCTCATTGGGTTAGGAGTCACCCCAATTTGATACAATTATATCTTTACTTGTTCACACTGGCAAGGATCCTATTCCCAAATAAGGTCACATTCACAGGAATAGGAGATTAGGACTTGAACATATTTGGGGGAAGGGGCGATTATACTGTTTAACCCACACTATTGAGCAATCAAGAATCCGAATTTGTTAATTTGTTCTTTGCCTCTAAATATAGTCATCTCTATTTGTTTAAAATGATAAAAATTATATTTACAACATTTAAAATTTTTCCAGATAAATTAATTTCTAGAACCATGGATTGGCTTAAAATCAGAAATAAATTTGAAGTAATAATAGTTTAGTATTATTGTTCAAGGGTATTTTAAGATTTGATTCATTTTTAATACGTTTTGTAGTAACAAAAGGGACCATGATTTAGGATCTCAGGAAAGGTATGGTGTGTGGGGCCAAGAAAAGGATGGAGCCAGGTTCTACAAGGTGAGACATGTATACCACAGGACTTTGAGCAGAAAGGGAACGGCTTCTTTAGGAACACTTTGGAAATCACAAATCCAGTGATAAGAGTTATGGCCATAGAAATCTGATTACAGTTTCATGAAGTTGAGAAAGATTTTGGAGTCACCTTTTAGCTCAGAATCTCACTTTACGCTGCTTCTTACGTTTGTATCACTGGGTTGTCCTGACCAAGAAAGAGTATGGTGTAAGGATTAAAGAAGGCAAGCTGGGAAAGCCTCTTGGCAACACCAATCGCATGCAAATATTATACTCCTCATTTATTTTATCTTATTTTATTTACTTTCTGACTTCTATGTGAGGTGCTAGTGTTTCTTTGTTTCTTCCATAAATTTTCCTCTTCTACCCAGTGAAGTTTTCCACAGACCCATTTTACAATTCCTACTCTTCCCTGGTGAAATCCCTAACTTGGGATCAGGAATTCTTATTTTTGTGGTCTGTCATTCCAGTAGACTTTCTTTTTCTCCCATGAGTTTTAGTTCAACGAATGAAAGCCTTGGTGACAAGTATTTGTTTCACTCTGTGTCTAAGGATCACTCTTGACTCTACCTTCAGTTATTAAATCCTCTCTCACTGATACAGATCTAAAGGTCAGTTTTAATATATATATGAATATATTTTATATATTTTACATGTTTAATATGGATATATATATATATATATATATATATATATATCTTAATTGTCTTAATTGACAGTGTTTTTACTTATCTATGAGATGCAGTGGAACATGTCAATGCATGTATACATGGCACAATGCTCAGGGTGATGGCCATATCCATCCTCTCAGACATTATTATTTTTTTGGTGTTAGAAACACTCAGAATTTTCCTCCTATGGTTCTTTGGGAATATCCCATTAATTGTTGTCAACCTCAGTTGTCCTCAGGTGCTATAGAGCATTAGAAGTTATTCCTCCTACTCAGCTGCACCTCTGTGTCTGTTAAACATCCTCTCTCCCCCACATCCTTCCCGGACTCTGATAACTACTATTCTACTCTCTACTTCTATAAGATCAACATTTGATTTTTTTTATTTCAAAATTATATATGTGCATTTGTGTGTGTGAGATAGATAGCATGATAAAGAGCAATATATACAAGTAAATGTTTTCCACTTTTAAAAACATGCATTATTTGCCATTTTGTACCTAACTCATTTCATTTAACATAATTTCCTTTAGCTTTTTTCTTAATTAATTGCCTGCCATGCTGAAGAGAGACATATGTGCCTTTTTGCTCACTTTAGTGCATTGAAAGGAACAAGGAGCATTTGTTTCTAGATGACTAGAAAGATCCTTTGGGCTTCAGATCACAAAAGGTGACTCTCCATTGACAGAAAGATGTTAATAGCTTCCACAATTTGTCAAGCCACTTGTGTATATTGTTATTTATCATGCTGTCTTTCTCTCTCACACACATAAATGCACAGATACGCGCAATTTTGAAACAAAGAAAAAGAGCCGGGACAAAATGAGGTTGTTTCTTTGGTAGAAGCCAGTGGTAATTTCAGTGTGTGCTGGTCTTGTAGCACACAGATTTTGTTTCCTAATAGAGGAATAGGATTTCACCCTCTCTCATTTTGAAGTGGAAAAAAAAAACCCACAATTTCCGTGTGTATGGTTTTCATATTCCCACATCCCTATCCACTGCCTGTTATCCCACCTTCTGTTCATTTATAAATATGAGACTATGTCCATTAATTGTGATAGCAAGAACTTCCAGTTTATATGTTAAAGTATTGGATTATTAGTGCCTCCTACTTTATCAAATCAGAAAAATGAAAGCTTAATTGATCTTATTTCTGTCATTGTTTCTTTTTTTAAATCCCAGCAAAGCCTTATAATAATGTCACTGAGATTTAACATATTTACTTACTATATGAAGTGGTAAGAGATGAGAAACAAACATTGAGACATATGTATTTGTGTCTAATTTTGACAAAACACATGACAGCAATCAACATAAAGGAGGAAAGATTTATTTAGGCTCACAGTTTCAGTAGGTTCAGGTCACTTGGCTCATTGTTTTTGGGTCTGGGGTGAGGCAGAACGTCATATTGTGGAGCAGGTGGTGGAGCAGAGCTCCTATCCAGGAAGCAGGGGGATGGGTGCTGAACAAAATATAACCTTCAAAATTTTGCCCCAGTCATCTCTTTCCTCCAAGTAGGCCACAACTCCTAATGTTTCCACCAGTTTCCAATACAACAGCCTATAAAGGTATGACTTCATCAATGAATTAATGCATTGATATAGTTAGAGCCCTCATGATCCAATCACCTCTCTAAAACCCTACCTCTGAGTATTACTGCATTGGAGACCAATCCTTCAACATATGAGGTTTTGAGGGACATATCACATTCAAAACACACCACCACTATGGCTATGAATTTAAAAGGCACCTTAGCTAATAGGAATGAGAAAACTAAGGTAGCAGAATACAACAGTCACTAATATGGCAGTATGTAAAAATGTGGTGTGTAAACGATGTGATTCTGCAATCTGTATTTGGGGTAAAAATGGGAGTTCATAATGCACTTGATTCTAATGTATGAAATATGATTTGTCAAGAGCTTTGTAATGTTGTGAACATCCAATAAAAAATAAATAAATAAATAAAAATAAAAGGTATATACTGATTATCTCTACAATATAGCGAACTCTGTATCATCATAAGCTTTAGTTTGGAATTGTCACTCAGAAAAATTTAATAGCAGATATCCATTTCACAGATACTGATTTCCTGTTCTGCATTATTTTCTTTCATATGGAGTCTTTGTATGAAAATTGAAAGTTGTTTGGCTTCAGTGAAGGTTGGAAGTTTCCTCTGTGCACTTCACCATATTATTAGCCTTTAGGTATTTTTTTTTAAGCTTCTAATAAGACACAACACCACACAGGAGACCTGTTTTCTGGTCTTATAATTTAAGATGTGTCAGTTAGGGCAGACCCTGCTCTTTTCTCCTGTGTGGATTCTTTCCTTTCAGGAGAACTAGGCATGTTAATACTGCTCCACCAGTTTCCAAAAGCCCTATTGTATTGTATGATTTGAGTTCATTAAATCTCTCTAAAAGGTTTTTGAGGTGTTACATATTACACAGATAACCGGATCTCCAAACAGACCTTAGCTAAAATTCAGGATCAATGAACATCGCTTTCTCTGTGATATCTCTAAAGAGTTCTGAATTAAGGATTTACCTATGTGACAGACTGCATAATTAAATATTATAATTATAATATAGGAATGTGAAATATATAAGCCCTCTGATAAAATGTGACAGATGTGTTTCCCTACCAAAATTTATAAATAATTTCAAAGAATGTTATTAGAATAAATTAAGAATTTATCACCTTATATGCATTTTATTTAAAACTGTCTCCTTAACTATAATTTTTTTAATTAAAATATTCTTCAAGTAAGAAGTATTTTTCCCTAGGGGTTATGCTATTATTCGACCAAAATTCTAGAGAACAAGGGATCTCTGAAATAAAAGGGTTTATTGAGCTATGATATTTGATAGCCAAGAAAAAAGAAAGGACCAGATCCTGAGATAATTTCCCACCACTATCAGCATCACGGCTGGGTGACACTCAGGAAACATCCTCCAGACCAAAGCTAAGAGAATTTTTATAAACTGGTACAGGAAAGCATCACAGCTTACCTTGGCTATAGATAAGAGGAGAAGAACCAGATGGGGGCCCGGAGGGCAGGGTTGGAGCTGGTGGAGAGCAGGGCTTTCCAGAAGAAGGAACAACGGTTGTTTCTGGATTGGTTGTTGGTTATGAGTCCAAAAGATTACTTTTAATTGTAAAAGCAGGTAACTTGAGACTAGAGGGGGATGGAGGGAGGGAAAATAGGGCCTGCTCCATCTTGAATGACAAAAGATCACCCCAACTTCAGGATAAAGGACCTTTTTCAGAAACCTGCTTCCTTCATAGTCAGATTCTACATTCCTAATCTGCTTAACAGACTTCCAGCTTCCAATGAGCAGAGAACTGAGGCTGTCATTTGTGGAACCCCATTCATTGTCATTTCCATTACAACTTTAAACCCCAGTGAGTTTGCTTTAGACATTAATGTAAACTTTCAACACAGGGAAACCAGTGTGGGCACAATAAGCCAGGCACAAAAACCACAGTAACTACCCCAAATACATAATATATGAGGAGAGAGATTTCCAGATCAAATACAAAATGTCTACCACATGGGAAACCCCAGGCCTTTCCTCTCTTGGAGCCACCCTTCTGCATCACATTCTATTACTTCCATCTCTCTAAATAAACACATTGTTTTTTTTTTTTTTTATAATTGTGTTTCTCCACTGAAATATTTCTTTTCCAGAGGTAACATAAATAGGGCACATTGGCCCTGGGGTTACAATGGGCAGATTTCAACATAAACAGTCTTTGGATTGGTCTTGCCTATAACTGTTAAATAATTTTCCTTATTATCCCCCTCTTCATCCTCTGGCCTGTCATTAAATTTGTCACATAGAATTTTATTCTTATACCAAGACTTTGTTATTTTGTAATAAATAAAATTGTTTGCTGTAGGTTTAGATTTATACTGGTAAAACACAAAGCTATATATCATTGCTCTTATTGCTATATACAAATTATTTGTATGTATGGTTTCCTTTTCAAGAAGAATGAAGAGGACTTTTGATATAGAGAAGATTACATTTTTTGTATTCTCAAGACATTAACTGAAGCAGAAAGAGAGGAGAGACAAAGGAAAAGAAACAGGAGCCAAGGAATTTTCTGGTGTACGGAGGGAGAGTACAATGGCTTCCTCTGTACTTTCTGCTTCTTTGGCTAGGCTATGAATTAAATTGACATGAAAAAGATTAACTGGAAAAACTCAATTTTACTTACACATACTCAGGAGTCCCACAAAATATGAGACCTAGCACAGAACCTGATGGTCAAAGCTTATACGATATCTTTACCTACAAAAAGGAATAGAAGTTTGGGGCTTTGGGGCATTGACGAATCCAAACTTCTGGAGGTCTAGGAAACAAATGATAACACTTGTCTGATGGTAGTTCTTTTCCTGGTAAAAACACCTTGGCTAATGAAAATTTCCTGCAAAGATATAAATTTTCTTTACAAAATAGAAGTTTCTTGCCGCAGTCTGGCTGGGCACAAAATTACGAGCCACTCAAACAGGAACAAACTTTTTTTTGAAACTCTCGCCAATGCCCTGTATGCTCCCAGGAAATATGCCGACCCACACATGCGGCGTTCTCCCGGACACACACACCAACAGAAAATCCCTCCTCCGGAATTCCCTCCTACTGCACTTCCCCAACCAATGGGAACTCTCCAGGAGTCCCATAGCAGGCCGAGGTGGACAGCAGGGATCTAATATCCATTTGAATGCAGATCTTAACATAATCATATCATCTCAATGGCTTGCTGGCATCACCTTTCAATCAAAAATGCCATGCATTATTACTACTTGGCTATGGCTCTTAGCATCTCCCCCCTTCGGTTTAATTAAGCAACAAGCAATGTGGCTCAGGGACCGTGCCTGTTAGGTTGTCCAATTCAACATATGGTCCTTACCAGTCATTGGATGAGCTGACCTCTAGGTTTTAGGTTGGTACCACTGCAATTGGATCTTACCCGTCACTGACTACCGGTCCAGCATACAGCCATACTTGTGGATAGGCCTATGCACCAGTGGGGGGGGTGAGGTTCATTGCCTCACCTCTGTTGGCCCCCAATTTTGGCCTTGGTGCCAGTGGGCGGGTGAGATTCTTTGCCTCACCTCTGTTGGCCCCCAAATTTTAGACCATCACTAGCAGAAGGGAGGAGGATACAGAAATGCCACAACACCAAGCCAATTGACAGCTCCTTTGGAAAAATTGTATCACGGGTTACACCATCAGCAAAGATACGCCAGCACTACCACAATTCGCTGCACCAACAGATATTTCACAACGCATACAAGTGATATATAGTCCAGGAAAGTTCTGCAATTAGTTCAAAGCGGAGAAATCTATCAATATGTCCATTTCCTCCCAAAGTAAATTGACTCCTTGATTGAGCATTACTTGTTGAGTGATTATTCATTGATGCATCAGTTTATACAGTTTGTTGTGATAACTATCGAACAAGCTGTAGTTTGGTTTCATCTTTGTCTTCACCGGCACTGGGATGAAGATAGGAATTCTGACAAAGATGCTAAAAAAAATTATGTAACATTCCAACAGGTACTAGGAAAACAATTTTCTGAACAATTTACATTATCCTGAACAGAATTACTAAATATAATGAAAAGGAAAGGTGAAAGTAAACAAACAGATCTGTTAACCTCCTATTTGTTCACATATTAAAACAATCCTCAACAGTTGTTTACCCTATTTAAATTAAACAATTAAAATCACGTGAATAATAAAAAAAAATTCGGATCCATTTTTTCATGAGCGTTCCTCATCTATGATATATGGACATATGCACATACAGACATACAACACAAAACAGAAGTGTGCACACAAACATACAACACATAAGACAATAGTAAAGGCCTTGTAGCTTTACACAGGTGAAATCTCCATTGCAATGTTTTAAAACTCCACAGTCAAAAAATAAAACTCATCAGAAAAACATTAACCTAGGTCTGTATGAGCTCAAAAAATAAAATAGAACTTTATGATGTGGGAAAAGGCAATAATAAAATAGATATTGAAAAAAGCATCCCGGTCAATCACTGTTGCAGATGTAAGAATAGCCAAGCTGGAGCTCTGGATATCAGCTGTTATGGATTTGAGTCAAATAATCTTCTTTTTGGTCTGTAGATTCACTTTGGTTAGTCTCTCTGGAATCCAAATTGGCTGCTGTTCTCCCTGTGGAAACACACAAACAGAACCCCGACTCCAGACAATCACTGGGTCAGGACCTTTCCATTGTCCTGTTAGAATATCCTTCCAAAGTACCTTAGGCTTATGTACATTTTTTGGATACATATGTCTTTCCTCAGCACTAAGTCCTGATGAATCCAAATTTAAAAAGTTTAGAGTAAAAAGTGTTATTTTAAGTTTATCTTTGGGGAATATATACCCCTTTCCAATTCCCTCTTTTTGCTTTAATAAGTACATTTTAATAGTTTGATGAGCTCTTTCAACTATGCCTTGTCCCTGTGGATTGTATGGAATTCCTGTTATGTGAGTAATGCCAAATGATGAGCAAAATTGTTTAAAAGAGGTGGAAGTATAACCAGTATCATTATCCGTTTTTAACTGTTTTGGTACGCCCACAGTGGCAAAATTTTGTAAGCAATGAGCTATAATATCTTTAGTTTTCTCTCCAGCATGAAGGGAGCCCATCAAAAATCCAGAAGAAGTATCAACTGTTACATGCAAATATTTTAATTTTCCAAATTCTGGCAAGTGTGTGACATCCATCTGCCAAATATGGTTAGGTATCAATCCTCTAGGATTGACTCCAAGATTAACTTGTGGTAAAAAGGTCACACAACTTGTTTTATTATATGTCTGGCTTGTTCCTTAGTTATTTTAAAACACTTTTGTAAAGTATTAGCATTGACATGGAACCTTTTATGAAAATTTATAGCTTCTTCTATTGTGGAAAAAATATGTATGTCATGTGTAGATTTATCTGCTAATTCATTGCCCAAACTAAGGGCTCCAGGCAATCCTGTATGTTCTCTAATATGTCCTATAAAGAATGGATCTTTTCTGTCCCAGATTAGACTTTGTATAGTGGAAAACAAAGAGAAAAAGTAGAGAAAGGGGAAATTCTGCCAGTATATTCAAGGGATACTATAGCATTAACTACATACTGACTATCAGAAAATAAATTAAATACAGAATCTTTAAACATCACAAAAGCTTGTAATACTGCCTTAAGCTCTACCTTTTCAGCTGATTGTTTGGGTACTAAAAATGTAAAAGTTTGATCAGGGGTAACTACTGCTGCTGTACCATTATTTGACCCATCAGTGAATATATTTGGAGCATTCATGATAGGGTTTTTTTTTGTCATTTTTGGAAAAACTACAGGATGCTTAGACCAAAAAGACAACAAAGGATTAGATTGTAAGTGATTATCAAATGAAACATTAGATTTACACATGATTATTGCCCAAGTATTTAACTCATTAGCTAACTCATCAATTTGATCCATAGTATATGGAGTAATAATTTTATTGGGAGAAATCCCAAACACTCCCTTTGCTGCTTTTATTCTTTTGAGTATTAATTGTCCTACAGCCTCAGGATACCTAGTAAGAATAGTGTTAGGAGAATAAGATAAATGTATCCACAATAATGGACCTTCTTGCCAAAAACCCCTGTAGGAATATTTTTTGTTGGTAGTACAATAAATAATAAAGGCAAACTTATATCAATTCTATCCAAATGCATATTTTCCCTATATATTTCAATGATTTTTAATGCCTTTCTTGCTTCAGGCATTAACATGCGGGGTGAATTTGGATCTGATGGACCCTTTAGGATATCAAATAAAGGTCCGATTTCTCCAGTTGGTATGCCTAGATAAGGCCTTATCCAATTTATGTCTCCCAATAACTTTTAAAAGTCGTTAAGTGATTTGAGTTGATCTACTCGTATTTGAATTTTTGGTAGATGCACCATAGTTGAGGATAATAAAATTCCTAAATAATTAATTGGAAAATTTAATTGTACTTTATCTATTGCTATCTCTAGATTTTAATTTTTTAATAAGTTTGTAAGTGTGGCATAACATTCCAGCAATGTGTTTTTATCTTTATGTGCCAATAATACATCATCCCTATAGTGAAATATTTGTAGTTCAGGATTTTGATTTCTAAGTGGCTGGATTGCTTTGTTAACATAAATTTGACACATAGTTGGACTATTAGCCATCCCTTGAGGGAGTACTTTCCATTCATATCTCTGATCAGGACCTTCATGATTTAGTGCAGGGATAGTAAATGCAAAACGTGGACTATCCTCAGGATGAATTGGAATTGAAAAAAAAAAAACAATCTTTAATATCTATAGCTAAAACATACCAGGTTTTTGGCAAAGCAGACAATTGGGGAATCCCTGATTGAGCAGGTCCCATAATAACCATCTCATTATTAATGGCTCTTAAATCTTGCAATAATCTCCATTTACCAGATTTCTTTTTAATGACAAAAATGGGAGTATTATGGGGAGATATGGAAGGTTGTATATGTCCCTCCGCTAATTGTTGTTTGACCAGGTCATGGGCTATTTGTATCTTTTCTTTAGTCAGGGGCCACTGAGGAACCCATACTGGTCTTTCTGATTTCCAAGTAATTTTTATTGTCTCAGTGGCCCTTTCTGAAAACCCAATCCATGTCTATTTATTCCTTGGTCTATTTGAATTGATGCTGTTTTACCTTGTTCTTGTTCTCTTAATCTTTTTTCTTTCCTAAAGACTTTTCTAGCCTTAGTAGTGGGCATGTTAGGATTGATGTTATTTGTTAATGTCAAACCTAATTGATCTAGGGCATCTCGTCCCCATAAATTCATAGGAAGATGATCCAATACATATGGTTGTATAGTTCCTTCACATCCTTCAGGATCCTTCCAATCTAATACCATTGCACTTCTATGGGGATTAGTTGACACTCCTAGGCCTCGAAGCGTTTGAGTGGCTTGTTTTAATGGCCAATGTTTTGGCCATTCTTGACGAGATATGATGCTAAGGTCAGCTCCTGTGTCCAGTAGCCCATTAAATTCATGTCCTTGAATATTTAGTTTTAGCATTGAGCGAGAATCTAAATTTAAAGACTGCATAGCCTAATCCACACCTGTGGAGCCTAATCCCCTGGAACCTCTTTCTACAGTACGACTGGAAAATTTATCATGCAGACTGGGTATTATTAATAACTGTGCTATTCTATCTCCTGGTGAAATTACTGATATACCTCTTGGAGAACTAGCTATAATTTTTATTTCACCTTCATAATCGGAATCAATTACCCCAGGACTTATCATAAGTCATTTTAGTGTAGAAGAACTGCATCTCAATAATAAGCCTACTGTTCCTTGGGGAAGAGGTCCTTTTACTCCTGTGGGAATGATTTGAACTCCCATCTCTGGAGTTAGTACTGCTCTGGCGGAGGCGCAGATGTCCAATCCTGCGCTCCCTCTAGTTTGATGAGGGATTTAATGGATAATGTGTCCTGGGCACTACCCTGATGGTGTTGCTGGGTTCCTCCATTGCCCCGTATATTTGTGTTTGTGGGCCCCGGAGCATTGGGCCCCCCAGTCCATTTTTTGGCAATGGAGCCTGATGCCTTTCTCCACGATATTGTGGGTAAACACTTGGTCCTTGTCCGTTTTTTGATAACGGAATACTCTCTATGGTGGTTTGAGAACGGCATTCATTAGCCCAATGTCTCCCTCTACGGCATCGTGGGCAAATACCAGGTATTCTATTCCTTTGATACCTAGCTTTGTTAAACCCTCCTCCTATGGGGCAACTCCTTTTAAAATGTCCTGTTTGTTCACAATTGTAGCATGTTTTTGGCCTGGCATCTAAAGCCTGTTGTATTGTAGCTGCCAAGCCTTGCCCTTGTTCATTAATGTCTCTACATAATTTAATATATGTGTTTAAATCTTCATGTCTCCATGGTCTAATGACCTCTCTGCAGTAACGATTTGCTTGGTCATAAGCCAGTTGTTTTATTAATGGCATTGCTTGTTCTGTATCCCCAAAAATTCTGGCAGATGTTTGAATAAGCCTATCTACAAATTCAGCGTAAGGTTCATTAGTTCCTTGTATTATCTTAGATAATTGTACTTGTAAATCTCCATGCCCCTGTAAAGTTTTCCATGCCCTAACCACATCTACAGCAATTTGTGCGTATAAGCTAGGATCATATTCAATTTGTTGCCGTTGACCCTCATAAGGTCCTTTTCCTAACAACATATATAGATTTCTTTGAGGGTAACCAGCTGCTGCATTTCGTCTAGCTGTCTCCTTGCAAAATTCCTCATTGGCAACCTTCCATAACAAATATTGTCCTCCATTTAGCACACATCGACACATATTAGCCCAATCTGTTGGCATCATTTCCAAGTTGGTAATGGATTCGACCATGCTTACTGTGAAGGGTGCTTGTGGACCATAGGTTGTTACAGCTTCCTTTAACTGCTTCACTGTTTTGAAATCTAAAGCATGGTGAATTTGTTGCCCTCCTGCCTGCTCAAGTACAGGGCATGCAAATCTTTGAGGTCCTGCCTCAGGATTCCATCTATCAACTACGGGGGTTGAGGGCCACTCAGCTGTCTCTATACATGGAGCTGTTGGTTGAATTATGCTCTCTAGTGATAGAACGGAGTTAGTAGCAGCCTCCTGTTGTAGTTTCCTGCCTGATAGCTGTTTGTCCTTTAAGCTTTCTTCCTTTAAATTTTCTTCCTCTATCTGACTAGGTCGAGAGACCTTCCCTTTTGCTTGACCTAACATGTTTTCTAGCATAGTCTGGACCTCTAACAATTTACTTAACAGTTTTTCGGTTTGTTTTTTATTAATTTCCAATCTACTATAAAGATAACGCAACCCAACAAGATAACATAAAACAAAACCAAAACAGAATGAAACAAAAACGGAACAAAAAATCGTTGTATCAATTTTCTCTTTCTCAGGGCCGAACAACTTCAAACCTTGAGCCACCCATTTTTCCCAGTTTGCCTGATAAAGTTATAGGGATAGACAGCTTGAAACAAAAACAAAATAAATCAAAACAAGAACACATTTTTTTTTGAAATGGTCACCCATTCTCTCGCCTTCCCTCAGGGGCGAGCAATTTTACTTACCTCTGAGCTTCAGGAGTTCCCCGCACGGGGCACCAATTGCCGCAGTCTGGCTGGGCACAAAATTACGAGCCACTCAAACAGGAACAAACTTTTTTTTGAAACTCTCGCCAATGCCCTGTACGCTCCCAGGAAATATGCCGACCCACACATGCGGCGTTCTCCCGGACACACACACCAACAGAAAATCCCTCCTCTGGAATTCCCTCCTACCGCACTTCCCCAACCAATGGGAACTCTCCAGGAGTCCCATAGCAGGCTGAGGTGGACAGCAGGGATCTAATATCCATTTGAATGCAGATCTTAACATAATCATATCATCTCAATGGCTTGCTGGCATCACCTTTCAACCAAAAATGCCATGCATCATTACTACTTGGCTGTGGCTCTTAGCAGTTTCTCAAAGCAACTACTATGTCTCAGACTTTTCATAATAACCCAATTTAATACTCGATACACCAAAGAGGGACATTTGAGTGTGACATATTTTCACCTCTGTTTGGGGGTGGTATGTCCTGAGCTCCAACACAAAGATTAAATTTATTCATAAACAATCAGGAAATGAGCATTGGTGCTCAGAGTTCACTTAGAAATTTGAGGTATAAAGAGATAAAAGACAATTCCACAAATGACAGTTTCCTGAGAGGATTTCTAGTCTCAATATAGAGATAAAATTAATATGGAGATAAAACTGATACACATTTAAAATAAATGAACTGTACAAATTTAGTAAAAAATAATCATGATGAATTGGGTAGTTCATATTATACTGCACAATGAGTTTAAAGGAATAGAAAATAATGAACTTCATTTATGAAAATCAGCTGTATACAGTAACCAGTGGAAAACACACTGAAATTGGAATTAGAAATTATGAGTTCTAGTGCTAATTCTGCTACTTACTCCCTATAAGAAAAATTGCCTTATCTTTCTTTTAGTTTCTGGACCTATAAGATGGGCTAGCTAGAGGACTTTGGTTTTACAGAAGTAAAACCTACTACATATTCTAAAGTATAAATCTTGCTACAAGTATATCACTGACATAGTACTGTAGATAATATTTAAGGATCCCTGGCTTTCAGGAAACTAAGGGAATTCCCCAGGGTCAAAAAAAGAGGGAAGCCAGGCACAGTGGCGCACGCCTATACTCCCTGTGGCTTGTGAGGCTGAGACAGGAGGATTTCGAGTTTAAAGCTAGCCTCAGCAAATAGCGAGGCGCAAAGCAACTCAGTGAGACCCTGTCTCTAAATAAAATAAAAAAATAGTGCTTAGGATGTGGCTCAGTGGTAGAGTGTCTCTGAGTTCAATCCCGGGTATTACCCCCACCAAAAAAAAAAAAAAAGGGAAGAAGAGGACACTGGGAAATGGGAAAGAGAATTTGAATAGTGCTTACCAGCAGGTGTGTAGCCACAGCCTGTAGGGAGCAAACACTAATAAGAATTAAGACAACTAGGATCAGGTAAGAAGCTAAATCTATACTACCATAAGAAGGATCAATTTGAGATTTTGCACTCCTCTAAGTCTATGAATTTGATGGCAACCTCTTTGTAAGGAAGAAGTCTATGCTTAAGTGATAAATATCACACATATTAATCTAAACCAAATATGGGCTCACAATACTATTAATAATTTTAAAAACCAACTTATAAGTAAATGAGACATCAATAAGATTAATAATAAAATCCAATATATTTAATACAAAAATACTTAATATTTATAAGTTATGGAATTTAGAACATTATTATGTAAAAGACTTGGTTGGCTCACTGGTTGGCAGGAGAGACAAGGCAGTAAAAAAGAGAGAACTATATTAGAATGAACTGGCTCATTGGGAAATGGCCAAATTAACATCCTCACGACCATCATAGTTATAATCACAGGCAAAAAGCACTTACAGGAAATTTAAAGTGGTGTAGTTTTAGCCACAGACAGGTGGACAATGAAGTTATCATTAATCCTGCAATGGTCCATTTTCTTTGATATACATTCTGATGTTATTTGGAGTACATGAGAAAGACAAAAGATGTAAATTGTCAATAGCTATTTCAGATACAAATGAAATGAGAGTTCAAGAAAGTGAAGATGGAGCCAGGAAACTGAGCGATAGTGCAGTTTTAGGAAATAAAGAGGTAGAAAATATGAAAGAGTTTAAGAGACATTGAATAGGACAAGAAGTTCAATGAATAGGGAGGTTATTATGTTAAATGAGATAAGCCAAGCACAGAAAAAAAGAAACACTACATGATCTCACCCATATGTGTGATCTAAAAAAGTTGATGGTGGTTACAAGAGGCTAGGATAGTAATAGGGAGAGGATTGGGTGTTTCAGTAAACTATTTTGCATCTATGACCAAAATGACCTGACCAGAACAATTTTAGAAGAGGACAAATTTATTTGAGTCTCACAGTTGCAGAGGTCTCAGTTCGTCTACAGCCAACTCCATTGCTCTGAGCCCAAGGTGTGGTAGAGCATCATGGCAGAAGAGTGAGGTAGAGGAAAGAGGCTCAGGACGTGGTCACCAAGAAGTAAAGAGAAAGACAGAGTTCCCCTCACCAAGGATAAAATATATACCCTAAGGACACACTCCCAATGACCCATCTCTTCAGTCACACCCTACCTGTCTACAGTCTCTACTCAGTTAATCCCTATTAGGGGTTAATGCACTGATTAAGTCTCTCATAACCCAATCATTTCACCTCTACACATTTTTTCTTTGTCTCACACAAGAGCCTTTGGAGGACCCTCATATCTAAACCATAACAATGGGTAAAAGTTGATCAATGCATATTAAGCTGTAGCTATATATAACAAATAAGTTCTGTTGTTCTATTTCCTATCAAGTGACCAATAATAAACATACTATGTATTTCAAAAAAGCTAGAAGAGAAGATTCTGAATATTATCACCACAAAGTAATGATAAATGTTTGAGAAGACAAATATGTTTGCTCTTCTTTGAATGTTATACAATGTATACATCCTTGAAACAGATGACACCCAATAAATATTGCAATTTTTATTTTTTCATAAATAGTGGCTTGTTTGTTGAGATGAGGTCTCATTATGTTAACATGTATATATAAATAAAAATTAAATTGGAAGTAAGATCTTCAAAAAATGTTTTATCTGTGGAAAAGTAGAAGAAAGACCTTATTTGAAAGAATTAATGAAAATTATTTTTAAGTAGGCCAAACTGATTAAATTCACCAACCCAAAGTTTACAATTTATATAATGTATAAATTATATAATATTATTATATAATAATAAAGCATAATGAATAAAAAATAAATGGGAAGCAAATATACTTTGAAAAATAAGAAATTAAAAAACAAAAAGAGAAACAAAGGAGAAGCAAAGAGGAAGAGAATATACCTGTGTGCATGTGTACATGCTCATGAGAGAAAGTGGGTGGGGAAGGAGAATGAAAGTACCCTTAACACAGACATATAAGAGATAAGGTCCAGCAAACTGAACAATCCAGGATAAGTGTTTGAGGCATTGTGTGTCATGCAGAATTGCTCTCTCATTCTTATTTAAAACTGTAAAACATAAAAAGCATTCTTAGCTCAAGTGTCATGGGAAACAAAAGCAAGATCACTTAAATCACAACAGACTGTTCTATAACAGCTAGATGTCAGAAATCATTAAACAAATACCTTTAAATTACAATGAAAAAGTTTAATCCACTTGCAATTATGTTCTCAGCAAAATTATCTTTTAAGAGGAAGAACAAACTAAAAAATTGATAAACAGATACAAAATTACCTATGACAACATCCTTGAAAGTCATCTACAAAAAATTGTTTTACAAGGAAACACTATTACTCTAGAAAGGCCCCAAAGCATAGAAAAAAATGTATATATAAATTGACATATTGTTCATATGTAATAATAGTTATAATATCTAAATTGTAGAATTAGAAAGCAAATAAACAAAACAAAAGTTAATACTGAGCAACAACAGTATTTAAGTAGAGAGAGTGGTGGCCAGAGTTCCAATATTCTTAGTGCCTTGTATTGTTTAAGAGGTTGTCCAAAATGCTAATTAACTTTAGTCTTGGCATCTAAAGATGTTAATATCCATTGTATTTTTTCTTAACCATTACAAGAATGAAAGGAGAATTTATCATCTCAAATTAAATGAAATATATGACACAAGAATAAATATTTAATTGAAATATTTAATCAATTAGAAAAGCAAAAGAAAGGTGACAAAAGGAAAAATAAAAAAACAAAATGCTATTAACCCACTTATTTCAGTAATCACAATAAATGTAAAGGACAGAAATTCACAGCTAAAAATCACAGATTTTCAGATGAGATTTAAATCACTGAAAATGTAACTAAACACTTAACATTTTAAAACTGATAACCAAACAGTTTTTAAATAGACATGTCTAAAACCTAAGGGAATACAAGTTGTGGGCTTTTATTATTGTTTGTTATTGTTCATTTGTTGAGATGAAGTCTCAATATGTTGACCAGGTTGGTCTCAAACTCCTGGGCTCAAGAAATTCTTTCACCTGTTGGCACTATAGAAATAAGCCACTGCACTTAGTTGGAAATATATATTTTGGAAGTAAAACAATGGAAAACAAGTTACTAGTCTGTGTCTAGTAAAAACAATTAAAATTATCTATTTTACTTTTAAATAATCATACATTCACATTTGGTTGTACAAAAGTATGGTGAGGTCCTATATACTATTTAGCCCTGTTTCTTCAACTCTTGTTTAATTAAACTACAAAATCACAACAGGGAAATTAACATTGGTACAACCTACTTACCTTATTCAGATTTCACCAGTTTTATATAATCTCACTTTTGTGTATTTATTTCAGTCTACTTTTATCGTGTCTAATTTGTATAACCACTACTACTACCAAGATAGAGAATTGTTCTATTACCAAAGATATTTCTTGTGCTATATTTTGATAGTTACACTCCACTCCTTATCCCTGTCTCCTGGCAACAACATGTCTATTCTTCGTGCATAAAATTGCCATTTCAAAAAAATTATATCAACAGAATGACAAATTAATTTTTAAGGTAAGAAATTTATAAAAAGTGGTACATTATACAACTATAAAGTTTGTATTTTTGGGGAAGATATAAATATTATAAACTACATAGTAATAAAGAACAAGAAAAATAAAAAAATAATAATAAAAAATAGTATAAAATACATAAATACATATGGAAAATTTTATAGATTAATAATGTTGGGATATTTTTATTTCCTTATTTATTATTTAAAAGGCAAAAGGCCAAAAAAAAGTGGAAATAAAGATAAACCATGTAAAGATAACCCAAGAAAACAATAGGTATTCTCTTATAAAATTGAATTATCTCTACCCCTGATATACTCTAAAAAATTATTGCACGTGTGTATGAGAACTTTATTCAGAATGTTCACAGTAGCACTGTTAATAATAGTTAAAAACTAGATATTGTTCCAGTGCCCACCAACAGGAGAGTAGTTAAGGTATTTTCATACAATGGCACAAGTATGAAGCTCTGAAAATGAGTGAATTACACCTAATAACTGGATGAATCTTAGAAATACTTACACTGAATAGAAAAAAAATTAAAATGTATGATGGCATTTTCATAAAACTCAAATAGGAAGACCCATGCCAGATATTATATATGTGTATGTGTGTTCATGAATACTAAAACAATTTTAATGCAAGGGAAATTACTTGAAAAATTAAGGGTAATAGCTAACTTTCTGGATACACAGAGGTATGACAGAAGAGAGAAGCCACAGATGTTTGAAAGGTACTGGTAAAGTTTTGCTTCTTAAGATTGATGGTGTGATCATCAATATTTGCTTTATCATGTTTTGTTGAATAACATGTTACAATTGGTAACATTGTGTGAAATAGTATATAATAAAAATTTTAAAAATCAGTAAAATGAGCCTAGTAATATTTGCCTCATTTTAATAATATTGTAAGGATGTTTTAAGAATAAACAGAGCTAGTGAAAGGGGAAGTGCACTGTCAAATACACTGCTATATACAAATGTTAGACAGTTGTGATAAGCACATTGCAGCCTCTGGAAGACTGATGAACTTCACCTCTGTGGGAATTCTCTTAGTCAAATTTTGTCTTGTCTGATCATTAAGATGCACAGTAGATACATATTTTCAAGGCACACAAAAATAATGAAATAATAATAAGATAACCACTTGTTTTTTATAACAAAACTGTATTTTTTTCTTATTTTCTAATACCTTACATTTTAACCATTGATAAGACTTTTCCTTGGTTATTGTATTAAAATAAAATTTCCAGATTGTCTTATCACTGCTTTAAAAATGCTGTGGTTGATAGAAGGTAAATATGTAAGAAAAAGGAAAATACTTTAGCTTTGTTTTTTTTTCCTTGCCACAGATACAGTCCAAATTTTAGATAATTGGGAAGTTTCATTTGAATAATTAGCTAATTTCTCAAACTCTCAAAAGATTCGAGTTCACTGGGGACATTTTTAAGTTTCATAGACAGGAAGAAAACATTTCTGGGAAAGAAAATAATGAAAAGCTCAGATGATGATTTGATAAACTGTTGAAATATTTACACAATCCCCAGAAAAAGTAAATATCACACATTCAAATAGGGAGATCTCAAGCTGAGTTCAGAGAGGTTAATTTGCCTTCTGGTGACTCTGTTATAGCTTTGCTTTTTATATACCAATCCTCAACTCTAGAACATTCAGTGGCTTCCAACTCATGGAGTCATTTAGTCAGAAATATGTAACCACCATTACTTTTTATAATGTAACTTTTCTTTAGCCATCCAGTATTCAACTCTAAGTCTAATACACAATGAATTGAGTAATCACAGGTGAAACAAGAAACCCAGGGCAATGCCTAGCAAACAAGCAGCTTCAACAAGTGCTGATGTATGTATATGTATATGCCTGTGCCTTTATCTATCAATATCTATATCTGCATATCCATGTCTATGGTGTATCTGTTTTCATCTATATCTATGAAGAGAGGAACAAAGAACCTAAATTATACATGTAGAAGAAGTGGGAGAAAGGAAACCTTTTTTTTAAGTCTATAAAATAAAGCGTTTACTTAGCTTGGAGAGTGAACTCAAAGAGAAGGAAATCATATTTGAACTTGGCATTCCCTAGTGGGTATCTTGCCTTTGAACAGAAATACTGAATCTCATATTCTTTTATTAAGTCTGCAAGCCCATCACATCTCTTTTCTCTATTCTTCCTTGCAAGAGAAGCCATTCTAAAGCAAACCCTGCTGTGTATGCATAATAAAAACCTTTCAGAAAACACCATTTTAACAGATCATTAAATATTATTGCTCGTGAGGAGGTAAAAATCTGAGATTCCAGATCAAGCACATTTTTAATCTTTTTGTTTTAATTTTTCTATTAGGATACTTAAACAGGAAGTGCATGCCATGTATAAAATAACAAACCCTCAAATAAAATCCACATGCAAATTAAATGTTTCTTAATAAACAAGCAAATGAATAAAATCTTTACATATTGCCCTAGGCATTTATATCATGTTTTCAAGTTGTACCTTAAACTGGTGTATAATCTGTCCTGCCTTGACTCCAGTCACCAAATCAGAGCAATAAGCACTATAAAATAAACACATCCTCCCTTGTTTCTAACTTGTCATCTGAGGATGCAGCCTTTGATTTACTCAGTTGTTGCAGTTTTTATAAGTAAGAATAGATTCCAATTGAGTTTCATGAGGACAAATGAATTAAAGGGCAGGGCACTATATCTGCCAGAAGTTAAGAGGCACAGGACAAGATCATTTGCTTTTCAGATAGAATATTTGCATACGTTATACTTAGCTTCTTCTTTGGTGTTATTTTGCAGTTTTTGATAAAATTTGTATTCTATCTTGTGGCCTGATAAGATGATCCTAATTAGGGAAGTTTTCATTTCATAGAAGTAGTGATAAGAGGTAGAGGTGAAGCTTCAAAAGCCGCTCATTAAGATGCATTCTGGTGGTGCTGCAGTTCTATGAAGGTCCCCGTGGCCATGCTGCCAGATAATTACTTCCTCTGTTATTTGGTCCTTCACAGTGCCAGGATACTCAGGGGCAAATATGAGAGATGACACCAATTGGTATTGACTCAGTAAAACTGTTGTAAAAATAATTGCTAATGGTGCCTTTGGTTAAACACTGAATGCAATTACTATACTACAATTATGATAATGATCAGAGATGATGTTTCAACAGATGAAAGAAAAGTAGAGAATTCCTGGGGAAATTTCTAAGAAAGCTAAGGAGCATCTCTTCTTAAAGGCTGTGTTCACCTTTTATATCAAAAAAAGAAAAACTCTGTGCTGGACACAGGACTTCTTAGACTCTCACAATCTCTTGGGATTCCTTCAGAATTTGTCTCAAGTTCCAGAATTTTTTTAGTCCCCAAATGGGTCACATGTCATCTTCTCGACCTGGTTTCTGGACTTCTGATTATTGTCCCTGCTTACTCTGCTGGGTTTATACTGCTAGCAACTCTGTGGCAAGCCATCCCCCATGCTTGTAACATCTAATAAAACTCCTCAGGCAGAGCAATTCCATCTTTCAGCATTATCCCAGGCTTCCTGTAGGGAAAACAGTAGTGCCTTTCTGTTACAAAGGAGCTTTGTCATATTGTGTTTAGTGTTTGTGTAGCAGTTGACTAAGGCGTCATATGCTAGCAGGGTTCTTAAGAAGTTACTATGTCTAAACATATTAACTTGATTTGTTGACAGACACACACACTTGGTTAAAAAAAAACAACAATTTTATATTCCAGGTATAGAGGAAAAATGTGAAGGATGTTGGGGGGATGTTTTTTCAATAATTCATTCATTCATTTCTTTATTCAATAAATATTATTAAGTACCTATAATATGTCAGGTACACAGGATATAGCAGGTGCTGACGTTTACATTCTAATGGGGTAAATGCTGAAATACACCAGAAACATAAAAAGTAAATTCCATCATACATTAGAGGAACCAGAAAAAGAATAAGCAGGAAGAAAGAAAAAGAGGTGGGTTTTGATTTAAAATAGAGCATCAGGGTAGAACTAATAGAGAAGATAATATTTATCAAACACAGGAAAAAATGATATATCATTCATATCATCCTTGGCCATTTGAAGTTCCCTTGAAGATTTATATTGTTATTTAATTTTAGATAAATATTGAATATATAATGTAAGGCACAATACTTTGGAAAACACAACGTTTTAATCTCCATTTTACAGACTCAGGAGTACAAAATACAAAGAATTCAAATCTCTTGTGCCAGGTCACACAGCTAGGGAGCCACAGCACAAATGTCAGGATTAGGCCATTGACATATCCATTTTTCAGGTTTCTCATTTGATCCTTGTGCACAAATATACTATCTCACAAATTTGTAAGGTTCTTAAAAGAACCTGATGCACAGTAGAAAGTAATTTGAAATATTATTACTGTTATTGTTATTATCTAAATTTTAAAATAATACCACAAGCTTACCACTTACCTTACCTGCCTAGAATGTTTCATGCAATCCTCATAACAACCCTTCACAGAGGAGAACACCCTGATTTGAGGGATATATTTTAATATTTTATATAGATGTTTTATATCAATATTTTAATTTATAGATATTTTAATATATATATGATCTCCTCCAGCCAAGAAGTGTCTCAGACCTGAGCCTGAACTCAAACCTCTGTGTCTCTCAGCAATATTCCAGATGGGATTTCTTCTCAATTAGCAGAGACTCATAGGAATTGAAATGAGATGATCTGGGTGAGGCCTCTGGATCCCATCATGTGTAATAGTCATGAGGTCTAACCTAGACTACCTGTTGCAGCATTCCAGGTGGTGGAAGGAACGCTCTTCTTCCCACTCTGCAATCCATAGGTGTTTCTAGAAGGAGGCAGTGATAACCTGGACATGCAATGCCCAATAGTTTCATCTTTATTGACAGCAGCAGTGAACATTGGGTTCACATGCTGCAGAGGTTTAAGTCAAGGGGATAGTGTCCAAGCCTTGCTTGTAGAAAATGCTGGCCCAAATCCTCTAAATCTTTCTGATGGGATATTCGCATTTTTCAGAATTTAAAGGAATCATTTGGTTCCCTTGGTAATTGTTTCCCCTGTTATAAGACAAGTGAATTCGGACACAAATTTGTGGTGTTCCTTTGCAAAGTCACTAGTTAGACTGAAGGCAGGTTTCTTGTAATGTCTCTCTACCTGTATTTTTAATCACCATATATTGTAAACGCATTGATTGCAATTATTTGTTTAAACGAAGTAATGTAAGGAAAGCTCCCCATCATGCTTCCTGTACCAGACTCTTTTCCCTGTGAAACATGATTATCAGATTGGTATATGTTCTTGTGTTCTTCTAGCTTTTCATGATCTATTCCTTGGGAATCTGCTTGTCTATAGAAAAGATGAATTTTGCTTTGCTCTTTTATTACATGAGCTTTAGAGTGATTAGGCCCCTACAGAAAGAGATCTATAATTGTAAAAGTCTACCTGTGATATGGTATGTTTAATTTTAGGGTGCTGTAATAGCAAAATCATTTCTCCCTCATAGAAAATCTCAGGTCTTCTAATGCTTTTATCATTAGCAAATGTGACATTTTGAATTCCATCAGACTGACTGCTTTGTTTGTCTCTCAATTGGGTCAGAATACATTATATTCCTGGAGTTATTTCCTTAGTTTGTTGCAAGTTTTTAATGTTGCAATGATATCTTTTTTTTATTTTTTTTTATTGGTTGTTCACAACATTACAAAGCTCTTGACAAATCATATTTCATACATTAGAATCAAGTGGGTTATGAACTCCCATTTTTACCCCAAATACAGATTGCAGAATCACATCGGTTACACATCACATTTTTACATATTGCCATATTAGTGACTGTTGTATTCTGCTACCTTTCCTATCCTCTACTATCCCCCCTCCCCTCCCCTCCCATCTTCTCTCTCTACCCCATCTACTGTAATTCATTTCCCTCCATGTTTGTTATCCCATTCCCCTCATAACCTCTTATATATAATTTTGTATAACAATGAGGGTCTCCCTCCATTTCCATGTGATTTCCCTTTTTTTCTCCCTTTCCCTCCCGCCTCATGTCTCTGTTTAAAGTTAAACTTTTCTTCCTGCTCTTCCTCCCTGTTCTGTTCTTAGTTGCTCTCATTATATCAAAGAAGACATTTGGTATTTGTTTTTTAGGGATTGGCTAGCTTCACTAAGCATAATCTGCTCTAGTGCCATCCATTTCCCTGCAAATTCCGTGATTTTGTCATTTTTTAGTGCTGTGTAATACTCCATGGTGTATAAATGCCACATTTTTTTATCCATTCATCTATTGAAGGGCATCTGGGTTGATTCCACAGTCTAGCAATTATGAATTGTGCTGCTATGAACATCGATGTGGCAGTATCCCTGTAGTGTGCTCTTTTAAGGTTTTCAGGAAATAGTCCGAGAAGGGCAATAGCTGGGTCAAATGGTGGTTCCATTCCCAGCTTTCCCAGGAATCTCCATACTGCTTTCCAAATTGGCCGCACCAGTTTGCAGTTCCACCAGCAGTGTACAAGAGTACCCTTTTCCCCACATCCTCACCAGCACTCGTTGTTGTTTGACTTCGTCATGGCTTCCAATCTTACTGGGGTGAGGTGGTATCTTAGGGTGGTTTTGATTTGCATTTCCTTGACTGCTAGAGATGGTGAGCATTTTTTCATGTACTTGTTGATTGATTGTATGTCCTCCTCTGTGAAGTGTTTGTTCATGTCCTTGGCCCATTTGTTGATTGGGTTGTTTGTTTTCTTATTGTCTAATTTTTTGAGTTCTTTGTATACTCTGGATATTAGGGCTCTATCTGAAGTGTGAGGAGTAAAAATTTGTTCCCAGGATGTAGGCTCCCTATTTGCCTCTCTTATTGTTTCTCTTGCTGAGAAAAAACTTTTCAGTTTAAGGAAGTCCCATTTGTTGATTCTTGTTATTAACTCTTGTGCTATGGGTGTCCTATTAAGGAAATTTGAGCCCGACCCCACAATCTGTAGATCGGAGCCAACTTTTTCTTCTATCAGACGGAGAGTCTCTGATTTGATATCTAGCTCCTTTATCCACTTTGAGTTGACTTTTGTGCATGGCGAGAGTAGGGGATTCAGTTTCATTTTGTTGCATATGGATTTCCAGTTTTCCCAACACCATTTGTTGAAGATGCTATCCTTTCTCCATTGCATGTTTTTAGCTCCTTTATCAAATATAAGATAGTTGTAACTTTGTGGATTAGTCTCTGTGTCCTCTATTCTGTACCATTGGTCCACCCGCCTGTTCTGGTACCACTACCATGCTGTTTTTATTACTATTGCTCTGTAATATAGTTTGAAATCTGGTATCGCTATACCACCTGATTCACACTTCCTGCTTAGAATTGTTTTTGCTATTCTGGGTCTTTTATTTTTCCATATGAATTTCATGATTGCTTTATCTATTTCTACAAGAAATGCCATTGGGATTTTGATTGGCATTGCATTGAACCTATAGAGAACTTTTGGTAATATCGCCATTTTGATGATGTTAGTTCTGCCTATCCATGAACAAGGTATATTTTTCCATCTTCTAAGATCCTCTTCTATTTCTTTCCTTAGGATTCTGTAGTTTTCATTGTATAGGTCTTTCACCTCTTTTGTTAGGTTGATTCCCAAGTATTTTATTTTTTTTGAGGATATTGTGAATGGAGTGTTTTTCCTCATTTCTGTTTCAGAAGTTTTTTCGCTGATATACAGAAATGTCTTTGATTTATGTGTGTTGATTTTATATCCTGCCACTTTGCTGAATTCATTTATTCTAGTAGTTTTTTTTGTAGACCCTTTTGGGTCTTCTACGTATAGAATCATGTCATCTGCAAATAGTGATAATTTAAGTTCTTCTTTTCCTATTTTTATGCCTTTAATTTCTTTCGTCTGTCTAATTGCTCTGGCCAGTGTTTCGAGAACTATATTGAATAGAAGTGGTGATAGGGGGCATCCCTGTCTTGTTCCAGATTTTAGAGGGAATGCCTTCAATTTTTCTCCATTCAGAATGATGCTAGCCTGAGGCTTAGCATAGATAGCTTTTACAATGTCGAGGTAAGTTCCTGTTATCCCTAGTTTTTCTAATATTTTGAACATAAAGGGATGCTGTACTTTGTCAAATGCTTTTTCTGCGTCTATCGAGATGATCATGTGGTTCTTATCTTTAAGTCTATTGATGTGGTGAATAACATTTATTGATTTCCGTATATTGAACCATCCTTACATCCCAGGGATGAATCCTACTTGATCATGGTGCACAATTTTTTTTGATGTGCCTTTGTATCCGATTCGCCAGAATTTTATTGAGGATTTTTGCATCTAGGTTCATTAGAGATATTGGTCTGTAGTTTTCTTTCTTTGAGGTGTCTTTGTCTGGTTTCGGAATCAGGGTGATGTTGGCCTCATAGAATGAATTTGGAAGAGCTCCCTCTTTTTCTATTTCCTGAAATAACTTGAAAAGTATTGGTATTAATTCTTCTTTAAAGGTTTTGTAGAACTCCGCTGTATACCCATCCGGTCCTGGGCTTTTCTTGGTTGAAAGTCTTTTGATTGCTTCTTCTATTTCATCTATTGATATTGGTCTGTTTAAGTTGTGAGTTTCCTCCTGACTCAGTCTGGGCAAATCATATGACTTAAGGAATTTATCGATGTCTTCACTATCTTCTATTTTATTGGAATATAGGTTTTCAAAATAATTTCTAATTGTTTTCTGTATTTCTGAAGCGTCTGTTGTAATATAGCCTTTTTCATCCCGTATGTTAGTAATTTGAGTTCTCTCTCTTCTTCTCTTCGTTAGTATGGCTAGGGGTCTGTCGATCTTATTTATTTTTTCAAAGAACCAACTTTTTGTTTTGTTATTTTTTTCAATATTTTCTTTTGTTTCAATTTCATTGATTTCTGCTCTGATTTTAATTAATTCTTGCCTTCTGCTACATTTGCTATTGTTTTTCTCTTCCTTTTCTAGGGCTTTGAGATGAAGTGTGAGCTCATTTATTTGTTGGTTTTTCCTTTTTTTGAGGAATGACCTCCAGGCGATTAATTTCCCTCTCAAAACTGCTTTCATTGTGTCCCATAGATTCCGGTATGTTGTGTCTGTATTTTCATTTATCTCTAAGAATTTTTTGATTTCCTCCTTTATGTCTTCTGTAACCCATTGATCATTCGGTAACGTATTGTTCATTGTCCATGTGATGTAGGATTTTTCCTTCCTTCTTTTATCATTGATTTCCAGTTTCATTCCATTATGATCTGATAAAGTGCATGGTATTATCTCAACCCCTTTATATTTACTGAGGGTTGCCCTATGGCATAATATATGATCTATTTTTGAGAAGGTTCCATGTGCTGCTGAGAAAAAAGTATATCCACTTGATGATGGCTGATATATTCTATATATGTCAGTTAAGTCTAGGTTATTGATTGTGATATTGAGGTCAATAGTTTCTTTATTCAACTTTTGTTTGGAGGATCTGTCCAATGGTGAGAGAGGTGTGTTGAAGTCACCCATGATTATTGTGTTGTGGTCTATTCGATTCTTGAACTTGAGGAGAGTTTGTTTTATGAACGTCGCAGCGCCATTATTTGGTGCATAAATATTGCTAATTGTTATGTCTTGTTGGTGAATGGTTCCTTTTAACAGTATATAATGTCCTTCCTTATCCCTTTTGATTAACTTAGTCTTGAAGTCGATTTTATTTGATATGAGAATGGCCACCCCTGCTTGCTTACGAGGAGCGTGTGCGTGGTATATTTTTTCCCAACCTTTTACCTTGAGCCTGTGTATGTCTTTTCCAATCAGATGTGTCTCCTGGAGGAAGCATATTGTTGGATTTGTTTTTTTAATCCATGTTACCAGCCTATGTCGCTTTATTGGAGAGTTTAAGCCATTAACGTTTAGAGTTACTATTGATATATGGTTTGTACTTCCTGCCATGTTTGATTATTTATCTCTTTTTTTTCCCCTAATTTAGATTGTTTCTCCATGATTAGCTTTCCCCCCGTCCTCTGTCTTTACCAAGGCACTTCCCGCTGATGGTTTTGGTTATCGTTTTCCATTTCTTCCTCGTGTAGAATTTTGCTCAAGATGCTTTGCAATGCTGGTTTTCTGGCTACAAATTTTTTTAGCTTTTGTTTGTCATGAAAGATTTTTATTTCATTGTCGTATCTGAAGCTTAATTTTGCTGGATACAGAATTCTTGGTTGGCTTCCATTGTCTTTCAGTGTTTGAAATACATTGTTCCAGGATCTTCTCGCTTTCAGCGTCTGTGATGAAAAATCCATTGTCAACCTTATTGGTTTACCCCTAAATGTAATCTGCCTCTTTTCTCTTGTAGCTTTTAATATTTTCTCTTTGTTCTGTATATTGGATAGCTTCATAACAATGTGTCTTGGCGTTGGTCTACTGTGATTTTGTGTGCTCGGTGTCCTGTATGCATCTACAATTTGTATACCTGTTTCCTTTTTTATTTCTGGGAAGTTTTCTGTAATTATTTCCTTCAGCAAGTTACTCATTCCCTTGGCATGAGTCTCTGTGCCTTCCTCTATCCCGATGACTCGTAAGTTTGATTTTTTTAAATTATCCCAAATCTCTTGGATGTTTTTCTCGTGATTTTTTTACCAGTCTATCTGAGTTGGCTAGACTCTTTTCAAGATGATATATTTTGTCTTCATTATCTGACGTTCTGGCTTCTACTTGCTCCACTCTGCAAGTGATACTCTCGATTGAGTTTTTAATTTGGTTTATCATTTCCTTCATTTCTAGAATTATTGTTTGATTTTTTTTATAATCTCTATCTCCTGATAAAGATGCTTAACTTCTTCTTTTATCTGTTTATGTAATTCATTTTCAATGTGCTCTTTAAGGTTCCTTTCCATCTGTCTAAGGTGTTCCTTGAGTTCTTTATATGGCCATTTTTCTGATGACTCCAGGTCCTCCTGAATATTTAGGCTTTCTTTCATTGTTTGTATTCCTTTTCTTCCTTGATTTTTTATGCTCATGATACTTCTTGTTCTGTTTGACTGCTGAGTTACTGTTTACTCTTATAAATTTATTTGATGCTTGGGAGGAGAGGTATTAGAAGGGAAGGGAAGAAGTGACTAAATAGAGTGAGTGTAGGCAGGTGGAATTCAAGAGGGGGGGAATAAGAAAATTGGAAATAAATGAAAAGGCAAAAGAAAAGAAAGTGAAAAGAAAGAAAGAAAAAACAAAAAAATAAAAATTTTAAAACAAACAAAAAAAATTATAATGATAATAGAAAAATGGAAATTGAAGTTTAAAAAATAATAATAATAATAGAATAAAAAGTATTAAAAAAATTGAAACCATTAATAAGAAAGTTAAAGAACAACAACAACATCAACTACAAAAAGTGAGAATAAAAAAAAAAGAAAGAAAAAAAATACTTATAATAATCATTAAAAAAATAGTAATAATAATAAATGCAGTCATAGAGCTCGATTAACTTCTCTTCCAGTAGGTGGAGCTATGCCCACTGGGCCAGGCTTCTCCTCGTGATAGGTGGGAACCAATCACTGTGCCTCAGCTCTTCTTCCCAGACTGTGCGAGTCTCCAGTCCTGAGTGCCTAGGTCCTTCTCTTGTGGTTCCTCAATCCAGGCCCCACTCACTTGTGACGCTTACTACATTACTGGCTACACGCCGGGTCTGCTGTTCCTGGGAGCCCTTTTTTCACGGATGCCTGGGCACACCCTTTCTGTTTGCCTCCCTCGGACTCTAAGTTTGTAGGGCTTGGGGCTGAGGACCCCCAGCGAATTTGTTTGCCCTTAGGTAGCAACTCCCCTGGTAGCTGGTGCAAGGGACCTCTGTTGTCAGCCCTGGTGGGAGCGATAGCCGGGGGTTCTGCGCCGCAAGTCCCACGTCACTCCTGATTCCCTGGGTCTGGCTAAGGTGCTCAGTTGGCTTTTACCTCTGTGAGATTAGGTGGGCCGACTAGTTATTTCAGCAGGATCGTTAGTGCTGAGTCACGAGAAGCAGTCGATCCGGGGCTTAAATGCAACAAATTCGTGCTCAGTGTGTGTTTTCTGGGGGGCCCAAAGTGTACGCCCCAGCTCCACGTCAGCTCAGCATTGCCTAGTAATCCTGAGCAAATAGGCTTTAGATAATTTACAGCTCCCTATGCCCGCGCAGTTGAAGAGGTCAGAGACTTGATTTCTCCGCGCCTGCCATCATGTTAGACCTCCTCAATGATATTCATGTTACCCTTACAGTTTCCTGGCATAAGCAAGATCTTGGGGTTATGCAAACTGCTGCTTCTGTTTCCAGTCCAGTTTTCTAGAACTGAAACCCTGGTGCCGTCGCCTCCACCTCTGGTCTGCGCTCTTGGGCTCCGCGCTTGTCTGCGACCTTAGCAGTGCCGCCGCGGAGGGCCCAAGCAGCTGCCGCCGCGGGGGGCCCAAGCGGCTGGCGCCGCGCCTGTCCCCTCGCAGAGGGATGCCGAATGACCCCAGAGCAGGCTATGCCCCAAGGTGCAGCAGGGAACAGGCGACCGAGGCACTTGAGGCCGTGGTCCAGCCTTCGGAGGACAGGGCTCGGCACGCAACCCAGTTCGAGTCTCTAGATGCGGCAGCTGGACCGTGTAGACAGGGCCATCAAGACAGCATGCAGAAAGCAAATGGCGGCTCCCGCGGAGTGGATTTTCGGCCCCGAAACTACAGCCCCGCCAACAATTCCAATCCACTAACTCTCCCTGTATAGACAATATTCAAAAAAAAAAAAAAAAAAAAGGGCGGGGTGTACTGAGCTTTCTTTGCCTTAGGTACTTACAATCCACTGCTGATTACCCATTCAGCTTCTCTGCCGGGAGCGAAGTGAAAGAGGAAGCAGATGGGCGCAAAGCGCCCGCGGTTTTGAGCAGGAAAGCGCCCGGGAGCCAAGCGTCTCTTTTTCAATCTCTTTGTTTTTTCTGCTGCTTGGCCGGGTGGTCCACTACAGATTAATGGTGAAAGGAGCTCTAACAAGCTGGGCGAAGTCGCTATTAAAGCCACTGTTCTGAGCACCAGGCTCAGCACTTCAGCCACCCCCTTACGCAGCGGCCATCTTCCGTCGCAATGATATCTTTTCCAATAGAAATTTTCTACTTTTATAAATAGAAATGATTCATCTCTATAACTGCTATATTTTTGACTCCAACTAAATTACATAAAATTATTTTCAAATAACTATCTTTTCTTTTGTTTATGTTTATATTTGACTCTCTAATTGACCTACAATATATTTTATATATTTTTATATGTGGGATGAAGTGAAAGTGAACGTATAAATTTCCCAAATGCATAGCCAGTTGCTTAACGCAGCTCAATGAATAGTGTGTTTTCCTATCAAACTGAAACCTCTGTAGGTACATGGTTTGGTCTTTGCACTCTTCACTCCATTCCACCATAATTTTTCACATTGCTGCAATCATATTAAAGTTTTAACATATGATTTTGTAGCTAAGAAGGCAAATCTCACATAATTATTTACTGTTTCAAAATATTGTAGCTCAATTTTAATATGTTTCCTTTCCCAATTTATTTAGGACAAGTCTGTCAAGATCAGTTTGTTAGGTTAGTGGATAGAATCAGTTTGTTGAGATTTGTATTAGTCTTGCATTGTGTTCATACATTTATCTGGGATATAACCACTTCCTTACAATGTTATTCTAGAAGGTAACATACTAGGTCTCACTATTTATTTAGAACCTCCAGGGGTGTCAATAAAGTCCAGCAGTCCCCAAATTTCAAATTTTTTTTGTCTACCTCTTGTTAAGTTTATACAAAGTTATTTTGAAATTTGTTTTGTTTCTCTGTGTATGATGAATTTGCTATGCTTTAAAAAACTCAGTTTTGTTAAAGTATAGGAAATATGTTGATTTATAATATTAATCATGTGTGCAGTCTTCTTAGAAAACTCTATGGATTTTTAGTTTTTCTATGGAGATCATCATATTACTTGAAAATTGTGATGGTTTTCTTTGTTTTTAACCAATATTCTTGCTTATTTTTCTTTACATTTTGTTATTTTATTGATTATATCGTTCTATACAACATTGAAGAATGAAAAAAAATAGCTGTTGTTTTGGGTTTGTTTCTAACTTCAATTAAAATACTTTTGATACTTTACAATCAAATTAAAAATGTTTTTCTTGCTCTTAATATTAGTTTGCTGTTTTTTAGATTTAAAACAAGTATGAGAATTGAAGTCTACAGAATTTTCTTACAAATTACAAATATAATAATAAAATACAATAAAGCTTTTAAAATAAAATAACTATAACAAATAGCACAAAATATAAAAATGCACGTGGGGAACTTTAAAGATTAATAACATGATGGAGTATTTTTATTTCCTCCTTTAATTATGCACAAATCAAATAGGAAAAAAATAGTAGAAAATTAGAAAAATAGTAGAAAACTAGGAAAATGACATGATATTTTCTTACAAAATTAATTTTTTTTTTTTTTTTACTCTTGATGTATGCCACAAAATTCTCACATGTGCGTACAGGAACTTCAGCTAGAATGTTCATAGCAGCACTGTTCATGGTAGAAAAAACTAAGCTGTCTTTGTGCTCAACAATGAGCCATACCTCCAACCCAAATATCATATATTTAATGGTGGTGAAACATCTTTCATTTTAGAAGATAAATATCATTGACTCATATATGATACATTATTCTTTTGACACATTGTTGAATTCAATTTGTGTATTTTTATATAAGATTTTTACACCTAGGCTCAGAAAGTAGATGGACCCACAGAATTATATTTGTATGTGTATTTTGGCTTTGTAATATCAGAGTTAGGGTTTTTCACACTTAAAGAACTATTTAGGACAGTTTCCTTTATTTTCTACATTTTTGGAGATGCTTGTGTAACAGATTTTATATTTTCTTTCTAAATTTGTTTCTATAAAGCTGTTTACATATATTTCCTTTTTAGGATTAGATCTCAGAATTATTTCTTATTTCTTGTAGCTATAATAATTTCTTCATGTTTCATATTTTTAGTGAGCCAAATTTGATAATTTGTACAATCTAGAAAGTTACTAATTTGAAGTTTATTGGTGTTAAATTACTAACATTTTAAAGACTTTGTGTATCTTATTTATTCACTTTTCTCAGTCTCAATGATCTTTTCTCTCTTTTTATCAGATATATTGCCAAATTGTCTATTGTTTTCAATAGTCAATTTTTCGTTTCATTTATTTTCTCTATAACTTTTCCATCTCTGTTATTCTCTGCTTTTTTTCTATATTAAGCTCCTATTTTATATTATTTTGCTCTAATCCAGTTCATTGAGTTGAAGACTTGGTTCATTTATTTTATTCCTTTTCACTTTTGATTAAATATATTTAAGACTACAAATTTTCTTTCTTTAAGACTATAATTTCTTTCACTTCGTGTATGTACTAAGAGTTTGGAATGCAGTGGCCTCATTTATCTCCATTATTTTTAATGAATTGGTTGGATTCTTTGGTTGACACAATTTGCATGGCCCAGTGCCAAATGAAAACACAGGATCCCTTGATCAAAAGGCAGGAAAAAAGAGCTGCTGATAGTATTAAAAAAATAAAGCTTTTCCCTTTCTTCTGTGGTCTATCTCCACTTGTCCAAGTGGTTTTCTGTTTCTGTGTATGCATGTATGTGTGATTGTGTTAAAAAGTATTTTCTTATTTGTCCGTTTATTATTGCTCTAAATAAAAAATAATAATTTTAAATGGTTAGTATGAGTTTTAATGTTTATCTTTATATTTTGTGATGTCAATTTTGAATGCAAATATAAGAGCATTAAACTCATATATAGAATCCCCAAATTTACATAATCACTATTCCATTGCATATTTCTTGCCAGAAGAGTGAAACACTACACAAAACAAGCAATATGTTTATTCCACTTATTAATATGTGTGCATTCTACTGTCTGCCTTAGATTTACTGACGAGTACAGAAAGACTGAAAGAAAAAGTACTATGTGTTTCTCTTTTTCTTTCTATATCATCATTTTCAGCATAGTGTTGAATAAAAAGGTATATGGCAATATTCTTTGGTCATTTGTGTTCTTAGTATTTTGCTGCTCTCTTTCTTCATCTAAGTCAGTTCCTGTTAGAAGAGACAATGTAGCCTCTGGGGCTGTCAGTGCCCCAACCTCCCTTTCTGCTTATTTGGTGTTAATGTAACCTGCTTACTTTATCCAAGTTCTGAGTGTGTGTTTTACTGTTCACTTGCTTTGTTCTATTTTCCCCCTTGGTTCTAACCAGGATCTGTATTCTCTTTCTGAACAAGAAAGCATCTTTAGTATGCTATTTCTTTCTCTTAGCCCTCTCTCTCACTTGCTATATTGTAACCATCTGGGTTCTAGGTTCCAGATTGCTAGTAATCTTTTAATATCATGACTTCATGATTTCTTTTTTTTTTCCAGTTTTCCCCTTATGTTCTCTGTCTTCTTTCTTAAATTTAAGGATCAATTTATTTTCTGAGATTCTGACAATTGTATGTCCAAATGTATGTCTGAGATTTGGACAAGTTTATGTACCTGAATCTGCACTTGATGTACTGAACTCTCCAAATACAATAGGTTTACAGCAGATGAACTCATCCTTTTTGTCCCCTTTCTTTCTTTCTTTCTCATTAATCTAGTTTTCTTCCAATATCTACAATTTCAATATATCATTGTCTCCCAGTTTACTATGAAGGCCAGAGATGAGCATTATCACTGATTTCTCCCTCTCCCTGCAGGTTCCTCCTCTGTCCTCACAATGAGACATCACTAAATCCTGTTGGCTTTTACACTAAAGTTCTCTCAAATTTTTTACTCTGCTACATTAACACCACAGTGACACCTACATTTACTTTAAGGTGGCATCATCTGGCACCTAGAAAGCAATGAGGCAGCTGTTCCTTTCCTACCCAAATCGGATGATCACTAGAGAATGCAAATCTAATCCAATTTCCTACTCCTTCCTGCTTAAATTGGATGTTTTCTCCCTTTGCTTTCTTCTTCTCCCTTTGCTATTTATCTCCTCCCTGTCCCATTTTTTTTTTCTTTTTGTTAAGAAGGGGAACTGGGAACTGAACCCAAGACACTTACCACTCAGCTACATCTCCAGCCTTTTTTATTTTTCATTTCAAGACAGGGTCTCACTAAGTTGCTTAGGGGCTCACCAAGTTGCTGAGGCTGGCTTTGAACTTGAGATCCTCCTGCCTCAGCCTCCTGAGTCACTGGGCTCTGATAACATTTATAAAAGGTTTTGCAACAGACTTAAAAATACAAAAGAAATTGCCTACCATCTTGTTTCAATCTCCTTTTTTTCCTATGCCTTCCATACCATATCATGCCAAAGGAATGCATATTTTGCAGTTTCTATAAAGTTGAAAGCTTGAAACCATATTCCCTGGTGATATTCTATAAATATGTGCTACCAATAAAAGTGGAATGGATTTAATTAATTTTTCCTTAATTACTTTGAGTTATCTATAGAAAGCACTGTGTGCCAACAGGTAATATTTTTAATGAAACTTGTATTACCACAAATTGGATTATAAAATAATCTTTTTATAATTAATAAGATAAAGAGTAGAGCAATTGGACACATAGTATTAAAGATTTTAATTATAAATTTTTAGTTGCATCTTTTGTAATCAGAAAGGACCAACTGACAGAAAACAAATTAAAAACAAACATGAACTATTTTCATGTGCTCTTTGATCTATAAAATCAGAATCTTTTCTGTCTTTCCTTTGACCATTAGTCTTGACCTTGAAGTTTTGTTGGGGAAGAGTTCATAGCATTTTAAAGGCAGACACTGTTGCTGACCATATAAATAAAGGAGTGTGAGCCCCTTAATCATTAATTTGACAGATATTTTTGATTCCTCTGTAATGCCAATATACGAATATAATTACATTTAAATCAATTATATTGTAAATCACAATTCCCAATTAGTTAATAATCTCTATATTTAGTTTTTGTAATTGAATAATTATACAATTCTTGTTTATTATTATGAGAATTTTCTTCTAAAAGAAATGAATATACTTGAATTTTTTCCTTCAAATAGCTCATAATTTTGTTAAGTAGTTTTTGGAAAGTTAATTGTAAGTGGACATCTCTGATCACTTTCACTGAACTATATGAAGTCAAAGTAAACTATGCATTTCTGTGGTTTTTGTGCTGTCAGCAATTCATGGAAAGTTATTCAATACATGTCATGTCAAGAACATACTCTGTTACTAATGCTTCGTGTATTTTTAAAGAAATCTATCTCCAAGCTTTTAATGAATAATTACTCACACAACTATTAATTAAATACATTTTTCCAAAAGTATCATCCATGCAAATTCTTCCCTGACATAATATTTTGGTTGATCCACTAAGAGGTTGTACCAATACATGTTTTTAGCTTGTAATAGTTTCATAGGCAGCATTTCAGAATCTTCTACTTTTAATTTATAAGGCTTTAATATAAAAAAATAAAAATGATATTCTATCTGCTGTTGAAATTCTGGGTTTAGACTAAAGCATGCTCTGAGGTGACATGGAAAGTTCAGGGTAGCTCTGCAGTGGCAGGATCTACTCATTATTTAATTAAGCCCTGAAAACCCTTGGCAGAAACTTGTGGCCTATGTCAGAACCTTTTCTAATCAAGAGGAGCACATCATGGAAAGGTTGTCTTACAGGTGTTTTACTGTACAAATATAACTTTGATAATTTTTAAAATATAGTGTCTGACATGCCCCAAATCCTAAGATACTTCCTTTCTCCTTGCTGTTCCTTCTCTGCTCTATGATGTCCCTTCAACATCTTATCTATTGTATTAATTTCACTCTATAAAATCACAGTAGGATACACTTTACAAATATACACTATTCCTTTGAACCATAGTTTTCACTTATGTTGAGTCCATTTAATTAATATCAAATAGTCTTTTATTAGTGGTCTGAATTTACAAAAATGTGTATATCAATGGATATCCAACTTAAGCAATTATTTTGAAATGGGAAAACCTTAAATTTGATAAATAGAAATTGCTTGGTTAAATAGCACGGTCCCAGTTAGTAAGGTTCACAACAAACAGAGAAACTGTAGTCTACATCTTCATATGTATGTTTTAAATTTATTTTCTGTCACAATGGCTAATCAAGATATCAAATAGTATTATGTCAAAAATGACCTAAATAAATACTAACACTCAGGTATAGTTCCACACTTTTATTTCAAAATTTTTACAGATCTGCATCTTGATTTCATCTTCTCAGAGCATGAAATTTATAAGAAACAATAGCTCTAATTTAAGATTTCAAGGAAACTGGTTTCAACACCAATTTCAGGAGTTTTGAGACAGTTTATCTCCAAAACTTATTCAGTATAAGCTCTGGAGTCAAACAGATTTATGGCTAGATATTGCCTCTTCCACTTCCAAATATGACCTGTCAAGTTTCATAACCTAAGTCTTAATTCCCTTATGTGGATAATAGGCATAATAAGCACCTACTTTATTAGGTGATTGTGAGGTGTAAATGAGATGCCTCATGTAGTGCATGAGGCAGGTGCCTGGTTGATAGTGAGTGGTCTAGAAGATGCAAGGCCCTGCTACAGTCCCCAGTCTCAGAGAATGTATGTGTACACATGCTGTCTCCTGACTCCATCAGTAAGTTTCTATCTCTCAGCTCATTTTGTTCTACATAAAGTGGCTATTCAGAAAAAGGTGACAATAGATGTTGCTATGGAATTGTGTGAGACACTTATTTCACTACAAAGAATATTGATTTCTATATTTAACCCCACTTTTCATATTGAAGTAAAATGTAGATAGATAGATACATAGATAGATAGATAGTGTGTGTGTGTGTATGTGTGTGTGTGTGTGTGTGTGTGTGTGTGTGCATATGTGTGTGTTTGTGTTTAACTTGATTGAAATAGATCTTTTTCCCAGGACACAGAATGGATTAGGAGCTCAGTTGAGGACAATAATTGTAATAATAGTAATAATAATGATAGAGCCAATAATACCCATCTTGGCCACAATAGATGAGGTATGTGACTTCAATAGTAGTACAACAGTTTGGATTCTTTGAATTGTAGGTTGACTCTCATAATAACTTTCTCAGAAATACACATTGATTTATTATTTTTCTCTGCCTTACTCCAAATTTCCCCCAATTTTCTGAGATATATCTTAAAATGTGCATAAAAAGTTAAGTTTACACATTAGAAGTGTTACAAGTTTTCCAATAACACATACAGCCAATACTTCCATCAACCTGCTTTAGGAAGAGAAGTTTCAGCTGTGTTTCAAAGTTAATTGCATCTAATGCAATACTTAGTTAAGTTTTTTAAAGAAATTTTCCTCATAAGATTTATATATATTTTTGGTCTAACACTACTTGTCAAACCAGCACAGAGGAATTAGTGATCTAGACACCCATTCACTGCTAGGGTGTCCTCTCTTTCTCCTCTCCTGTCTTTGAGACTGGGGGACTCAGTCACATGCAGGCATATCTTTTTTGGAAAGGGATGAAACAACCTTCTCTTTCTTCCCCCCTCAAAGAGAATTCAGTGTATCCCAGATATTTGCTATTAGTGCACCATCCAGATTGTTTGCCTGCCAAGCCCTGTTCTTAGATTATGGGGCTGGCTTGGTAAGATATTATAATAGCCAGTCTAGGTTATAAATCTGGAGTCTGCTGAATACATTAAGTACATAGTGGCATTGAGTAAGTCCTTAGACACACATACACACAGAACCAATAACAGTTTGCTCCATGTATGCAAGTATAGTTAAAAACTGAAACCAAACTATCATTCACATAGTGAATACAAATACTTGTGGTATTTAGGATAATATTAATTCCTCCAGTTAGGTTTGGACAGAGGATGGAAGCAATACAAAATGAGTTTTGGAGTTAAAGCTGAGACTAGGCCATGGGAAGTGTTGTCTGTGGAGCTAAGAGATTTGGATGCTTGTGAAAGGTGTCAACATCTTAGAACAGGTATTATATTAAGAGCTATATTTCATTGGTGTGGAGCTGGGATCTTGATCTGAGCATTGATAATAAGACATCGAGTCTAGAGAAGAAAGCATTTCTTGGAATTCTTGCCATAGATTCAGTTAATAAAGGCTCATAAGCATGAGGATGAAGTGATAGGGGCACATCAAAGTTTACTCAGTAGGATCAGGTGGCTGATCACCTAGGAAGGGAAACAGTCCAGGGGCAGGAGTTGGAAGAGTGAAGATGAGTCACAAATTGTAAATCTGGGTGATTAAGAAGAATTGGATGCCTTTATTTAAAAAGAAAGAAAAGAAAAACAGAAATCACAGGAAGGATAATAAGTTTAGAGGGAAAAGAAATAATGAGATTATGTTTTGACATATAGTTTTTGAAGGTTAGAAGGCAATGAAGTCAGGGGGCTGGAACCTCAAGGAGTGATCAGGTGCTAGTGATGTGTGTGTGAATCAGCTAAAGACAAGGGCCTCATGTTTAATGATTGTGTGTGTGTGTGTGTGTGTGTGTGTGTAAGAATGAGGAAGTAGGTGGTAATGTTTGTATTTTCAGAAAGAGGAAGAAAATAATGTATTGTGGGAACAGAGATGGTGTAAGGAGACTGTGAACCTCATTCAAATATGGCTCATCTGTGTAACTGGCAAACATCTTTGCAGGTATAAGTAAGATTTTAAGATTTTCTATCCAAAAGATAGAAACAGGACCCATGGATGGCATTATTTGAGGAGAAAAATTATAACTAGAGAAATGTTCTTAAATTAGGGATACTCCCAAAGAAAAGTGATTTGCAATACACTATTCTGAGCTTATCATTACTAAGGAGCTTTCACAGAAACAGGATGACAGCCTGACAGAATCTGCAAGACATTTTATTTTAATAAAGAAATTAAAATCCTGTATTCAGATTCAGTATAATCCTGTCATTAAGGATTATATCATCTTCACTTACATAAGAGAACTTAGCATCTAAAAGAGCCAGATGTTAGACTAAATGGACTTATATTACTTTTTAGTGGCTTCTATAACTAACAAAAACTTAGTGGCTTAAGAAAAACAGAAATTGCTGGGTATGGTGGCACATGTCTATAGTTCTAGTAACTCGGGAGGCCAAGGCAGGAGGATCACAATTTTAAAGCCAGCTTTTGCAACTTAACAAGGCCCAAAGCAACTTAGCAAGACCCTGTCTCAAAATAAAAAAAAATTAACATAAAAAAGGCCTGGGGAATTATCTCAGTGGTCAAGTACCCTAGTTTCAATCCCTAGTACCAAAAGGAAAAAGAGAGAGAGAGAGAGAGAGAGAGAGAGAGAAAGCAGAAATTTATTCTCTCATAGCATTAGAGACTTGAAGCCTGAAATCAGTTTCACTAGGCTGAAATCAAGAATTCAGCAAGGTTGTGCTACCTCGAGTTGTTCCTGGGCAACATTTCATATAGTGTTTACTTGTTCCAAGTTCTGGTGTCTGCCTTGATCTTACTTTGTAGCCACATTCCTCCAACCTCTGCCTTTGTGGTCACATCACTTTTCTTTTTCTCCACCTTTTCTGTGTCTCTCAGGTTCCCCTCTATTTTTATCTTATAATGGTACCTGCAATTAAATTTAAAGACCCAACCAGATAATCCACAATAATACATTTACAATCTTAAAATCCTTACTTATACCTGCAAAGATGTTTGCCATGTAAAGTGACATTTATGGGTATTAGGACCTATAGTCTTTTCTAGGGCCTCTTATAACCTTACTAGAAAGTTCTTCACATATCCTGACATGAAACCCCACTCTAGGAGGAAGATGCCCATATTTTTATTCATTCTTAAGCAAAATAAGAAAATAAGTTTTAAACAATTATTTTGACTTTTGGCATTACATGTTAGAACCTCACCTCTAGTTCAGGTTTACTATTTTCAAAGATAGGGCAACATTTTTTTTCTTTTTTTTTTTTTTTTTTTTGTATACCACAAAGTGAAATTAAGCTCTGCTATGCACATATATGCTTCCATTTTCCATTCATTGTAGTGATTCTGCACCCTGCCTCCTCTGTAACGGGCACTTCATACATCTCAAAGTGAAAAGAGGCGGTACTCACATTAAATAGTATGGCAGCTCACAAAAAGTCACATCTCACAGAACATTATGGGAAATACTTGAAAATGTTTATTGGCAGGCAGACACTCCAGAGTTGAAAAGATCTGAAAAAAATTCCTGGGAACTATGGCTTTCTCTCGGTGATTGCTTCTGCTCTCGGTACACAAGCTTTAGCTTGTTTTGTTGTTGTTGTTTTATTTTTATCCTTGTCTCCTCACAAACTCTGCTTCCACTGTTAAAACCAACAAAGTTTTGTCTGGAGCTTCAGGCAGCTGTTTAGTACTGTATAACAAACAACCATGATTTACGACCAGCATATGTTTTATGTTCATATAAATTTGTTACGCACAGCACATCATAAGTGCACCCCCAGCCTATATTTATAGAGCGCCTTTTCCCCCTCCCAGTGCCATCAGATGTGGTATAAAAACAACATCTCATTAATCCTTACCAAGCACCTTGTAGATGTTATGATCCAAGTTTTATAGATGTGGAACAAGAGGCATACACAGGTTTCTATTCACAAATTTGGAAAACAGATAAATCATTCTCTTATATACTCTGTGCCTGTGAAAAGGAGGTCATGAGAAGGTGGCCTCCTGGGCATGAGAAGAAAGCTGTGACATCGGTAATAAGGACTGGTGGATTCAGACTTGGGAACCTAGAACAAGCAGGGGGGTTGTTTCTTAATTGCAGGATCTCAAAAGGGCCTTCATTTATGTGTTTGTTTGAAGCATAAGAAGGGTGACTATAGCATAGACTCCTAGCTCTATGCAACATGGAGATAAATTTTAAATGAAGAACTCTTGCACGATGGCTATAACAGTCTTCCAAGAGGACCCCTGATATCTTTTGTACTGGTCATGTTTAGGTGCGAGTATCAGGTAAAATCATGTAAATAATGTAGAATCCACTTGCAGAGCAAAGGAAATCATTTTTCTCCATTATAGATGGTTCTGGAGTACTGTGTGTTTCTCCTTAATAAGTAGAAGGGATAATGCAGGGACCTTCCCAAGGGATTGGCATTTTTAATAACTAAAGAGCCTATGAAGTCTGTCTTGTGGTTCACTGCTGAAGGTTTGTCTTGTTCTACTTCCTGGCTTTCTGTTTGTTTTTGTTATACCACTTAAGCTTAGTTATACTTGAGTTTATTTAGAATACAACAATTTCCTATGTGATTAGATATGGTTTTATAAATATTACTAATTTTATTTAATTCAGTTTGATGGTCACTGAATTTTCATGGGTCATGGGTGGTAGATACTTCAGGAAATACAAAAATAAAAGAGAAAGAATCTCTGCCTCATGAGGTACTGTAGTATGTGTGTGTGTGTGTGTGTGTGTGTGTGTGTGTGTTATTTTGTGAGGCAAAACAAGGATGGCACTTAAAATGTACAGAAATAGCTATTATTTAAGATGAAATTTGTGCAGTACTTGGAAATAGATTCAAACAAACTACTATGGATTGTTAAGGGAATAAAAAAAAATCACAAGAAATCACATCCATATGGGAGAATGGAAGGTTTTATGCTGAAAGCAACATTTAGAACAGGCTTTGAATCTTTGGGAGAAAGACAACAAGATTACTTTTGGAATTTCCTGCAATATATGTTCCAATAAGCAAATGTATTTACTCTCACATTTTTTCCCTAATGCTATGCTACATTTGCGTACTCCCGTTGTTAGTATTATTTATTCAGTGATAAAACACACCAGCCTTCTGAACGCCCTTGGTGAAACAAACAGGAAATACAGTCTCTGCTCTCACGGAAATTATAACATTTGGAGGGAAATAGTACAACAGAAATGTGACCTTGGAACCCATTTTTGTGTGGGGAAGTGGGCGCATTCTTACTATTTGTTATTGTTGAGTTCTTGAATGTTTCCAAAGGTTTCGGTACTAAAGATCTGCTTTCAGCCTGTGGCACTACTAGAAGGTGGTGGAGCTTGTAAGAATCGAGGTCTTTCGGAGGAAGTTAGATCTTTAGGGGGCATGTTCTTAAGGAGATATTGGGGTCCCAGTCTCTTCTTGTCTTTCTCTTTTGCTTTATGGCTGCCTTGAGGTGAGCAGCTTTGCTTCACCATACTCTCCCCACCATGATGTTCTACCTCAACAAAAGCCCAAAAGCAGTGGGGGAAACTAACCTCTGGATCCATGAGGCAAACAAATTTTTTCTTCTTATAGTGTTCATTTCAGGTATTTTGTCAGAGCAATAAAAAACCCACCTAAAACACTACTCTATGGTCAGTTTCAAGAATATTAAGTAACACAAAACATGGTGAATACAAAATACCAAATGGATAATATAGTTAAATCCATTACTATAGAAATTCAGGAGTAATTTTTTAATAATATTAATTTAATAAAAATATGAATATTTAATTAATTTAATTACCACAGTAAGTAATTTAATTACCACAGTAAGCTGGGTATGGAAGCACACACCTGTGATCCCAGTGGCTCAAGAAGCTGAGACAAAAGCCAGCTTCAGCAACTTAGCAAGACTCTGTCTCAAAATAAAAAATCAAAAGGGCTGATGGGGCTGGGTTGTGGCTCAGTAGTAGAGTGCTTGCCTAGTGTGGGTGAGGCACTGGGTTGGATCCTTGACACCACATAAAAATAAAAATAAAGGTACTTTGTCTGCCTACAAATATATATATTTTAAAGGGCTGGGGATGTGGGTCAATGGTTAAGCACCCCTGGGTTCAATCCCCAGTACCAAAATTAAAAAAAAAAATTAAAAAGAAAGAAAAGACAATACGATAAAAAGGCAGTTTCAGCCTTCTTTGGGGAGTTTATAATTTAGGATTAGGAAACATACTATAAATAAATAAATTCCCAGAAAAATTAACAAGTATAGGAATAATTAGAAGAACAGGCTGATAAGGGTCACATTCTGATAAAAAGAGGAGTACCATAACATGTTTTCCTTTTAATTTCACTTTTTTTATTACCCTCAACTCCTAAAAGTGGCTAAGTAATGCTAGTGAAGATAATAGAATTCATAAATATATGAATTCATTTTTTTCTCATAGAAATTAATTTTTATTCATTTGAATAGCTTTTTTCCCAAGATGAACACACCTCCTGTATGGCCTCTAAGTTTCAATTTTCTGTAGAAATTCTACTGATGAATTAAGAATGACTCCATTCCTTAGCTCATGCCAGTCACATTCTACACCTTTCTACCTCCTGCCTGTCTATTGATTTATGTTTTTGTTTCATCTGCACTTCTGCAGCAGACCAGCCTTAACCACTGGATATCAAGGACTGTGATTGTGGTGTGGGTATGCACACGTGTGTCCCCCTTCTTGTAACTAACATGAAATTTTGTATATCACAGGTGCTCAATAAATGTTTGTGAAAAAATGGAGTTTTTTTTCTTTTTGATTCAACTGCTTAATACTTAGAAGCATGTGGTGCTAATATTTAAGATGGATTGGTTCATTCTATTCAAGTACCACATAACCATTCACACACCATTGAGTTTAGTACTATTAAAGGGCAATTTCCCTTCTGGGAATTATGCCCATTGCAGACAAATTTTACATACCGAGTCTTTTCTATCATCACTAGGCAGGTAAAGAGATTAAAATAAAGGGTTTTTTCAAGTGTGCAGTTGTACACAAACTTCATTTGGAAATGCTTCTGTATTCTAAGGAAAAATATAGAGCTACTCTTATTGCACATGCCCACATCCAGAACTACCCAGGAATCATGTGGCGATTTAAAGACAAAAATATAGACATTCAATTTCTATACCAAATTATCTACCTGAATGAGTGGGCAAAACTACGTCTTTCTTCCTTTTTGTTTCAGTATAACTGAGTTTGATTCTGGCTCAGGCAATCCAACTAATGTTAACTGGTCATTTAACATTCATAGCACTTGGTCCTTGTTTAATATTTTGATATTAGCCCCAAGTTCTCATCTGTTATAAATTTCTACAATTCTAAATGTTAAAATGAATAGGAAGGGATTTTTCAAACTATGAAATTTTAATTAAATATTAAACATCAAAGATTTTAAAACTTGCCATGGATAGAAATTAGATATTAGAACAGGGAAATAAATTTTATTTCCACAAAAGTGTTCCACAGAGTTTTAGGGTTCAAAGACAACTTTCTGTAAGTTCATCAAGATGTAGTTCTAGGAGATACTATCAACTTACATCTGTTTAATGCATCTATTCTTAGTGTTTAAATCATCAACAGCCAGAATGAAGCCTAAAGATACATAGTGCATTCTGTCTGATTCACACCCCAATTCAACAATTTACTAGATTAGTTTTCTGTAGCAAGTGACTTGTATTCCTTCAGACTCAGTTTCCTTATGTTTAAGCTTCAAAGAATCATGGCAAGGATTAAATGAGTTAATACACATAAAGTATTTTGATTCAGGCTGGCATGTGTAAATAGTCAGAAATGTTAATTTTATTATTCAACATAAATATCTTCCAAGGTATTCCCACACCGTTAAAAATACCATAAAATTAGTATTAGGTATGTCGGGTGTGCACGTACATAATTCTTTAATAAGTTTTTTTTTTAACAATTAATCAAGGAGCAGCAGAACCTAGGTTGGTGGCCTGCTGGTCTGTTGGGTCAGTAAGCCTGTGCTTCCCAATGGAAAATGATCTGTGGTTTTGCAGTAGAGCTGTCCAATATGCTTTCACAGTAAATGAAAAAATGAAAAGTTGAGTAATGGCCCCAATGTTTGAAAGTGTCTAAAGTGTAACTATGTATGGAATTGAATGCTTTTAAAAATTCACTCTTTTTCAAACAAATCTCAGGTACAGATTTGCTTATTTGCTGACTTCTTGTTGCATTAATACTTAGTAACGAGTTGTTATGTGATGGAAGAAAGCCCAGCTGACAAGACCTCCAGAGCACATTTACCTTTTCCCTTTTATGCCAGGTCTGATTAATGCTCTATCTCACTGGACTAAATGCTTTGGGGGAAGATCATTCAAATATATACTCAATTCTCGTATTAGTTTAAGAGATGCAGGATTTATAATAGTCATGCTGTTCCCACATAGTGATATTTAAATTATCGTTTGTGTGCTGCTTAAGGCATTTCAATTGGTTTTGGACTACTGAATGGAATGATATAAAATTAAAGTTTGAAATTACCCCTAGAAGCCTACAATTAGCAGGCATCCACAAGAAAACTAGGCAACAAGAGTAAATCATTATTTTCCATGAATAAATTTACTTTTCTTAATTTCATGCCATAAAAGCACATAAATAAGTTAAATACCTTAGTCCCAATTTGTATCTACCATCTTATCAATGATGATTTAGAACATGCTTAACCAACTTGAATTTTTTAAAAGTGCTGGCATAAATCAAAAGAAGGCTGTTGGTCATCCTTAATGATTTTTATAGAGAATTGCCCATATTATTCTATATAATGAAAATGTGGACAAAATCAAAGTGACATTTTCCCTTAGATCATATAATACAAACTTCTTTATCTATTTGGTATAATTGGTAATCCTTCTTGCCTAAAGCTTGCTTACAAATTTATGATAATTTTAGGTTCCCACCATCTTTTCCTTATAGATTTTAAAGTCTCCAGAGAGAAGTGTGATATTCTAAAATATCCTATACAGTTAAGTTGTTATCATAAAATATTATGAAGTCGACTCTATGTTTGAGCATGCTCTGATCCATCTTATTTGTGGAAGGAATAAGGAGACAAAGGTGATGAAGAGGGGTAAAGAAAACAGAAAGAATTGGAATAAATAAATAAAAAGCTTTATGTGAGAAATTCAGTTAGGACTCATTTGATGGGAAATGCATCTTAGCTCATCTTTACTGAAAATTCCAGGGATCCTTGGCCACATGTATCCAGTCTTTTTCTCTGTATCGAATTGTCCTCACCTACATAGAGTTAGAATAAGCCTGTGAGCTTCATCAAAACAGAGAGCTCATCTTATCTATCTTTGTGTCCTTTGATCTTAGCACAATGCCTGGCACATACTGGGTACTCAGCCTCAAACTGTTGGCTGGTCTTGTGATGTCTTCTTCAAGGAAGTCTTCTTTGGTCTTCCATCTTGCAGTACAAGAGCAAGTATCTATATTTGTATGTGTTTAGGGGTGGTTATTTTCATTAATAAATTATAATACCATCAGGCATAATAGTAACACATTTAACTAGCACAGAGACTTTATGTAACTCTGTATCCTCACTGGCATAAGTTGTTAACAATTATTTCTCCCATTGAACAGAAACAGAATGAAGCATTCACTTTGGCAGTATCTGACATCCTCTCTCTGTAGTGTCTTCCATTTCCATGTTATTACTTTTCTGCCTGAGTGTCTCTATCTAATGCTCTATCCCCCTGCTTATTAAGAGGAAATTATTTTTCTCCTCATTAATTGATCCTTAAATGTAAATTGGCTTGCACAGGTATTTGCAGTTTAATCCTTTAGTCTTTATAAGGAATGAAAATCTTATATTCCTCTAATATAGATTTTTGGTTAAGGAAATGCAAAAGATTGACAGAAAGACTAAAAAAGTACTTTATATTCGGTGTTGTTTAGGGTGATGAGTTTTGTGCTTGCATGAATCATAAAGATAATTAAGCAAATATTGTGTCTTCCCTACCATCTCAATCTCCATAAACACTATCTAGAACCCCTTCAGCACACTGAAATAAAGTCTCCAGGCATGGGCATGAACATTGAGTAGGTTCTGTTGCTATACCTATTTGTACTCTCTCTGTTGAGAATAATTGTACAAGATTCTGTTTTTATGGAATATTATATAGTCTCAAAATTGTCTTGAGGAAAATAGTACTAACGTGCAGAGGAGAGAAAAGTATTTTAATCGAGGTCACAAGGCTAGTATTTGTGAAACAACCAGAAATTGAATCCAGCTCAGTGGGATTTCAAACTCATTTTTTTCCCCCAGTACAACTGTCATCAAAATACAGTATCACTAAAAATCAGAGCCTTACAGTAACACCCTTCTAATCAATGGAGATGATGGCTGATGGCCGGTGTGGCTTTATCAGTCAGGGACCCAGGAAGAAAAAAGGAAATACCTAACAGGGTAATGATTTAAGAGAACTTAATAGCAGTGGTTTACCAGAGTGTGAACAATACCCTGGTCTTAATAATGACCTACAGGCCTGAAGTGTGAGCCTTAATGGAATTTGAGAAGAAGGATGAAGAGGAGGAAAGGGGAGGAAGAGAAAGCAGAGGATAATTGAGAGCTACTTGATAGATCTGGGCTTCTTGTACTAGCAACACAACTATAATACAGCAATCCCAGGAGTTGGGTGGGGTGAGGGCATCTGGCTAATCTTGCCATTGGCCAAATCCATCTAGAAACCAGAAGGCCAGGAGCCTAACAAATACCATGTCCATCAGCCCCTCAGGACACAGGAGGGTGGACAGGGACCTTGGTCAGTCCGGAATTGTTAACAATGTACCTTTCTACTCCTTTCCTCAGCTTCAATGTCCCATTCTCCCTGACAGAAGAAATGAAATAAAAATTGGCGAGATTCAAGAAACAACAAAAATCCAACAATAAATTTAAAAAATCCATAGCTCCAAATCTACAAAAAATGTCTTAGTGTACTTTCTTCCTAAGAAGTCTTAAAAATTAGCATTTATTCTAGTTTTACTGGACGACAGATGAAGTAAGTTTGAAATATTGGTTAAGACCTTTCTTCATGTACGTACATTTGCTTTGAGGTGGTTTCAGAAAGTCTTTTGGTAGGGTGTCCAGTTAATTGAGATACAGCTTACACATAGAAAACTCCCATTTTTTAAAAATATGGAATTCCATCATTGTTGACAAGCAAATATAATCTTCTAACCAGCTCCACAATCAAGATATGGAATCTCACTGCAAGAAGTTCTCAAGCTTTTTTGAAAACTTTAGTCCCACTTAACTCTTGTTGGTTCTCCTTTTACTCTTATTTATTTATGTATTTATTTATCTTTAAATGTGGGTCTGACTACATTTCCCAGGTTGATTTTGAACATCTGAGTTCAAGCAATCCTTCTGCCTCACCCTCCCCAGGAGTTGGGACTGCAGGCATATGCTGCTGCAACTGGCTTTGTTTCTTCTGTTTTGAATAAGAAAATTTGTGATGGCAACCAGCCGCATGATGTACATACTACAGGTTTTCATGAAATATATCTGTTCATTTGTCTCATCGCTCTTATGAGTAAACTACCAATGTTGCTTGTTAACTCATGTGATATGTATTTGATTGAACAATGGTCCATAACTAGCTGCACACTGAAATCACCTGTAGCCACCAAATGACCCAATGTCCAGGTGGCTCCTCATGACATCAGGCATTCTGGATTGATTCCAGAGAATGATAAGCTAAGGCTTTCTAAATTATTTTACTTTTCAGTCAAGGTTGAGACCCCATGAATTAGAAGAAATTTTCTCAATTCTGGATGCAAAGTAAAATCCCCTGAATAATGTTTAAAGAACATTGATGTCTTCCCCCAGGCCGACTTACATAGCATGTTCATAAAAGTTGACTTAGAGAAAGGATAATCTGGACCCCTAAGATCTCTGAATGGTTGGGCTCCATTTAATCAAGGTTTTATTATTGTTTGGGGTATGTGATAGTGCTCAATGAATGCTAGAATGGATGTCCTAATTCCACAGTGGAGTCAAGGTAAATAAAATATGCTCCCTCTTGGAAATAAACTCTTGGCATATTTGAAATAATTATTTTGGCAAGCTAACACTTTCTGAAAACTGTCCTCTAGGTAATTTATTTCAAATGCTAAGTCTCATATTTGGGGAAAATACTATATTTCAACTATATACTTTCACCATAATATTAGGCCCATATATATATTATAGCACTTTCATAATTCTCTCTGAGAAAATAGACAGGAAAAAAGATTAAGAGACTGAGGGTAAGATTTAAATCAGCCTACCACCTGAAGTATAAATGATGCTATTACACCTCTGAGCTGAGAGAATACCTCTACTTTGTAAAGTAGAGCAATGGTACTTTTCTGTTTTATAATGGCAAACTGTATGCACCAAGGACACCACCTTGTACAGTGTCCTGATCAGAAATGAACCAAGTGTCTAATGAAACAAATATAAAACTAGCATGATACTTACATATGATATTTGTTTTTCAGATCTCAGGATCTTCTAACTAAAATAACAAAAGTCTTTTTTTACAACGTAAAGCTACTGATGATCCATCATGGCACAAAGGCTTATTAAGCAAACCTCACAAATTTTATTATTATGAAATATTAACAAACATGATGCATGTTTCAATGTATACTTAAAGCTGCAAGGTTTGGGGTATAATATCTCAAAGGCTGGCTACTACAACAAATAGCATTCTTTATATGATCAGTGTTCTTCATTGAAAATAGAAAATACAGTGCTTATTTAATTTGACCTTCCAATTTATTCAGTTGTTCTGATCCATTTTTTTTTTCCTCTTTAGGACCACCTCAGAAAATAGTGTCACCTAAACAAGAACACGAAGACAGAAAACACGACAGAGTGACAGATAAAGGAAGTGAAAGTGGGACTTCCTGTAATGAGCTCTCTACTTCCAGCTGTGACAGCCACTCAGAGGCCAGCACTCCCCAGGACAACCCGCCCAATGCCCAGCAGGCTACAGCTCACCAACCTAACACCTTAACATTGGATCGTCCCTCCAAAAAAACCCCTGTGCAATGGATGCCCCCACCAGATAAACGCAGAAACAGTGAACTCTTTCAGACACTCATCAGCAAGTCCCGGGAAACAAATCTTTCCAAAAAGAAAGTCTGTGAGAAGCTAAGTGTGGAAGAAGAAATGAAAAAGTGTATTCAAGATTTTAAAAAAATCCACATTCCAGAGTATTTCCCAGAGCGCAAACGCCAATGGCAATCTGAACTCTTGCAGAAGTATGGGTTATAGTGATGATCACATCCCTTGGGTATTTCGATGACATTTGATGTTTACTAGTGTCGCCACCTGACTGATGGTCAGTGTGATTCTTGCTGCTCTTCCTTATTGTGAACAGTGGATGTGGGACAGTATTTTTTTTCCTTTTTTTCTTTTTTTGGTGGTGGTTATTTTTAGAAACCATTCAAAAAATGAATCCAATAAAAGTTGAGTCAAAATGGTGTATCTATCAGATTCAAATCGTGTTGCAATAATGAAAGTAAAATGTGCATGATCAAGAAGCTTAGAATCTTGATTTTTGAACTGTGGTCAACTGGACATGCTTGTCATTTTGTAACTTACCAAAAACAAATCATCATATCACACCAACTGAAATGACAATATGGATGAAGCAACATCAATTAAAATTTCAGAGGATGGTTTTAATATCCAAATCTAAAACTGTTTAAATGTCAGTGCAATAAAACAAGTATTATTTTTTTGCATGAGCACAATGTTACAAATACATTACAAGAAATAGGGAAGATCTGTTTGTTGCTTGGAAAGAAAAAAATATATAAAAAAATAAGCAAAAAAAAAAACAAGTTTCAGGCAAAGCCTATAAATGTAAGCTGTCTAGGAGATTGAGTTTTCTTTGTTCTGGATATGTGTTTTTGTTTTTGTTTTTGTTTTTTAATGTGTATGTGTATGGTATTTCTGTATGTTAAGATGGTGTAAATATGCCTTATACTATTGTGTTACTACATTGACATTCATCTATTAATGCTAGTCATGATGATTTCTGTGAAACGAGTATTTTACATCAGGCTGTAAAAATCGGTATAATGATGGTCTGAAAGATCCTATTATCATGTTATTCAAAATAATTGAGGGAAATGGTAAAGAGCTTTATGTATTTATTAAAAAAAGGAAAATGTATCAGAATTCCTTGATTTCTATTGTCTCTTCTTTTAAAAATATTCAATTGTTTTATTGTCTTCAACTTTTCTTTAAAACCCCATGTTGAATGGTCTGCTCAGACTTAATGTTGACAATTGTAAACATAATTCAAAATGAAGCTAGAGTTTAGATTCAGATAGGTTTGGTATTGATTAATAAATCCTTAGCCATGACAGAAAAAGACCTCATCTGAGAATACACTAAAATTTTATTGTAGCTGACAACCAGATTGGAAAACTCTCCAAAAAAATTGGGATGTTACCTCCTACAAATCAGAAGACAAAATGTCAATAGTATAGTAAAATGTCAGCCTTTTATGAAAAGTGATTTCTTCCTCATTGATACAAGCTTTCTTATCATAAGCCACACAACTTTGCCTCACTGTGTCTTGAAATGTATAATATCATGAAATTTTGCTAAAGAATAAGTTGAGAGAGGTAAGAATACTTTCAAGAATTATAGAACTCAATCTCTTCTGTGGTTAGCTAAAATGAAAATTTGAGCAATACATGTGGTATCATTACTTTTAGCATGATAGAATGAGATAAGCATTATCAACTCAAAGTTTTAAAAATATCTGCATTCATTTTTGGTTGTATCTGAGATGTCTCATAGTGCCATTATATAATATCACCTACAATGGGCTATTGAAGAAAACTAAGAGATTTATTGTGAATTATCTATCAGGCTTTAAAAAATACACACTCAAGTTCATGTGATCTGGGGAGGTTATGAGGCCCAGCATGGTTTGATACAGCTACAACACAGGTTAGTAGATAGAGCCAAATTTCAAATCCCATGTCTATCACTAATTCTCTATGTGATTTTTGTGATAAGGGAATAATAAAGGAATAATAACATCATAAAGAAGATTTAAATGATGTAATTGAAATAGAGCATAACTACCCTTCATGGATCTGGGAAGAAACCGGGAGCTAGTGGTTTTACAGAATCCAGGAACTAGCATCTTCCAATGGGGAATTTAGAATACAGAGGGACAAGCAGTCTAGTAAGAACTATAGCCCCTAAGGAGTCACAGTCACTTGCAAAGCAAAAGAAAAAGGGGAAATTACCCTAGCTTACCATATATTTAATTTCCCATGGGTACCTTTCATATGCCCAATTAAAAAGAAAGTGTTGGCAAAGAAGCAATGTAATTGTACACATGATCCCTTTGTGATACAAAGCCCCACAGCTAAGGGCAGAGAATCAATCTGAAAGGTACTCTTGCACTCTGGTCTTTTTTTTTTTCCTATACAAATGTTCAAGTAGAATAGCAATGCAAAGACTTATGTAACTCATCACTATTTCAGATCTTCTAAAAGAAGTGATGCCTGTGAGTTTGTCTTTATAGTCCTTGATAGATTTGAATAAAGGTTCTGATCCATGGGATGGAGATGTAATCATATTAGTTCTAATTTGTTAAGCACTTATTATACTCCAAATATTTGATGTAGAGGTCAACAACCTATTCAAGAAATACAAATTACTAGCTATTGCCCTTCAGAAAAAAACTTTCAGTGTGAATCTTTTAAAACATTTTATTATCACCAGGCTAGAACCTGGCTTGCCTCAAAGGGATAAAAGGGAATAAAAAGAAGCATCTAGAACAGGGACTCTTTCTTGAAGGAAAAAGTAACACAAAAAAATTAAAGGTAAGTTTGGCTATAGTTGCTATGTAACACTTTCTTCCCAAAGAGGTGAGCTCTAATAATCACTAAAAGTCAGAAGCCTGGAAACAGGCTCCAAAGTTCAGTATTTAGCCTCCTCTACATGGTTTACCTTCTGTTAGGTACACAGTAGGCACTCAACTTATGACCTAATATATTTCTCTTACTAGTAATTATCTCCACTTCCCTTTACCTGACATAGCAGAGCAGGTATTATCTAAACATAAAACTCACTCTATTTTGGAGAAAAAAATCCAAGCACTGTATACCAAATTATGGATGCTCAATAAAATAGCACCATATCAGTTAACCTTTGTATTCACAAAATTTAGTAACTTTGGATAGCAATCATTTATCAACTTACAGTTCTATGGATTGGCAAGCTGGCCTAAGATCAGCTGGGCTGTTCTCCCAATGATCTTTGTATAAACTGACTTGAACAATGAACTTGTATTTGTCAGTGACTGAACAATCTGTAATGGCCTCACTTTATGTTGGCCACTGATGGCCTTTATTGATTCAGTGTGCCTGAGTCCTCCACATGTCCTCTTTAGTAGTCCAGCTCAGGTGTAGACATATGCTACCACCTGTTCCAAGAGTGTGAGTCCAGAAGTTGTGTGGCCTGAGGGGACAAGGCTTCAACCACATGCAATATTACTTCCCCTATATTCTTTTGGGCAAAGCAAGTCATCTCAAGTTTAAGGGGTTGGGACATATGCTCTTTCTCTTAATGGGAAAAGCACCAAAGAACTTGAAACAAATTGTACTCTACCATACATTCAACTCATCATTTCCAGGTTCACATCTAGAATTGAGTTCTTTGCACACCAGTTACTAATGATATGTACTCATACCCTTAAATCATCACCAGCCACTACACCCCATAGACCAAAAACATAAATTTTCAATCCAAAAATTTATAAGTTTACTCATACTTCATGCTTCAACTGAAATGAAACCTATTCTTAGAAGCTTTCCTTGATCCCTCAGGATAAAACTATTAATTATTTCACTCTTAGATATCTCAAATTACTTTAAAAATATCCTTGCTGTACCTTTCATTTATATTTTGTAATGAATGAGCATAATAATTACATTTTTTCCATTAGATTTAAACATGTCTCATAGACATGTAGACCTTACTTTTATTCAAACAGGAAGAAACAATGAGTAAACAGTTTATGGCACACAGCAGGTATCAGTCATCTTGGCAAATGAATAAATACCATTTTTAGTGCAAAAATCTCATCATTAGTCCTTGATAAATTCCTATCTCCTATCCTGGCTAAAAGCCATTTTACTATGTTTTCAGTCCAAATCCCACTTATAGATTTTTGCATTGCTAATATCTCCTGGAGAGATTATTTAGAGGACTATTTTAAAAAATATTTCATAGTTTATTTCAATTTTGATGAATGTGATTTTGGCTTCTAGAGATACAGTGACCAAGCCTGGACATTATTTCTTTTCTCCCACAGTGTGAACCTTTTTTGTTGGTATATAGTAAACATAACTTGTGGTGTACTTGTGTTTTTTAGTTTAGACTAGCTTTCTAGTTTGGATCAAACAAATATCACCAAAGAATTGTTATGCTCACTTAGAAAAAGAATGTGAGTTGGAAAATTTTCTTATAAAACTCTTAAATATCAAATCTTTTTTCTTCAAATGTATACTTTCCATTTCATAGTCCTAAAAAGAGTCAACTTGAAGCATAACATAGAACACTAAAATAATCTCACAACTGCAGGATTGAAAGATTCTTAAAACTCATATACATTTTTATAGAAATTAATTCAAAATGATCTATAACTATCCCTATGGTACCTACTGTGATTGAGGGTTATTAAATACATCAAAGATACAAAAATAATAAAATGCCCAAGTGCATTTTGATAAGATATATACACAATGCTTAAAGTACAGCGATGTTTGGGCATCATAAAAGCATAAATGTTGTTACACAGATTTAGAAGAAATGAAAGCTTTATGGTGGAAGTGAAATGTGAGCTGGGTCTTGACAGAAAGGGGATGAGGATTTTAAAAAGGGGTACAAAGAAAGGGATAAATCTGTAAGTTTAAAAATGTAAGAAAACAAAGTTATTCTAGAAAATTTTTCACAAAAATATTATTGAGTGTTTTCATATACCAAATATGCATATATCATCCTTATGTTGAAGAATATATTAATGAAGACTATTTTAGTAATAGTCTTCATATTCAAGATTATATCTTATGAGTAAATTCTTTTTATACCTACCCAGTGTCTTTTGTCCAGGCTCCAAATGCAGCAGCAGGGTGCCAAAATAGAAGCAAATTGAGTATTCTTTAGAATGTTTTTAAAAAGACTAAATGGAAGCTGATTAGTTCAAAATGATGACTAGATGCAAGTGAATTGGAACTTAGACTTGGAAATATTTTGGGAGACAGGAGTATTTTAACACTGATATTGTTTTGAGATTTCAATGCAAGGTGATAATAAAAGCAGATTAACTGGTAGTTTTATTGGCATTTTAGTATAATCTACATTTGTTACCTGCATGTAGGGCCGATTGGTCCCATCACCCGTTCCTCATACACATAGTTTAATGCAGAAGACATATAAGAAAACTGGTGATTTCAGAGAGTTGAACAAGTACCGATGAGCAGCACATGAGAGAACTACCCTGAATGTTACTGAAAGTTCAGATCTTGTCATTTTCCACTGCAGCTACAATAATAAAGAGTATACTGGTCTCTATAACTAATCTTTTCCTTCTGGCCCATTCTTCCTGCTGCTAGAGAGGTGATCTTCCTTCAATACACATTTTTCATATTACTTTCTTGTTGATTAAAACTTTTCATCTCATTGCCTACTAGAGAAAAAATTTACAAACTACTTCATATAACTAATAAAGCCCTCCACTTCTGTCTCCTCTCTTTAATCTTACCACTGTTTACTCATACACAAGCACACACACCACATATAAAAACACACTTCACATACGCCCTTATTCCTCCCCACCCCACTCCCAGCTATTTATAACTTCTTATCATCCCCAAGTAGAATTCAATAATTCTTTCTTTAGTTCACCAATATGTTTACTATGACAAGTACATAATTTGTTACCTTGTCTTTATGTCCTTCCTCTACCTCTTTTTTCCTAAAAATGAGGACGGTCAGCATAGTCCTCCTGTTCTATTTAGTGACAAAAACAAAGAGAATGGGGGTGAAAGGAAGAGCACACATTTCCATTCTACCATATCTTTTCTCTTTCTCACCTGTACCTGCAAGGCAGAATGTGTAATAGGAACAGAATATTGCCATTTTGCAAACTCTAATGAAGTAATAGTTCTAAACAAATGCTGTTCATAACAGCTTAAATTACTACATGAAGGGAAAATGGAAAACTTCATAATGAATATGTCAGGCTTATAGTAACTGATCCTGCCATTGAACTTAACATCATGCATGGGAAGGCAATCAGACATTAGTGATTACTGATGCAAAGCTATAGCCAGCACAGTACCACCTGTGATGTATTCTTGTCAAAAACAGTAGAGCTAAAACTTACAGGTCTCTAGGTATTGCTGAAAATTTTCTGGAAAAACAAGGACGAAGAAACCTTATAAATAAAAACAAAACAATGCAGCTAGTAATAACAAGAAAGATAGAGATTCTACATGACAAATTGTCTGAATTCTTCAACAATAACATGGCAAGGGAAAACAATGAGGAATGAGGATTATTAGTCAGCTTTTCATTGTTGTGACAAAATAACTGAATAAAAACAACCTAAAGGGAGTAAAGATATAGGTTTGCCTCATGATTTCAGAAGTTTCAGCCCATTACCAATTGACTCCATTGTTTCTGGGCCCATGGTAAGGAATAAATAGATAATACATCATAAATAGAAGTCTGTGTTGGAGGAAAGTTGTTCACCTTATGATAGTTGAGAAGAGGAAGAGAGGAGGCTGGGAATGAGATATAGTTTCTAGGGCAAGCCCCTAAGAACCCACTAGACCTTACTTCCTACAGTTTTCACCACCTCCCCCAAACCCAATGAGCAATAAATACATCAATGGATTAATTTACTGATGAGATTAGGACCCTCATGATTCTATCACATCCAAAGGCCCCACTGTGAATATTGGCTGCATTGGAGGCCAAGCATTCAACCTGTGAGCTTGTGGGGGATATTCAGAATCTAAACCATAACAAGGACCTATATTCAAAAGATATATTCTACACATGCTAAATGGGAAACTATCTGGATGCCAAATCCTGCCAAACCAACTGTAAATTCCTCATCAGCAGCACCAACATCATTGCCATTAGCATCACCATTGAGGAATTCATCCATCTTAGGATGAAAGTTTAATGAAAACAACTTATTTTTATAACGATATTATGGATATTTTGAAAAAAACATGTCTCTATGTTTTAGAGGTTGTTTTAGTCAGATTTTGTGCTGCTGTGACTAAAAGACCTGACAAGAACAGTTTTAGAGAGGAAAAGTTTATTTAAGAGCTCACGGTTTCCATGGAGTCAGTCCATAAACAGCAGCCGCCATTCTTCAGGTAAAGTAGAACATCATGGCAGAAGAGTGTGTTGGAGGAAAGTGGCTCAGGACATTGCAATCAGGAAGCAGAGAGACACCCCACTTTCCAGGTACAAAATATATACCCCCAGGGCATACCCCCAATGACCCACCACCTCTAGCTACATTCTACCATCTTCAGTTACCACTCAGTTAATCCTTCTCAGGGGATTATTAATTCATTAATTGGGTTAAGGCTGCCATACCCCAATCATTTCACCTCTAAGCCTTCTTGCGTTGTCTCACACATGAGCTTTTGGGGAACATCTCACCATAACATAGGTATTCTTCAAATTACTAACTAAACCATAACAGAGGTATTCTTCAAAGTACTAACAGATAAAGCATAAATATATCAAAATTTACCCTTAAAATAACATGGGGAAAGAATAGTATATTTAATCAGATGAAGCAAGGGTTGGCCATGTTGATAATTATTACAGAAAGTGACTGGCTACTCATAGTTTCTTTCTACTATTGCACATATTTGAAGATACCCATGATTTTAGAATATTTTTTAAAGGACGTTGAGGAGTAGGAGAATGTTGAGTCAAAAACATCATAGGAGTTTTGGACAAAGTTGAGTAACTAAACATAATATTTATGAGATTGGTAAAGAAGAATTCTATTAATAACACTAAAGTATCTCATTATGTGACTTTCTGAAGCAGTACTAGATTCATGGGGTAGGGGGTTAGGGCAGAATGGGGGTACTTAAAATGCTCATAAATAATTTTCACTATGTTAATTTTTTATCCATCAGAGAAATGTAATGAAATTCAAAGAGGAAAGAAAATTAAGAAATTTTGTGAGGGCATTAGTTAAATGATGACCTTGAAAAACATAACCCAGTTTTGTAAAGTAAAGTGAAGACAGAAGGTAATAGACTAGGGGTTAGAGGAATGGAGTGGATACTATCCTGAAAATCTCATAAATTCAAAATAGGTTCTCAAATGCAGGGTCTGGACATGAAATCTGGATGGAATGTTGTTGTGGTCAGATAAAGAGATTTTTTAATTGGGGATTTTACTAAAGGAATCCAGAAAAGCTAACATCACATTACTCTACTTATTGCTGTTTTCTTGGCTAAGTTTTGACCACTATCACTGACACATGGAAAGATAAATTACTCCAATGGCTCCCTGACAGCTATTGCTATATTCTCTCAAACAAATTAGCCTGTATCAGACAGGTGACTCTTCAAAAACTCTGTTTTCACAGTAGTCTGTCTCACTCAAGGCTCTCTGGTGGCTTTGTCCCTACTTCCAGATCTTATCCAACAGATATAAAAAGATTCTCAGTCCATCGTTCATTGTCCTCTCCCAACAGTCCAAAGCCTGTCCATTTTACCTTTCCAGTTCCAATCCCCATCAGCCTCAGTTCCAGTCAGACACATTCTCCTCTCATTTCTTCTGCTATGTTATTTTCTTCCCCCCAAATTTGGAAATCCATTTCCCACCTCATGTTATTGTATAGGAAATCAACAATCCCATGAAAACTTAGATAAATTCAGCATAGCATGAGTGTTATACATGGGTACTGCATAGTGGATCTAGGTCTCCTCTACAGTAGCTACATGCAGCACAGACAATAATAGTACCTGTCCTCAGGATTACTGGGAGCATTAAAACATGTAAGACATGTTAAGTAAAAATGGTTTGGAATATACTCTCATACCAGGCTGCAGCAGACCAGAATAAAAGGTCACATGCAATCATACATACTAAAGGTCAAATCGAACCTAAATTGTTATCTAATCTGAGAAATCATGATTAGAGAGGAAAAATGTCAAATTTTGGGGACAGATCAGTTTCCTTTGTCATAATAATGAAGGTTCCTCCTCTTTAATCCTTGTACAAAGGAAATGATCTGGAATAACCTGATGCTAATTTGTCAGCTATTTTCCTATTATTTTGTTTCCCTATACCTGCCTTATAAGGAAAATGTAATGACCAATGTACTTTTTATTTTTATTTCTGCTTTTGTTAAATATTCTCTGTTTATAAAAACAATACCTTCTGCTTGGTTCTTTAAAACACTCATTTGTTTTATGGAATGGAGTGTTACCAAATTCTAAAATAAAAAGTAAGGCCAATTAAGATATTTAAACTAAATTGTTGTTTGTCTTTCAACAGGCACTTGCAACAAACTGTCATTACCCTCAAATATTTTCAAGTACATATGAAAAGTCCTCCTTGCCATGATATTTCTTCATTTGATTTCCTTTAGCAGAGATACAGAATTTTTCTATCTCAAAATAGTTTCAACTGGTGCCTGGGTTTTTTTCTTATTAAAAAATAGATATGACATGAACTATCCTTGCAATTTATTATGTTTAAGTAGCATTTTGATTCATTTCTTAATAAGTACCTATGATTAATCAGATAGCTAATATTTACATTAAATAAAATTAACAAATATGTAGATGAAAGAATGAATGAATGATTAAGCAAAATAGCATAAATTTGTAAAGCAAAATTTCAGGAGAAATGAATTGTCTCAAATCCCCAGGTTATTTTACAGCAGAATGCAAATTTTTCATTCAAATCTCAACCTTGGAACTTCTGAGTTATGGCCTTCAATTAACTATCATCACCTTTCAGCTTCAGAAAACCAAAATATGTATTTCTCCTCATTATACCTGACCCTTGTTTGTTAGTAAGGTTAGTCTGCTCTACAAAAGTTGAAGAAAATATGCAATCTTAGGAAGTTTTCAAAAATGTAACTGAGCTTTATAGAGTTCTTCTATGGAAATTTTGAAAAGTAAAATATGTTAGATTTTTGTCACTAAGAAAAATAATTTAAAGGACCAAAAGTTTATTTTGGTGTTCATTTCCAAGATTTCTGGCAATGGTCACTTTGTCCCATTGATAAGGGCATGTGATGAGGCAGAACATTATGAGATGGAGACCCTATGGAACAACGCTGCTCACTTCATGGCAGCCTGGAAGTGCAGAGAGGGAATATGTAAGGAAGAGGCCAAAGATATATATCCTCAAGTACATGACCAACTTTCTCCAATTAGACCCCACTCCTGTAGCTTCCATAATCTCCCAATAGTTAATTCTATCAACTTCCAGTTGTCTGTTCAGCTATGAAGCCAGCAATGGATTAATCCATCTGTAATGAGGCAGCCCTCGTGATCCAATCACTTTCCCAAATTCCCACCTTTGAACATCAATGCATTGGAGAAGGAGTCTTTGGCCCATGAGCTTTATGGGAACAGTCCAGATTGAAACCATCACACTAATACAAATCAATGTTAACACTTTAGATACTTACTTATGTAGATATTCCATCTGACAATCTAACATTCTAACTTATCCATACAGTGTAGTACAAATTGAATTACAAGAAAACAAATATATTTAGAAATTCTGCTAAATATTTTCCTGGGGGTATTGCTGCTCATAATGTAATATTTTCCCTCAATGTTTGTTTAATATTCATATGTCATTGATTACTATTTTGAATGTACACAAAATTGGCATCCAAAGTGAATCTCTTTTCTCTGTCTTACTTATTGAATAAATATTACCACTGTTTTTGAGACATGATACACTATGTGCAAGGGTACCATTCATCCAAGGGTACCAGTCATTAATGTATTAACAAAAGTCACAAGTATCTACAGACCAGCTGGACGTGGTGGTACATACCTGTGATCCCAGTGGCTCCAGAGGCTAAGGCAGGAGAATCGAGAGTTTAAAGCCAGCCTCAGCAACAGTGAGGTGCTAAGCAACTCAATAAGACCCTGTCTCTAGATAAAATACGAAATAGGGCTGGGGATGTAGTTCAGTGGTTGAGTGCCCCTGAGTTCAATCCCCAGTACCCAAAACAAAATAAAACAACAACAAAAAAACAAGTACACAACCATCCCCAGTTATTAAGAACATTTTTCTCATTCTGTAAAGAGAATAAGTACCTTTAACAATCATGCCTACTAATCTGTTTTATCTCTGGCCAGCCCCTGGCTGTCAATAATCTACTTTTGTTCTCCATGTATTTCTTATTGTTGACATTTCATACATACACTATCATGAAACACGTGGCCTTCTGTGTGGAGCTTCCTTCATCTAGCACAATGTTTGCAAGGCATAGCCATGTTGTATTAAGACTCAGTACCTCCGTTTTCAATTTTAATTCTTATTTTTGCCATCAATAAGGAATTTACTTATTTTTAAAAATATCCAAATCCTGGTGTTGTCTAGAAAAATTGAACGAGTTTATTTTTGTTGCAACATGAAACTGCCAAAACCTGATCGCTAACATTTGGACAATGTTTCAAATGTTTGGACATTGTTAATGTTTTACATCTCCACATTTATGTTAAAAAATCACAATAAGTTAAAACAGAAAAATTGCCAAGGTATAACTTCTTTCTAACTACTATTTTTCTGCTCACAGTCACATATCTAAATATTTAGATACTTTGTAACCCACAGAGAAGAAAAATATCTAATGTTTAGAACTACCAGTAACAGAAATATTGTTTGTTTGCAAAATGAAAGGGAGCTAACCGGGAGAGCTTAGAATTTTCTTGGTCCTTCCTGGAAATGTTTATGGCTCTCCATAAACATTCCAGGTGCTTAAGCATAAGTCTTCTGGATAGACTGCCAGAAACATTTGAATTTCTTAAAGTCCTCTATGAGGATTTCATTCCCCAATTTTTATGTGTTGGCAGATGAGACTTCAGAAAACATCTTAAATGCTGACAGAACACAGCCCTGTCATAGCCTAAGCTCTCAATGTATCTTTCAAACTTTTGGGTTTATATCGTCATCCTTTCTTATCTGCCGTTCCACTTCCAATAGCTTTAGTTACCCTTAGTCAACCACAGGCAGAAAATGTTAAATGGAACATCTCAGAATCAAACAATTCAAAGGTTTTAAATTGCATGCCATTCTGAGTGGCTTGATAAAATCTCCCATCATCCCACTCCATCCCACCCACATCATGAATTAGTCCCTTGTCTAGTGAATCCGCACTGAATACACCACAGCCATCTTGATTATCAGATTAACTGCCACAGTTTTGAAATGCTTGTGTTCAAGTTACCTTTATTTTACTTATACAGTTATATTTGTAGGGTTTGGTTCTAGAATCTCCCCCATCAGATACACAAATCTGTGAGTGCTCAAATTCCTTATATGAAATTGTGTATACTTGCATATAACCTAAGCACATGTGCTTGTATAGTTTGTTATCTCTAAATTACTTATAATACCTAATACAATAAAGTTTATGTAAATCATTATTACTGGGTATTTTTAAGGGAATAATGTTAAGAAAATGAAGTTTGCACATATTCAATACAGACATAATCACCATAAGTCTAACTACAGTTTCAATCACTGCTAAGTTGAATTCATGTTTTTTTTTAAATTTATTGTTGGTCTTTCAAAACATTACAAAGTTCTTAACATATCATATTTCACAATTTGATTCAAGTGGGTTATGATCTCCCATTTTTACCCCGTATACCGATTGCTGTATCACATCAGTTACACTTCCATTGATTTACATATTGCCATTCTAGTGACTGATGTATTCTGCTGTTTATCCTATTCTCTACTATCCCCCTTCCCCTCCCCTTCCCTCCCCTCCCCTGTTCTCCCCTCTACTGTAAATCATTTCTTCACTTGTATTATTTTTCTCTTACCCCTCCTTTCCTCTTATATGTAATTGTGTATGACCCTGAGGCTCACCTTCCAATTCCATGCGATTTCCCTTGTCTCTCCCTTTCCCTCCCACCTATCATCCCTGTTTAATGTTAATCTTCTTCTCAAGCTCTTCGTCCCTACCCTGTCCTTGGTTACTCATGAATTCATGTTTATAGAACTTGCAGATATAGAAGGCTGACTGTAATGACCCCAAAGTGCAAGAGTAATGATGCTGGCAGTTTAAGAAAAGCCACATGGTTAGTCATTTAAGTGAAAAAATAAAATTTCTCAACTTAAGAAAAAAATCAATACTGTTTGCTGAGATCTACTGTAAGAACAAATTGTTTACCTATGAAATTTTAAACACGGAAAAAGCAATTCATTCTAGTGAATTTACATCTCAAACTGAAAAAGTTATATCCACAGTGAGTGATAAAGTGCTTAGTTAAAATGAAAAAGGCATTACATTTATGGATGGAAAACAACTGGAATATGTGTTCTGATTGATGGCAATGTATAAAAGACTTTATATAGGGTTCAGAATATCCATGGTTTCCTGCATCCACTAGAAGCCTTGGACTACATCCTCTGCAGATAATGGAGCCTACAATATGTATTTTAGAGTTCAGTAGTTGAGGCCAATGATGCACATAACATGGTCTGATAAGTGTCATATAATATTCCCAAGGAGAATGGGAGTATACTCTACTCCATGTGCTTACCTCAGCATAACATATGTCATTCACATAACTAAAAATTGTTTTCATTTTTGGAATCATTTTAAAGTACATATGAGGAAGAGAGAATTTTATTTATTTCTGCCCAATCAATGTTTTTGAAATTGATATAATTTCCATTTTTGTCCCCACAAAACCCCGCCCCCTGCCCCTGACCAGAGATTGAAATTAGGGGCACTCAACCACTGAGTCACATTCCCAGTCCAATTTTGTATTTTTATTCAGAGACACGGTCTCACTGAGTTGTTCAGAGCCTTGCTGTTGCTGAGGGTGGCTTTGACTTGAGATTCTCCTGCCTCAGCCTCCCAAGCCTCTGGGATTACAGGCGTGAGCCACCATGCCCAGCTGTTTGTCCTTTTCTGAGGAATAGTTTTCATACAAATCAAATCACATATTTCTAGGCACAGAAAATCTGTGCTCATATGACAGAGTCATATAAAATTTTCCAGGGTCAAGTCATTCCCTTCATTGCCTCAGAAGCCCCAATTCAAACAATATAGTTTGACTTCCATGGAAAAGAGACCACATGATAATCATTTTCCTCTTGAGTTATCTATTTGCTCTTTGATTTTATCCAATCTGTGATCATATTGAAATCGTTTGATGGATTTATGTACCATGCAAAATCAGACCACAATGGAATAACACAAATCAAAGAATATGTTAGCAGACTTGATCTAATGATAAGAAAAACACTGATTGCTGTATGTAGAATTTCTTTCTTGGACAAATATTGGTAGTAATCAGCAAAATAAAGAAAAAAAAGTATAGTTTTCATAGGTGCCTTCATTGTTCTAGAATTTTCTGCTTTCAACACATCAGAATAATCACTTCTCTCAAGGCCTAGAAATCAGAAGCCTGTGTGATAAAGGCCGAGCCCAGGGCTGCTACACTAAGTAATAAAGCCAATCACTTCAAAACAGTAGATATCTTGGTCTTGATTCAATCAGGCTGCAGCAAAAATTTTACTATTTACAATAGTCACCTTTTTCAAAACCCTTGTCAGTAGAGGAGTTTTCTTTAGCTTTGAAATTTCTATTAAGAGAAACAAAATCACTAGTGACCAGTGGAAGTGCATTTTCAAAGTGGGTAAGTGACAGCTTGGCTCACCTTAAACAGGACATGCTCACTTCTGCACAGACTGACTTGCTGCCAGACAGAGCAAGATCTTTCTAGAACTTTTCTTGAAAACAGTCTTTTTCACTTTGACACCACAGTAATAATCCTAAATCCAACAAAATCGTTAATATACTTGAAAGCTGCCTTCTCACTTCCTGCTCATTATTTCAACAACCTCAGACTTTTTCCTATTGAACTAGAGGGAGTACAAATGCAGGATAAAACAGCTTTCTTGGACACATGAATTACTCATAAATAGATTTACCAATGTCTTAGCACAAAATTCAGAATCTACCTGTACACAAACCGCACTTAATTAAATTGATTCAATCTCAGGCCAGACTCTTCCAAATAATAAATAATCTTCACTGAAAATTTTATTTCTTGTCACCTGGGGACATGAAGAAAATGAAGTGTGCCATAAATGCGTTATTTGGTACTCAGCAAACTTGCTTTTAACAATCATCACTATAGTCCTGAGTAACTAATATTTATCATCTCAAAGAAATGTGTAGGCCATTGTTCCTAGAATTGCAAAGAATTAGCTAAAGTACTATTAAGTCATTTAATACTAAATGTTTAGCTGGAACCCTTAAAAATGTTGGTTTGCTTTAAAGCCGAACTTCCAAGATTCCTCTATTTGTGAGTGGAAACCTATAGTAGGAGAGCAGACAGAAACTACTTCAAATTAGGATGAAATTTGTATTTCACAGGTGCTGTTGTCAATGTCTGGACACTGAAACAGTTACTGAGTATAGCCCAGTAAGGACATGTCTGAAATTTTTATTGAAAATGTTTAGTTTTCTATGCTGCTACCATGTCCTCTTTCACTGTATCCATCACCATGTCTATATTTTTTATCTGCAAAATAGTATGCTTTGTATGTTAAATAGTTAATCTAGAGAGTACATGAATATGCAAAATACCCCATAGGTTGGTATGATGTGCTTGTCCTATTGTTTTTCAATGTATTTGCTTTTTTACTTATGCAAACAAAAAGGTAGATGAAACCCTAGCTAGAAAATAATTATGTTTTATTCATATTTTATCAACTATTTTATTAGTATATCTCTTCATTCATTGATGGGTTTTGTTAGTTAATTTTGTTTGTTTGTGTCTACCAAATTAGACATTGATACTATAGTCATGGATAAGAAAGACACAGCAGACTCACACAGTTTATCCTTAGTAAATTCTTCTGGGCAGAAATGAAGGTAATAAAATAAAAGCACATATGCCTCGGGAGCCTGGTGGACCTCAAATACTCAGGGATAAAATGGGAAGGTCTCCCAGAAGACAACTGGCCCCACATCAAAAGAATTACTAGGAGTATTTTAGATAAGGAATGACTTAATGCTGTTGTTGAGGAATTGATATTTTTGAAGTTGAGAGGCTTGTATGAATGAAACACTGAAAGAAATCCAGAAGACAGAATGCAGAGTGATGGGGCTAAAGTCGTCAGTGGAGACCAGAACATCGAGGATCTTTTTGTCATGTCAAAGACCATAGATTTTTTTTTTTTTTAGAAACAATGGGAAGCAGTGAAAATTGAGAAACTTGAGAGTGTATGAACAAAAAGTTATTGGACTATCAATTTGGTAGCAGAAGAATGTATATGAGTTTATGTCTGACCAGTAGGAATTCTATCATAGAAACCCTGGGGAGCAATTATGTACTTGAACAGGGCCATAAATTCTGAGTATGGAAGGATGTGATATAATTGAAAAGATCTAGAACTATTAAGAACATATTCTTTTATTAGAATATTGCCACATATCTGATACAAATGGCTCTGGTGGCAGAACCATCATAAGTAACTTTGTATTGAAAATTAGAATGTAAGTACAGACAGCAGTGGAAGTATTTGGAATCCCCCAGCAAGTCATTTACACTCTCGAATTAGTTCTTTCTATAGGCTTGGTAAATAATACATACATAGAATATTTTATAAATGAAGATGTCATTAGTATTAGCAGAAAGTAAATTCAAGTTGATCAGTAGCAATAGTTGCCCACTTGAAGGAAGACAAAAAAAAAGTGTGTAGAAGAGGAATAAACTATTCTTTAAGAGATGTTTGTGAAAAGGAAGTTTAATGCTCCATTGCACATAATAAACGAGATTGTGTTGACAATTTCACCTGTTTAGCACATAAAACATTTGTAGGAGTCCCATTATCCTGTACAAAACCAGTATAGAGTATGGCTTTGCAAACTTTAATACCAATTCCTCTATCTGGTGTTATGAGAGTGACAGCATTTCTTTCCCATCCTGTGCATACCACTAAAAAGCTGACTCAATATTGACCAGTTACTATATCTGTAACATATATATCATTTATAATGCATATCTTCAAAACCAGAATGGTGCATATCCATGGTTCAAGTGTCCTAAGGTTAGTGTCTATATTTATCATGCCTTTATTTATTGGAATATATTTGATAACAGCAAAAAATATTACAAAAACTTGTGAATTATGACTACAATATCCTGGCTTGAGTTCATGTTTTCTGAGTTTCTAATTTAAAAATAATCTAAATTATTAAGAATTGATTTTTGAGTCATTTTAGTTCAATCACTTTTTGCTGGGAAGAGTAATTATAAAAGGCCACATACAAATATAACCTATTATTTTCCTCTTATTTTGAAAAGATGTGGTCACTGTCTTGTTTCCCTGGATTCCACTAACTAATCTATTGTATGGATTTCAAATGTAGCAATGTTTAGAAATCAGACACTGGCTTTCTCATAGAAAGCACTTTCTCATTTTGCTTGCAGAAAAACAGCCTTCTTTCTTGAGGGAGCCTGTGTGTGTGTTTGGCTCATACCGCACACACTAAAGGCAGATATGACTTTGATCCTGAAAACATGCCATTCGGTGTCACTAGAGGGAGTTGTAATGGGGTTTCTCTGAGTTTGCTTTTCTTTCCCTGATTTTGCTGTGTTATTCATGGTCACCTTTTGTCCATCTGGCAATACTTATTTTTTCTTCCTTTTTATTCTTAGTGTCATATACATGTGATCTCCACCAAGTCTGGCAATGTTTGTCTCACATCCTCAAGTGCAAAAATTAACAAATGGAAGCTGTTTGGGAGAATCTTACTTGTTTCCTGAGGACGTTGATATCACTGACAAGCTGCTGGGACAGCAGTGTCTTGGAACCTGCTCTCTTTTGTGCTAATTTTGCTTGATTTTGTGCTAATTTGGCTTGATTTGATTTCTTGTGTGACTCTCAGATAACTGTAGCTATCAAATTCCCATAGAACTTCAAATAACTATAATTGTTTACATACCTTAGATAAACCAAATCTTGCTACTTAAATGATAGTACTCAGACAAATGGGAAGAATTATGTGATATATGTCAAGTAATTATTTCTTTATCCTATATCCTTCCAGAATTTGAGGTATTGACTAGCTGAGCTAAAGAAATGATTAATTTGCTATAATTCTGTCTTTCTATTAATCAAATAGTTACCATAAAATCATTATAGACTTATTATATATTTATTTTTCTCTTTGCAATAAGCACACAACAAAACTGGCCTCTTCAAGCTGAGAAGAATATAAGTACTTTTTGGGTTTTGTATAGCATAATTTGAGGGGCATATGAAAGACTTCATTTCTACCATAGTCAGTAATCACCTATTCTGGTAAGTGCCTGGAACTCAACCACTGGAAATTAATTTCCATTCCCATTAACTATATTAGTTCTTATTTCTCTTTAAACATGTAAATAATCTCAAGTTAATAAAGAAAATTCAATTGTTTTACAGTGAGGTGTGAGTGGCCTGGGTCAATTTCCCTTCTCTGAAGAAGGGGGCAGGTGGAGTGTTGGAAACTTGTGTTTGGGTGGTTGAAGGCTCAAAGAGGAGTTGTCCTTATCACACACTTCATCCATTCCCCAGTGTTTCCTAGGGCCAGTCTGATTTCAACTCTCTGTCACCTTTCCATAAAACAAATGACTATCTCTTGGACCCAGTGACAGTCATTTAGGTCTGCACTCAAGTTAAAAAAAGAAAATCCCAGTAAAGAAGGTTGCCCTCAGCCATTTTTCAGTTTTTCAGTCTTCTTGTATTATCTCCAGTCCACCCAGTGAAGATTTAATGACTTCTTTCGTTAACCTATCATCTAAAAATTGAGTACCATCATGTTCTGTATTGTCCTTGTTTCACTTCAGAGCATATTTATAGGTTGGATCACTGTGCCAGAGGGTCCTCAAATAATCTACTGGACAGGCTGAGAAGGCTTCTTGGACATTTGTCATGAGACAGTGTTGCCTTCAACTAGGAATACGTGAACTCAGCAAACTGATCCTAGGAGTCCAAGGGACTATAAAGCTTAAGTTATCCCATTGCCAGGAAACAGTTATACCACTTATAATAGAGGGGAAAAGAACTGAAGAAAGCATAACATTTCTCCAATGTTTCCATCCCTCACCGACAAGAACAAATCTTGTTGACTTGCAACTCTGCAATATCTCTGTTAACTAATAGAAGTTTCCCACTTCTTCATGCACCATGTGATAAAGGAAAAAATGTAACTAGACATTACATTGTTATTTTTGGAAATAAGAGAAGGAAGAAAGTCACTGAAAAGGAAAGAACAGTGATTAGGGCAAGGTCTTTGGCATTGCATGTGGTAGGTCTGCTTGGGCTAATGGAATTACTTCAAAGCAAACTCCCTGGTGTAGGTGTGAAAAGCTAGCAGGTCATAGCTAATCATTACTTATCATTATCACATATAGACAGCCAAAGTGTCTGTTAAAACTGTTGTCTGTGGCTTGGATAATTGAATTTTTCTTTCAGGCAATCATTGCCTTCTTAGGATAAGTCTTCCCTGATGGGGAGGGGGGATTCCTAAAATAATTATTGTGCACTAAGTATATTTATTACTCATTTCTTTTAATACTGCTATTGGTTTTCCATTCAATATTATCTCCCAAAGAAATTACTTGTCACTCTATTTCAGAAATTCACATGATTTCTTTGTGTCTCTACAGTATCAACAGTTTCATTTCTATGGAGTTAAGCATTAGTATTTTTGTCCCAAAATGTATCACTGAGGACATTTATCATCACATATAAGGTAAGCCACTTGCCCTTATTTTCAAAATCTATAAAGTGATCTTCCAGTTTTGTACATTGTAGAAAAATTTAAGTCCAAATGATCACAGATGTAGCATTACCACTAACTACCAGAAATTAGCTTTAGTTTAGAAGATGCCTGTGGATAAGTGAACTTAAGTAGGAAGTCCAAGAAGCATTGATTGAGTGCTACTCTGCATGTGTGTTTTTCGAGTTTTCATAAATCTACTTAAACATTTCATAATTCATAATATATACACTTATGCTTTTTAAAAACTTTTTTATTTTTAGTTGTAAATGGACAAAATACCTTTATTTTATTTGTTTGCTTGTTTTTTTTTTTTTCTATTTTTATGTGGTGCTGGGGATCAAACCCTCATGCATGCTAGGCAAGCATTCTACCACTGAGCCACAACCCTGGCCCTATGCTTTATTCTTATTAAATTAAAAATACACATATACATTTGTTTTTGTTGAACATTAAAAAAAACTGTTCCATATCAATAAAATTGTTCTTTTTTAATTTTTAAAATTTGTTCTAATTAGTTATACATGACAATAGAATGCATTTTGATATTGTACACAAATGGAGCACAACTTCTCATTCCTCTGGCTGTACATGGTGCAGAGTCCCAACAGTAGTGTAATCATAAATGTTTATAGGGTAATAATGTTTGTCTCATTCTATTGTCCTTCCCACCCCCACAGTCCCACCCCTCTCCTCACTTCCATCTGCACAATCCAATATTCCTTCATTCTTCCCTACCTCTGTCCCTATTATGGATCAGCATCCGCTTATCAGAGATAACACTGGCCTTTGGTGTTTTGGGATTGGCTTATTTCACTTAGCATTAATATTCTCTAGTTCCATCCATTTACCTGCAATGCTGCAATTTCATTCTTCTTTAAGGCTGAATAATATTTCATTGTGTATATGTACCACATTTTCTTCATCCATTTATCTGTTGAAGGGCATCTAGGTTGGTTCCATAGTTTAGCTATTGAGAATTGAGGTGCTATAAACATGACAGTTACGATGTGGCTATGTCACTATAGTATGCTGATTTTAAGTTATTTGGGTATAGACCAAGGAGTAGGATAGCTGGGTCAAATGATTCCATTCCCAGTTTTCTAAGGAATCTCCATACTGCTTTCCGGAGTGGTTGCACAAACTTGCAGTCCCACCAGAAATGTATGAGTGTTCCGTTTCCCACAAATCCTTGCCAACACTTACTATTGCTTGTATTCTTGATAATTGCCATTCTGACTGGGGTGAAATGAAATCTTAGAGTAGTTTTGATTTGCATTTCTCTAATTACTAGAGATGATTAACAGTTTTTCATGTTTGTTGATTAATTATATTTCTTCTTCTGTAAAGTATCTTTATCTGGTTTTCTTAATGACTCTATCATACCTTATTGATGAACATTAAGCCTGATTTCAGTTTTGCTGTTACATGAAATATCCTTGAATGTATATAGTGATAGTCTCAAATTTTATTTCTTTGGGAAAATTTCTGGGAGATGGGATTCCTTGCCAAAGAGTAGATGTAATTGCAACTTTAAAATACCAGAAATGTAAAATATCGTAATAAATTAATTCCCATAGAAATTACTATTGTGTTTAATAGTGCCTGTTTCTAACCGCTCATCAATATATGATGTTGCTAATCTTTTAAGTTTTGTTTCTAATGGGATGGTAAATATATCCAATCATATTTTAATTTGCATGCTTTTTACTAATTTAAAATTATCCTTAAGATAGAACCTCTCAGCACAAATATTTCCATTTTCCTGCTTCTCCCCACCCACCAGGCCATCAAAGATGTTCTCTCTGGCTCAGCATCATTTCTTCAATATTTTAGTAGTGTGTACCTGAGTAAGCCTTTATGATCCTTGACCTGATATGCAAGGGAAGAAATAATGCATTTACATAGTGACATGTTAATTTTATTCTGCTCGTCATATTTACAAAGAGGTGGTAGGGTCAGGGAAGGTGTTTACTTTGTTTTGTTCTCATAAATCCCAGAGTCTAAAGCATAATTCTATGTACATTAATTCTATAAAACAAAATGCCTGTTTACATCACTAACTTAGGCATTATTATTTTTATCCAAACCATTCTGCCGTACCTATTTAAGGGACATAGGGCCCTAAATGATTAATAAAATATAATTTCCAAGGTGTATTTGTTATGTGGATGTGTCTGAAGAACACATACACATGATAGTATTAATATATATGTTCAGCATGATTTGTATTATGTAAAATTACATGCAAATTTTTCAATTTTGTTACAACTATTCATATATTGAATATTTATGTATGTGTGTATATGTTCAGTGATATAGTCATTGTTTTAATAGCATTACTCATTTTAGATAGTAATTTCATTTCACCTCCAGTATTTATATGCAAATATATTAAATGTAGACAACCACATTATATATTACTAATACTCTCTACTTAATTTTATTTTAATCTTTCTTCTGTGCTCTGCATCTCAGAGTCAATAACTCTTTCCTTCCACATCACATACCTTGTCAACTTTTTCATGTCTGAATAATTTTAAATAAAATCCTATTTATGATCACATGCTTGGTTTCATAACCCTTATTGACACAACGATTATTCAAGTTTATTTTGTATACACACATTTTAAAAAATCTTTTGAATGACTGCTCATGAAAATCAGCATTATGCCTGTATTTTAATATTTTTTAAAAATTGCTTAACTAAGACCTGGGATTGTGACTCAGTGGTAGAGCACTTGCCTAGTACATGTGAGACACTGGGTTTAATCCTCAGCACCACATATAAATAAATAAGAAAGAAAGAAAGAGAAAAAGAAATGCAGGCATTGCACCCATCTACAACTTAAAAATAGGAAAATATACTTTAAAAATTTGCTTAACTAAATCCTAAGATTGTTGGTACTCTCTCCTCTTTTTGACTGCACCTGGTACATTTTAATTTTTAGTGATGTCTTTCTAGACTGGGAATTTAGAAAAGGTAAATTTCTTGAGACGAACCAAAGTTGTGCCCATGAATGACAGCAAGCCATCACCAGGATCCATCAGGATTTGGAATGAAGGCTGATGCTGGTGTTGGCTAATGACATAGCACTCCTGGTTGCCTATATGCAAATGTACAGTTACAGCCTTATCTAAAATGTGAAAAAAAAAATCTACTCAAGACAGTGAGCTTTTTACACACACAATGCTAAATGTCCTCCTTAATAACAAGTTATCCCTAGACTGTTTCCATTCTATTTTCCCTCCATTGGATGTGCACATATTCTAAGTTACCAAGATTCATCAAGCAGACCTAAATTATCCTTACTACTAAAAGATTTACCCATTACTGACTAATGTCAAAACTTATATTAACAACCTCACAAATCAGTTCTTTTCAGTTCCTCTTTGTTCACTCACTACCTAAATTGCAGCTTTCCACGTTTCCTTAGCACTCTGTTCTGCACAATGGTTTCTCTGTTCTCTAAATGGACATGACTCTCATCATTCAGCTAACTCATGTCCCATTATGTGGATCTGCCTACTACCAGTACCACGGTATGCATTGCACAAGTGGTTATCTATGGTATGGTCTGAGATTGCTCCCTTATACCTTGCAGGCTGCTGCCACCAGACCCCTTGTTTGCTCTGCTACTATGGGCAAGTCCAACAGGATGCAGCAGCCTTTATATCTTTACCAATCTTGATAAGAATTTCCATACGTCTCTGCATTTAAGCATGCCTTTTCCAAGAGTTCTCTCCTTGTCTTCTACTTTAATGAAGGCAAAAAGGGAGTGTGGCTTCTACAGCTTAATATTCAGGCAAAGAAGGTAGTCTTGATCTCTTCTTCTTTTGAGCATCCCAAATATTTATGAGTGATTCTCTTCAAGTTCTCTCATATACTTTTGGAAATAAAGGATAGAGAATTAGCTGTTTCACAAGGTTCTCCATGACCTAAATTTCTTATTGTCCTGTGTTTAGGTTAACTTTTCAACAGGGCTAAAGCGGAGGTAATTGTCCTATCCCACAGCGTCACAGAAAGCTCTGTAGTGGTCTGAATGTAGGAATATTTGGATCCCTTTATCGTCCAGTTTCAGCCTTCACTGAAATTTTGGTATTAAAGGGAATTTCCACTTAAATCCTCGTACACAAAGAACAATCGTTTCCATTTACTTTCATAAACCTCAGTTGCATAAGCATAAAACTCCTCATAACTTTATAAATTAAACCTCACTGTGATGACTATATTTCCCAGATATGAATTCAAAGAGTACTTATATTTTAATATTGATAAGGCAGGTGTTTTGGATTGATTTCTGTTCCCTCCAATTGAGAATGAATATAGACACCCAAGGGTTCTAAGAAGACTAATATTCTACCATGAATGATGCTAGGAATATAGGCTTAGTCTTCCTACAGATTAGATTTTTTTGAACTCATCTGGTTTCTATTGAGCACAACAGAGCTAGCAATAACACTTAGTAACCATGAATATTCATAAGCGATTGATTTTTTAAATTTAAAATTTATTTTTTTTCTTTCTATTTTTTCCTGCTCACAGGGATAGCACCCAGGGACACTTAACCACTGAGCCACATCCCCAACTCCTTTTATTTTCTATTTTGAGACAAGGTCTTGCTAAATTGTTTATGGCTTTACTAAGTCACTGTGACTGGCTTTTTGAACTTGCCAACATCCTGCCATGGCCTCTTGAGATGCTGGGATTACAAGCATATACCAGGGTGCTTGGTTAGGTATTTCTTGATAGAAACAACATTTCAATCTTAGCAAAGGGTTTCATTCTCTATTACTTCATAGACACTGATTTCTCTTTTATTCATTCCTTGTTTCCTTCCTTCTTTTCTTCTTCCTTCCTTTGTATAAAACTAGCTTCCTTGCTTTGCAGAAAAACTGATACCAGAGATGTAAGGAGCCCTTCTGTGGTTTTCATTTTGTTATTACATGGTTCATAGAACAGAGAAAAGAGAAATTTAAAAGTAAAAGAATTTTAGAAGATTTTTCTCCCAAGGTGCTTAACTGAAGGATGGATTCTAAAAGAAAGCTGAGAGAAAAACATTTCTGGTAAATTTATTTGTTACTCATATTAGTAGCTGGGGAATCTACTTGATATATTGTCCAAAATGTGTTCTCCACTCATGACATTCTGAACATTGCAGATTTAGTAACATTTCTATCCACCTATTGCAATTTTGCATTCTGAGGAAATGAATTATAAAATCCAGCACACAAAAAAATCATCATTTAAGGTCCAAGAGGGGCAGCAACACATCATTGCAATCAGACTACAGCAAACATAAAAAGGGCATGTTATCATTTTATATTATAGGATGGCAGGCAGAAACAAAATAGTGAAAGGGAAAGTTAGATTATGTACACACAGATATACACATACAAAAGCAGTTGAGAAAAAGAACAATGGAGAAATTGCATCAGGGAAAACACAAAGAAAAGGATAAATTCAGGAGAATAAAGGTCAACTCTCTGCATAAAGAATGACTTATCAAAAAGACAAAAGATGACCAATGTTGGCAAGTATGTGAAGAAAAGGGACCCTTGCACACTGTTGCTGGGAATGTCAATTGGTACAGTCATTGTGGAAAGAAATAGAGGTTTTTCCAAACATAATCATAGAAGTATCTTTTGAGAAAGAAATCTTGCTCTTGGTACATAATTAAAGAAGATGAAATTGGAATGTCAAAGGGCATCTGCACTCTTATGGTTATTGAGGTCCTAAAACCATTATTAGTCTCTGGACATTTAGAAACGAATGCTTCTTGGCTACTAATAGTACTATAATAACCATAGGAGTGCAGATGTCTCTATACACAATATACCTGTATACACATACACACATATATGATATATGTATGTTTGTGTGTACACACACATATAAATTATTTTTCAGTCAGTTCTCCCTGTGTAAACTCTACAGTCTGACCTCAAACTCACAATTCTGCCTCAGCCTTCCGAGTAGCTAGGATTACAGATGTATAACACTAGGACCAGCTTTCAAATAGTATAGTTTATGAAGAAAATAATTTTGTTTTGTCATTAATAATTTTCCCAGTATTTCCTTTATGTATATATTTGTGTGTAGTCATATAAATGCATATGTAGATGTATATATGTGTGTGTATATATATATATATATATATATATATATATATATATATATATTCCTATAGGTTCAAAGCTACTGCCACTAGCAATGTTGTATATCTTTATATTTGAAGAAAATGATTGTTAGATTGGCATGCTCACAGGAAGTTAGCATGAAAAAAGTTTGAGAATTTATTATTAATTTTAATTCCACAATTCAGCTTTGAAAAGAGAGACATGGCTGACTTAAAATGATTAATCAAGTTTTTCCAATAGAGTGAAACCTCTGCTATTAAAATTAAAACTTGTTCTATCAAGGAATAGCTGTCTGTAACCTCTGAGATATTAATAGCCAAATGCAAAAGGAAATCAGGAAAGCAAATATCCCACAGGAGAAATGGAAACAATGTATTTCTGTGAATGTAGCTGTTATCTAGAGTTTAAATTATTTCACAAATATAATATAAAACATCTAGGTAATGATGGAAACAAAGTAAGTTTCAATGGTCAGAAAAAGTCTTGCAAAGGTTTTGTCACTAGTTGTAGAATGCATTTAAGGTTTTTTTTTTTTGGTTGTTATATAATTAACACCTGATAATGACTTAAGATCAATGTGATTAATGGGCCATTCTGTCTGCAAATTTGCCTTCTGAACAGCAGGAGGAAATACTAAGCTCAGTAATATAATAATAATTAGAGCAAGAACAATCACTGTATAAAGCATGAAAATAAAATTTGTCAAAATAGCTCTAGAGCAAGTCCACAGCAGCCAATTCTCTTTCTGGCTGTTTCCTCTGACAAGACACAAGGGAGAAGAGTTTTGCCTACACTCACTGTATATTTTCTTTCTTTCTTTTTTTTTTTTAACAAAAGTGCTTCCAAAATCACTGATTTGTAACATGTGCCTAGAGCTGAGCCCTTAGGAGCACTTCTAAAGAACAAGATATCATTTTCGTTTTTGTATAATCTGTTTATTTATTATGGAATTTACATAATGTACTCATCCCTTATTCTCAAGGCAGATTTAAAAAGCAAACAAGCAAAAGCCACTATAAAGAATGGCTGTAATTCTACCTAAGTAGTGAAAATTGTAAGGAAGCTAAATACACAAACAGAAAATCCTGTACTCTGCAGGAAAAACAGCACTAGTAAAACTAGATGAGCTCCTTCTGGAGATCTAGTGCCAGGAGATGATACCTGTGGAATCGGGTTGTGTCTGCCATCAGGGTTGGTGAACAAAGGGAATCTGAATTTAAATTCTCTTGCCAGACACCTTTGAATTATGCTAAGATAAAAAGGACTGCTTATCCTGGGGGGTTGTCTTTTCTCTGTCTGCCACAAGAACCTGCTGTCACAACCAAGCCACAGAGCAGCCTGTTCTCAGAGGTCCAGGGGACCTAGCTTTCATGGCTCCCCGTGGTACAAAGCACCATGAAAGCAGGTGTGCTTTCTTCATTGTTCTGTCTTCCCTCAGATAGTTCATGGAAGGAATGTATGCCCGTAGGTTCAGCTTTAGATCACAGAGGCCCACACTAACTTCTCCAGATTGCTCCTGTCTCCAAGTGTTTGACTGAGTCAATAAGGACTTTCAAAATATTATAGATGCAAAGAAAATTAAGGACATAAAATACTAATTTAAGTTACTTATACTATTCTTTCATAAACTCTTGAAAAAACGAGGCACTCCTAAGTAAAGAAAGCAGCTCAGAAAAGCAGCCTTCTGGGTTTCCCCATTATTGTGCTACCTCCTTCTGGACCTTTGTAAGGCTTGCCTACATCCTAGATCAAAGAGGATCAAGAAAGGAGAGAGAACAGGAGTCACTAGGTCCAAGTCCTTGGACTGGTTCTGAAATCAGGGCCTAGATGCAGCCTACCAATGCCTACAGATCGGATCATGTCCCTTTACTGTCAAATTCATGTGCTGAAGTCCTCAGTCCTACTCTTTCAGGAGGTAATGTGTTTGGACCCATGGCCTATATAGAGGTAATTAAGTTAACAGGAGGTCATTAGTGTGGATCCTAATCCATACGACTGGTGTCCATATAAGAAGAGGAAATTATGAGAGAAAGACGGAGGGAAGCACCAGTGAAATTACATAGGAAGAAAGGCCTTCCACAAAACAGGAAAGAGGCCTCAGAGGAGATCAGTTCTGCCAAAACTTCCATCTTGGACTTCCAGCCTACAGAAGGGCGAGAAAATAAATCCCTATTATTGAAAGCACCCAGTCTGTGGCAATTTGTTATGGTAGCCCTAGTGGATGACAAACACACCTTGTAATGACGGGTTCCATGTGCAAACCATACATCTGCCATAGTTCACAACTATGCTTAACACACCTCATCAGGATGAATCTTCATTCATCTGGGCTCTAAATGGGAAAATATTTGTAAAAGGGCTGAATGTTCCACTGAGTGAGTTAAGAAAAAAAAAAAATCATGCCGAAAGAGGCAACCTTGATTTTGGAGCACAGGAACACATGGATTTGGGATTTAGGTATGACTGCATGCTTGCCTATGTGTTTGGGTCTATATCTTGGGCAAAAGGGGCTAGGTTTTAGTATTGCCAAAATGAAACACAGACAAGCCGAGTGAAGGAAAATACAGTGGGAAGCCATGTGTTATTTGCTACAGATTCATGGTGAGTTCATGCTTCCTGAGAGTTCCATTCTATTCTATGACCAGAAAAATAACCTTCAGGTTGGGAAGTAGTTTAGTGCTCTTTCCCCTCTTACTGTTGCCTGACTCTGCCAGTGCTGTGTTGTACTTAGCCAGTACTTTTCTTTGATGACATCTATTTCTTCTCTCCTCTATACATGCTTATTAGTTGTTTTGGGGAGTTCTCTGTCCTAAAACTATTTGGGAGTGACTCATAGTATGAATCACTAATGAAGGTGGAGGAGGCACCAGTTATGAGCACTTCTTCCTCTTCCGTTCTTTATCCTGCCACCTCCACAAAATTCTGAGTTGAAGAACTTGCATTGGGAACATCTGGCGTAGCACTTGCTTTATGACATTGACTGGGTCACAAAGTTTGAAAGCATTCTTTTCTTATTTCCTAGAACATAGATGAGTGGACAGATTTTGAATTCAGATACACCCAGCTCTTATTTCAGTTTTGCATCTTTCTAGCTGACTTTGAGCACATGATATAACCTTTCTGAACTTCATTTTCCTTATCTAAAAAACATACTTCATGATTTTGCTCTAAGGGTAAATAGGATGATAAACATAAAATGTGTAGTACAGTTGTGAGCACATAGGTAGGAAGGCAAAGCTCAAGATTTTAGTTGTTATAATGCATATGATGAAGATAATTAAAAGTTGTTATTACTCTGAATTTATGAATATAAATTGAAGCACAGGTAGGCGACATAGTTTTTTCCCCATTCCCCCTCCCCCTTTTCCCCCTCTTCATTCCCTCTTTTCTCTATGGTCTACTGTAATGATCTTCCTTTTGCTCCTTTGTTTATTTATTTTTGATTGGTACTTTCTATAGATCTATAAAGGAGATATTCTTTTTGGTGCATTTATGTATGTATAACATGACTCTGTTAGATCCATTCTGCATTTCTTTCCCTTTTCCATCTTTCCTCCCTCCCTCTCATTCGTTTCCCACTCCACTGAACTTCCCTATATCTTTATGATATCTAACCCCCTCCTCCACGACCTTCTTTCCTTATTTCCTTATGTTGCTTTAGCAAATATTTGACCCTTGATTTTCTGTCTAGCTTATTTCACTTAACATGATATTCTCTCTTTCCATCCATTTATAAGCTAAGGCCAATATTTCGTTCTTCATTATGGCTGAGTAAAAGTCCATTGTGTATATATACCACATTTTCTTAAATTTTAGGGGAGTCTTTTAGATATAGTATCATGTCATCAGTAAACAATAATAGTGTGTCTTCTTTTTTTCTTATTTGTATTTATTTAATGTCTTTATCTTACCTGATTGCTCTTCCTACAGTTTCACAAACTATATTGAATAGAAATAGTGTGAGTGAACATCCTTGACTTCTTCCTGATTTTAGAGGAAAAGCTTTTAGCTTTTTTTCCCACTCAGTATGTTTTTGGCTTTGGGTTTGTCATATAATATTGTAACATTATAATGTTACCTTTATAATGTTGAAGTAAGTTCCTTCTATCGCTAATTTCTCTGAATTTTTTTAACATGAATGGTTGCTATATTTATCAAAGGCCTTTTTCTGTATTGAGATTATCGTATGGTTCTTGTTCTTAATTCTGTTTACCTGGTGAATTACAATTATTGATTTGTGTGTCTTGATCCAACCTTTCATCCCTGGGATGCTGTGTACTTGATCATGGTTATTATCTTCTTAATGTTTTCCAATGTGGTTTGTTAACATTTTATTCAGGATTTTTGCATCTATGTTTATTAGGGAGATTGGACTGTAATTTTCTTTCCTTGGTGTGTCTTTGGTTTTGGCATAAGAGTTATAATGGCTTCATAGAATATATTTGGGACTATTCTCTTCTTTCCAAATGTACGGAATAATTTGAGAAAGATTGGTGTTAGTTTGTTGTTTTTAATGGTCTGGTATGTCCTGGGCTTTTATTGCAAGTGACTTTTGATAGCTGTTTCCATTTCATTATATGATATTTTGGTCTGTTTGTTTATCTGTCTATATCTTCCTGGTTCAATTTGAACACGTCATATATGTATAGAAATTTATAAGTGTCTTCTAGATTTTGTACTTTATTGGACTATAATTTTCAAAATAGTTTCCAGTGATCCTCTATAATTCAGAAGTGTTTGTGGTAATACATTATTTTTCTTCTCTATTTTATTTTATTTCTCTTTTTCTTTTGGTTAGTTTGGCAAAGGGTTTATCAATCTTATTTATCTTTTCTGAAGAACCAACTCTTTGTTGCATTGATCCTGTGTATTTTTTATTATCAATTCATTAATTCTGGTTTTTATTTTTATTATTTACTGTCTCCTGCTGATTTTTAGTTTGTTCTTATTTTTCTAAGGCCAGGAGATGAAATACAAGCTTTTTAACTTGGACTCTTTCTATCTTTTTAATGTTGGCACTCAATGCAATAACTTTTCCTCTTAGCACTACTTTTATACTGTCCCAGTGATTTTGATATGTTTTATCTCTGGTCTCATTTGTTTCTAAGAAATTCTTTATTTCTTCTTTCATCTCTTCTTTGGTCTATTCTTCACTTAAAAGAACATTGTTTAATCTTCATGTATTTGTGGGCTTCTATTATTTTTCTTGCTGTTGGTTTGTAGTTTTATTCCATTATGATCTGATAGGATGCATAGGAGAATCTCTTTTTATATTTTCTAAGACTTACACTGTGACTTAGAATATAGTTTATTTTGAAAAAAGATTCCATGAGCTGCTGCAAAGCAGGTAAATTCATCTGTTAGGTGCATTTGATTTATAGTATTATTTAGGTTGGATATATCTTTATTGATTTCATGCTTTGATGACTTGTCTATTGGTGATAGGGGTATGTTGAAGTCACACAGTATTATTATATTGGAGTTTATCTGGGATTTAATGCCAAGGAGTACTTTTTTAAAAGTGTAATTGGGTGTGATGATATTTGGGGCATATACACTTATTATCATTATTGGATTATTCCCCTTACCAGCATGTAATGGCCTTCTTGTGACATAATGTTCTGAAGGTCACACAAACAAATCTGAATTATTAGGTCCTTTGCTATACTGCATCTTCTCTGATGGTATTCAGAACCTCCACTCTGTAGTAGGATGATGCTACATCTGGAATTTCAAGATAAATAATGATATGAACCTATAAACTAAAGGAATATGTAACTCCTGCTTAACCCATTAATCCTTTGGCCACTGTTGTTGAGACACATATTATGCTTTCATTACTGCTACAAATGTTAGCATTTTAAGAAGTATATAGAATCATATTTTATTGTATATTATTTATTTATTTTTGCTTTTACAAGATGGTATGTCCTAAGACATCACATGAATTTGCTCTAGGCTAACAATATATTAAATTGTGTTAGAATTTCTTTTGAGCTTTCACAGTCTCATAGCAATATTTCTTTTATTTTTACAAAATGTCTTACTTATCTGATTTCTTCATGGGTGAATTTGGTTGTACAAGCCAACACTATGTAGAATTATTAAATATTCTCTTTAGAAAAGTCAAATAGCTACATGAATAGGGAAAAATGAATATTTTCTATTTTAAATATCAAAAAACAAAATATCTAACAATATTATAACTAATGAATTAAAGGAAGGCAGCTGAGAGTTAAAACCACAATTCTGCCATTGTCTCCTCACAAAAGAAATTGAAGTGGTCTCAGCACATGGAATAATGAAAAATAAAGCAATTGCTTCACTCTCAAGGCACAGTGACTTAAGAGGAGCCTTGACCCAAAGTTAGAAAAATTTTTTCTTTATTGTTTTATTTTTTCTTGTTTAACAAGATATATAAAGAAATATAACTCTGTACATAATCATATTAATTTAACAATCTGGAATTTAAGGAGAATTATTTTGTGTGGAATAACACCTCTAGTACCATTTTGATACTGCGCAATACTGTTCAGTAGCAAATTTGGGGACATATAAATAGAAAAATGTTAAGTTCAGAACTACATATAACTAGATAAGTTAGCAAAAATCACTGTTCTTTAGTTATATTAATGATAAAGGAAAACCTTTGGGAAAATATTAGTCATAAATAATTTAGACAGTGTGTCTTCATGAATAAGGTAATCCTCCCTTGCCCATGGTTGCCTCCTACTCTTTTAGTTGTCTGCACCCAATTATGGTCCAAAAACATTAAAGGAAAAATTCTAGAAATAAATCACTCTTAAGTGCCAAATTGTCCATCAATCTGAGCAGTATGATGAAATCTCAAGTCATTCCACTCCATCCCAGCCAAAACATGAATCATCCCTTTGTCCAGAGTACCCACACTGTGTCCACTACTTGTCTGTCATTTAGTATGATTATCAAATTGACGATCATATTATCAAATTGCAATCCTGTTTTACTTAGTAACACCTCCAAAGTACAAAAGTTGCAATGCTGAAAATTTGTTTCTGTACATTGTTATAAGCATTCTAGTTTGTGAGTAGTTACTATATATCAGTCTAATGTGTAAATTAAACTTTATCATAGGTGCTAATATATGGGAAAAAACATAATATATACAGGTTTTAATACTATTCATAGTTTTAGGCACCCTCTGAAGGTTTGGGAACATATCCCCACAGACAAAGGGAGGCTGATCTATTACTCCTCTGGATTTTGGTTTATTTGTTTGTCTTTTCTCATTTAAGAAAGCATTTTGAAGTGAGGCACTGTGGAGCATGCCTATAATTCCAGCAACTCCAGAGACTACAGCAGGAGGATCGTAAGTTCAAGGCCAGCCTCAGCAATTTAGCAAGGCCCTAAGCAACTTAGTGAGACCTTGTCTCAAAATAAAAATTGTAAAAAGTGGCTGGGGATGTGCTCAGAGATAAAGTATCACTTAATTAAATCTCCATTGTGAAAAGAAACAAAGAATATTGAAATGAAAGTACATGAATATAACATTTTAAAATAAAGATGATAACAAAAGTGTTGAGACTTACTTAAATGTCAATGCAGAGTCAAATTCTAGTGCTTTATTATTGGTAATAATGAATTTGCAAGTCTCCATGATAGAACATGCCTTACCAGTATGTACAGGCCCACTGGAAAATAAAAAGCATTTGAATATAAAAATGTAAAAATATATAACCTCTTGGTGCTCTGAAAGATATCTGAATGGGAAACAGTGCAGAAACTAAGGTGGATGATCTTTAGTCCTAAGGTATTCAGAGAAGAAAACGAAACAAAACAAACAAACAAACAAACAAAAACACAAAGCATCAATTAGAAATGTGGGATACCAAGTAGAATGGGATACCAGAACATCTTCCAGGAAAAGAAAGATAAGACAGAGCATCATGATACACTTTGGGCTCTCCAAATAGTTCATAATGCGAGATACCTCTTCTGAGGTATCTTTCCTACATGAGTAGGAAAATGACATAAGAGATAAAATTGAGTTAGTTCATTACAGCTAGGAGAAAAATCTTCATGAATTTCTAATGTTTCTTCACCTTGTGCAATGTCATTGACACATATCATTGCAGATTATCATTTCAACAATGATATTAATAGACCAGGAACAGAGATAAGTTTTATTTAGTGCCTAATATAATAAACATAATATCTCTCCCTCCTTGGCAAAGATCCTGTGGATACACTTGCAGTTCATTATAAAAGACTGAATTTCTTTACTCTTGAAGTTCCCACAAGCTCAATGTATGTGCAACAAACACTGGGGCCCATCAAAATATTGGTTCCCTAGGTCCTGGGGAATAAGGTGAATTATTATAACCATGAAACTTATACTATTTGCTGTGCCACATCAAATAAAATCTTTTGTCTCGTGTTTTCTCTAACATCAGTGAAACTGTAGCATCAAACTTTTAACTTGTATGTAGGATAAAATCTCAGATGCTCTAAAGTTCTATTTTAATTTTTTTTAATTGATCCATATCAATTATACATAATAGTGGGATTGATTGTGACATATCTGTGACATATCTTGCACAAAATAAAACTTGCTCAATTTCATTCCTCCATACTGCCCCTTTCCCTCCTTTCCTCCCTCCTCTGTCCGTCTCTATGCTACTGTTCTTCTCTCTATATTTATGAGATCCATTTTTTCTCTAGCTTCCACATACCTTCACCGTTCTTGATAAATACTTGACCTTGAATTTATTCGTCTGTTCAACTACAATTTTTAAATGGTCTTTATATTTTCAACCTTGTGGATAAAACATTGAAAGGAAAAAAGAAACAAGGAAAAATGACATCACTCTCATGAAAATTACACTCTTGCATCATCAGATTATATATAGTATGCAATCAGACTTACAGTTTGAGCCCCAGCATAGCTGGGACATTACCTTATATATGCTTTGTTAGTTTCTTTTACACGTTAGCCCCCATGTCTCTCATGTATGGTAACATACAATTTGATTAGGTATCCTAGGCTATACAGAGTTGTAGAAAAGTTGTGACAATTATGCTTGCCCATATAGATACTGACTATGTCACATTGTATTTTCCTTTTTCTTGGGAGATTCCTTTATTTTAGGAGGGCTATTACCACATGTTAAGAGTATCAAGGTTATGGTATGGAGGCAGTGGTTTGCAATTGGAAATAGAACCCCTAGAGAAGACCTGAAAGAAAAACTTTAGAAAGTCATTTCATAGTTTCTTATAAAACTAAACATATGATTTGTCATATAGTAAAAAATTAGACTCCCAATGAGTCGAGAACTTATGTCTGTACAAAAGTCTACAAGTTAATATTTACAATAGTTTTATTTGTATTTACCAAAACTTAGAAGCAGACAAGATGTCCTCAAATAGGTGAATGAATGAACTCTAGTACACCTATGCAATGGATTTTCAGACAATAAAAAAGAAATGAGCTATCAAGCCATGAAAAGATAGGAAGGAAAGAAGTAGAGTACAGGTTATTTTTAAGGCATTTAACTATTCTGCATGATAATGCAATGATGGCTATGTATCATTATGTGTTTTTCAAAACCCATAATCTTACAGCACAAAGAGTGAATCCTCATGTAAATACGTAAGCAAAGGACTTTAGTTAATAATATGATATCAATGTTGATTTATCAATAGTAAAAAACACACTGTACTAATGCAAAATGTTAATCACAGGGGCAAGCTGAGATCAGAGTGATTGAGGAGGTACACAGAGAAATCTATGTACATTCCACTCTATTTTCTATTTTTAGCTTCTCTAAAATTATAAAGCTTATTAAAGTCTTTTTAATTTTCAAGGAAAAATCCATTTGGATAATAGATTTCTAGTCAGTGAGAAAAGTAAGGGCCAAGAGCTGGAAGCAGGAACATGTTAATAGGACTAGAGTGAGGAGAACAATGTGACTGGATCAAGAACAGGAGGGAAAGACTGGAAGCAAATGAGAGAAGAGCAATAACACTGTTGCCCTGTACCGATTAGTATAGAGAACATGGCTTTTTTTGAGTTGGAGTCAGTTAAAACCAGGGTCTGAATATTTGTGTCCCACTAAATTCACTTGAAATTTGTCAAAACCCAATCTTTAATGTGATAGTATTTACAGGTGGGCTTCTGGGAGGTGAATCAGTCATGAGAAATGAATGAGCTTATGAAAGAGGCCACAAAGAGCTAGCTGGCCCCCTCTACTATGTGAGAATACAGGGAGCAGGTGCTACCATGAGGGAGTTTCTTGCCAGATACTAAATGTACCAGCCCCTTGGTTTTGCACTACCCAGACTCTAGAACTGTGAGAATAAATTTCTGTAATTGATAAGCAACAGAGTTTATGGTATTTTCATAGAGCATCCTGAAGAGACCAAGACAGGTGGGGAATCATTTAAGGGTTTTAGCCAAAGAGTGACATAATCTGGGTTAAATGTCAGGTGGACCGCTTTGGCTTCAGTGCTGAACATATCATAGGACAGGACAATGGTAGATGCAGGAAGGCTAGTTAAACATCTCCTGACATGATCCTAGAAATGATGGTTATATATACATTTGGACTAAAATTTTCTAGTTGAGTAACTGTAATGATAGATTGAAACTTCACAGAGATAGTGATGGCAAGAGGAGGAATTGTGTTTTGATTATGCTGACCTTGAGATACCTAGCAGACATCAGGGAAGAATATGGAATTGACACTGGAATATTCAATTCTAGGTAGAATTCTGGCAATAGATAAAAATCTGGTAGCTCTCAGAATAGTAAAGTCCTGACACTAAAAGAATATAAGTAGGGAAGAGATTTGTGGACTGAATTCTGGCATATTGAGGTCAAGTAGAAGAAAAGAAAGCAACAAAAGCCACTGAAAGAAGAAACTACTGAGTTAGTAAAATCATAAGTACCTTAAAATCAAATCAAACAAATAAATAATTTCAAAGAGGATAAATAATTGGATATTCACTGAAATGCTGCTTATGGGACAAGATGATAGAGTATTAGTTATTGATTTTAATTTTTCATAGAAATCATCAATGACCTCATAGATTGATGGTTTTTTAGATGTCTTAGAAAATCTAAATTGTATTTAAGGAAGAATTACAGTTGAGAAAAATAAAGATAACAACATATATCATATTCAAAAGGAATATTGCTAAGATGCAGTAGATAGAGATGGAATTTAGATGTAATATAATTTGGGGTTAAAATAAAGTTTTGTCTTTGTGTGTGTGTGTGTGTGTGTGTGTATGTATGTACGTGAATGTGTGTGTTTGTTTTAGTTTGGAAAAAAGAAAAAAGACTAAAGTGAAGTTGTTGAATAGATTGATGAGTAGCATGGATGATGTCTTCTTCAAAAACATTCAACTGATTATAGGAATATAGAATGCAAAGAATTTGATTTACTTGCTTGTATTTTTTTTTCAGATACCTTGAAGACAGGAGAGAATGACATAGATATTGAATGAAGACGCAAGAGACTGATTACAGGAATGATCCATATATTAATCCGTAAATAAGAAATTAAGCATATTTCAGTGAGGAAAGAAAGAGAAATGTAGAAATAACTTTTCAGTCTTGGTGAAGTTAAGACATTTTAGTGTGCCAAAGATAAAATTCTAAAAAAAAAAAGGACTGATATAAATTGTAATGACACATTTTATAAAATAAAATATGTTTAGGGGAAGACTTACAGTCTTTGGTGCTGCCGAAGTCTAAGATAAGCTATGTGGCAACTGAGTGAAGTGGGATGAAGGACAGGTATTTCTGATCTGGCTCATAAAGAGCTTGGAAGTCACCACTGTGCCTTAGCAACAAGTGAGAAGAGGAATGAATTAAAATCCACAACTCTTTCATCGTTCAGAGAATTGAATTCCCAGGGAAAACCACCGCCCCCCAAAACTGGAAAGACAGCACATACAGAGAATCACAATGTGCTGAGTTGGAGATATGCTAGCAGAAACCTCTGTGGGAGCCAATACAGGGAGGAAAACCTGAACTGCAATTCATAAATTGTTGGAAGCTTTGTGAGGACAAGTTTGAGAGTTAAAAACTCCAGAGTGAGGGGCTTTCTTCAATGGTATAATGTGAATTTTACCTCTATTATCTTCCAGCAGTGAGGGAAGTAAACTAACCAGAGCTTCCTGTTCTCCAGCAGGCCTGCCCTCAAGAGGAGCTGTTTTACCAGTGCCTAATCTATTGAGGTTATATCATAGCTAAATTGATCTTGGGGAATGGAAATACACAATTCTGTCCCCCTCTAGCCCTTTCTCCTGCCAAAAAGGCAGTGGACTGAGACACATTTGCAAGGCTCACAGCCCAGGGTCAATAGTTCTCCAAAAACTGATATTAATTTTGGGATTATACATTGCTACCTTTTTCACTATGCCTTACCATTACAATACTAAAGGTCTATTTATTGCAGTTTCTTTGGTCAGTTTGTCAGTCAGCTTTTGGTCACTGTAAAAAATACCTGAGAAAATTAACTTAGAGGAAACAAGACTTATTTTGCTTTACAGTTTCAGAGGTTCCAGTTCATGGTCAGCATTCAATTGCTTTGAACCTCAGGTGGGAGATAGCGTCATGACAGAAGGTATTATGGAGCAATGGAGCAATGGAGCAATGGCGCTCAACTCTCCACAGCCAGGAAGCACAGTAAGAGAAAAAGTTAAAAACCAGGGACAAAATACGCACTTCTAAAGCACAACTCTGTTTACCCATGGTTCCAACTAGGTCTCACTTCAACCTTTCCACTTCTTTCCAATAGTGTCACCAGCTGGGCATGACCTTTCTACAAATGAACTTTTGAGGGACCTTCTAGATCCAAATTCTAACATCAATAGATCGTTTCCAACTTTCAACAAAAATACAAAATACTGAGAAGCACAAAACACAATTTGAGGAGAAAGAGAAAGCATGAAAAACAGATTGAAATATGGCAAGGATGTTGGAATGATCATAAAAGAAACCTAAAGCAACCATGATTATTATGCTAAGCGCTCCAATGGATAATACAACATGCAAGAAGAGGGAGCAATATAAACCAAGAGATGGAAATCCAGAGAAAGAATAAAAAGAGATGCTATAAATAAATAAATAAATAAATAAATACTGTAACAGGATGTCTTTGATGGACTCAAACTGAGAGAAGAATCTCTGACCTTGAGAATATGTCAATAGAAACTTCCAAAATTGAAAAAAAAGAGAATATGTAAAAAATGGATTAAAACATTTAACAACTGTGGGACAACTACAAAAGGCAGAACCTCATGTGTAATGTAAATATCAGAAAGAAAGTAGATAAGGGAGTAGAAGAAATTTTTGATTGAGACTTTCCCCAACTGTATGGTGGACACCAAGCCACAGATCCAGGAAGTGCAGAGAACATAAAGAATATCATCCAAAAACAAACAAATATCCACAAACAACTTCACCTGGGCATACCGCATATTCCAAGTGCAGAAAATATAAGCTGGAGAACACAGTTTGAAGTAAGCCAGAGAAAAATGTTTCTTTACTTACAGTGGAATAAGATAAGAAAATTATAACTGATTTCTCTCCATGAACCATGCAAATAAGAAAAGAATGGAATATAATATTTAAGGAGAGAGAGAAAAACACCCAACTTACTATTCTGTATCTTATAAAATTGCCCTTCAAAAGTGAAAAAAAGATAAAAACTTTCTCCGAGAAACAAAAATGAGGGTATTTGTTACCTGTAGACCTGTCTTGCAAGATACACCAAGAAGTTCTTATGAGAAAGAAAAAGATACAGGTCTGAAGCTCAGAAACATAAATAAAGCAAAAGGGTTAGAGAAGGCATAAGTGAAACCAAAGTTACAACTTTTCTTTTTATTTTTCTTAATTGAATTAACAGATACCAATTCATTCAAAATACCAGTTTTGAGCTATTTTATTCAAACACAACTTTTCAACAACAGATTATCTCAGGATAAGAATTTGTTCACAATAATATCTTTGGTTAATATAGTTCACGTGCAAATAAAATAAATTATGGAATGATAAAAGGGAAGACGGGTGATTAGGGATATTTCATTGCTCTAAAGTACTTTCACTGCCCATGAAAGTGAGCTATCATTACATGAAGGTAGATTTGGGTTAATTTTAATTTTTTTTCAGACTCTAGAGAAATCACTGAAAAAAATAGAAGTGAACAATAATTTATATGCTAAGAACTGATGGGCCTGGATATTAGAAGTGTCATCCACATGAATATTGAAATTGTCAAGAGCAAAGAGAAACATTATGCTGGGAAAATGGCCTTGAGCCTAAAGTTTAAATATTCAACAAATGAGAGAAAATAATCTTAAATCTCTTAAGAGTTACAAGGAAAAAGTGTAGTAGGTGGTATGGCATGATAACATAGGATTCAAATCTAGGACATTTAAGGAAGGAGGGAGAAATTATAAACTTCAGGCAGCCTGTAAAGATGCATATAGTTTATCTTGAAGGTAATAAAAAGTGATTCAGCATATTATGTACATGTGTGTATAAATTTCTTAGATAATATGCACAATTACATTATTTTTATTAATTTTGAAGACAACATATATATTGATAACTTTCAGCAGAATTTTTTTTTTCTCTTATAACAGACAATGGCTAAGAGAATCATTGACAACAGTGAAGACTGGGTTGGTGGTTATGCTGGAAGAGCCCTGTTTAAAGGGTTTGGGAAAGTTTGGAACAGCAAGGCAAGAATGGATGCCCATTAGGGAGGCTGAGGAAGGAAAAACAGTGAGGGATTAAAAAATAGGGTAAGTCTGAGGGGTCTCCTCCTCAGCAACCACAACCACACTCCTCAAACACCTTCTTCCATCAAGCATTTTTCTCCCTTGAAACCCAATGGTGGAAAAAGATGGCGTATTAGATAAAGGAAGCATGTCCCAGCATCTCTTCAGCACCAGACTTACAAAGAGGGAAGATGCCCTTCACTGAAACTTAATAGTAAACTGCAACAAACAAACAAACAAACAAACAAAAAACACATAGCTATAGAAAGTCAGTAACTTAAGCACAAAAAAAATTATACCTTAAAGATGAGCTGGCTTTGACCACCTATTGGTAGTCAGCAGAGGATCTAGGAACCAGACAAAATAGACACTTGGCCAACAGATAAAGAAATTGAAAAAGTAAAGAAAAGTTGACCTGGGGAAATCTGTGGTCTACAAAGAAAGGCATATTTTAGTGGATACAGAGTTGGGGTAGGGTAAGCATCTCAATGAAAACAAATCCAAAGCAGTCTGCAGGCATTAAAGCTTTCCACAAGTTCAGTACAGAAAGCTCTCTGTGGGAAGTTTGTAAAGCCCTCTGTGAGTGCAGAGCATGCTGGTAGGTGAAGAAAATGCTCCTGGACACTGAAATCCTCCCTGCACAGCTTGTGCAGCTGAGAACAGAGACAAGGGGTTGAGGACTCCTAAAGGAAGTTACCAGCAGGTGATGCAAAAATTCCCAGAGATTGCCTGAACCTAAGAAAATTGTACCTGGACATTCAGTCTGTGGATCCCAAGGGTGAAACTCACAAGAGCTAATGTGAGGGTGCTCACTGTGGCCACACTAGTCCATCTGGACTCCAGGGAAGACAGCCAGTAATTCACATCCATAGTGCTGAAGGTGAAGCCTGTGGAGGCATATAGCCTAAAAGTGGATTTTTTCCAGAAGTCCCAGAGATTGAGAAGTCCAGCAGAGATCAGCAGCTTCACATCAATGTGGGGCATGATCCACATATCAAATACATGTGTCCTAGTGTGTGTAATTATCTTATTTGCTCTGGGACTTCTGTTTTTGATATCTGGGTAGATACCAAGGGGTGGGAGTTGAGGTACCTCCTTGAGTTCTGGTTGTTGGTTTGGAGTTTTTGCCTCCTCAATTCTTTGAGCTGGAGTGATGATGTCAAGGCTTGAGTGGGGCTGGACATGTATGAGGCAAGATTCACTGTTGGTTGGTTGAGTTGTGAGTATTTCTCAGCCAGAAGATCTCTACTCTGATGTTGAAACGTTCCAGACTCTTTCCATCTGCTCTTAGAGAAGGGGTGGGGGAGCAGGAATAGCACTAATATCAGCAACAGATGTAAAGCCTTAATAAAAATGTCCACTGTCTACTTCAATATCTGTAATGTCAATTGCTAATTGCCACCTATATAAATGATATGGTTAGCTTTTAACAACAGTACCAACAATTTAAAAAGTGAACTAGATCAGGCATTTGACAGCTAATGTCTACTATGTTGTCTACTGTATTAATAATTACAACAACGTAAATGGTGTACGAACTACAAAAAACATAGTTTTATTGTTTAGTGGGATTATAGTTTCTTAAACAACAGAATATAGGGTAAAATAAGGTAAGAGAAAGTTTGAAGTATTTGAAAAAGTGTTCAGATGATAAGAAGGAGATAGGTAGCAGATATCAGCTATAAAAAATATTAACTGAAGGTATTTAAAAAAAGGAAGAAAGGAGGAGTAAATAGGAAGTTTTGGCGGTTACTATGGGAAGAGAGTGAATAAGGGAAGATAGGAGGGTTCAGAATATAGGTATGAGTGAACCAGCAAATTTAAGATTAAAACAACTCAAACTCTCATATAATTGTACCTCATCTAGTCTGATGAAGGTTCAATAATAAACACATGCAGGAGAGACCTATTAATGTGTAAATGAAGTTATAAGAACAAATATGTACGCACATGTACACACATGTGTGCATAATACATATATGCACATACTGTTTTTCAAATCTATTCACAAAGTGAGAGCATATACAACCACACACACACACACACACACACACACACTCTCTCTCTCTCTCTCTCTCTCTCTCTCACATACACACCAAATCATTCATAATGAGAAAAAAGTAAAGAATAATACAATACAATTAAATGTTTGAAAAATGGGAAACAAAGTTAAAATTTAAAGAGTAAAATAAATGGAAGTAGAAAAGAAAAAAGAAGAAAAAATGGAAAAAAGAAAAAGAAAAAAAAAAGCTTAATGAGAGATAGAGGGCTTTTTTCCCACTGTGGTGGTCAAATCTGTGGCAGGGATTTATTTTCAGTCTTTATATTTATTTTTGGCTCTGTATTTTTGGACATTTTCCTTATGTTTCTTCACTTAGCTGCCAACCAGGTACATAGTAGCTCTCAGCTTCCAATTTCCCACTATTGGGTGGGGTAGACTGGGGAGTGCTGACCAATTGTCTAATACTGTAGCAGAAGTAATGCAGAGTTCTAAACTGGAATTTCCAGTGGGCTTTGGAGTTCTGCTCGTGGGCATTTGAGATTTGGATCATATCCCCTAGTGTGGAGCTGCTAGACAAGAACCACATGATCATCTGAATAGATGCAGAAAAGACTTTTGATAAAGTTCATGTTAAAATAGCTGGAGAAGTTAGGGGTAAAAGGTACTTATTTCAAAATCTTAAAGGCTATTTATGGCAAACCCAAAGTCAACATCATACTAAATGGAGAAAAACTGAAAGATTTTACGCTAAAATTAGGACCAAGACAAGAATGTTCATTCTCACCACTCTTATTCCATACAGTCCTCAAAAAACTAGCCAGAGTAATCTGGCAAAAGAAGGAAATTAAAGGGATACAAATAGGGAAAAAGATGTCAAACGAGCTCTGTGTGCTGATGACATGATTTTATACCTAGAAGACACAAAAACACCTCCAGAAGACTTCGGAGCTGACAACTGAGTTCAGCAAAGTAGCAGGACACAAGATCAACACTCATAAATCAATATCATTCTTATATTCCAACAGTGATTCAGTTGAAGAAGAAATTAGGAAAACCATTCCGTTAACAATATCTTCAAAAAACAAAATAAAATAAAATACTTGGAAACTAATCTAATCAAGGAGATTAAAGGGCTTTAAAATGAAAATTATAAAACTCTGAAGAAAGAAATTGAAGAAGACCTCAGAAGATGGAAAGACATCCTATCTTTTTGGATAGTCAGAATTAACATTGTCAAAATGACCATACTTTCAAAGGCAACATACAGTTTCACTGCAATGCCCACTCAAATACAATAACATTATTCATAGAATTGGAAAATACAATTCTTAAGTTCATTTGGAAAAATAAAAAAACCAAGAATAGCTAAAGGAATACTGATCAAGAAAATTTATATAGTATATAATATATATATATATATATATATATATATATAGAGAGAGAGAGAGAGAGAGAGAGAGAGAGAGAGAGAGAGAGAGAGAGAGAGAGAGAGAGAATAATTTCAGATCAGGTATTTTGATGCCTCCTACGTACAGGAGCTATAGTAACAAAAACAGTATTGGTATTGGCATCAAAATAAATAAGAAGACCAATGGAACAGAGTAGAAGACACAGAGACAAATCTTCCAGTCATCTGATACTTGACAAAGGTGCCAAAATATGTATGTTGGACAAAAGACAGCCTTCTAACAAAAGGTTCTGGGAAAATTGGAGCTATATGTAGCAAAATGAAACCAGATCCCTATCTTTTACAATGCACAAAAGTCATGTAAAAATGGATCAAAGTACTAGGAATTAGACCAGAAACTTTGCAACTGCTAGAAGAAAACATTGGGTCAACATCCATCAATCATATTGGTGTTGGCACCAACTTCCTTAAGGAGATCTCCAAAGCACAAGAAATAAAACCAAAAATAAATAAACAGAATGTCCTCAAATTAAAAGACTCCTGTCTCAATACAAAAGAATAAAATGGTAAAGTGAGTTCAGTCCTGAATACCAAAAAACAAACATACAAACAAACAAATAAATAATAAATAAAAAATAGAGGAAAGAGGAGGTATGGTATTTATTGTTTATATGATGGAGGTAATCTATAAGGGATTTTTTTAAATGAAGCTGCATTGCATTTTTAGTGTGTGCTCTAAAGCAATTAAAGAGAGATAAAGTTTATATTGCCAAAGCAAATTTATGTGTTTGTGTCTATAAATTTCTTAAACTGATAATGTTTAACTTCTACACATTTTCTGTTAAGCCCAAAGACTAAGCCTATGTATTTTCACAATTTTCATAGAAATTGTTTTTCTTATAACACATAATGCTTAAACTTCTTATTTTTATGCAAGGCACTCATAGGGTAATAATTATCTACTGACTAGACAATAACTCTTTCCCTACTTTTTTCATGCATCCAGAAAGTTGCATTTTCTCATGCAACCAGAAAGACATGATTTGAAACTCTAAAGTATTGATAGAAAACTTATTAAATTATCTTTATTCTGTCAAAACAACATATACTCACCAAACTTATGGATCAATCTATTGGAAATTGTAATATTTTTCAATTATAATCACACTTCTAGAAAAAAATGTTGGCATATGTCATGCTTCATGAAATGGCCATGTTTTAATAATACCTATCTTTAAAGTTATGCAGTGTCTATTATGAGAAAGGAATTTTTATCTACTAAAGTTTTGAATACATATAGACTAAACTTTAAAGTTAACAGAAAAATCTTTGTTAACTAAAAATTTTCTATGTAATTGTAATATCTGTATTAATGACATCAACATAATTTTAAAAGTTGTCACTTAGAAATTGTCTAAAAGAAGTTACTTGTTTCATGGTAATTGAAAATATTTGAGGGAAAACTACTAACTCATTTAGAATTTGTGAGAAAACAACAAGAAAACTAGTTTATTTTGAAGCAAAGGCATTAATTTATCCCTTCATTAAATAATTAATTTATCCATTTTTTTGAGAGCGGGGAACCAGGGCTTGAACTCAGGGGCACTCAACTACCAAGCCACATCCTTAGCCTTATTTTGTATTTTATTTAGAGACAGGGTCTTACTGACTTGATTAGCTCTTTGCTTTGACTGAGGCTCGCTTCGAATTCACAACCCTCTTGCCTCAGCCTCCTGACCTGATGGGATTATAGGTGTGCACCACTGTGCCAGGCTTCATTTATCCATCCTTTAATTTATTCATCACATATTTGGGTGACATCTTCATACCACACATTTGTTTTGTGAATACTATCTTTTGAAAATTGGACTTGGAGTCTGACAAACATTTATTGAGTTGGGGCCATAAATGTGAAATATTTTACAATACTAAGAAACACTTCAGATAAGGAAGAATTATCCCAGTGAAAATGTAAATCATTCCTACACCAAGAAACCTATGTGTACACTAAAAATAAAAACACATGGTGCACAGTGGTGCATGCCTGAAATTCCAGAAACTCTGGAGCCTAAGGCAAGAGAATCACAGGTTCCAGGGTGGCCTTGACAACCTAGCAAGACTTTCAGCAACTGGATGAGATGCTGTCTCAAAATTAAAAAAAAAAAAAAAAGATTTAAGCGACTATGGTTCCTTTGTATCCTGGCTCACCTCTGCCTTCAGGGTCCTCTCCTTGAAACCACTAGTTTGGGATTCTTTCTTCTCTTCTCATCTCAGTTGGCCAATGGCTGAGGAGCAGCAGGTCAGCAGCCCTTCAGGAAAGATGGCAGGCAAGGAAAGATCAGTAAGTGTCAGGGAAGAGAAATGAAAGGAAGTAAGCATGAACAAAGGATTTAGAGATGGACGACATGGAGAGTTGGAGGAAAAACTGAGATTATGGCAGTAATCCAGTTGACAAATGATGAGGCCTTATCTAAAGCAACTGCAAGGAAGAAAGAGTGAAAGTAAAATCAGGATATATTTTTCTTGCCTTTAGCTATATGCCAATGTAAGATGAATCCTGGTGCGAAAGCAATGCTTTTTCAAGGGCAGTAGCCACCCCCACCCTCCAGAATACATGCCTTACTGTTCATCATCTGAAATACCTCTAACACCAGATGAGTAAACTCATTACATCAGAACAGACTAGAATAGAAATCTATTGACTTGGATGAAGACAGTATATCAATGAATCTAGTTGAAATAGGAAATATTGTGTCAATGAAGATAGGGAAGCATCCCCTGATCATAGTCTGATGCAAAATCAGGACAGGATAAAAGGGGGAGGACTAGACAATGTTTGCACTTCTGTGATTTTAAGGGTGAATCAGCAAAGGACAAACTACTAGTTTGAACAAATAAAAGAGCCAATCTCACTAAGTAAGCCTTAACTGCCTATTATGCACTTGCAGTGACTCCAATCAAGGTGTAAGTATTTTGGTGCCCCCCCCCCCAATCAGTTTCACATAAAGCAAAATAAAATCCACAGTGAAGGATTTTTGTTTTCACTGAATAAATAATAAGATAGTTTGGGGATGATATTTAGCTGAACCACTGGAATTGTATGGGATCTAAATTTTTGAGAACTTCTTGATATATGCAAACCTATTGAATGCATATTTGACTTGATAATCAGAAGAGTAAATAAATTAACAATAATCATATGAGTAAATAAATTAAGGATCCATATTGCAACACCTAACCTGCTCCCATGTTGTAGGGAATGGAATAAAAACCTGAAGGGCACATTGCAGGTGAATTAGCTGTATAAATGCAATTACATTTAGATGTGTCAAATACATAATTAAATAAAAGTTATTAATATCAGAATATTTCTGGAGAGTATATTTTGATAATGGAAGAGAAAAGACCAGGGATTAGTTGGCCAATTTGTTTTCTGAGATGGTAGAATAAAAAGCAAGAAAGAATGGAATTGTGAAATCAGCTTTCACCTTATACCTAGTATATTACTTATGAGAGAAAAAAATGCTAAATTATCGAATAAGTCATAGTTAGCTCTGTCTTAGATTTACTTGAGACATAAAATGTGGTAGTAACATGAAGATGATTGCAAATATTTGGATATGGCTTCTCTTTTATTACCTGTAAAACCAGTAAAATATTACTTGACATTTATTTTTAGATACCTAATAATATTTTATAATGATAATTTTAATTTTTAACTCATAAAGAAATGTGTGTTAAATCCATTCCTGATAAATCATAGATTATATAATTGTATATTATTTATTTCATGCACATTTCAGAATAAATGAATTTCTCCAAGAGGAGAAGTCAAACAATATCTGTACCTCATCTCTGTCCTTTCAAAACAGGCTTATATTTGACACCACTGTAAATCTTAAATTGAAAACAAAAGAAAGAAAAAGAACAAAAAGATGCTGATTCTTTTTGTACATGGGTAACCACCAGTCATTTCAGCTATCAACTGAAATAAATATCAAGGGTGGAGCTAAAGCTTACACAAAAAAGACGCACTTGGTTCACAAGATTTGAAATAGAGTTTTTCCTTATATACCTTTTAAATTATTTTTTTAATGTACCCATTGTTTCATACCATTTCTCAAGCCTAGTTTTTTCAATCTGCAAGTTTTCCAGTCCTGGATGTACTGAGCAGTTGAGCTTTGGAATGATTTCTGGAAACTGGATCTGGGGTCTGAAACATACTCTAAATAATTGAGTAAACTTATGATAATCTTCTTTATTGAGGCCTACTTTCTTTTCAGTGGTGTTTGTGTTAGCATTTCCTGTTTTGTTTCTTTTGGGCGGTGGGATGGGGGGTGGTACCAGGGATTGAATTCAGGGCCATTCCACCACTGAGCCACATCTTCAGCCCTATTTTGTATTTTATTTAGAGACAGGGTCTCACTGAATTGCTTAGCACCTCACTTTTGCTGAGGATGACTTTGAACTCCTGATCCTCCTGTCTCAGCCTCCGGAGCCATTGGGATTACAGGAATGTGCTGTCTATCCTGGCCAGCTTTTCCTGTTTTAATATTGATCTCTTTAGTGAAGATTTCTGAGGTAAGATGAACCTTCCTTCTTCATACTAATAGTACAATATCAAACAGTTGTCTCCCTGCTTTCTTTCATATAAATAAACCATAATAAACAATTTTAATAATTTATTTTGGGTTTTCTTCTCACTGTAATAAAATAGGTAACCAAAAATGTTTGTACTGGGTCAAGGCTCTCTGGATTTTGGGCACATTTTCGCTTTTCATACTCTGACCTTTTTTCATGATATTATCCTTTAATGTTCACTCTTGGCTGTCTGTCTTTTGTTTTCTTCACATATTTGTTCTTTCTAAACCTGTGGTCTTCAGAAAAGCTCACTGAGCAGCCATATTTACCCTCTAGCAAGCTCCTTCTTATGCTTAATTTGGACCATTAGCATTTGATTAATCAGATTTTTCAAGTGTTTGCTCTCCTCTGAAATTCTTATTTATAAGATTGACCAAGATGGACCTTAACATTCCCCTCAAATTGATTAAACTCTAGACAGTCTATCTCCTGATATTGGGCCTCTGACCTCCCCAAAGCACTTACTTTAGAAAACTGTAATTACAAACCTTATCTCTGCCTTGTTGAGATGTAAATCTTTTAAAAAATCGTTTTATAGTTTTTCGGCCTTTTAAATTGTCAATTTAAAATAGAATTCCTGAGTAAGAGAGTGCCCCTATCTCCTGGTTTCTGTATGGGGGATTGAAGTAGTAGTGATTAGCTTTCTTTTTTTAAATTAGCACATTTGATATGTATAATATTAATGAGGTTGAGGGTGATATTTCAATACATGTATACAGTGGGCACGGACGGATTATATCCATCCACCCTTCCTCCTCCCTCTTTCTCCCCACCACCCCTCCACACACCCTTCCTGGTTGTTATTATCACTATTCTACTTTCATGTTGATTTTTCTTTTAAGATTTCAAATACGAGAGAACATGTGCTACTTGTCTTTCTGTGTCCAGCTTATTTTACTTAACCTGATATCATCCAGTTCCATTCATTTCACTGAAAATAACAGGAGTTTTAATTTTACTCATGATTGAGTAATATTTTATTATGCATATAAATGTACCAGCCTATACGCCCATCAAGCATGTATATAATGTCTATATGTGTGTATGTATATATATGTATATGTATACTGCATTTTCTAAATATCTACTATATTGTCTTTATTCATTAATATATATACAGTGTATATACACTGTGGGAGGCCATCCTCGCATGTGATTTGCATTACCTCCTTGGCTGGGTGAGAGGTGCTTAAACACAGCTGTGTCAGAGCTTTCCCCACCCTTTTCCTGGTCCCAGGGCTTGTCTGTGCTGAGGCATGTCTGACCACTGCCCTGAAGACCCAATTGTCGCCCCTGACCTTGGGATGCTGCCCCCCTTAATCTTCATTGGATGGGATTTTCCCCAGAATTTTTTGTTCCCCAATAAAAGTCCACTCCCTGGCGTGTTCTCTCTCTCTAGCCTCTTCAGTAAACCTTGCTACCACATTAGGTGGCTGGAGGCTGGAGCTAGGAGGAGCCATCCTGGAGCTGTTTTTAAAGATAATTAGAGTCTTGTCTCTTTTATTTAAAACTCCCTAGTGTTTTGCACATGGTTTGAACCTTCTTTCATGAAACTGGCACTGGTGGCTGGCCAGAATATACTGTATTTTCTCTATCAACAGATTAATAAACTGTAATATATATGTAATTTCTTTATTCAATAATGTGATATATACATAAACATGAATATATATGCGTACATATATGTACATGTGTGTATATATATATACATAAATACATACTGTAGTTTATTTATTCATTTATCTGTTGATGAGCTTCTAGGCTGATTCCATATCTTAGCTACTGTGACTAATGCAGCAATAATAATAGGTATGCAGAAATTCATTTTGTATGCTGATTTTATTTCCTTTTGATTTATACCTAGGAGTGGACTTGCTGGGATCATATGGTAGTTTTTTGAGGAACCTCATATGGTAGTTTTTTAAGTGGATCTTTCAGGCAGCTTATGCATTGCTGTGAAAAAAAAAATGCCTGACAAGAAAAACTTAGAGGAGGAAAAGTTTATTTGGTGCTCATGTTTTCAGAAGTTTCAGTCTATAGATGGCAGACTCCTTTGCTCTGGAAAGGGCATCATATGGGAAAGAGCTGAGCGAAAGAAAGCTGATCCCCACATGGCAATAAGGAAAGAGAGAGAGCCAGGGAAAGAGCAAGGGTCTCAGGGAAAATGTTCCCTTTCAGTGCATGCTCCCAGGGACACACCTTCTCCAGTCATACCCCACCTGCCTGTCTATGGTTACCAGTCAGTCCAATCCAACTAGGATGGACTGATAGAGCTCTCATAATTTGATCATTTTATCTCAGAACAGTCTCATATTAACACAGGAGCTTTGGGGGAACTCCTCATATCCAAAGCTTAACAATGGCTATTCTTATTTCCATTTCCACCAACAGAGTATGAGTTCCTTTTCCTATACATCCTTATCAGCCTTTGTTATTTATTTATTTATTTTTCATGACAGCAATTTTGGCTTGAGATGGTATCTCATTGTAGTCTTGATTTTATTTATCTGATATCTACATATTGAACATTTTTTCATACTATTTTCCATTTGTATTTCTTCTTTGGTCATATAATTGTATTCAAATAATTTTTGCATTTTTAATTGGATCACTCGTTGTTTTCTGATTGTTCAAATTTTTAAGTTGTGCATATACTCTGAATATTAACTCTTTGTCAGATCAAATATTTTCCCCTATTCTGTAGGTTTTCTTTGCTGTGCAGAAACTCTTTAGTTGGATGTGTTTCCATTTATCAATTTGTGCTTTTAATTTATTTATTTTTTATATTTTTAGTTGTAGATTGACTCAGTGCCTTTGTTTCTTTTTATGTGGTGCCAGAAATGAACTCAGTTCCTCACACCTGCAAGGCAGGTGCTCTACCACTGAGCTACACAACTCCAGCCCCAATTTTTACTTTTTATTTCCTTTGCTTTTGTGGTCTTATCTAGAAAATCATCACCTGAACCAATGTCTTGAATTGTTTTCTTCTAAAAATTTCAGAGTTTGGCTTTACATTTATGTCTTCAGTCCATTTTGAGTAGATTTTTGTATGGGATGAGAGAGAGGGGTCAAGTTTTGATGCAGAAGTTATGTATCCATTTTTCCTAGCACCTTTTGTTGACCAGACCATCCTTTCTCCAATGTACATTTTTGGCATCTATGTCAAGAATCAGTTAGCTGTAGATCTGTGGGTTCATTTCTAGTTCCTCTATTCTGTTCCATTGTTCTGTGTGTGTCTGTTTTTACATCTATATCATGCTGTGTAGTTACTATGGCTCTGGAGCATATCTTGAGATCAGGTATTTTCATGCCTCCAAAATTGTTCCTTTTTCTCAATATTGCTGGGTGTTTTCTGTCTTTTATGCTTCTAGATGATTTTTTTTTCCGCAGGGGAGGGGGTACTGGGGATTGGATTCAGGGGCACTTGACCATTGAGCCACATCCCCAGCCCTTTTTTGTATTTTATTTAGAGACAGGGTTTCACAGAGTTGCTTAGCTCCTTGCTTTTGCTGAGGCTGGCCTTGAACTTGAGATCTTTCTGCCTCTCAGCCTCTGAGCCACTGGGATTATAGGCATGCTCCATCATACCTGGCTTCCAGATGAATTTTAAGTTTGCTTTTTCTAGTTCTGTGAAGAACTTCATTGATATGTTGATGGGATTTGTACTTAACTTTTGATAAGGATTTTATCCAAGTTGTAAAACTACATGACTTGAAGAAGAAGAAAATTTTAATATCTCTTACCCCTTTCATCTCTTGAGACTGTCAACAGCTCTGTTTCAGGGGAGATGAATTAAGACTGAGTCTGGTCTACCTTCCCTATTGCAATGGACTTGAAGAAAGTATTCCTTAACCATTTGGCTTTGGTAAAATTTTTGTTTTGACGATATCTTACTGATTTAAAAAAATATTAAATTGTCTCCTTTAATTCTTCAGTGGATGGGATAGATCTCTATATACTCTCTCAACTTCCTGCTTTTCTGTTATGAAATTATAGCAACTTTTCATGACTTCTCTCTGTTCCTCCCACCATTCCTTCCTACCTACCTTCCCACTTGCTTGTTTGCTTCCTTCATTCCTCCTTTCCAATTTCGTATACTGACAATACAAAATCCTAATAACTGTGTTATTAAGGCAATCAATCATGGGCTGGAATAGAAAATCCAAGTCTTCTATGAACTTGGTTTGGTCATTTTTCTTAGTCAACTTTGAGTTGAAGATGGAAATTCCTATAACTTCTTTATTAGAATTAGGAGGGGCTTTTACAGCCCCATATTCATATTTGCTAAGGACTTCCATTCCATTCCAGAGAGGAAAGTATAAAAAGGATTTGGAGCCCCTTCTGAATTCCTCACACTCATTCCTTCTCATCGGAAGAGCTGTCTCTCACTCTATTGATGCCATGGAACTCAATAAGATGAATAACTGATTTAAAAAGCAGTACTGGTTTGTCTTTTAGCCTTCTTCTCCTGCTCTTCAACAAGCTGGCTGCATATATGTTCAGAGTTTATATTAAAACCTCAGTCCTCCCAGGTGAATCCCTTAGTCTAAATTAGGTACATTTTTTTTTTTTACAGGAATGAGTAAGGAATACAAGTGGTTCTACTTTGGATCTAGGCTTAAAGCATGTCTTTATCATATTTTGGAATAATGAAGCCTATATTGTTCTTTAGTTCTCATATTCATTTTTATGCTATTTCTTAAATTAGTTAAATACCACAGGAGAAAATATATAGATGAGATCCCTGAAATTTGAATCAAATTCCTCTATCTTCTTAGTAGTAAAACTATTTTCAAGGGAGGACATTAGAAAACAAACTATATTTAGTTGCATTAGCAGTAGTAATTTAGATTCAGATCATTTCATACTTATAGTTGAATATACAGTAATGTGTGCATTATTTTTACTTGGTGTAACATCAGTGAATCTATTATATTTTAATAGAATTTTGTTTTGTGACCAAGAGAAAAGATAAAGACAGGAAAGAAATAATAAAAGTGCAGACTTTATTCTTTATCTTCTTGAATACATTGATTCCAACTTCCATAATAATATACTGTCTAGTTCTCTCTTGTTCTTATCTTCTTGCTTCTTCCCTTAGGTTTCTCAGTTTCTTGAAAGAGACCATAATAAAAATTAACACATAAGTGTCTAATGTATCCCTCAACATATAAAATTAAGTTTGACCCAGAGTGGCAGATGTTCTGTCTGGAATATGAAAACTTTGTGCATTAAAAATATTTTAAGCTACTATTATTTTGTTTTCTACTTTTGCTCAAGTTTAACAGTGAACTCATTTTGCTAAACTGACAGGCTTCTTTCTTTCCTCAAATATCCCAACAGACACAGCTGTCGGAGGAGAGGGGAAAGGAAGGAAGAATAGCACATTTATATTTATATTTTCCATTGGGCACATCCTCTCTACTTAAATAGATCTCGCCTTCCTGGTGTTTGCATTGGTTCTTAAAGTTCAGCCACCCGGGGCTGGCATTCATGATTCTCCCATAAGCTCTATTTTCCTAAGGCAATGGACAGAAACTTCAATGAGACATTAGCATCTGAATAGGTCAGGAGTCCTGATATTTAGTGTGCTAGGGATTTGTGATATTTATTCATTTAATTATAAATCAAAAGTGTCTGGACTCTTATCAGCACTTGAGGTTCACAAATCATACAAAGTTTCCTGTTGGAAATGAAATTAAATAACTACCATATGTCTCATTCAAGCAATAGAGATATGTCTGTGTATTCATGTACATGAATATATATATATATATATACATATATGCATATAATTTATGTATATAATATATACATGTATACTTATGAATTAGTGTAATGCAGAATTTCTAACTTATTTCTGTGGAGGTCAAAAATATAATTTTACAGTGCTTATCTACTATATAATCTTCCTTTTCCTGTCATATACTTGTGTTAAAAACCTTTAACCCTAAATCTATGGCCTTTCCTTTTGTCTCTGTGCCTTTTTACCAGATTATCTTCTCCTTTCACAAGCTGTCACATTTTAAGGTGGTTGTCACCAAAATCCCTAGATACTGAATAAAATATAAAGGAGAAGGCAAATATAGAAATTCATTTCCGTTTAGTATTTCATCTTTATTACCACTACTAGGGATGGCTATGAAAGTGTCTGCTGTTACATTTTGTAACATGAAATGGGTAATGAAGAAATATAAATAAGAAGTATGAATAATGTCATTTGCAAAGAATGGGGATGAAAGGTTAAACAAAGACGGAGTGATATGTCCTCAAGGATTTATTTGTGATAAATATTTATTGAATATTACCACTCAGACATTCTACTGGTTGCATGTATCATTTTCATCTTAAAATATACCTTGAAAAGCTCATGTTTTGAGTGCATCATCCCCAGTGCAGAAAGGATGAGGGGTGGGGCTTTTAGGCAATGATTACAGCTGTAACCTCGTTCGTGAATTAACCTAGTTGATGGATTAATAATTGAATAGCCTAATAGTGCTAACCATGGGCAAGTAGGGCATGACTAGAGGAAGTAGGTCACTGCGGGTGTGTCCTTGGACTATATCTTGTTCTTGGCTCTTTTCTTACTCTCTGTCTTTGTTCCCCAATGGCCATAACAGAGCAGCCTTCCTCTACCACGCCTTTCCACCCTGATGTTTTACCTCACCTCAGGCCCAGAGTAATGATGTAGCCATCCATGGATTGGAATTCTGAAACCATAGTCCTAAAATAAATTTTTCCTCTTATAAGTTGTTCTTGTCAGGTTGGTCACAATGCACACCATTGTTGTACCATGGCTGGTCACAATGGTGCAAAATTGATTAAAACAGTGCACCTTGAAATAAAATGCCCTTGTGCATTAGGTCATGTATGTACAGAGATTTCATGTTAAGACTCTTTATTTTTACTGCTTGAATATCACTGGGAACATTCAATTTTAAGATGGGAATTGTGTTAGAGCTAGTTCATATTAGTATTATCGAGAACATGGGGTTTAGACTTTTCTACAAATAGACCTCCCCAATTTAGTGGCTCCATCAATTATGTGATCCTTCTGCTGCTCTTGCTTAGATGTCTCATGCAGCTAAAGTCATCTGGTGATTTTCCTGAGCATATAAATAATCTCAGAATTTCACTCACATTTCTGGTAGGTGGTGGTAATTTTGGGCTGGCCTGTCTGTCCCTGTGGTCATTTTTCTTCAAGAAGGCTGGCTTAGGTCCCTTTACGTGACAATCTCAGGGTAGCAAGAGAATGAGGGAAGCTGCAAAACTTCTTGCAAGCTCAACTCTCAACACTCATAATGTCACTTCTGTTGCATTCTATATGGAAAGAGATTACAAGAGCAATAAGAATTCAAGGGAGTGTACAAATACACTTGGGAGGCATGGCAAAGTCACATTACAAACAGGTGTACAAACACAGATGGGAGGAATTATGACTGGAAAGTGCAGTCTTGCATAAGAATTAAATGAAGTGATATTCACAAAGTGCTTAGAAATTTGAACATGGTATAAACCACAAAATATTTAGTAAATAATTACTGCATATTTTACTCAAGAATGTATTTTTACACTCTCTGTGAAACACGATTCTATGAAAAGTGTCATATGTGCTAACACAAAGGACAACTTGAGACAAAATGGGGCTACTATTTTTGATGAATAGAAAAATTTTACAGAGAAAAGGACATTTGAGTGCAGCCTTTAAGGAAAGGTAAAGAATTGAAATGCAAACAAAGTTATGTGCAGAACCCTTCTTAGTCCCAACTAGAATTTTAGAGTAATTTTATGATTTTCAGCAATATGCCCACTTAATTCTTCTTCTAACTTTTCTAAAGGTAAAAAGCCAGGTTTTAGAGGGGAAGCAATCATGCAAGTTAATAAGGTGGCTTTAACTGAAATTTGAGATGTCCCTATTCGTCCTTTTCTAATGCAAGATAAATTGCTTCAATCCCCAGGGCTACATTTTTCATTTGACTCATTTTATCCTTCCCACTTAAGCAAGTAAGGAAAATAATAATAACTAATATTTATTGAATATATGCCAGACATTCTTTTAAGTGCTCATCATGTCTTCATTAATTTAATTTTCACCCCAACTCTTTGAGTTTAGCACTTAGTATTCTCATGCCTAGATGAGAAATTGAAGCATAGAGAGGTTAAGTATCCTGCCCCAAGTCACACACCTAATAAATGACAATGACATGATTCAACCACAGGTGATCTGGATCCAGTCCATGGAACTCTCAATGCCATGCTGGACTGTCTTTCTCTGATTTCATCCTAGCTCTTTCATGATATAAAATAGATTCTAAGACTGCATGTTTTGAATTTGTATTTTTTAAACAAAATAAAATTTTTAACCAGCATAAAATCTGAAATCTGCAAGAACTTTATACCAGTGAATCACAAAACATTATAGTTGGGAGAGATCATAAAGCTCATCTGATTTGTCCACCACTTTTTATAGCTAAAGAGACTGAGTAATGTTTCATTTATGATTCATTGTGAAAGATGGGCTTTGGCTAAATGCCAAAGAACACCTGTCTTTGCACATGTCCCAGTGTGAACTTAGAATCAGGGCATCTGGGGACTGGAAAGGATTCAATGATTGCATTTTGTTTATTTTATATATACCTCTTAGGTCATTTTAAATTCTAATATTCTGCTACAAAGATCAATTTCTCCAGCTTTACTTTTTACTGATTCTAAAGTTAACAAAATTCACTTAAATTTGCATGCTATTGAAAAATAAGGACACATAAATCAATTGATGCAAAAATACATAAAAATTAAAACCATACATGATCCCACTACCCCAAAATACTAACTACTAACATGTTGGTCTAAATATTTTTCATGTATTTTGTCTAAATATTTTTTTAAAAAATGAATCTTGGACTGAGATACCTCCTTTCTATTTAACTTATGAGTAAAGTTTGCTGAAGTCATTAAGCATTTTGAGGTCAAAATTTGAAATGGCCATATAGTATTTCATTTCATGTAAGTAACATCTTCATGTGATTTCTTCATTTAATAAATCTGCTTGCTGCGTATTTTCCATGACCCTAGCTTGGGTGCGATATCCTATTTTCCTTTACAATTTAATGTCAATGTATATGTCACAGTCTCTATTAGATTTTGTATGATGTGGCTCAGGGCACCTTCATTCAGTCTTCAGAATCAGAAAAGGAAAGACTGTGAGGATCCAGCAACACATGGAAGACAGGCAGGAGGTGCTATTTTTACTTTTTTTAGCCCAGAGGAGAAATAGCCTTTTAAGATGTAGATTTTTGGTCACAAAGAGGTATTATTTTCTATATGAAAGCCTCATCAAGATGTCAGTACATCTGTCACATCAAATAAAGTAAAAATGACAAAATATTTAACATAACTAGACTTAGATTTCAAACCAACTTCCTCATATATTCACTCTAAATTCTGCTCAGGCTTTCTAGAGGAATGCTTTATTCCTATATATACAAGTCAATATTTTCTTACTGGCTAATTAAGCTTACTCTTCCCTTCTTTTTTCAAAGCTATTCTGAAATTTTTATCATTTCAACACTCTATTGAGAGTATCACTGACCAGGCAATATTTTGTACATGCCAACTTATAAATTGCCATATGTTTATCATATTTCAGAGCACTATGTGATGTTGATTTCTGAATTCCTCCTCCTAAACAATTCTCCCTGAATGAGTGGAAATAGTGCTGTGTTATATTTTCTCACTAGTGTGCGGGCAGGGACCACACTCATTCTTAGAGGTAGTCCTCAGGTCTTTCCCATGTGGTCCCTTCTACATTCTCAATCTGTCAGTTTACTTCTGTGGGGACCACAGGTATAGGGGATGACAACCACTTGACTTTCTCATTGACCAAACTTTATTCCAGGTTCTTTAAGCCCTTTTCTTGACTAGGCCTTGGCAGGTGGGATGACAGGTCCATCCTTTCCAATTCCAGGTTTAACAAGAATTCTGTTATCTATTTAAAGAGTGTCCCTCAAACTTGGCATATGATAGAGATCTTCATCTTTCATCTCTGATGGCTCAATCTTTAGCTTCTGTTTAGAAAAAAATACTGAATATACAATTTTAGCAAAAATTTTCCCTCGTTGATTCTCCTCTTAGGAATTATCTATCCATTGATATTCTCTCTCTCTCTCTCTCTCTCTCTCTCTCTCTCTCTCTCTCTCTCCTTCCTGAATGAGCTCTTCATTAGCATTTTCCTAAGAATGAAAATGATTACTTTCCTTAATATCCATTGGTGTTTAGAAAATGAAACCCCAATGTGAGTTGTTTTGTAATGCACAGCTAGAAAAACAACCTCAGAACTCAATTTTCTCTGATCTTTCCCCTATCTTTGGTCTCTTTGTCTTATTTATTTTGGTGCTGGGGATTGAAGGCAGGGGTGATTTACCATTGAGCTACATTCCTAACCCCCTACCTTTTAAAAAATAATAAAGTTGTTGAGTCTGTCCTCTAATTTGCAATCCACCTGCCTTAGCCTCCTGAGTCACTGGAATTGCACACATATGCCACTACATGACTCTCAGTCCACTTATATCTCTTTCTCTCAGTACCAGAAGAGGCTTTCTCTGAACTTCCCTTATCTGACTAATGGAAATTCCCTTCCCAGAAGGAAAGCAATTATGAAATATTATTAACCAGTAAGTATTAACCATTAGAGGAAAAGACAGAAAACCAAACTTCATGCATAAAGCATAGAAGACTTTTGTCTTAGGCCATTGTCTCTTCTTTGGGCCCATTCATTTCCCCTAAAAAGAATTAGATACCCATCTGGAATTGCCTGTAGCCCACTATTTCCCTCTCTCATATGTAGAAGATATCGATACCTAAACCATCAGGCTCTTGTAGAGTTTCATGTTTTGTACAGGTCTTATTCACAAATGCACATCAATTAGCATGTGTGTTTCTGTCTCTTGTTTATCTATCTATTCAACAGACTTAGAGAGTTGAAACTTCAGAAAAGGAAGGGAAAAACATCCTTTACCCCTTCCTCCCCACTAGAAGCCCTCTTTACAAAGACTCACCTTCAAAACCCAGGAGACTCTATTTTTGATTAACCTTAAGTCAACTGTCTATAGAGTGAGATGTTCTGTGTATTCACAGATCCTATCCATACTCAAGAGGAGGGGATTATATGAGGGAATGGGCTATTAAGAATCATAATAGCATCCTAACTGCCACAGGCCCCTACTCAACCCTCTCAAATTTCTTTGCCTCCATTTTATTGTCTTTGCCCTTGATTAAAAATTGGATATAAATTTGATTTGTAAATGATGTGGACACATTTCAGTGGCATATGAGAAAGACATATACACATGATTTAGAGTAAGTCCTGGCTTTAACTGCCATCATTATTGACTACTGAGCCATATTATTTATCTACTCTAAGCAAATTTAACACTCTACAGTATGTGTTAAATAGCAAAATATTCAGGAATTAAAATTATTAATAACAGTGATATTATGATTATACTTGCTCTGTCATCCATGAATGCATTACTTATTAGTCCATGATAGCACTGCTTTCTCTACAACATAAATCTCAGAGGACAGAAATTTGGTATTTGTTTTTTTTTTTTTTTTTTTGTTCTATATGTATACACTTTTGATGATGAGAACTGACAGTTTCTTTAAGTCAGACATACTGTGTAAACTAACTCAGTCAGGGGTAATCAATCTGTTATAGTTTTGGAAACACATAACTGATGATATTCACAAATGAGAAATATTCTTCTGGATATACATATTATTATAGTAATTCTGTGTGTTGTGGCTGTAACTTCGACATTTTTTTCTCATACTCAGAATTTGTATTTCAGAAAGCAAATGCATGAGAGTGAGGTTATTGTAATACTACCAGAAATCTATGAGAATTAATAAAAAAATACATTATCAAATACCAGTGACCTTCCTCACAAACCATATAGAAACCTTTTTCTGGTGGAGGTCCTTTGAGCTAGAGGTTAAATTTCAGTGAATAAATGTTTTATTGGTGATCTCCTTTAGGTTCAAATTAATGAGGATTTACTTTCTGTATAGTTTAGAGCTCAAGGCTACCCATAGACTAAATGCCCCAGAAGGGAAGAATACTTAGTGAATTCATTCATTATCTGTTTAGATTTTAATAAGGCTTTGTGCTTTTTTCATAAATGTAAGTTAAGGATGGATGGATTGTTCATATAGGTTGAGTTTGGCTTCTTTTTTTTTTTTTAATAGTAGATTTTTTTTTTTTAAAGAGAGAGTGAGAGAGGAGAGAGAGTGAGAGAGAGAGAGAGAGAATTTTTAATATTTATTTATTTATTTATTTTTTTTTTTTAGTTCTCGGCGGACACAACATCTTTGTTGGTATGTGGTGCTGAGGATCGAACCCGGGCCGCACGCATGTGAGGCGAGCGCGCTACCGCTTGAGCCACATCCCCAGCCCGAGTTTGGCTTCTTAGTGTGAAATTCCAAAAGAGTTTCCTGTATTATTAAGCCAATGAGCCAAGGAACGTCTATTCCCTAAACAATTAGCTTTCTTAAATGAAGTGTAGAAAGAAAGGCAATCCATGAATTCATTATTTGCTCTTCCTGGGTACAGACATTAGCTGGCATTAAGGCTCTTTGAGTTGTGACATATGAGGTGTAATTCAAAAGGAAGAGACTGATTGCTATCAGTCACCCAGGAAATCAATCACATCCCTTTATTGTTATGCCCTTATGCTCATTTCTCTTTATAGGGGAACATGTTTTTGCCCTGAAAGTAGAAAACTGTGGACTTGGTGGGTTTTATATTTTTCCCCTGCCATTCTTGACAATTTATACCTTCCATTTGGAATTCCTAGTTATCAATATTTTTTATTAGCCATTGTTTGACTTAGATATTATACAGAAATATCCAGATGCCAGACAAATGGAAACCAGCAATCTCTGAAATAGTGCAATTCTATTCCAGTGACTATAAATCAGAACCTACAGCTGCAATCAGGGCTCATTCTGTTGTTTTACATTGCTTCTGGTGGTATAGCTAACTGAGCTGCTTTCAGGTTACATTAGCAGTTGCAGCCAGGCAAATGAAAATGAGTCAGGAAAATGGAATATTTTCACCAGTTTAATTAAACAGTGACTGTTAATTTTTTAATAAAAAAATGAAATTTTCAACACAATATAATTCTGGAAACCATTTCATAGAGCACCCTCCTTGGAATCTTAAGTAAAAATCCTGTATCTCTCATTCCTTTGGAACTTGGATTTATATCATTCATAATTGGCAAGACTTTCTTTACTCACTCTCAAAATTTAAATACAGACTCTACTCAAACATTAATGTTATAAGATAAATGCAAGAATTTGTCCAAGTTTCTGACAAGTAGAAATACTTAAGGAGAAAGTAGGGAAGTTGTCAGGCAAATAGACTTCAGAATCTGACTACCTGGGTTCTAGACCAGTTTTAGAATTTATAGGAAATATCATCTTAGCCACAATGTCTTAACTTTTGTTCTTAAATTTCCTCATCTATGAAATGTAAACAATGATGATAATTAAGTCAATCAAACATAAGGAAATCACTTAAAACTGTTACAGGAACATTGTAATCACTACTAGGTATTTGCTATCAACATCATCATCATCACCATCATCATCATTAAACAAAGGTTTGCAGAATATTTATTCATTAAGTCAATCAAACAGAAAGATATAGTAATGAAACTCTTCGTTTAAGTTTTATTTCTCATATATACCTCATAGACCCTAGTTCTATTTAAGCAATCAACAGCATCTGGAAAATTTATCTAAAGGAGAAAAAAATCAATATCTTCACAATATTTAGAATTATCTATTCTCTTATTTTTAGTCACTCCAAGTAATTTTTTTGCAATAATTAACACCAATTCAAACAACAAAAGAATTTGGAAAACTTCTTATGTAAACATTTGCAAACAGGTATGTTCACTTATGTGAGCATATATGTTGTGTGTTTGGAAAGATTATCTTGTTTAATTATCTACTTATATTCTAATCATGCAACAATCCCATGGATATAGGACACAGAAATAAAACAAACAATTATTTAAACAGTTTAATGACTTTCTCAAAGTCACACAGCAGGATGAATATTTGAAGCTACATCTGCCAGAATTCTAAAGAGGCTTGATAGTCAGCTGGCATGCACCAGGAAGGTTGTCTTGTTTACTGCTAGATCCAGCTGTTACTGGTTCCTAGGGGCCAAGGCTTGATTGGCTTGTCTCCTTCTTCTGGACACATAGTTCAATGATATCATATTCACCCTGCACTTGGTAAATGGAAAATGTTATTAAATTTTATCTGATGTTGCCCCTTGAGGAGTTTATCAATAATGACCTGCCCATTTTTTTCCACAAATTTTGAAAGGAAATTTCTGTATATTTTAGGATTTTGAGGGTATCAGTTCTATCATATTTTTCAGGAGTCAGAATAATGGATCCCACAAATTTGGTGCTTGAATCATCTGAACAGGTCATTGCAATATGTAGGGAAGTGGTTTTTTTTAAATGATAAACATAATAGATAAAATTTTTGCCTCTGTTTATGTGTGTGGGGTGTGTGTGGGTGTGTGTGTGTGTGTGTGGGCGCGCACAGGCACACAGGCTCTCAGGTATATATGATTTTCATCTTCCAGTGCTCAGGAAAATAAAAATATCTAAGGCCCAAAGGATGAATAATCAGGATAGCATTTTAAATTCAGAATCCTTGCAGCTAATTTCCTTTGCAAAAGGGTAAGAATAAGACAGCAAATCTAAAACTTAGCTAAAACTTACATTTTTATATCTTAAAATTAATTAGGAAATTCATAGAGCTGTAATCAATAGCTACTTAATTCTCTCTGTAATAAATTATTTGCTAATGTAATCAGGATAGGCACAATTACCTAAAGCAATTAAGAATCAACTTTTTCCAAATTGCTAAATAGATTGCAATAAAAAATGAAATCCATATAACACTATTAGCAATTTGTTTTTATGCATTTCAGTGGAATTCCTTTAATTTAAAGTGAAATTAAAATAAATGCATTGATTTTATGCAGAAATAGAACCTATTTAACTGTAGCACATAATTACTCTTTAGATGATTTAGAGTGGCAGCTAATATATGTTTTTAAAAGTCCTACAAAGAAAAAAATAAACTTTTATGAATCATGAAATTATTAGGGAATCTCATTCTCGATTCTCCTTCACAGTGGATTTTATATCCTTGCTTTTTAATAAAAAGTGGTTGCATTTCTTCAAAAGTTTCTTAAGCACCATTTTGAGCTTTTGATATTTTGTGAACTGAGCTATAAGACACCTGCTCAGATACTATCATTACTAACCTCTGAACAATGGGTATTTTCTACTTGGGTGGGTGGCTAGGAAAAGTGCTCAGCCTTCTCATTATCTGCTGCTACTTCCAATAAAAGTTTTGGTATTACCAATAAATTTTCCTTAATATTGCTCTTTATGTTTTTCTTTCTCAAGTTTTACCACACTCCGTATTTCATCAATGAAAGATATAAATAAAATGCATCAATTCATGATCTTCTGCTTAAAAATCTCACTTCTCAGACCCCTGAACTCAGTGGCATCCACTTCTGCTGTATTTCAGCAATCTAATCATGAAATCAGTTGTCATTGTATTCTAGTGTACATTAAGATGACATCAGGTTCCATTGATTACTCCTCAGATGATATTAGAAACCGCCATTTCATCCCAACAATAATTGAATATCAACAATTATTCTAGAATCCACAAAAGAAATGAGGACCTAGAACAGACCGTTGTCCTTAAGATTGGAGAGACAGACCATTACACGGGTGAAGGACGTCAGTGCTTACTGGAGCAGAGGCTCATTAGTAGAAACTAGCCTGGGAACTAGTGTTAGGAGAGATTTCTCTGAACTGTAATGAACAAAGTTCTGAGGCTCAGTGCTGACAATTGTGAGCTAAAATCTTGAGGGATAATCAGCTTTTTTGCTGCTGTGGTCAAAAGACCTGACAAGAATATTTTTAAAAGAGAACAAGTTTATTTTGGTGCTCACAGTTTCAGAGGTCTCTGTCCATGGACACCTGGCTCCATTGCTTTGGGACCAAACTGAGGCAAACATCATGATGGATGAGTGTAGCAGAGGAAAGTGGCTTAGGACTTGGCTTCAGTAAGCAGAGAGAGAGAGAGTTCTCTTCACCAGAACAAATATAAACCCCATTGACTCCCATTGACCCACCACTTCCAGTTACATCCTAATACCATATGTTAACACCCAGTTAATCCCTATTAGGGTATCAATGCACTGATTAGACAAATTGAACATCAAACCATGCGTGCCAGCTGACTCTCCAGCCTCTTTAGAATTCTGGCAGATGGAGTCATTTCAACTCTAAGTTTTCTTGCATTGTGTCACACATGACTTTTGGAGGATACCTCACATTTAAACCATAACAGAGACCCCCACAATTTTGAGATTTACTTCTAGGATGTTGATCACAGTAAATATCAGAGAAAAATCTTCTGTTTCCATCACTGGTATGGAATTTCTTTTTTTTTCTTTTAAAAAGGCTACAACATGCTATTTGTCTTAACAATGACTGCTCAGGAGACATTGATCCAGTGCTGAAAATGCTGCACTATTGTCAGAGGCTAACAGGCTGGTAGAGGTTGAAGTACCCATTTCCAGCCCACTCTGGTCTTCCTCTTCTACCTAAGGGGAGGAGTACTAAGAGACATTTGTGAAGGTCACAGCCCAGAAGCACATGCTTATTAAAAACCTAAGACAAGCACAAGACTGTGGAACACCCTCCATCTCCTCACTCTGCACCACCATTACTGAAATCTGATTTATAGGAGTTTCTGTTACTAACCAGGTATCAAGAATCAGTTTCAGGACATAATAAAAGGCAAAAGCACACTATGAAAAGACAAAGTGAACTTCAAACCAGAGTCAGATAAGGTGAGGATGTTGGAATTATCAGACTGGGAATTTAAAACAACTATGACTTAATGTGCTAAGGTCTGTAATAAAGTATACAGCATGTAAGAACAGAAGGGAAATGTAGACAGAGAGATGGAAATCCCAAGCAAGAGGATGAAAAGAAGTGGGAGAGCAAAAAACACTTAAACAGAAATGAAGAATGCTTTTGATAGGCTGATTAATAAACTAGACATGGCTGAATTTGAGAATATATCAGTAGAAACTTGAAAATGAAAAAGCACAAGACCAAACAACTGAATATCCAAGTGTGGGAAGCCATTCTCACACGTGATTGGGCACCTCCCTGATTGGGTGTGAGGCGTTCTGGCCAAACTGTGTCAGAGCTATCCCCACCTTCTCCAGGTGCGAGAGCCTGTCCATGTGGGGGTGTGACTGACCATTGACCCTGAGACCAATCACTGACCCTGACCTTGGAGTGCTGCCCCTCTCGACCTTCGTTGGATGGAATTTTCCCCTGAATTTCTTGTTCCCCAATAAAAGGCCACTCCCTGGCGTGCTCTCTCTCTCTCCTGCTAGTCCTGAGTAAGCCTTGCTGCCCCCCCCCCCCCCCCCCGCAATGGTTCCAGGTGAGAGCCAGAGGGGAGAGCCGTCTCTCCGACCTGGTCATAGAAAAAGGTAATTCAGTCTGTGTGTTTATTTCGATCTTACTAGTTAACTTCTATGCTACGAACTTCTTTAATGAAACCAGCATGTTGGTCGCGTGGTGGAATCCAAGGTTAGATAAAAGGTCTAACATATATATAATGTTAAATAACAGTAAGAGAGGACAGAAAAGAATTTAATAAATATTTGAAACAATAGCTAGTGAGAATTTCTTCACATCAATGCCAAATATCTAACCACAGACCCATAAAGCTCAGAAAAACAAAGCAGGAGAAATCAGAAGCAAAACAAAAATCACATTTAGGTATATCATTTCAAAGTACAGAAAAATTAAAATTAAAGAAAATATATCCTGAAAGATCACATAGGGAAAAAAAAAAACACTATCTATAGAGGAACAAGGATGAGAATCACATCTGACTTCTCCCTAGAAACCATGCAAAAAAACAAAGAAGAATAAAATAATTAAAGTGTTGAAAGAAAGACACTACCAACCTCAGATTTTGTATCTTGTAAAGTCTTCCTTCAAAAATTAAAGGGAAATAAAGACTCTCTAAGAAAAACAAAGGTTGAAGAAATTTATCACCATTATACCTGTTTTGTAAGAAATGTTTAAAAAAAATCTTTAGAGATAAGAAACATGATAGAGGTCAGAAAAAAATAGAATTTATATAAATAAAGAAGCTGATAATCCCAGGACTTAAGAGGCTGAGCCAATGGGATACAAGTCCAGGATCAGCCTGGGCAGATTAGTGATACCCTGTGTCAAAAAAAAAAAAAAAAAAGAAAGAAAGAAAGAAAAGAAAAAAGTAACTAGTGATTGTAGCTCAGTGAAAGAGCAACCCTGGATTTAATTCCAATCAATGGAAAAAAATAGTTATAGGAATAGCATTAGAAAAAGGAAAAGTAAAGGTAAATTAAACTTTATTATTATTCCTTATAATTATTCTCAGAGAATGATTTCCTCAAAATAGTAATAGCAACAATGTTTGTTTTCAACTATATATACTTGTATATGTAGTAAATGTTTGTGTATATATACATGTGTGTATTTTATTATTGATGCTTAAATATAAGTGAAATGAATGACAATAATGATATAATAGAAAGGACAGAGCAATTAAATTTATAATTATTTTGTTATAGGGTACTTGTATCTCAGAAGTAGGATAGTGTTATTTATATGGAATTGGATTAGTTATAAATGTGATTTTTCAACCTCTAGGGCAACAACAACAACAACAACAAAAAAACGACCTGCAACTTGTATACTAATAAAAATGAAATTATATAAAACGTTCAGTTAAAGACTGCACAGAAACTTGATAGAAATGATTCAAAAAGTGTAGGTTGGTACCCAGATATCTGACTTTCTTTAAAATATTCATGGTGATGTTTTATGTTCATGCTATCTCTACAAACCATTATTTGTCAAAGATCTCAGGATTTGAATCTGTTGTCTCCTATAAATTCCTGATTTTCTTTGCTGCTTCTTCTCCTTCTCCTTCTTCTCATCCTCTTTTCCAGTATCATCATGACTTCAAGCCATCTCCTCATTCTCTTTGCTTCCATTTCTTATCTACTCTCTTATGTGTTCCTTTTGAATTCATCTATTTCCATGGACCTACTAGTCCATCACCTGGGCTCCATGGTCAATCATCTAATGATGGATGATGGAACACTGTCTTAGAAACTTTCACTTACCTAAATGTCTTTCTTGTTTTTACTTGTCAAATTACACTTTTAAGTTCTTGTCTTATCTTTAAAGAAAAATTATATTATTTATCATCATAATATTTTAAATGTTCATAACAAAAATTGTGAAAATATAAAACATCAAATAAAGAATAACTTAATAATTTTTTCATAGTTTCAACATTAAATATCAAATAAAGAATAATTTAATATTTTTTTCATAGTTTCAGCAATAATGTCTTTAATCATTTTAGTTTTCCTTGTAGAATATAGCTTTTGAGTACCCCAATTGACAGTTGATATGCAAATTTGGTAATATGTATAACATCTTATATATGCAATGCAGTCTGACTCAGCAATTTCATATTTAAGAATTTACCCTACCAACCACTAATGGTCAAAGTCTTATGGCTCTGATGCCTGGTTCCAGTAAATGATTATTTTATATTCTCTTCTCTGGGCCTCTGAAGTATAATAGCAGTCTTTCCATACATCTGTTCAGACTTCTGGATTTATGCCCTAAACAGTCTTCAAATTATTTGCAGTCCACCAATCTGTAGTCTCAATCACATTTCTGCATTCTCCCCTCTAACATAATTGTGAAAAATTAAACAATTTTATGTATCCTTGAAGGTCTCCTACCATTTCCATATGCTTTCCCTTCTCTCTCCGTTTCTCTCCCCCCATTCGTCTTTGTTTACTGTAGTCTTTTCCACATGCTCTTCCTTCCTGTTCTGTTCTTAGTTGTTCTCTTTATATCAAAGCAGACATTTGGCATTTGTATTTTAGGGCTGAGGCTATGAGGGGCAAGGGGGAGGGAAAAAAAAGGGAGAGAATTGAACAACAGCAGGGGAGATAGAGAGGGAAGATGGGAGGGGAGGGGAGGGGAGGGGGGATAGTAGGGGTTAGGAAAGGTAGCAGAATACAACAGACACTAATATGGCATTATGTAAAAATGTGAATATGTAACAGATGTGATTCTGCAATCTATATTTGGGGTGAAAATGGGAGTTCAAAACACAATTTGAGTCTAATGTATGAAAGATGATATATCATGAGCTATGTAATGCTTTAAATAATCAATAAAAAATTTAAAAAAAAAAAATTAAACAATCCAATAGAAACAATGGCAGGTTCTCTAAAATCACTTAAGTGGGACATTGATCTATTGACTCTAAATATTCTTGTTTTCCTATGTATTCTCTTCCTTTCCATTGATGTTCATACCTTCTTTCCACCATAAACTTACATCTCTCAGTGAGTACATAAATTGCATCATTGTGTTGTTGCAAGAGGGCAGACCTTGGGCCACAGAGTGTATTTTAATCCTTACTCAGTCTCTTTCTGGATGTGTGACTGGAGGAATATATAAGATTCCTAAAACACACTTTCTTCTTCTGTAAAATGAGGATACCAATGATTGCTTTGATGAGTTTCTGTGACACAAAGTCCATTAAGTCTTCAGCATAGGGCCTATTTGTTGTAGATATTCAAGAAATGTCAATTCTGTTCCATCCTAACTCCCCTGAAAACCAGCTACATTACTGAATGACTAAAGAATAGTTTACCTTCTGTTAGCAATCAGAACGTCTGCATTTGCATTTGTTTTCTTGCTTACTTATTACATTCTTATCCCTTAATCCATTTTTAAATGTCTGGTCCTAGAAATATACTCCCTCTTCAATTATAGAAAATCAACTAAGGACACTGGAATTGTAGAAATTGAAGTGCTTGAGAACATGTCCTTTTTGACATGTTTGAATACTTTGCCGTATTTTCTGCATTCTTTTCATTGAAACACATGTGTATCTTAGTTTCTCGAACTTGAAATCCTGTGGTTCTCCCTCTGACTCAAAGATAGTTCATAAAATAATCTTCTTTACTCCCTAAGTGTTTTGTCATTCTTTAAGTGTGATGTTTTGAAAATCTTATTAAACACAATATTTTTTCATGCTGTAATCATTCCTTTATCACTTGCAGCTAATATATTTGTCCATGATATATCTATGCTAATAATTTCTAAGTCTAAATTTCTCTATTATTTTCATCATGCTAAATTACTGTATCACATCAGCAAAGTAAACATATTCAGATTGATATTTTTTGACAGTATAATCTAGGGACTTTATAATTTAGTTTCTTCAAATTAATTTTATTAATTTTTCTGATTTTAGGAGAAAATTATTTCTACTGGTAAGAATCAGGTAATTCAAGCCAGCTTTTCCAAGGATAAACATTTTTAAAGGTTGACAAAGATTAGCAGAAGACATTAGAGCCATAATAAATTAGAAAACTATTAACATACTTGATCTATAAAAACAACTAAGAACTGGAAGTAAATGGACTGGCTCCTTCAATGTACTAGAGGAAAAACTTATATAGCTGGACTTCTACACTCAACCAACAACAACTTTTGGAGCCAAGATAAACTAAAAGCATTTCAAAAAATAAGAATTCAATTTCTTTCACTCCTATCCATTAGCACTATGTGACATCCGCATTTATTTCAAGGTGTCATTATCTGGCACCTGGAAAGAAGTGATGCATCTATGGCACTGCATTGCTGTGTTCCTCCCCTACCCAAGTCCGGGTGATCCTTATGAAATGCAAATCAGATCCTATTTCCTATCTCCTCCCTGGATTTAGTTGGATGTGTTTTCTTCCTTTACTTCTTCCCCTACCCCTTTGCTTTCTTCTACCTTTCTTTTTTTACCTATCTCCTCCCTTACCCAATAATTTTTTTGGGGATTGGGAGTAACCAAGGATTGAAATCTGGGATTCTTTACTACTGATCCACATTCCCAGCCCTTTGGGTTTTCATTTGGAGACAGGTCTTGCCAAGTTGGTTAGAGCCTCACCAAGTTGCTAGGCTGGCTTTGAATTCGAGATCCTCCTGTTTTAGTTCCAGGGTCTCTGGGATCACAGGTGTGCACCACCATGACTGGCTCCACTTGGCTAATTTTCTTCTTTAAGTTTCAAACATGGTTATCAGGATGAGACCCATCTCTATACCCTCTTTAATTATGAGTCTGTCTCCTACCATCTTCTTGCAGTTCTGATTTCTTCTGCTTTCCTTTAAAGTTTTCTCCTTATTTTCCAGTGTACTTTTAATATTGTTAATGATTATATTATTATTAGAATTTTCTTACTAGAATGTAAGCTAACAAAAACTATTTCATTCACTGATATCATATTAAGTACTATAGTCTTAAGTACATGAGTGAATGCTCACTTAAAAAAATAGAGGTCATATTATATAAAGCCAAACTTTTACTTCTACAATACTTTTTAAAATTTTGTCACAGACAGCCATAAATTTTGACCAGATGTGGGCTTTTCAGGTTTTCAAGAGTGTTATATAGATTCAAAGTTAGTTATTTGATTATATCTCCACTTGGAGCATTTTTTCTTATTTCTTACTTCAAAACCACATTGTAATTAATGTCCTTATATTCACATCTTTTAATCCTAAAATTTTTATCCTCTAACAGTGAAGTATATAGATCCAAAGTGCAAATCACTTAAATTTGAATATATATTAGAAAGCTTCTTTGAAGAAGTTTATATTTTTACTATTATTAATTTTCTGGGTGCTCAATAGCCTAAACTATAAGTTGATTCCTAACTCTGCATTCAGAAAAGGGTCTTCACTATGTTGTTTACTGCTCCAAATATTCTCTTTGAAAATACTGCTTTTGTAAAATCAAGAAGGAACAGTGCAATGTGGTGGAAAGAGAGCACAAGATTTAGGGTTCAACACAAGTGGATTTGAATTATCGGCCTGTAGTTTGATAGGTTATTTTGCTGGACCTAAAATCTGTTCAGAGAGCAAGTCTCAAGTTCCCTAGCCAACATTCTGTGATCCATAAAATGAGGAAATGTAAACCTCACTGCCACACCAAAGATATCTCAAGACTTCCATAAGATATTTTGAACATGACTGGTAATAGAACACATGACACACTCAATATATGTAAATGTATTCTTTCCATATTTGCTCTTTGTGCAAGAAAAGAGATTGTATTATACCAGCTACACAAAAAGTGACTTTTTGATTAGGTTTTAAGTAATCATTGGTTAGTTGTTGTCTCCTCAGACATTATTTCCTTCACTTTATCCTTTTTTAGCAAAACCTAGATTTGTCCTTAGGGAATTCAATTTTTTTTTTCTTTCTGTGTGGCAGTTGTGTGATTTGGATGGGATAAATGTTGGCTCTACCTGTAGCTCCGCAAGTACATGCTGATGGATGTGAGAAGCAGGCTTAATCATATCCTTACTGCCACAGTCATGGGTTCAAGGATGAGCAATGGCTCAAGACTTCGACAATGACCTTGCTCTTATCATGGTTATTGATCTATCTTGGCCCATTCAAAGTGAAACTCAGAAATTTGATGGTTGTAGAAAACTACATTGTTGCTACAAAGAATGTAAAGTTAGAAAATTTGTAGCTGTAATCTGTCATTTTAGATAAAATTCTGTGATGAAAGTCATCTTCAGGAAGCCAAAACACAAGAGAATAAAGCCAGAAATATCACAGAAAAAAATGATTAATCTTCTTGTTAAAATGATATTTAAGAAAACAAATTTTATAGCTCAACTCATTGGACATCTTTGCATTTTCTCTAAGTTATGACATCTTCCCATCCTCATGCCCCACACCAAACCTTACTAAAAAGTGTTTCATTTCTGGTAGTTCAATATTGCTTTGCTTGGAAACTGAAATAGCCTCCATGTTTCACCAGGCAGGCATTTGTTCCCCCCTCTGTTTGGCTAAGGTAAAGTTACTGCAGCATCTTTGCTATTCCAATGGAAGAAATCCAGAGGGAGGTGACTATTTTCAGGACTGGTGTGGAATTTCAGAATACAGCATAAATGGCAGGGAAGGTCATGTATGCCGTTAATCTTCTAACCACTATAAACAAAAAAAATAATATTCTGGGATGAAAATATATGGATTCTGTTCAATACAATCCTGTGCTTAGTATTTAAATATTACCCTTGCAAATGCTTTAGGAGGTAGATATTGTTATCACCCCCAATTTACATTTTGGGTAGCTAAAATTTAAGTAACTGGCCAAGGCCATCCAATTAGTAATGAGAGAGAAACATCAGAGAAATTAATAAACTACACTTGACAAAATTTCTTAATTACTTTGAATATTTGAAAACTTTCAGAACTCAAAAGATTCAGTTGAGTCTTCATTTCATTTGCAATGAGAATAGCAACCAAGAACAATTCTTTGCTGTATAAATATTTCTGTCTTTCATTTCTCTTAGACTCCAGAGAGAGACTGTGTCTTTGGAATTGATACTGTGGAAAGGATTTGAAGGAAAGCATTTTTCAAAAATAGACTTGTTAATTGTCAGAGTAAAAACAAACTTAAAAGGTTGATGGCAAGAAACTGTTGAATAAGAATTTAAAATTTAGACCATTTGAAGGCTTTTCCAGTCGCTGCAGAATCCCATCTATCTACAGAATCCTCTAGTTTGTGTGTCTATATCTTCTACTGATTAGGTGGTATGAGGCAGATTCATGTTTTCTCAAGATTGTTCATGCAAGTTGTTAAGCTTCAACATTCCTTTTCAAATGAGAACATTAAATTTTCTAAATCATTCAACTAACTACTAAGAGAACAAATTTTGGACCTAGGTTTTTTCGTGTTCAGATCAGATTTTTTTTTAAACTAGATAATCATAGTAATACATAGTAGTTTTTTTCACTTTGACAAAATCATACAGGCATCAAATTTGATTTAGTCTTTCATTATCCCTTTCCCCTTTCCTTCCTAAATTCACCTTTCTCTTCTAATCTTCATTTTGCTTATTTATTTATTATTTTTGGTTTGTGCTTCTTACAGATACATAAGGAATTTACTGTGGTATATTTACATGTGCATACAATGTAATTTTCTTAAATTCATTCCTCATTTTCTTCCTATCCCATCTCTCCTCCCTCCCTTTTGATCTCCTTTTACTCCACTAATTTTCCCTATATTTTGTATTATAGGATCAGAACTCTTTTCACTATGCAAAACTTACTAAAAATTTTAAGCACTCTCAAAATGAAGTAAAAATATGGAATAGATATTCTCAAGTCAAATAAGAGCAAAAGTTGGAGAATTTATAGGAAATGAGGAAGCATAGCTTAATTCATTCTCTAGACTTCTAATATTAAGATGCAGTTTCCTAATATTATTCTTCATTTAGATCATAAGGATGTAAAAGCCTTGTGTTTTTCAAGAACCATGCTGTAATTGCTTCAAGGAAAGATGCCAGCTGTCAGTTCCTAATGAAGAATAATCATAATCAACTAATTTCTATTCTAATAGTACAACGACTCCTGCAATAGACATATCTGGAGAGGTGCTAGTTGGATCTCCAGACTAGAAGTAGTAGTAAGAAAACTTTGTTCTGGAATAAGTATTGCCTCGATGGTTTTCTTCTATATCAGAAACCTGTAAGTATAAAAATGATACAAAGGAATTGTGCATTGAATTGGATTTTGGAGATATATATAAATGAAACTTCTGAAAAATGCCATATATTTTTTCTCTGGAAATGAATTACTGGCAATATTTCCTTAACAATATTTATGGATTATCTTTTATGGTTAGTGGTTCTGTGTTTGTTCCTGGGAGGTTTTAGATTGTAACTCAACAAAGGCATATTATATAGATTTCCCATTTTCAAAACAGTTATTAAGTGGTTGAAAATTCTGTTTCCTTCTCTTCCTGCCCATTCACAAATTATAGCAGGGGGATCATTTCCATTATTTCTAAATAAATTATATTCATCAACATTCAGTGAAAAATTTCTATTGAGCATCTCCTGTGTGTCAGACATTATTATAGATTATGAAATATAGTGGTATAAAATAATTTAAAATTTTCCAATATTCCTAAAACTTATAATTTGAGCCATTCCTTAGAAACACTCAAGGAGTTATTCCTTTCTGGACCATGAAACACAGGAGTTGGAACCAGCTAGCTCTGCCAATGATCATCTGAATGAGGATATTTTTTGTTTTTACAAAAGAATTTACACTTAGTTTTCTACAATCATTTTCTTTTCATAGAGAGGATTGCCAGTCAAGAGTCCAGTGACATTTTACTAAATATTTTAAATATTTTTGAAGTATCAACTTTATCAATATTTTTTTCTAATTTTTCATTCATAATTATCTTAACTAATACAAAAATATTCTTTCAAAATAAGGCTTTGGCACAACTGTATTTTCACATGCTAAATAAATAAGTTGAATCCCCTAACTCATACTATATACAAAAAGCAACTCAAAATTGATCAACTAATCAAATATTAAAGCTAAAGCTATAAACCTTTTCTAGAAAATGTAGGCATAATTTTTTTTTATCTTCTAGGAAGTAGTTTCTAAAATTTGACACCAAAATTATAAATGACAAAAGAAAAAAAGTAGATCAATTGGGCTTCATTGAAACAATTATTGACAAGCATCAATAATACCATTTGGAAAGACAATCCACCAAATGAGAGAAAATGTTTCCAAAACATATATCTAATAAAGAATTTGTATACACAATACATAAGGAAACTTTGCAATTCTTCAATAAAGAGGCAGTAAAGGCAAGGGTCATGGCTCAGAGGTAGAACACTTGCCTACCTGTGTGAGGCACTGGGTTCGATCCTTAGCATCAAATAAAAATAGAAAATAAAGATTTTGTGTTTTCCTGTAACTAAACAATAAATATTAAAATAAAACAAGAGGCAGTAACCCATTTAAAAGTGGGCTAAGAATCTGAATAGAGATTTTTCCAAGCATTTATACAAGTGACAAAAAAAAACACATAAAAGATTGTTCAACATAATTCACTATCAGAAATGCAAGGCCAAACCCGAAAGGATGTACCTGCCTGGGTTACCATATTACCTTGTCATCTTACTGCAAGTATCTGATCTAATCGAATCCAAGAAAATTGAAAACTTATGTCCACTCAAAAAACGTGGGCACTAATATTCATAGCAGTGTTTTGAATAATAGTCAACCATTGGAAATAGTCATATATCCTTCAAATGATAAATGCATCAACAAATGTGGTATCTCTTTATAATGGAAATTACTCCGCAACAAGAATACATTCTTGGTACATGTTACAACTTGCAAGAATCCTAAAAATGTTATACCAAGTAAAATAAGCTAGTCACAAAAGACTATTTATTCTTTAATCCCATTTACATAAAATGTTCAGAATAAGCAAGTCTATAGAAAACTAATGTAGATTAGTTGTTGTCTTGAACTGAGTACAGGGATATGGAGGTGATCAGAGACAGACCACTATTAATCATTATGGGGTTTCTTTTGAGGATTATGAAAATGTTCCAAAATTATAACATGGGGGATGGTTCCATGAATATGAATATAATAAATAACATGAATATAATAAATAACAAATCATGAATATAATAAATAACAAATCATGAATATAATAAATAACAAATCATGAATATAATAAATAACAAATCATGTTGAGATGTCCATTTACATGGTTGTGAGTTTTATGGTATGTAACTTATATCTTAATAAACATCTCAAAATTTTTTAAAAATTGGGAACTATTTGAATTAGTCAGAGCCTATATACTCTGATAGACAATTGTAATAAATTTTTGAGGTTTAATTCCAAATAGTTTATAAAGTTTTTAAAAACTTTATATATATATTTATAAAAATATTTTTATGTATTTACATATTTATAAGAATATTTATATTTATATTTTTGTCAAAATATTTCTATATCTATAAAATATATATTTATATATATATCTATGCATGCATACATATATATCCTCCTAAGAATATTATTATTGCTTAGTCCAATTGATTTGAGGATTTGTTATTTGAAGGAAGTTAATTATCCTTCAGAAAAGCAATTAATAACATCTTTTCAAACAAGTAAAAATCTTTTTCACAACCAAAAAAAAAAAAAAAAACAAACATAGCTTAATTTAACCTTTCACTAATTATTACTCATCAAATTCTTTCACTCATTTCCCTGAAAATGTAGACAGCTAATTAGAAACTTGGCTTTGCTGTGTTGACAACAACTCATTCCCAGTAAGGTTTGCCAAGTATAAAATAATAAATAATAATAATAATAATAATAATAATAATAATAATTTAAAAAGAGGTAGTGTGGAGGAGAAAGGCACATTTTTAAACAAGTAGAAAGAACAATTTTTTTTTCACTCTGTATGTCTCATTTCCCATTGTATTACCAATTGTATAGGTCAGTCCTTTTTCTTTTACCACCCTCAGTTCATACATCTCTGAGACTCTAATCTTAATAAAAAGCAAAATCTCTGAAGGTAAGTAATGTATTCTTCTACCAAGAGACTCAGATGCCCAACCCTCATGTTTGTCCTTTGGGACTGAATACAACTATTTTTCTTATGGAAACATCAGTAGCTCATGATATACTTTTTCTAAGAATTTTTCTTGCATGAAGGCCGCCATCTTTGTAGAATGTGACCCTGTCTTCCTGATCATTAGTGATTGTCATGAGACAGAAACATGATCTGACTGGGACAATTGCATTCTCCAAATGGGTTCCAAGAAAATCCCAACAATTTATGTTAAGATATATTTTAATATAGATACAAGGTTATGTGGGATAACACAGTACTGTTCATAACTCAGGTTCATAGAGTATGTACACAGGTCCAAAGATCACTGGGGGAAAAAAGAAAAATAGATGTGGAGTACTGCACTATTCCAGGGGCTTCTTTTTTCCTCAATAACTGACATTCACAGATTCCCTTAATGCCTTGTAAAGTTTCTATACTTGCTGAGGATATGGATCAGTGGTAGAGTGCTTGCCTAATGGGCACAAGGTCTTGAGTTTAATCCAGGGAATTGGGAAATAAAAAAAAGATATAAAAGTTTCTGCTCTTGAATACTGTGATACTAGAAAAAAAATTAAAAGAAGATGATGTTCTAGAGTCAAATGCCCTTTTCTGCTTCCTCAAAATTTTGTAATTGTCTGGGACTGGGGCTGTGGCTCAGCGGTAGCGCATTTGCCTGGCATGTGTGAGGCACGGGGTTCAATTCTCAGCACCACATATAAATAAATAAAATAAAGGTCTATCAACAACTAAAAACATATAAAAATTGTAATTGTCTGAGGCTTTTATCTTAAGAGACTAGAGTGAAGGTGAAAGAAGTCACTACTGAAACAGTATCAAGGAGGATTTTCATTTTTGTGATACAAAAAGTCTGGAAAAAGTGCAATTGCTTATTTTGGACAAATGAGAAGAAGGGCTTCAGTGGAGCACAGGTAAACATTATTTGTATGATTTATAACACATTTTTACTAACAAAGGAATACAGAAATTAAATTTATTTTCTCTTCAAAAATATAATCACTATTAGCTTAAGAATGCAAGAAGAAATAAAACCTTTCTGAGAAATAACCTTTTGAGAATTGGAACACATTCAAATACTCAAAGTCACTCAAAATACCCTGATTCCTGTAATATAATATGCCTGCTTAATTATATACCTGCTCAGCTATTTTAGGAAGTATACTTCTTTGACAATTGAGAAAACCAAAAATTGGACATCATTAACCTTGAATACCCAAGGGCATGAGTTATTTATGCTTAGTATGAAACAAATGAATCCAAGTCTAGACACTTGGGAACAATTATAGAGCAAGCTATTTATTTTCTATATCCTATGATACCTCTTGTGAAAGCCAGGATTTCCTTCTTAAAATACAGGTGAAATCCTCCTTAGATCTCTTTTGTCACTTAGTTTCATCTTTGCTTTCACCTTTTGTTTCTCATCTCACATGCTTACCTCTATTTATGAGCTCCAAGTAAAAAATCTTTTATTCAGACATAAACTTAATTAGTTGTTCTCAAGTATTTTATGTAGCTTTTCTTTCATTTGGTTTCTGTACAAAGAGGGAATGTGGAGGTTTTCCTAGGTTTTGTTTGTTTATGGTTTTCTGGGTTTTGTTTCTTTCCTTTTTTTGATCCACTCCATATCATTTCACTTCAGTTCAATTCAGTTTATGTTCTTCAGAACTACTGCATATATGCCAAACAAGGTGCTGGATGTTGGGAACATTAAGATTGATAAATACGTCCTTCCCCTCAAAAATCTCACCATCTAATTGGAAATAGGCAATTGGCCATGAAAGGCCATAAAAGGGATGCTTCATCACAATTAGTGGGTCAGGAAAGACATTTCAGGGCAGATGATTATGATCTGTGTCCTCAAGGACAAGCAAGAGCTAACCATGTGTGGCAAAACTTTCCATCCTTATCTATCTTTTTTTCTTCTATGGCAATGGAGTTCTACCTGGGGTATAGTTGCCCAGCTAGGGACAATAAACCTCAGCTTGTTAAAAAGTGATAAAAATCATGTGATTAAGTTCCTCCAAGAGGAAACTGAGCCAAAGTCATTTGTATCAATCTACAGAGTCACTTAGACCTAGACTCTCTACATCGTCCTATCTCACATGAACAGAAATGGGAACTATGACAGCAGTCTTAGAAACTATATACTGATGGCAAAGACATTATCATTCTTGAGCTCTGAATAACTATGAGTAAGTAAGGTTCCACCCTTCTGTTTCACTGTCCTGTAACTTCCACCCTGTATTATTATATAAAAAAAGAAAAACTTCTATTATATTCAAATCACTCCAATGTACTTTGGTTCTATTTATTTTAGTAGTTTAATATGCCTCCATGAATACATCATGCTATGAGATCAGGACAGACATTTCTGTCAAAGATGGCCCTCAATGGGTTCATTGTCACCTGGGCAAGGCACAAGAAGAAAAGTATGGCCAGAGATGAAGTTGAATTGAGACAAAAGCCCAAAGCACAATGGGTCACACTGACTCTGAAAAGAGAACAAAATCTCTAAATAAAGAAATATGAAGGCATGGCATGATTTTAGAAAGTACATCAATATGGTTTGGTACACATATTGTTTAAGAGGTATACATGTTTGGACACTGTCCATGCTTGAGAAAGAAGGCAGTTAAAGAAATACTGCAGAAAATGAGGTAAGATGTAATGAAAGCTGGAAGTGTTCTATTTGAGAATAAGGCCTTGGTATTGGATTCTGGGGGTTAGAATCTTGGCCGTTAAATGCAGTGAATAAATGACATTTTATAAAATGAAGATAACTTGCAACTTATTTGATAAGATTAAATATATACACATTAAATGTATTATTCTACATAAAACTATCAGAGACACAATTGCTACAACTCATATGATGCTAGTATTGTTATTTTAGGAGGACATTTTTATGAGAGATTTACCTGATGGAATTCATGGATTTGGAAACCAATTTGAGTCCATGGATCATCTAAGAGGAAATACTAAGTAGGAAATTGACATATATTATTCTATCATCCAGAAAAGACACATAAGAGCTGTGTATCAATTAAAATATTTATGGTGATAAATTCTTTGGAGACTGATATATATTAACTACAGACTTTAGAAGACTTACCACTAAAAGCTAGTGATACCAGAGCTATTTATAATTCATCTCATTCCTTATGTTCTTGATCATATTTTCTAGGCAAACCAGCTTCTACAACAACATTGTAACTTTCAATGGATCAATGGAAGTTTTTTTTTCTTTCAATTTTATTTTTCTTTCTCATACAAAAGTTGAGTGCTGACTTTCTAATCATGTGGCCTTCTTTCTATAAAAATGTGGATCCATTCAGAAATTTAGGCACTTTCTATATTATTGCCACACTATCTCCTACTCCCTTGGGTTCCACAGCATCAAAGAGAAAAGGAAATGAAAGAAAGGAATTGGAGAATGACGTTTTAACTTCCCTGGCCCAGATGTAATATCATCTACTTGTATTCCAGTGTTCATAACTACTCACTGAGCTTCAGTTAGACAAAAAGAGTTTGGGAATTGACTACCTGACTGCAAAACCATACCCCAGAATGATCTCTATATTATAGAGGGGGAAGATATAACACACAGTTTGGAGGATGATTTGCAATCTCTAATACTCTCTTCCTCATTAGTCAACAAAACATCCTCACAAATTCTCACTGCCCCTCATAGAACCCACTCATCCATTTCTACGAGATGATTCAGAATGCCATCAGATTACTATATCACTTTATCTTAGGGGAAGTGAAGTCTTCTCCATTAGGTCAATATATGACTCCTAGATTGCCATCTATCATCTAAAATACTCGTTATCTCATCCTTCACATGCACATGGTCTATACACACAAAGAGAAAAAAAATTCCTCCATTTAGGAATTAGGAAACAGAAAAAAAAAACATATAGCAATGATGTAATCTTCTAGAGCAGGAACTTTGTAGACCAAGCACCTGCCATGAAGAGGCTCCTTGTTTTTACAGTCTTGTTGCTCGTATCTATTCACAGTGCGGATTCTACCATCTGGGGAGTCTTTTATCCATTGTTTGGGAACTTACAAAGTGGACTTTGTGGAGCAACACCTTTCTTTCTTATTTATATAATGATTTTTTTCCTGCAAGTTTGTGGGACAAGAGTTATTTTGTAACTACTAAACTTTGAGGCCAGGTTCATGGCTTCTTCCTTAAAAGTTCTCCCAACACAAACCTAGCACGTTCTTGATCAATTTGTTTTTGTTCCAATATTCATACTCAAAATTCCTCTCCAGACACAACTCTCTAGCCTGCTTTCTTCCTTTGCTATGCCATCCTTATGGTGTCCCCTACAACACATTTAAAGGGAGTGTTTTCTTGAGGTCATCTGAAATGAGAGACTAATGTGGTGTGGTAGTCAAATTAGTTTAATGACTCACCCAGTTATTCAATAAAAGGCTAACTTTAGATGTTGCTGTGAAGAGAATTTATAGGTGTGATTTACATTTACAATCCACTTATTTTAAGTAAATGAGATTATTCTACATAATCCAGGTGCGCCTGAGTAGACAGAACTGAGGCTTCCCTGAAGAGGAAGAAATTCTTCCTGCAAACTGCAAATTCAAACCTGGCCTAAGAATTCCAACCTGCTCCTCCTGAAGTCCTGACCCATGGATTTTGGACTTGCCTTACCAGCCCCCACAAACATGTCAGCTAAGTTCTTGCAATGCATTTCTTAATACATGCATCCTATTTGGTTTGATCTCTGAGTTATTCTTGGTCTAATCTTTCCTGTGGAGCTAATATCCTCTATGAAATTGACTTGATACTTTGAAACATTTTTCCACCTTAATCTTACAGTTGAAGTCTACAAATAGTATACTGTTGCAGTTATGCATTCTAATGTAACAAGATACTAAAAAGCATACTTAAAACAGTAATTTTATTTTGCTCAGATTTTAAGAACCAGGAATTCCTGTCAATTCTGTCCCTGATATATATAATGTCAGAAGAGACACCTGGGGACTGGGAAATTCATTTCAAAGGTGGCTCTTCACTTACATAACTGGTACTCCATCATCCCTTTCTTTCCTCACATGGCATCTTGACCTGAAAGTCAACTTGGGTGGATTGGGCTTCTGATGTCTAGTGGTCTCACAGTAGTTGATCTGTTTAATGGCAGCAGCTGTTAACAAGTAGACAGAGAAGCACATCAAGCCATTTAAGCCTGAGCCAGAAATTGTATAGTCATTTCTGCCAGTCTATTGGCAAAACAGTCTCATGGTTCATTCAGTTTCAAGAGGGTTGAGAAGCAATCTGTACATCCACATCAACAAAATGAAATTTCAGAAGAGCATATGGAATGGGAAATAATGTTAATGACATCTTTAGAAAACATAATTTTCCCCATCTGCTTTCTATGCTTACAGGTTTGATTTTAGACTTAACTTTATTTTCATTCATTTCTACTTTTCAACTAGTTCTTATAATATGCTATTATTTAGTTGTTATAACAACTGAATGACTACTTACAAAATAGTTTCCCCTGACCTCCTCCTGAGCCACTGACTCTGAACTGGCATTTATAGGATAAAACTAAAACGTTGGACTGCTCACTAACTATAATAAAATTATTGACTGTTCATAATAAAATTGATGAAATGAGACATAATGACCTCATATAACACACATATCATTCACAGAATTTTAAAATTATTAAAAAGAAATATAGAAAAGTGGATATACCAGTTGAATGAAGCCAATGACTTTTAAAAAGTGCAACTTATTAAAGTAAGAGTGATAGCTAAGAATATTAAAATTAGCAAAGTAGGAAATACATGTAAAATAATATGATACATGATTGCAAAGATCTGATAAACTGCAAGAATATTTTTATAATAGACACAGCATTTGTATCTAGAATTCATTAAAATTTTTATAGATCAATGAAAAAGAGACTAAGCACTCAAAAGATAATTGGGGGAAATATTGGAATAGGAGTGTTTCAAGGAAAAACTTCTATCTATTACACCACAAGGGAAATAAAAATTTAAAATCAAAAAATCCCATACCATTGAATGGGGGGAGGGGGAAATCAGTTTGACAATATGAAATGTTTACAAAAACCTGTAATAAATATAAAATTCAAAAACCTCCTGGTATAATTTCATATATCTATATTAGAGAACAAATTAATATTCAACCAAAAATAGGAATATGCATTCACTAAATCTAACAATGTTCTAATATATATGTAAATATCTTTTTAAAAATATATTTGCAAAATATGTAAAATATTGTTATGACAAAACAAAAAAAGTCCCTCAAAATTGTTGAAATATAATTTATGAGTATATGTATCTATATAGTAGTAGAATTGCTGGGTTTATGTTCTATTCCAGAATTTATATCTGTGACATTGCAAAAACTTTTTACTTTGGTTTCCTTATCTATAAATTCAGTTGTTTTGATGATTGAATGAATTAATATGCGCAAATCATATTAATGATGAATCTCTGCTACATACAAAAATATCAGCAAATTTCAGAAAAATAATTCCTTTTTATATCTTTCTCTTTCTGCCCCTTCCCTTCTTCCTATTTTTCTTCATTGTAGTCATTCTTCCTCTTATTATTGAAGTATAAACTAAAGAATATATACCAACTCATGATAATGCTTCTTATGGAGATAGAGGCATGATCAAAAATAAAGTATAAATGAAAGTTTAATTTTATCAGAAATATTTTATTCAATGTATTAAAATATGTTAATATGAAAACCTATTGATAACTATTCTGGTAGTGAGTGCAAGTAACTGTATATTATTAGTCTCTGAACTTTGTGCATCAAAGACAACTTCAAAACATGATGAAGCATCTGAAATTTTAAAGTATTTCTTTCACGTTGGTGAATATTGAGTTAAGAAATGGACACAAACAAAAACTCACTACAAGCGTGTGAATAAGCAAATATCTATATTTCCAATCATTGTAGTGAACAGATTTAATTGTTAAGTCTATAAACTCAGTATTGCAGATGCTATGTATATGTGTTGTTTAAAGCCAGGAGGGAGAATATCTAGCCATGTTTAAAAATGGAAATGCCCCGAAGTTAGCATTTTTAGGAGGAAAACAGTGCAACATTTTTTCTTCATTATCCTTTTCAGAATTAAAATAGCATAGAGAGAGATGCTTGCTCACATCAGCAAGAAAGGCAGGGCCCAGCCAGATGGGCCTGTCAATCCTGCCAAGAACTTTTATCCACTCTACTTAGTAAGCTTTCTCTAAGTGGGAGCCCTTCCCTTGTGGAATAAAATGTACAGCCCTGGTTTTAAGGAACTTGTTCCATTCCCTGTAAATTCAATTTTTATTTGTCAGATTTGTTAGACTTGTCCCAAACTTTAGTTTCAAAACTATCAACAATGTGTCTACATTAGATAAAGTTCATGATAGCACAGTGGTTAATTATGATTATATGGTAACCTGATTATTTTCTCAATCCTTAGACAACAAATTTTAATATGCTCACTCTCTGGAAAAGTAAATGTTATCACTCAGTTGTTAAAAAATATATCCCTCACTTTCTCATTTTATCCATCAGGTTGACCCTGAGGCAATCTGAGGTTTTTACACTGTTTGCCAGAATGGAAAATGATTGGATGGTATAAATATTAGCAGTGCAAATCTGATGAAGAGGGAGGTAGTTGAATTTATTATCACAAGCATTTATTACAGCATTTAGTGTAATACATTTGATCACCTATAATTATATGGTGCATTTAATCCTTCAACCAGAAAGAACTCTAGCTTGCTAAGTAGAATAAAAAATTAATGACAATATCCAATATTAAACTGCATCTAAATGAGGTAAGCAGGAGGATGTGTGTTCTGGAAATGCAAAGTAAAAGAAAAAAAATATATATATATATGGTTAAAAATATATATAGTTTGGAATTCCAAATCAGCCAAGGGGAAAAGAATAGGGGCAGAGATTAAATCATGTAATACAAATTAAAGCTTTAAAGGAAAAAAGGTAAGTGACTTTTAAAAATTAAACTAAAAGCAAAAATTATAGCCAGGGGGATTATATAGACTAATTAGAGCTTTTATAATAATATTAAGAGAAGAGAAATAATAGAAAATAAATGAGAGACATGAAAATAATATTGGCTCTAAAATTACTAAGAGCATCTGACTATTTATTTGTTTATGTTTATTCTAAGAGACATAGAAGGAGATCTTGGTGAAAGGTAACCAAGTTAAAATAATAAAGATATATGAAAAATAGGAACTTGATTTAAAGTGAAATGCATATAGATTTTGAATCTTATCCAAATGAGATAAAAGCTTAACAGTGAAAGAACCAATGCTTTAAAAAAATGAACATTTTATGGTAATTTGAAGGTCTGAGCTGTGAATTAAAGTATGTTGGAAGAATTATGATGGTGGGAAAAAATGAGAACCTCCAGAAGACAGTGAGGAAAATATATTATAATGGTAATATGGACCAAATTCTGAAAATCAATAGAAGTATGAATGTTTCATAATGAAAATGCCAAATAAGAAAGAAAATATATAAATTAAAATTAAAAAACAAAATGAAGCCTCCAAACGTGAACTTATTAAGCGCTGGATAACTAATGGAGTAGAAATCAGGCAACATTTGGCTTTCTCTAACTTTTTGGATACAAGAAATGACATTTTATTTTTAACTTTAATGAGGACTCAAAAAGGCTATAGATTTGGTCAAATGCTGTAAATCAAAACAAAGTAATTAAAATGAGAGAAGAGTCTGGTTGTGCTTTGAGGATCCAAGTTGCTTAGAACTGGTTAATTTGCATGAAGCTATAAAGTTTTATAGTGGTAAATAAGACTTGGATTGCGATTCTTAAATTAATATTTGGTAATAAAAAATTAAGCAGGTAAACTTTCCCTACTGTAGCTGATGAGGAAAAAATAGAGTAAGAAGAATTACTCCATGATGATATCATTTATTTCTCATTTAAGGTGAATTATATTTTAGTTTGAGAGACTTGAGAGCCACTGGCTTGATGGTGGGGAATAAAAGGAATAGTGAGGAAGAAGAGACTATATATTGCATCTAATGGGAGCAGACATGGAAATCAATGAGAGTTATTTGGCGAGTCTTGAAATCTTTACATAATTCAATTCAACCTGAACTACTTTTATTGGGGATTTGACATTGGGTGCAGGGCAGAGGATTGCTTTAAAGAGATTAAAGTAGAAATTGAAGATCACGAATAAAAATTAACCCAGGGAATAGAGTAGGTTTAGAACCAAGTGAAATGGGCAAAGATAATAGAATAGAGAACAGAGAGGATTATAGCAAATTGGGAGTAGAGATACCTCTGAGTGGGATAGTACCACTCACAAGGAGCTATCTGCTACCAAGAAGCACTGTTGTCCAAGAAATATGAATGGTCCCCTTTCCTAGCCCTCCTTCCCCTGCCCCCTGGCTCTCCTCCCAGCCGTATACCTTCTTCTCCACCTTCTCCTCCATTTCCTTTCTTCTACCTTCCTTTCCATTCCTTCCCCTTCTCCCACTCCTACCCTTTCCTCCATGTCTTTTCTTTCAGTAACAATCAAAAGCCAGACTTCATGCAGTCTCCCAATTTTCAGTGTTGCTAACAGACTCTAAGAAAAGAATATTGGGAAACCATATTCAAAATGCTTCGTGGGCTGGGGTAGATATATAATTTTCAAGCCCTTTTAGAAGAATTTAATTACTACTGTTGCAGTTATTTAATTAGCTCTGGACTGAGGATAATCCAAAGTGCTGCTGGTGAGTTGCCAGTTACATTAGAACAAGTGTTAAGAAATGAGGATTCAAGACAGTCTTAGGAGCTAATTCCTCTCTGTGTCCACTGATAGCAGATTTAGGGAATGGTACTTATGCTGGGTGCATCTGCTAATAATGTTATACTTCATGATTGTTAACAAAAGAATATCATCTGTTGTTAATTGATTATTCTTTTGTTATTTAATTTAGTGTGTATCCTTTAATGATAATTATCACAGATATATGATTAAGTACATTGGGAAATTGTTCAGAATGTCTTCAAAGATTTCCTAAGAGTAATATCAATTGTGCCAAGATTGCCTTTTGCAAAGGACATTGTGGAAACCCCACTACCAGAGGCACATGGAGTTAGACTGCACAGAATCAAACATATTAAATTGTAAAAAATGATTCTACCAGTTCCCCAGGGGATGGCCTAGATTAAGCAGTAGTTAGTTTCATCTTTAAGCACTTCTAAGTCAGGGTGAAATTCATTTATTAAAGTCTTCATTGTAGCTCAATCTGTTTTAGACTATGTTTAACTAAGCTGGTTACCCTAAGTGTGAAAATATAATTATTTCCATTGTTATGGATGTCCTTTGAAAACTTCACCCTTTGACTCATCTTATATTATGGAAAATGACTAATCATATTTTCAGTTATTAAATATATGCCTCATGTCCAGAAGTACAAAGAATTTATAATTTAACTTAACAACTTTGTTCTTCTCAGACCTCATTTTCATGATTTTCTTTGGTCCCTAAGTGGAGCACAGAAAAGAGAACATCTAGGGGCTTAGTGAATCTGTGTTGGATTGAATTATTTAAAACTCAGCTTGTGAAGCAGTCAGATACTTCTAGAAGCCATGTGACTCTTAGGATGTATCTGAGAGAAAACAAGTAAAAGTACATACATTTATGTTTATAGATAATGTTTACAAAAATTACATAATGATGAGTGTTTTTGATAGTTTTTAAGAAGTTGATATTTTACATTTCCAGTTTTGACTGCTGCATTTTACTATTTATAAAAAGAAAATAAAATTATACATTCTACTTTATACTTCTTGGTAAAGGGGCATATGTTAGTCAGCTTTTTATCACTGTAACAAAAATACCTGACAAGACTAACTTAAACTAGGAAAGATTTATTTTGGTTCATGGTTTCAGAGGATTCAGTCCATGATTGACCCACTCCATTGCTTTCAGCCTGAGGTGAGGCAGAACATCAAGGTAGCAAGTTTGGCTGAGGAAAGCTTTTCAGTTTATGTCAGCCAGGAAACAGAGTGAGGAAGGGACTGGGAGAAAGTAAACCCTTGGAGTGCATGTCCCCAATGACCCACTTCTTCCAACTAGGTCCCACCACCTGATAGTCCATTGATGGATTAATCAACTGATGAGGTCAGAGCACTCATGATCCAATCATTGCCTATTAGCCCCACTTCTGAACCTTGTTATATTGGGGACCATGTTTTAAACACATGAGATTTTAGGGGGACATTCAAGATGCAAACCACAACAGGGCACACCCTCAGTGGTGAGTTATTATAATTTTTTTGCTTACTTTGGCTTTTTCATTTTATAATCTGACTTCTTAAAATGCGTAAGATTATACTAGTTGAAACATATTGATTCTGGTCCTTGTAATGCTCTAGTATACTGGTTAATGTCAAACACATTCATGAGAGTTAATTCCTCACATCCTAGAAAAATAATGTTTATCATTTCCATGTCCAAAATGGCTGTGATTCTGATAAATAATAGAATTGATGCACAAGTGTTTTTGCTATATGATTGTGAATTTGTACTTTTTCTTCAAGGTCTTATGAATTTAATCAAGCAATTTTAAAGAATATCTGCTCATCTTAATCTGAGAACAGACAGCTAGAAGTCACAAAAAATTGGGCTATGATGTGTATTACACCCTCTAAACTTCTGAGACTTGAACAAGGATTTATTTGATTTATTTTCTTATACTATATGATTGACTAGTCACTAGGACTACATTCTGCATCACATTCTCTTGAGGACCAAACCTGGTAAAGTAACTACCACCTGCACACTGCCAGTATTTTTGACTTCCAGGAATACTACCATGATGGTCAAGGGAAAAGTATGTTGGACAGATTAGCATGTATATGCCCATAATTGGAAGAACTGAATAATTTGCTGCTGCTTCCATAAAGAGATAAAACAGATTATTTTCTTATACTTCTTTAGGCTAGAAATCCAACATCTAGGTGTAGGCAGGGTTGTTTCTTCTGAGGCCTCTCTCCTTGTTGTGTAGATGGGTGTGTTCTCACTTGATCTTCACTTCATCTTCCCTGTATGTGTGTCTGTATCTTCATCTCCTTATAAGGATGTCAGTCATACTGAATTAAGATCAACATTGTAAAATACCTTTTTAGGAAATAATTACCTTTAAAGATCTTATATAGTTTAAATGCAGTCATGTGTAGAGGCACTAGGTATTAAGACTTCAACACACAAAATTTAGGAGGACACAATTCAGCCAAGATGAAAGTCCTCCCAAATGACAGTGGCTATGAAGGAGGCAAGCAGTTTCAACAGCTATCACAACTATTTTTTCACTGTTGTATTAATGTTGACTTGTAGCTCGTATTTAATGTAAAAGGTTAGTGTTGCTAATAAAATAATAAGAAATCAGGCATCATTTTCCCTGAAATTACATGTGCATATTTTCATATGTAATATATAATTTTATATGTAATATACTTGATGCCATATATTCAATACATTTGTTATATAAATATTTAAATGAAGATATGCATTCGTTTTCCTACCTTTGAATCAAAAATGCTGAAAACTATCTCCTTTTGTTTCTTTCAATAGTCTTCTTCTCTCAGAGTGCTAGAGTGAACTTTATGCACGCCTTTCCCTAGCATTGAAATCAAGCTCTCTATATCTTAAATAAATCAAATATCACTGTTAATAAAAATTGCATTTCTTTCCCAGAGATCAAACACTGAAGCCTTCATAAAGTCCATCTCTCAGAGCTGTCCTCTTACCTGGCTCGTTAGAGCATGAGCTTGCTCAACTTAAAATGCAACCTTCTCAATTGGGTTAGTTCCAGAAAAAAGTAGCAAAAGATAATTCTGTAGAATGATTTATTCTCCCAGTATTTCATCTCAAACATTATTATAATGTTACATGACACAGAGATTATTAGTGCACATTTCTTTTGCAGGCATGGGATATTTTGTTGATAATCTGTGCTATCCTTTAAGGAAATTAGAAGCTTTGGGGAAATTCTTTAAATATATCAGTGCAATAGGATCATTACCTTGCTTGTGGCTCATTTACGATGTAATCTCATCTTGGCTCCAACCATCAGAAAATGGAAATGGATATTGATCAGTTGTTTTAACAGTGGAATAAGAACTTCAATTTAATGGTTGTATAATAATGTTATTGGCAAAGACTGGGAACAAGACATGTTCATTATTTCACATGAAGGACAAGGAGCCATGGCATTCTTGTAGTATTAATTTCTGCATGATTTAGTTATGATAATCTCTTCAGTATGAATAAGTAACAGTGTACAGATAACTTAGTTCTTTAAAAATAGAAAAGAATGGCTAATTTAAACCATCCTGTGGTCAAGGACTCTATTAGGTTATTTTACTTGAAATATCAGTCTTTTATTTTTTACTCCTTATTATATGCATTTTAAAAAATTGCAATGAAGTCTTCCAAGAAAGGTTGAAATTTTTTTATTTATATAAAACTGAATGTAATTTTTATCTCATGATCATATTCTGCATGCTGGCAGAAAAAGTAATCCAGTCAATGTCATATTTCATAAGTCATTTCTGGGGTTCATAAATCACTTCTGGTTTAAACTGAGTCAAATCTGGAATTCCCAGAAGGCATGAGAAAGTCTCATTGCTCTGTGCCACTCAACTGGACTCTCCAGGGGCTTTCAGCTTTCATCAGGCCTCCTATCCCTCACTGCACCTCCCATAGCTGTCTCTCCTTTCATGCACAGGATGGGTGTCAGAGCCAGGGTGAGCCCATGACTGTAGTTACCTCCCAGAATTCCCAGAGTGTATTCTGCACAACAGACTTTTTTACGTGGCTTTACATGTCTTGGACCTAACTCAGGAAGCTTGGCAAAGTTTCTCTGTTCCCCGAGATGCATCTATAAACTGAAAGGGCTTCCAACACCTTGGTTTGGGGTGGGAGTCAGGGAGTATGGTTCTCAGTTACATTCAAATCATTTGTGATTGTCTTTCCAACTCCTTTGTCTATGTACTTCTCAAAGAATCTTATTTAGTCTGGGAATAGGGTTGGGAAGAGGAGTCTAGTAAAACCAACACATATCTCAGTGTCTCTTGCACAAATTGAGGCTTTTGAATATAAATGTTAAGAAATATTTTGTATAAAAATTCTGATACTAAAAATAATAGTTAGCATATAATGCTCAAAGGCTATGCACTGAAAGTTGTGTTAATAATTTAAGTGTAATCCTAAAGGTAAATACTTTTGAAATCTTTCAGAAGGTAAAATACTGAAAAATGTGCAGATTATTTTTGAAGTGGCAAAACCAGTTGCAAATACTCTAAAGCCCATACTCTTTTCTCACAGCTCTAGTTGCCAAATGCCTCCTAGCAGAGGCCTAGGAGTGTGGTGGCATCAGTGTTTTCTGGTTATGCTATAAGGCACCTTCCTGGAAACAGTGGCTGTCTTGTAATGAATACATGGTAGAAGGAGAAAATAGGGTTCCAGGTCAGTTAGAGATGATGGGACTTGGAAAATGTAAGCAAATTTGTAGTATTGTCCTAGCAGGTTTAGAACTGGGGAAGGGGCATTTGGCAGCTGGAGCTGTAAGAAAGGAGTATGGGCTTTAGAGTGTTTGCAACTGGTTTTGCCACTTTAAAAATAATCCACACATTTTTCCAGTATTTTACCTCCTGAAAGACTTCAAAAGTATTTACCTTTAGGATTACACTCAAATTATTAACACACAATTTTCAGTACATAGCCTTTGAGAATTATATGTTAACTATTATTAGCAGTAACAGAATTGTTATACAAACTAATTATTAACCTATTGTTTCTGCTTACTTCTGCTTTGGCTTTTAAAAATATAACTTTAAAAGGCTATTTCCAATATTCTCATGTTACTGTTTTAAAGTCTGTATTTTTCTATTATCGTGAATCAGGGAGAGTTAAGCATATTTCTTTGCACTCAATTTCTTTTATGTTAGTGTTTTTCTCTTATTCCCATTTTTACTTTAAAAACTATGCTCATGCAGTCTAGGACACTTAAGTAGATTTCGAAAGCCCATTATTTTTTCAACATGATAGTACATTTGGATTGTATAGTAATATTACTTCACTATACAATTTTGTTTTAATTCTTTCCATTCCTATTTGCTGCAAAATACTTTCCTTAAGTGACTTGAAAATAGTTTTACCTTCAGTTGAAATATTATGAAATGGGTAAAAGCTAAACTGAAATAAGGTGATATTGGATCTTATCTCTGCTCTGTCACATCATAGTATCACTTCACCTCCTTAGGCCTTAATTACCTCATTCGTTAAATAATTTATTTGGATGGGATTATGGCTGAGAGTTTTTCTACAGATTCAAGTTGTGTCCATTTCAATCTGTATTTTAGGAAGATTGAAATTACCACCCATTACCCTAGACATTTCATGAATAATACTTCATTTGATACTCTAAAATATATGGTGTTGTCCTCTGCATTTTAGATTAGGAACCTGAAGATTAGAGGTTTAGTGCTTTGCACAGGGTCAAACAACTAGTAAGTAGTGGATTTTTTTTTTTTTACATGAAACAGGTCTTTCTGACTCTAAATGTTTTGTTTTAATCCACTATTGCTATAGTGCTTCTAAAAAGAAAGAAATGAATGTTAGAAGATAAAGCGTTTGGTTCAGATGAAAATTGGAGAAGTAATATTTTCTGAAAATAATTGTAGTTGGTATTATATAAATGATTAATTTTTAGTTTTGGGTGACATAAACTATTATAGTGGTATCATTGTAATTTTGATATAATTACCTATTCCTATTCTGTAATTACCTGTCCTTTATTTATTTCTAACAAACTATACTAAAAAAAAATCTTGAAAGAAACTAATAACACGTATAAAGCCAAACTGTGTTTGGGGTGAAGTTGAAAGGTGGATTAAGGAAAAGGGTGTGATTCCACACATCCTAACATAATTTTTAAGGTTGAGATGTGAGGTGTCCTCCAAAAGCTCCTGTGTCTATGCTGGCATGTTCAGAGAGAATTGATTGGATTATGAGTGCTGTGGCCTAATTAGTGCAGCCTACTTGGAATTGACTAACTGGGTAGTAACCGTAGGCAGGTGAGCTATGTCTAGGGAAATATGCCTTTTGGGATTAAATCTTGTTCCCCCTGGCTCCTCCTTCTCTCTCTGTGCTTTCTGGCCACCATGAGGTGAGCAGTTGTCCTCTGCCATGCCCTTTTGCCATTATGCTCTGCCTTACCTCATGCCCAGAACTATGGAATTGGCCCACCAAGGACTGAACCTCTGAAAACTTTGAGCTCAAAATAAAATTTGACTTTTATAAACTGTTCCTTTTAGGTAATTTTGATCACAGCATGAAAAAAAGAATGAACACAATAATCCATAAAATTGCCTTCATTAAAAATGCTTCAGTTCAGGTAGGCTGTATGTCTGTATGTGTATTGTCCTCTTCATAAGTTATGCTACTATTTTATGATGCATAGACTTTTATTCTTCAAGAGAAGAAATGGAATTTCCTACTATTAAAATTTTTGACATGCAAGAAAAGTTATCCAAAAAGCATATAAATAGAATGGGCTTATATCTGTTTGTTATTCACTAGAAAATAAAATTTCTACATATAGGGCTGGGGATGTGGCTCAAGCGGTAGCGCGCTCGCCTGGAGTGCGTGCGGCCCGGGTTCGATCCTCAGCACCACATACCAACAAAGATGTTGTGTCTGCCGAGAACTAAAAAATAAATATTAAAAATTCTCTCTCTCTCTCTCTCTCTCTCTCTCTCTCTCTCTCATCTCACTCTCTCTTTAAAAAAAAAAAGAAAAAAGAAAATACATATAACTTGTATAGAAAAAGAGCTAGCTATGGTATCATAACTTGTTCACGCACAGACTTGGTTTTGTATCTAAGTTCCAGTGCTTTCCAACTAGGTACTTTCAAAGAGTTATTCATCTCTTTTCATCCTAGTATCTATGTTGTAGGTAGGTATTTATAGGTACAGTAAAGATAAAGTGAAATAATATATGTGTGGCTCTTTACATACTCTCTGGGATATAGCTTACAAAGACATAATATTTTAGTTGTTTAAATTATTGTTATTTTCATCCAAAAAAGAGAATGGGGCAATGCTAATTTTTAGAGCAAACAGAATCATAAATGATTAAAAATATTGGAAACGATATAATATCTATTAGGTCTTTGTATTTCCCTTATCATAAAGAATGATTTCAGGACTAGAAAGAACAAAACAAGCAGTAAAGAGGATTTTTGAAGCTAGTGATGAATAAGGGGCTAAAAAGAGGCTCAATGACATTTGGGGGGTCATCTTCTCCCTTGTGGATTCATCATCTCCCTTGAGTTACTGACTGGTGAAATAGCCATCCACCCTCCAATACCTCCACTGGTTCCAACTGGTTCTAAATAAGAAACTCTCCACAAATCTTATCATACACCTTTGTGGTTAAGGTGTTTAATGCCTTTTATATCTATTATAGATTGGAATGGCTCTTAACAAACTCTAGGCTTGTTCCCCTCCACCCTACAATTGGTTATTCATGGCAATACATGAAATTGTCCCTGTAACTCTAGCTGCATGCTTTCTTTCCTTCTTAAGCCTCAGCATATATTATTTTCTTGACCCAGAGTAGTTTTTCCACTCACTACTTTATCTAATAAAACATTCATTTTCCTTCAAAATTCAGTTTAAATATTAACTTTTTGAACCCTTCCTAAAATCTCCAAGGCTTACTTTATTTAATCTCAGCCTTCTCTTCAATCCTTCTGTACACAGTTTTATAACAAAAATTATAATATTTATTCAATGTTCTGTCTCCTTTACAGTATTTTGAGTTCCTTAAAGACAGGGAACATTTCTTCAATGAAATATTGAAACACCAATGTCTACTATATCTGGGACACTTTATTAATATCTATTGATTGTTGAATAACTTAATGCATGAGTATGTTAGGGCTTAAGACATTTCTAGAATATATTTTAAATCAATACAAAAAGTTCAGGAATCAGTAGGAGTCAGTAGGGCTTTTCTGAAAACAAATATAGGAAAGTGAAGTAGCTTATTTTTATATTTATAGGGTATTTGTATCAGAGATTCACAATGTTTCCTCAAATTCATTCTCTTTATCTCACAGTAATTAGAATACCGCATTTTTAATTGGCCACATGGACACATAGAATTTTAAAAAGTGTGTTTTTTAGCATTCTTTTCTTTTGCAGTGAGATATTGCCATATGACCAACTCTATAGCAGCTGTCAGTTTCTTCCCTTACATTTTTTTTTGTACATTCTTCTTTATCCTTTCTCTTTTTTTATGTCCTGAATGTTGATCAATCATGATGGGCACCCAGTTGACCTTAAGACTGAAGACCTGACTTGATGAAGAAAAAGATACTAAAAACCTAGGACACTGAGAACTATGTAGAGCTGAGTATCCATACTAGTGTTATATTGTCTATCTTAAACTTTTAAATAACAGATGATTTTCCATTATTTAAAAATCACTTTTATTCTGGTTCTTTGTTATATTTATAGTGAATTTGGTGGCAGAAATTGAGGTAAAAGTGATTATTAAGAGCTGAGTGTACATCTTAAAATATGTGTGTTGCAGAGACACATACTGGTTTATGATGCCACAGAGCTGGTGATATGTGGAAAAGCACTGGGACCTCTGGCCTTCAAGCTTGTAACACCATGTATCTATATAACTTTCATAAACCTTGGCACATAAACCTTATTTGACATAAAATATAATCACATAAGGTAATCATAAATAACATGATGGATTTTGAAGCCTTTTAAGGTTCAGTAAATGTCTACAGATTTTCCTCCTAGGATCATCTCTGCTAGATCTCTGAGAGTGAGTAGTATTAGTTGTATCTTCCCAGAATTCCAGTAAAGTACTTGGCAAATGCTCATGATTAGGACATGGTTGTTATTAAGATAGAGCAATGTGTGCTAAATGATAGAGTAGTTCAGTAAATGCACAGTTAGCCCTACGTGTGCTGTTTATAAGATTGTCACCTTGGAATGAAGTATCTTGTGGCATGTCATAAGATTCTCTATTTAGCCTAAAGATTTTCTCTGTGACTTGGAATGAGGGACAATTATTTAATTTGTAAGTTACACAATACTGGCAATTAAAGATGATGTTTTAAGTGATAGAATCAAGGTTTAAGAGTTTTATTAAACAAGCTTTATCTTGTTGACCAAAATTAACAAGAATCTTAACAGATAAACTTTGAAATTCTAAATTTTCAATAAAATGATTAATTCCAGAAGTACAGGACTGGGATATGTAGCTAATGAGTAGTTCAGATTAAGTTTACATTAAAGCTTAATGGAAACCAATAATTAAAAAGGAATGTTGTGATATAATTTGTTACAAAAAGTCTAGATTATGGCTTTTCAGTGTGGTCTTTGGACAATTCAAGTAAGAATTCTTTTGAATATTTCTTAAACATTTGGATTCTGAGGTTCTAATTCAGAGCTACGAATATCTAGTTAAATGCATTATAATAAGTTAGCATGGGGGACGGGATATTTAAATCTTGAAAATAGTTGGTTTGGATGAGTACAGTCCCAGTTTTCAAATATGCATTCCCATTCTGAAAGCTGCATTTTCAGAGACACTGTTGACAATCAGTCCTTCCAGAATCATACCTTCAATTGACAAATAATTAAGAGATCACGCCTCACAAGGCAATAAATGAGAAAGTGAAAATATTATACACTATGAGAAAGAAGACAAGAAACGATCATAATAGCAATATTAAAAGAAAGGATTTTTAGAAGTACATAGAACTGATAACATGAAATAAAAGTAAAGAAGGTCTTAATAAAATCAGCTCAAATATATATAGATTTGAGGCTGCTATTTTTCTGAAATTATTTAGGCAGAGTATGGAACACTATCTTTTAAGAGAACTTATCATTTGGTCATGACTTTATATAATTTCTAGTATTACTCTCTTTTGGAACAATCTCCATATCTCTTTTGAATTGTTTTTCCAATCACTCATTATAGATAACCAGGATTTTTATGCTAATATTTAAAAACAACAGCCACACAATAACAAAACATCTTTACTTCTAGTTCCTCAATAAATTAAAGTTAGATTTGATCTAAAGAAACAAATGTGAACACCAAAACTTACCTTGGAAGATGCACAATTATGAAAAGCTGAACATGCTGAGAATTTTTTTATCTTAGTATAACCCTACTATCATATCTTAATTTATTAATTAAAAGGATCATTATATAGTTAAATATGCCACATTTTCATATGGAGTAATTTTATATTGCTAAAAAATGTAGAATTTTCCTGAGAGTGTGGTTCTATGTTAAGAGTATTTGCCTAGCATAAGCAAGACCCTATGGTTCAATCCCAATATCCAACATATATATATATATGTATGTGTATATATATATATATATACACACACACACACACACACACACACACAGACAGACACACACACACACACACACACATATATATATATATATGCATATATATATTTAAAATACATACATATATATATATATATATATATATATATATATATATATGATTATGCCCAGTGAACAATTACTTTATTTATCCTTAAAAGTCTCCTAAAATCTCAATGACAACTTATAACACCATATATCTGGATATAACATTTGGTCAGCATTTGCCAAATAAGTCAACAGTGTGTGCATTAGCACTGAAAAAAGATATGGTGTGTCCAATTGCAAGAAGGGTGAAATTGTTGATTTGTATAGGCTTGTTTCTTTTAGTATCTTCAGAACTGACTGAGTTAGCCAGAAATGCAGAATCTATCTTACTATATCTTCATAGTGATTATATTTACTGCCCTTGGAATATGGTTAAGAATTAATTGAGCTCAAGGGTCAAATTTTATCAACATTATTTTAAAAATCAATTTAGTTTTAACATGTTATGTTTCAGTAGACCTCATAGGTCACTAGTTTTTTACAGTTTTGTGTATAAGGGAAATGATATTTGTAGATAATAAACCCCAAAGTGACTTATATTGTTTGTTGCCAATTTAAGGTATTAGACATTCAGCAGGCAACCACAGAGATATACTTAAAAGTATTGCTGCCAATTAACTTCTGCTGTGAACAGAGAATGTGCATTGTAAGAGTGACCTAAAATTATAGATACTAAGCCCATGCACTCACGTTGCTCATGACATAATTAGGAAGGGAAAAAATAAAAGTGAAATAAATTGCATATGTATAGATCATTAAGCAAGCTTTAATGTGTTTAAAACAGGTTGCTGAGGAATAATAATGAGGAGTAAGGGTGGAAGTTTTGAATCAGGTTTTACTGCAGTTTCTAATTTTGAAGAGTTAGAGGGAAACATTCCAGGACTTGAAATTAAGCAAATAAAATGAGAAATTTAAAGCATGAAAATCACCACATAGGGATTAGAACACAGACTTGCAAAACTGACTTCTGTTAGAGACAGAATGACTTTGTCACCTGGAAAATCTTCTCTTCTGTGACTAATGAATTAACATGTCTAAAGAAATATTCTAGCATCTAGTTAATTAATTTTATGAGTTTTTTATTTGTTTTATGAATCATCTTTTTAGACCTACATTTAAGAAGCAGATGCATTCTTGGTGTGCTGACAATTTAGGCTTGCACATTCCATGTTTAAGGACAGACTGTGACACAATTTTGACAAGGCAAATGTGTTCTTGTGTCTTCCTGAGAGACAGCCTTGTGACATTCTCTGACTAGCATATTTCCTAGCTGCTTCTGGTGACTAGTATTTATTTTCTAAAATACTGTTATTAGCTAAGATTTCTTTTTTTTTAAAGTCAGCTACATGCTATAAACTATTAGGTGCTTTTTTATATATATTGATTTTCATCTTACAAGTAAACTTTACAGACTAGAAATTGAATTCAGTCAATTATTAACTAACACTAGATTCATACTAAGTGGCAGAATGTAACACCCATGTTCTTTCTATTTGGGTTCTTAATCAAAATCATTTTCATTTCTTTAAAAGCTGGTAACTTATTATAATTACTCAGCATTTCAATGTTATAAAGTAACTCTTCTTATAGTTTATGTAAGAATTTAATTTAGGTCTTAAAATTAGATTTATGATATAAATCTGAAATGATATACATTTGAATTGATATAGACTTGAAATTGATAAAATAATATCAGTTTCAAATTTATTCATAATGATATTTGGACGTCATTTTATTTACCTATAAGTAACATATACTCTTTCATTTTTTTTAACAAAATCTGTCATCAAGATATACGTTTACCTAGTGATCGCTGTTGCAGGTGCTTTATTCTTTATTTCCAATTGCTTCTTCCACTAGAAAGTGAGAAACATTCCATGTCCTTGGAGAACTGTAAGGTGGTTTCAAGTCTTGCCTGTTTAGTACAATCAAAGAGCTGTTTCTTCCTGGGAATGTGCTCCTTCATGACACATTCCTTCACAAGGAAATTTTTGCTCTATATCACCCAATCTGTTTGGGATTTTGCCCACTTCTCAAAAACCAGCCAAAGGAGTTTAATGTTCATATCTTTTTCTCAGGGATAATCAGGATCTTTAAGCATTTGTAACCCTTGGGCTCCCTCGAACCAAAAAGTGGGTTCACTTTGGAAATGAGAGATTATTTTCTCTTCTTCAAATTCTATCACACATTTATCTAAGTTATCATTTATCTAAGTAATACATTGTTTCATTTCTTATGTGGGTCTAGACATATGAAAATAAAAGTCTGGAAAACATGCCTTTCTGTTGTATGATAATGAATATAATAGAGACTGGCTACTTTAGTGGAGATAATAAAAATAGTAGAATAAAATGCTAAATAATTTCTAGTTAATATTTTTTAAATATTCCCATTATCTCAGGGAGTAAGAAGTGTTAACAATTCTATTGAATTTCTGTAAGACTATATTTCTTTAAATTTTTTTCTTGTGATAATTAATACTTTAAACTACTTCCATCAACAACAAAGATATTACTACTATGACAGAACACTGATTTTGAACTTTAGTTTTGCAGGACAACGGGAGCTGTATACTTACCATAGGAGTCTATGATAGAGGTAGGGAAGATTATTTATTTATTTTTTCTTATTTTTCTTAGAGGGGTCTTGCTATGTTTCCCAGGCTGGTTTCAAACCCTTGGACTCAATCTATCCTCTTGCCTCAGCCTTCTACATATCAGGGACTACCGGCATGCACCACTTCTCTTTTTTTTTCTGGTTGTGAGTTTTCTTTTAAGAAGAAAAGCATGTTAAAAAGAAAAACAAGTTAAGATAGATTTTCTAAGTTCCTTATATCCTTGATACATTTCTATGAAATTCATTAGAGCCAGACATTGAATGGGTCCTTCCTTCTAGCTGTTTGCAGTAATAAAGTTTCACCACTGTGTGCCTTTCAAAAATTTTATTTTCTTCAGTAGACAGATTTTTCATTTTCTTCTAAACCAATCAGTACACAGAGTAATTCTTAGATTCTCCTCATTTTCCTGACAGTTTATGGACAGTAAGCACTGGTTATGTTTACTGGGAAGCAGAAAGTAAGAGGGAGTTAAAAATACAAAAAAAAATGCAAGAAATTTATTGGGAAGAATGCCTGTGAAAGGTGGAAGATGGAAAGGGATCAGAAGTAGAGGAATTAAATCTTCAGATCATGATATAGATCTGATACTCGTGGAACAGAAGGAAGGAAGAAAAAATGGCTAGAGCCTCAATCTTGGTGTGGCTTCCAAAGAGTCTTGGCTAGCAGTAAGCTTGAGCTCAAAATTGTCTGTAGACAAGACTCACACTGGGCAGACGTGGCCAGGCCCTCACAGCCTGGCCAGACGCAGCCATTGGCTAGGGACTGCACAGCAACAGAGAGGTCTTGGTCACATCTTAGAATCTCAGCTCACTGCCCTCCTTGCAGTTGATTGCAAAGGGTTTCTCCAGAAAGGTTCCCCTAGAAGTGGCTGCCTACTGCAATTCCTGGATCTTGCTTCTTTATCAATCAAAGTCTCTAATTCCAAGTCTCAGAAATGGACTGCAATAGGCTTTGTTTAAATAAATCTATTGGAAAGGGTTTGGGTCATCACAGACTGATTAAAGATTTGAAGAATAATATTTATAAAATAGATTAGAAGAAAAGGAATTTTGGCAGCCTCTATCTCAATACTGTATGGAAATAGAAGCCGTTGATTTAAAAAGAGGTCCTGGTAGTAGCTGGTCTGTCAGGAACCATTTAGCAGAGTCCATACGAGGGAATTCAATAAAAGGTCCTCCTATATGGCATTCAAGGAACTTATTTAAAAGGTGTTGGGAGAAGCAGAAAGCCACTCAGGGCTTCAGTGAGGCAAGAGAGGCTTAGTCACTACCAACCTGTGGGCAGGAGGGAAGTAGCCAGAAAGTGGCTTCAGTTGTTGCTGCCTAGTGGAAATGGAAACTGTAAAGAAGAATCTGCTACTTGGGATCCCACTGGAAGTGATGAAATATAAAAAATGTACAAATCTCTCCTTTTCTCTCCTCCTGCCCTCGATCTCCCACCAGTGTCTTCCATTGTTAGACACTAACTGGAATCCAATTGTCAGAGGATCCTAGAAAAAATGATTTTCAGGACCAAGAAAGGGAATACAAGTAAGAGCAAATGCATGAAAATACTGCACTTAGGGTACTGATGCTCTCTCCTTAGGTAATTATATATTTAAGTACAATAAATAAGCCCAAGGGTAGCAGAGGTCAGCCATACTGACTTCCTGATCGGTCATTTTGAGCCTTTGAATATTAATGCCCTCCTCTGTAGTGTGCAGTGGAGTCCTTAGTAAATGGTCATGTGAGAGAGTTATCCCTAGACTGTGAACTGTTCCTGAGCTGTACATCTTTTCACATCTTGTTTAAATCTGTTAGGTCCTCCCAATTTCCAGAAAATTTCAGAAAATCTATTATCCATTGACCAGAACTTAGTTGTATATATCTACTTTAGATGACCTTTTTATCTTGTAAAGAAGACAGTAAGATAAACTGCTAAAATTTTATTTTAGTGGGTAAATATCAACTTTTATCTGTGCTTTCCTACCCTACTGATTTGCTACAGTTACACAGCTGGAACAGCAGCTGCAATCAGAAACCCCACCTAATTAAGCTTACATAATTCAGTTTTTCTCAAAGGCCCATCTGTCTTTGAAACTGGTCAATCAGGGAACTAAATGGGCTGTCATATAAATCATTATCCTGCATCTTTAGCGTCTTTTCTGGTGGTACTTATCACTTTGAGTTTTCTAGTGATAGTATTGCTTTTTATTTACTATTTTCTTAGAGGTCATGAACTATAGTAGCTTAGAATCTCTTATAATAACTTCACTCAAGATACTGCCAACAGCTTGTATTATTTCCAAAAACCATACTCTCTGTAAGTAGGGAAGCCAAACACAAATTGAGTTCAGTGTCTCCCAGGGGTATACCATGAGGTGGATATAGGCCAGATTTGAGTTTCTTCTCAACCCCTTGTCTATTTTCTCAGGAATTAGTATTGATTCAGAGTCAGTGCCTAGTAATGAACTTGACAAGATCATTTGGAAACGTTGAGGAGGTATATTCTTAGTATTTACTTGTAACTTCATTATAGATCTTTCTTCATGAGTATCTGTCATCCTCTTAATTCAAGGGTACTAGGTGTCTCAAGGGACTTCATTCCAGTAGTTGAATGAGAAGTATGGACATTCACTAAAGTGACTCACTTCATAATTCTGTGCATCTTATGAGAATATTTTTTACCTGTATAAATATTATATATAAAGCAGTCCAAATATAACATAGAGTGAATTGTCCTATTCCCCATTCTATATTAATCTTATGATTAAGGAGCTTGCCAGACAGTTTACTGGGGATTAAAAGATGACAATTGTGAGGTTATCCTGCTTGAAGTAGTTACCACTGCAAATCTGCTTCTGGTATTTGACTCACCTGCCTTCTTGCTTTCTGCCCCTTGAAAATAAGGAGTCCAAAGGTTTTCTCTTGGACGATTGTAGATTGGTGAGAATTTATTTATGAGGCTCTGGTGTTAAATATATGTTTTATTTTAGCTAGTAACTGTGGGGTATCATGGGTGTGAGATCAAAAGGTACAAGCAGGCTATAGTGCAAATAACTACTAAGAAGAAGTTTTTACTATGTCAAAGGTGACTGTGTGTCAGGCAACTTCTCAAGCTCTAAAAGGGATGATAAGCTAGCAATTTATGACACGTCTGTCTCAGTTCTGGTTTCCTTTATTCCTATCTGTGCCATAGACTTCTTATGACAATCTTAAAACACCTGTGAGTTCACGTGATGTCAAAATTTGTTAAGAGACAGGATAAGATTGAGTGTGTCTTATAATGTTGAGATATCTCCCTGTGATACTGAAAATTTGCCAATTATTTTAGATTAGTTTCACTCTCAAGACTTTCATCTGTCCTTTCTGGATACTTTGGAGATTTTATCTTGTGATTCTCTTTGCAAAAGTTATTCAGTGCTATAAAGACATCCACTCTATTCCATAGTACTTGACCCCCTGATGTAATTCATATTTTAAAAAGTTCCAAGAGTCTTTCCTTCATTTCAAAGAGATAATTTAACTAATTATTTTGCCACTGTACACTATAAAGTGCCAAATTACCATTCCCACTATTGGATTCTCATGGTCTACAGGTCAAAGTAATAAGATTATTGTAGTTGTTTGAACAATGTCTCCCCCCAGAAACTCACATTTTCCTTCAACCTCAGAAAGTGACCTTAATTTGGAAATAGGTTCATTGCAGAAATAATTAAAGGTAGAGAAGAGATCATATTGGTTTGGAGTAAGCTCTAAATCCAATGAGACTGTCCTTGTAAAAGACATAAAAGGACACAGAGACATTAAGGCCATGTGAAAATGGAAGCAGAAAGTGGAATTATGTTTTCACCAACCAAGAAATACCAGGAGCCCCCAGAGACTGGACCAAGCAGAACAGGTTCTGTCCTAAAGCCTTCAGAGGGAACATGGCCTTGCCAACACCTTGATTTCAGATGTTTGATTTCAGAACTATAAGAGAACACATAAATTTCTGTTGCTTTGAGCTACCAAGTCTATGGTAATTTGTTACAGCAGCTCTGGGAAACTAACATAATCACAAATTATGGTTGTCTCTATTGGCCAGAGCTTTGTGCACTGTTTTGACTTTATCTATTTCTGTATTCTTCAGGATTCTTAGTTGCAAGCATAAAATCCCAAATCACTTTTTTCATGATTTCACAAAAAGCAGGAATTTATTGAGGGATATGAACCATTTATGGAATTCCTGTGAAGTTCTGGGGATGAACCTAGAGAATGGGGAGGAACTGAGAGTGCAGACTGTGGAAAACAAAGAGCAAAGCAGACTACAGATCCCAACTGGAAGGCACAGAACTGCCTCAGCCCTGGACTCCAGACTGAAAAGCAGCTCAGAACCCTTCCTAATACTGCAAGCCTGCTGCTGCTGCTCCCTGGGCCCTGTGTGCTGACCATGCTTTCATTACTGTCTTAATGCAGATTCCTCGACTCCTGCTTCTTGTATCATTAGATGTAAATTCTGAGGAGTTATGTTAGATTGACCTAGCCTAGATCACTTTTCCATGACTCGGTTTGCAGGAGGTTTGCAGAGATGCACTGGTAAGTGTCTGCCCTCAGAGGCTTGAGGACTCTGCCTTCTACCAGATCTTGTAAATGTTGTAGGGTAAGGTGGATTTTATCAATCACAGGAAGGAGATCAAAGGGGGGCCCCAAAATAAAGTAAAATAAAACACCTTCCTCAAACTTACTCTGAGCCTGTTCATCTAAGAATAGGTTCACTGACTCTATAGACAGAAAAAAAAACTACTCCCAGACTCAAATTTTGACATAATAGTCCTAGTGAGAAGGTAGGAAAAGGTGTATTGGTTTCTGTTACTCAATGCCTTTTCTTCATTGTAGAAAATTCAAAAAAGAATGTTAGCTATACAGTAGTTCCTTGCATCCTGCTAGTCACAGATTTGTCAAATGCTTGGAGCAATAACATATTTATCTTTCTTGTTTATTCCCTTGTGATTCTTGTTAGATCTCTGCCTATATTATTTTGGTATCTTTCTCAGTGCCATATTCATAATTAAACTCAGGCTATACCTGATAATTTTAATGAAAATAATGATATTATTTACATACATTTAAAATACCAGACAAAGCTGGGGATATAGTTAAGTGACAGAGCACTTCCCTAGCATGCACAATGCCCTGGGTTCAATTCTGAGCACCAAAGGAGGAAAAAAGAAAAAAAAAATCAGATATATTGGCTGGGGATGTGGCTCAAGTGGTAGTGTGCTCGCCTGGCATGCGTGCGGCCCGGGTTCTATCCTTAGTACCACATACAAAGATGTTGTGTCTGCAGAAAAAACTAAAAAATAAATATTAAAAAATTCTCTCTCTCTCTCTCTCTTTAAAAAAAATCAGATATAATCTGAGTAAAATTCAGTCTTGATACTGTAAGGTAAGGATATCTAAAAAGTAAACAAAACCATTTTAAATATCATGTAATAGTATTTCAAGGAAAATTATTTAATACTGACATTTTAAAACCAAATTCTAAAATTGATCTTAAAAAAGATTTGATATAAAGAAAAAAATTTCTGATTATGATAGTATCCTATTGTCTATTAAAGTCAGAATCATTGTGGCCACTGTAGTCACATATACACACACACAAAAAAATTACCAATTCAAAATAAAAATCAGTTTCCATGGTTTGTATTATCATCCTTACATCCCTATTGAAGTGTGAATGCAATAGACTGAATGCTTGTCTTTATGTTTACTGTGAAATGTGAGAGAACAGGTCACCAATGTAGCATACATAACACTTTTTTCAAAGATGTTAGAGACTGAAAGTAACACTATTCATCATGTTTCTTCATTCCATACTCTGTAGAATGAAATTCAGGAAAATTTCAGTGAAGGATGGATTCATTTCTGGAAATGTTTGGCAATATTTTCAACATTTGACTTCGCACAATTAGCAATGAAAAACATTCTCTTATAATACCTTTATCTGAAGTTAATTAGATGTGCTTTTCAATTACATTTGTGGGAGGTATTGCAGATAGCTTTGTTTCCCCTTCATTCCATCATCCTTCTAGTAGATCTTTCTAATGCAGTTGTCAAAAAGTGAAAAAATCACATTTTTAATACTCCTTTGTAGTTATGGTTCCATATGCTAATTAACTCCCTCCATATGAAATTTGGAAAGACCAAGTAAGAATGGAGCTTTTTTTTCCTGCCTTTTGACTGTTTTCTGTTGATAGGCAAGATTATGGAGATTTGAAGATTTTCTGCATCAGTATTCCTACTTATCCTCTCCAACCTCTTCACTGTGAAGGGGCAGTTATCATGTTCCAGTTTGAGCACCAGCTTTATGTACTGTCAGGCATTTTTGACAGTGGTACTTCTGGACTGTGCCTTCCTGATGTTTGTAATATAGGCAAGTCAGTGTGATCACCATCTCAGTAGTTGTAGGGGTTGCTTCTGTGGTACTGGCTTCCTTGGCAGGTTCTTTCTGAGGGGTTAGGAGGTATTTCTGAAGTCTCCGATAAAACAAATTCCTCCAACCCTTACAATTATTGTTTAAAAATGCTTTGGGTGGCTTTTTTCTCTTTATCTTTTTCAAAGTTTTAGTGGATAGATGGTAAGAAAATTTCACCAATTCATTTTTCACCCCTGGATGAATTACAAAATCTAGTAAAGTGTAGGGTGATCCAAGATGGGCATATCTTTGAAGGTGGCTAACCACAAACTTCCCAGCAAAATTTAGTTTCAGCTGGCTCATGACTTCCTCAGAGATTATATAACATAGTACAGATAGAATATAGAGCAAACTATGCAAGTTCCACTCAAAGGGTTAATTTCGGGAACAATCATCCTTTCTCTGTGATTTTTTAATCTCAAACCTGAAGGCTAATCTTTCACTAATGTATTCAGAATATTGCTGCTATTACACCTGGAGTTGAAATTTGCACAATAAGAAATCCAATCCATAATGTTAGGATGATTTTAGATTTCCAGAGCGATATGAAAACAGGAGATGGAAAACACATATCCATCTGTCTGATTTTCTACTGAGACGTCATTGCATCCGTCATTAAATGTTGCATTCAGTGTGTTAGGCTCAACTCAAAATGAGTGAATATTTACTTCTCAGGTAAAACCAGACCTTCACTTAGTGAGAAAGAAACAACATTTTCATGGCTTTCCTTACATTTTTTTTCTGTTCATTTTTACTAATTTTTATAGAGTCGGTAACTGGTGAGTTACTTACTTTACCAAAATATCCTTACAATAATCAGAGGTTCACATTTGCAATTATTGCTAAGTTCCTCAGTAACAAATGGTGATAAACATTTGGAGCCATAAAATACGTTCCATTTAATGAAATTAAAACTCTGGCTTGCCAGAATATTATACATGATGACATACTGCTTGAAGGAAGTCCATTTTACTAGGAATAAATAAACACTGGTGTGAAATAAATCTCCCTTTCAGATTTCAAGTGCCGTTGTTTATAATATTGCACCTAAGGGTGAAAAACAAACGAGGTAAATGAATTTGTATATACATTCCATGATTTTCCAGCGGTGTTATAATTAAGACTATAAAACATTGCCTTTAGCAAACAGCTATTGTGGGAATTCTTTCATGCAGCCTTAATGCACAGCAACCACATTTTGTTTGTCTTGATTTCCTCTGACAACAATTGTAACTGTCTGCAGAGAGAAGGCACAATGTAATTTTTATATAGAATTGTTTACAAGAAAGACAAATGCTATGAGGATTAGCTCACCCTGATTTACTTCTGAGAAATAAGGAACCTTTATGGATTCAAAAGTAAGTTTCTCTCGTAGACCAGAGAAAATGCACTGTTGTGTTTTGAAAGGAACCACAGAGGCCCTGATGATTGTTGGTCAGGGTCTCAGGATATCATAAATCATATTTGGAACTGAGAATAAGTTCTAAGACATGTGAGTAAATCCAGTGGAATCTTTACATTGTCAGTATTTCTGTCAGTACCTTTGCACCTTATTACTGATGGGACTCTGTTTACCTCACCTCTAACTGAAAGACAGACAGCATCATCATCTTATTCCAATAACTCCTGTCTATCCCTTAATGTGGTAGTGGAAGACAGCTTCCCAAGCTCATCTGTGCATTTCTACCAAATCTTTTTTGCCTCCTACTCTGCTGACTGCTCTACCTCAGTCTCTTCCACTGGTTTTCCCCCTTATTTTTTTTTCTTTTATTTTTTTAAGAGAATATTCTTGTAATTGTTCCTTCTAACATTTAACTACTGGTATTTAAATAATGCTAATTGCTCCTGAGTTTGTGCCTTCATTCACACTCATACTTTGGGTAATTATATAAAGGTGTTTGGCCATAAATATAATCTCTGTGTATGTGATCACCAAGGTTATATCAAACAACCCCATGTTCAAGATTCCCATATTTCATTATATACTCATCAAGGGCATCCAAAATTTAGTGTGTTTGAAAAGAAACTCCTGACTTGTATCTCATTATCTTCTAGGCATTATTACTTTTTACTAATTGCTCACAATAAAATTCTAGGGTTATTCATGTTTTTCTTTTTTCCTCCGTAACTCAAATATTCCCCAACAGGTTCTGCTGATCTAATGCCTTGGGATATTTCCAGTAGTTGATCACATCTCACTGAATTCACCAATGCTGCTTCTTTCAGTTGCCTGGTCTCATATCTAGCTAGGTCTCTGCTTCCATTCCCTCTCCATCATCCCATTAAACATACCTCCAAACTTATTCTGTATATATAATTTAAGAAATGTTGGGCTGGGGATGTGGCTCAAGCGGTAACATGATTGCCTGGCATGTGCAGAGTGCTGGGTTCGATCCTCAGCACCACATAAAAATAAAATAAAGATGTTGTGTCCACCGAAAACTAAAAAATAAATATTAAAATCTCTCTCTCTCTCTCTCTCTCTCTCTCTCTCTCTCTCTCTTTAAAAAAAATTTTTAATCAGATCCAATTGAACTCAAATCTTTCCAGTGGCTGCCAGAGCATTTAGAATAATTCCCAGTCTTTTCTACCATCTGACCCATGAGTGTCCTTGGCGGTTTTAGTGATGTGGTCTCCTCTTCATTCACTTCCAGCACCACTGAATTTTTCATCTATTTCTTGAACAGAACATTGATTTCTAGATCTGTACATTTTCTGTTCTTTGCCCATGTCATCTCCTCTAGATCATTCTTGATCTAAAATAGCATACAAAACATATATACTCTGCTTCTGTATGTTCTTTCTTTGTCTTTACTTCACGTGGAAATTTCTCTTTAGGATGAAATAGCAATATATATATATAAAATAAATGGATTCACTTACTTGTCTCTCTCTCCTAATAGAATGTAAATTCCTTAAGCTTATATTATTTTTCTAGTTTACCAGTATGGTTACAGTTCCTATACCACAACCGGGAAAATAGTAGATACTCAAACATTTACTAAATGAATAAATACAAATTTATTTCCATTTGCTGCAAGCCACCTTTCTGAGTACACCGACACCAATGCACAGTTCAGTCCTCTCTTGACATATGGTGTTCATATAGTTTAATTAAAAAATTAAAAAATATTTTTTCTGTGTCCTCTAGTATTAATTTCAGCTAGGTGCTATGTCCAACATTTTTTAAAGCAAAGGATGGTGTTTAACTTCTTCCAGTTTTCAAATAGTTTAAAAAGTAGTTAATTGGGTATTACCTGGGTAAGTTCTTGGGGATGGATCTCAAATTCTTTTAATAAAGTCTAAACCTTTAAACTGGTTTGCTGTGGTAACTGAAGAAGGGACCACTGTGTTTCTGGAACAGCTGATATTGAATTTCTCCTTACTAGGCTTGAACATTTCTGTTTTTAGTTATTTTTTCCTATTTTGGTATAAATAGATCAACAATCTATTCTTCTTTCCATCACCACAGACTCTATTGATACAGGACATTCTGATTACATTCTTATCTCATTGCCTATTATGATAATTGCTATTGCTTGGACTCAGACTTAATTAAGCCCCACCACCTGGTCTCTGCTATTCTGGAATCTCAATTGTCTCCACTGGAACTAACCAACTCCATGATAGCAACTCCCACTGTCAGCCCCATCCCATAAAACATAGTTGTTTCTGAATACATTATAAATGCAGGTGTTCCCCATACCTGTGGATTACTTTTGAAATAGTGATGTTAGTGTCTTCTAAGTCGTCTCAATGCAGATACTCTCGGGGGATTTGTGTAAATCTACTCTAACATTTTTGCCTGTATGAGATCTCTGATTCCTTGCTCAGTATTATGCCAAGTTATTTCTGGCAACCCAACCTCCTTATCTATAAGTAATTTTTTGTATCCAAGCTTTATCATATCTTATAGTCACGTTTTAACTTCACTATAGATTTCCTTTGGAGATGATAAATTATAAGTCTTCAGTGACACATTACAAACTCTCACAAGCTCAGTGGCTTAAGGCAGCCCTTATTTATCGGTTTATGTTAATGGAAATCAGAAGTTTTTATACAGAGTGGCTGGGATTTTTTTGCTTAGGGTTTCCTGAGACTAACAGCAAGGCATCTGTGGCTATTCTTTCCTTTTTGGCTTAGTGTCCTCTTATAAGGTCACACAGGTAATGGAAGAATTCAGTTTCCTGTTCCTGTAGGACTAACTCTGATGCAGATATTTTCCTCCTAATTCTTAGAATCTTCTCTGAGTCCACAAAACCCTGATATTGACACAGAGAACCTCCAGATTTTGTGTTTAATCTCCTTTGCAGCTTTGCCATCCTTCCAAATATATCCTTGCCTGATTTCAGGATATTGTTCTTGTAGAAAGTAAGACTTCTTTACTTTCTTTAAGGCTGTCCTCCTTTCACAGACAGTCTTAGGGTTGAAATATCCAAAACATTTTCTTTATTTAACACTCCAAATACAGTTAACCAATCTTACAATTGCCCCACCTCTATTTTTCTTATATGTCATCGATAACTGTGAAATCGATAGCTCACCTCTTGCCTGTGTTTAATCCCAGTGCAACATAGATGAAAGTTTTGTTAACCCTGACATTGCCACAATACCACTTCACACCAGGAGTTACCCATGTGTATGCATTATTATTATCTAATTTGCAAGTGAGTTATTTCCAAAATCCTATTCTTAAGTTTCTTCTCTAAGATCTTCTTGGTACCAGTTGTCTTACAATGAATGTTCTTAAAACAACAACCTAAGGCAAAGTTTTGTATGCAGAAAGTTTATTTGAGAATATGACTTCAAGAAGCAAGAGAGTAAAAGAAGAAGAAACTAGCATAAAAATAATCACCCAACATAAGTGCTTGAATTAATAAGATTTTCTGAGATTTATGCATCTCAGAGCTATCTATCTTGAAAGACAAAAAAAAAATATTTATTTATTTGTTTCCATCTCCATGTGCAAGGGTAAAACCATGGGTATTAATATTCTAATTTCTGGGTTTAGTATATATGAATATAAAAGGATGTCCATTGGTGTCTCATACTATGGATCAGAGAAGTTGCTGGGCAAGAAGAGAGACATGAGACTTCACTTCAAGACAAGAAACTGTTGGGTAGTAAGGGTTAGAATCTGGACAAAGCCTTTTCATCACAGCAAGTGCATAAGAGTGGAAAATGGCCTGGGAACATTTGAAGTTATTCACAAGAGTTTAATTCTGTTTTAACCTTCACCATTTAGGAAACTGAGAAACAGAGAAGGTAAATGACTTGTCCATGTTACACAGCAAGTGGAAGGGCAGACTGCCTGTTTAATTTAACCTATTAATATGGATCTATTTAACAATCATTACTTTCTGTTCTCAATAAGTGAGGATGTTGCTATTGATCTCCTATCAATAATTCATGAGTTATCGATCCTACAGTGGTGATGAGCTTGCATGCTTTCACACTTAACCTGCCCTTTTGCTAACAAAATCTGGCACTGTGTGTCCAGTAAACAGAGAAAGGAGAATGTCACTGTACTGTCACCTACATCCTTAGCCTAATGGGTGTTCATCACGTAAGCTCCCCAACTTCACAAATAGAGCTAAATTTATTATGATTTTCAAAACTCTAATGAGTTTACCTGGAAAAAATATATTGTAGATATACTAACTGCATTATGAGAAGTTGTAGGCTGTACCAGTTTATAATCTACACAGGGGTCTCTAATGGATGATGTACATCTTAATTCACATTTTATGATTTTGATCATTAGAGTAGGACAACAGAGTCTTCATGGTCATTTTAAATGATAATTAGTTTTTCCTGCCTCCAGGATCCCTAAGAGAACTATAAGCAGGTACAGTTTACCTCTGACTTCTTTCAACCTGTGATTCCATATTCTCTTTTTCATATGCATCTTTTTCTAGTGACCTTTTATTGAGTCAAGGTCTTAAATTTGAGATTGCATATAGATTTATTTCACCTGTTGTAAGTCAGTTTCTGTAAAAGCTGACTCTCAGAGAGTTTAGCAGGTATGCTTTGACATTTTTTTCATAATGGCCTTGGGGTCACAGTCTGTGGAAGGGAGTGAAAAGAAGCAGAATTTGGCATAACTCAAGCTGTGATAGAATCCTGAACAACAGCCTTGACTGATAATAAAGGGGTACTTGAGAGCTAAAGTGCCTGACAGTTATCCCTCAGTGGACTGGAATGGATAGACATCAATATGTCTACTTCCATCTGTGTCAAAGTATGTGAATCATCCCTGCAAGGGTGACTCAACAGCTGGGATGGTCATGAAAGGCAGTAACTAACGATTACCTTTAGTGAGTATTTCTAACATTGGGGAAACAAGTCTAGTCTTGAAGGGACCAGTCCATCACAACATCCAGTAATCCATATACCCATATCCTCCTGGTTGGTTGCTGCCTAGTACATTTAAAACATTCAAGTTACTCTTCACTCAAATCATATCATTGTAGAATGGAAGACCAGGTACAGACATTTGTAAAATCATGAGTGACACAACTCCTTGTGGCAGTACAAAACATCAGAGAAAATGAATATATTATTCGTTATCTTAATAGGAACAAATCATACATTTGTTTCGGAATAAGTTTTAGGTTATCTTTCTTTTTTTTTTTTTTTAAATATTTATTTATTTTTATTTTTTAGTTCTCGGCGGACACAACATCTTTGTTGGTATGTGGTGCTGAGGATCGAACCCGGGCCGCACGCATGCCAGGCGAGCGCGCTACCGCTTGAGCCACATGCCCAGCCCTAGGTTATCTTTCTAAAATGTCAAGATTAACTTTTTAATTATATTCCATAATTAAAAAACAATAAGTAAATTTAGTGGTTTAGATTTGAAGAAATTATATTCTCACAGTATAGTGCCTTGGCCAACAATATTGACCTCACCTAAAAATTTATTTGAAATTCAAATTCTTAGGTGCTTTCCCAGATTGACAGTCATATATTCTGGTGGTGGCAATACAATTCATTTTAACAAACCCTCTGTCTTTTAAATCTTGGGGACCATTGGAATACAACAATGGGTCATCATTCAATAATAGAATATTTTATTCTGTTACTGAGAAATTTATAAGAACATGTAATAACCAAGAGTAGGTGAAAGTTTACAGATATAGCAAACACAATTTTCTTTGGGAAATTGAAAAGTATTCAGCCAGGGAAGAAGAAAAAATCGTGTAATGCAAAACAATTTTTCAAATTTAAGAAACAAAACTTTTAAAAATATAATTTTTATCTTTAGTTGACACCTAGTAATTATACATATTTAATGGGTAAACGTGTGATGTTTTTCAAAACATGCATAAAACATAATGATTAGATGAGAGTAATTGGCACATTTATCATCTTAGGCATTTATCATATTTTTTTGGTGTTGAACACATCCTATTAGGTATTTGGAAATATTCAATAAACTGTTGTTAACCATAGTTATATTGCTGTGCTATAAAATGCTTAGTTATTCTTTTCATGCAACTATACTCCTATAGACATTAGTCATTCTCTTTCCATGCCTTTTTAGTTTTTGCAATTTTTCACATAAAAGTGGATTTTATTTGACATAAGAATAGCTTATTCCTGCTTGCTTTTGGTTTCCATTTGCATGGTAGATCTTTTTTGATCCCTTGATTTTTAGTCTATCAATGTCTTTATTAGTGAAATAAGTTTCTTATAGGCAACATATTATTGATTTTTTCATCTATTCAGCTAGTCTATTTTTTTTTAATTTTAGAGAATTTAATTCATTACTTTCAAGCTTGTTATTGACAATTAAAGATGCACTCCTATCCTTTTGTTATTCTTTTCTTTCTGGTAGATTTGTAGTTTTTGTTCCTTCCTTCCTTCCTGTTTTTTATCTTTTCAGTTGGTTGTTTTCTGTATTGATAGCTTTGATTCTCTTCTTGTATGTCTTTTTTACAACTGAGTTTTGCATTTTTGTGTGGTTTATGGTGGTAATTATTACACTTTTGCTTCTAGTGTATTACTACCTTAAGCATTTCCTATAGGACCAGACTGGTAGTAATGAATTCCCTGTTTTGCTTGTTAGTTACACATGTTACTGTACTTTAGTTTATAGTAACACATCAGTGTACTTGTGATATTATGTGAAATACAGAAAAAATAGATAGTACTTAAAAATTAGTTAAAAATAGAAGCAACCAGAATTTGCTATGTTAACCCTGGATAAACATTTATATGTTAAAATAGTTCAATTGACCAGTGTACTAAATGTTAATGGGTAGTGGGAGAGAAAGAGGGTATAGAGCAAGGTTTTCAACTCATATCTTGCTTACTCTAAGCCACTGTTATCCCTAACACAGACATATCTTCTGAACTTTACTCTTCTTTTTATGTTCTTTGCTCTATCTATCAAATATACAACACTGAAAATTGTTATAACTCTGATAAGAAATTATTTTCTTTTAAAACTTAATTATAGTTTGTGTTTTAATTATTACTGGTATTTCCAGGAGGTAAAAAGCAGACTAATTTTTAAAAGGGTAATAATTTTACAAATACACATATAGTTTCATTTACAGAAATTTTGACCGATAAGTTTTCTCTTGTATTGCTTTATTTCCTTTTTATATTTTGTGCCAAAGACAAGTTTATGTTTGTCTTCATTACAGGTACAGAATGGAGTGAACAAAAAGAATATTTATTATTTTTACTATTTTTGAATCAATATGTTGTTTTTATTTTTATGTTCCTCATTTTTAATGCCTATAATTTGGTACCTGCAGGTAGCATGAAGACATTCTATTTTGTTCACATTTTTAGTCTTCATTGCTTAGCAGAAATGCATTTAATATTTCTGAGTTGAATTAATTTGAATTTCTCCTAAATTGATGAAATCGTAAGTATCACTATTTAAATATTTATTACAATTCCATTATATTTATGGCACAAGCTGTTTACTTCAGGTTTATTTCTTAATTCTTGTTTTCTACTGAATGAATAATTTTCATAATGATGTCGATTAGTGCTAAGAGGATTTTAGACATTTGGTTTTCTTCAGACAGTTATACATCTCCTTGCCAGTGAGCTGTTAAATGCATGGGAAATTAGTATCTTTTCATTATAGTTGAAAGATAATATCTATCATTACTATAGTGCATTCTAGTTTATCAGAATGGCCATAAAGATTATTTAACATATTCTTGACAGTAATTTTTCAGGGTTGGTGATGTTCTCACAAAATATTCTCTAAAGAAATATACTCTGATAAAGTAAACATCCACTCTGGGGAAGGCAAAAGGACAAGGAATTCAAAGTTTAAATTCAGTTCTACTGATTTCAAATCCTAAACTATCTTCATGTGCTGTTTTAGAAGAAACAATATTGACTGCGTTTTTTCTTCATGGTGTCTCTCTTCTATGATCAGATTTTTAAAAATTATTTTTTAGATATTGACCTTTATTTTATTCATTTTTTATCTGTGGTGCTGAGAATCAAAGCCAGTGCCTCACACATGCTAGGCAGGTGCTCTACCATTAAGCCACAACCCCAGCTCTATGATCAGAGTTTAATAGACTATTAATTTTAACATTTAGCATTCTCAACATGATTAAAATTAGGATAGCCATCAAACCTTGTCCATGAAAATATATATGTAAGAAAGAAATACATCAGATTCAACATGGCGGCCAGCAAGGAGGCGGCACTTTCAACGACTCCGCGGTAACGGGATCAGAGAGACTCATCAATACACCTACATGCGTCCTGCTGAGAAACTTCTAGCAAAATTCCGCTGAAAGGAGACCTGCCGGGAACTAGTAAGTTTAATTGGAGGTGTCAGCTTGTCCCAGACGACTGAATCTCGGCAACGCAGAGCAGGGGCACAGTCCCGCCAGCCGCCGCCAAATGGCTGCAGCCCACACTTTGCAGCGAACGTAGGAGCAGGCACTACCTGCCTGGGCCCCCGCCGGCCCGGCTCTGTGAACCGCCGCCGGCCGCCGCCGGGTGGCTGCTGCCCACACGTTGCAGCGAACGTAGGAGCAGGCGCTGACCGCCTGGGCCCCCGCCGGCCCAGCTCTGTGAACCGCCGCCGGCAGCCGCTGGACAGCCACTGCCCACACGTTGCAGTGAACGTGGTAGCAGGCGCTGCCTGCCTGGGCCCCCGCCGGCCCGGCGCTGTAAGCCGCCGACGGCTGCTGCCGGACGGCCGTGGCCCACATGTTGCGGCGAGCTTGGGAGCAGGCGCTACCTGCCTGGGCCCATGCTGGCCTGGCTCTGTGAACCGCCGCTGGCCGCCACTGGCCGCCGCCAGACAGCCGCGGCCCACACGTTGCAGCGAGCTCAGGAGCAGGCGCTGCCTGCCTGGGCCCCCGCCAGCCCAGTTCTGTGAACCACCGCAGGCCGCCGCCGGAAACGCTGCACACACGTTGCAGCGAGCTTAGGAGGGGGAGCTGCCTGCCTGGGCCCCCGCCGGCCCGGCTCTGTGAACCGCCGCCGGCCGCCGCTTGATGGCCGCGGCCCACACATTGCAGTGAGCTTAGGAGCGGGCGCTGCCTGTATGGGCCCCTGCCAGCCCGGCTCTGTGAGCAGCCCTCAGCTGCCGCCAAACGCCTGCTGCCCACACGTTGCACATTACATTCAGGGGTAAACCATTAAGGTTAACAACGGATTTTTCATCACAGACACTGAAAGTGAGAAGATCCTGGAACAACGTATTTCAAACACTGAAAGACAATGGATGCCAACCAAGAATTCTGTATCCAGCAAAATTAAGCTTCAGGTATGACAACGAAATAAAAATCTTTCATGATAAACAAAAGCTAAAAGAATTTGCAGCCAGAAAACCAGCATTGCAAAGCATCTTGAACAAAACACTACACGAGGAAGAAATGAATAACAATAACCAAAGCCAACAGTGGGAAGTACCTCAGTAAGGACAGACAGTGGGGGGAAAGCTAACCATGGAGAAACAAACTAAATTAAAAAAAAGAGAGATAAATAATCAAACATGGCTGGAAGTAAAATACGTACATCAATAGTAACTCTAAACGTTAATGCTTTAAACTCTCCAATAAAGCGACATAGGCTGGTAACATGGATTAAAAAAACAAATCCAACAATATGCTGCCTCCAGGAGACACATCTGACTGGAAAAGACGTACACAGGCTGAAGGTGAAAGGTTGGGAAAAAATATACCACGCACATGGTCCTCGCAAGCAAGCAGGGGTGGCCATCCTCATATCAAATAAAATCGACTTCAAGACTAAATTAATCCAAAGGGATAAGGAAGGACATTATATACTGTTAAAAGGAACCATTCACCAACAAGATATAACAATTATCAATATTTATGCACCAAATAATGGTGCTGCGACGTTCATAAAACAAATTCTCCTCAAGTTCAAGAATCAAAAAGACCACAACACAATAATTATGGGTGACTTTAACACACCACTCTCACCATTGGACAGATCCTCCAAACAAAAGTTGAATAAAGAAACTATAGAACTCAATATCACAATTAATAACCTAGACTTAACTGGCATATATAGAATATATCAAACATCTTCAAGTGGATATACGTCTTTCTCAGCAGCACATGGATCCTTTTCAAAAATAGACCATATATTATGCCATATGGCAACCCTTAGTAAATATAAAGGGGTGGAGATAATACCATGCACTTTATCTGATCATAGTGGAATGAAACTGGAAATCAATGATAAAAGAAGGAAGGGAAAATCCTATATCACATGGAAAATGAACAATATGTTACTGAATGATCAAAGGGTTACAGAAGACATAAAGAAGGAAATCAAAAAATTCTTAGAGATAAATGAAAATACAGACACAACATATCGAAATCTATGGGACACAATGAAAGCAGTTTTGAGAGGGAAATTCATCGCCTGGAGGTCATTCCTCAAAAAAAAGAAAAACCAACAAATAAATGAGCTCACACTTCATCTCAAAGCCCTAGAAAAGGAAGAACAAAACAACAACAAATGCAGCAGAAGACAAGAAATAATTAAAATCAGAGCAGAAATCAACAAAATTGAAACAAAAGAAACTATTGAAAAAATTAACAAAACTAAAAGTTGGTTCTTCGAAAAAATAAATAAGATTGACAGACCCTTGGCCATGCTAACGAAGAGAAGAAGATAGAGAACTGAAATCACTAACATATGGGATGAAAAAGGCAATATCACAACAGATGCTACAGAAATACAGAAGACAATTAGAAATTATTTTGAAAATCTATATTCCTATAAAATAGAGGATAGTGAAGACATCGATAAATTTCTTAAGACATATGATTTGCCCAGACTGAGTCAGGAGATACACACAATTTGAACAGAACAATATCAATGGATGAAATAGAAGAAGCAATCAAAAGACTACCAACCAAGAAAAGCCCAGGACCAGATGGGTATACAGCAGAGTTTTACAAAACCTTTAAAGAAGAATTAATACCAATACTTTTCAAGTTATTTCAGGAAATAGAAAAAGAGGGAGCCCTTCCAAACTCATTGTATGAGGCCAACATAACCCTGATTCCGAAACCAGACAAAGACACCTCAAAGAAAGAAAACTACAGACCAATATCTCTGATGAACCTAGATGCAAAAATCCTCAATAAAATACTGGTGAATCGGATACAAAGGCACATTAAAAAAATTGTGCACCATGATCAAGTAGGATTCATCCCTGGGATGCAAGGATGGTTCAATATACGGAAATCAATAAATGTTATTCACCACATCAATAGACTTAAAGATAAGAACCATATGATCATCTCAATAGACGCAGAAAAAGCTTTCGACAAAGTACAGCATCCCTTTATGTTCAAAACATTAGAAAAACTAGGGATAACAGGAACTTACCTCAACATTGTAAAAGCTATCTATGCTAAGCCACAGGCTAGCATCATTCTGAATGGAGAAAAATTGAAGGTATTCCCTCTAAAATCCGGAACAAGACAGGGATGCCCTCTATCACCACTTCTATTCAATATAGTTCTCGAAACACTGGCCAGAGCAATTAGACAGACGAAAGAAATTAAAGGCATAAAAAATGGAAAAGAAGAACTTAAATTATCACTATTTGCGGATGACATGATTCTATACCTAGAAGACCCAAAAGAGTCTACAAAAAAACTACTAGAACTAATAAATGAATTCAGCAAAGTGGCAGGATATAAAATCAACATGCATAAATCAAAGGCATTTCTGTATATCAGCGACAAAACTTCTGAAATGGAAATGAGGAAAAACACTCCATTCACAATATCCTCAAAAAAAAAAAAAATACTTGGGAATCAACCTAACAAAAGAGGTGAAAGATTTATACAATGAAAACTACAGAACCCTAAAGAGAGAAGTAGAAGAAGATCTTAGAAGATGGAAAAATATACCCTGTTCATGGATAGGCAGAAAGAACATCATCAAAATGGCAATATTACCAAAAGTTCTCTATAAGTTTAATGCAATGCCAATCAAAATCCCAATGGCACTTCTTGTAGAAATAGATAAAGCAATCATGAAATTCATATGGAAAAATAAAAGACCCAGAATAGCAAAAACAATTCTAAGCAGGAAGTGTGAATCAGGCGGTATTGCCATACCAGTCTTCAAACTATATTACAGAGCAATAGTAACAAAAACAGCACGGTACTGGTACCAAAACAGGCGGGTGGACCAATGGTACAGAATAGAGAACACAGAGACTAATCCACAAAGTTACAACTATCTTATATTTGATAAAGGGGCTAAAAGCATGCAATGGAGGAAGGATAGCATCTTCAACAAATGGTGTTGGGAAAATTGGAAATCCATATGCAACAAAATGAAACTGAATCCCTTTCTCTCGCCATGCACAAAAGTTAACTCAAAATGGATCAAGGAGCTTGATATCAAATCAGAGACTCTGCGTCTGATAGAAGAAAAAGTTGGCTCAGATCTACATATTGTGGGGTTGGGCTCCAAATTCCTTAATAGGACACCCATAGCACAAGAGTTAATAACACGAATCAACAAATGGGACTTACTTAAACTAAAAAGTTTTTTTCTCAGCAAGAGAAACAATAAGAGAGGTAAATAGGGAGCCTACATCATGGGAACAAATGTTTACTCCTCACACTTCAGATAGAGCCCTAATATTCAGAGTATACAAAGAACTCAAAAAATTAGACAATAAGATAACAAACAACCCAATCAACAAATGGGCCAAGGACCTGAACAGACACTTCTCAGAGGAGGACATACAATCAATCAACAAGTACATGAAAAAATGCTCACCATCTCTAGCAGTCAGAGAAACGCAAATCAAAACCACCCTAAGATACCATCTCACTCCAGTAAGATTGGCAGCCATTATGAAGTCAAACAACAACAAATGCTGGAGAGGATGTGGGGAAAAGGGTACTCTTTTACATTGCTGGTGGGACTGCAAATTGGTGCGGCCACTTTGGAAAGCAGTATGGAGATTCCTGGGAAAACTGGGAATGGAACCACCATTTGACCCAGCTATTGCCCTTCTCAGACTATTCCCTGAAGACCTTAAAAGAGCGTTCTACAGGGATACTGCCACATCAATGTTCATAGCAGCACAATTCACAATAGCTAGATTGTGGAAACAACCCAGATGCCCTTCAATGGATGAATGGATTAAACAAATGTGGCATCTATACACCATGGAGTATTATGCAGCACTAAAAAATGACAAAATCATGGAATTTGCAGGGAAATGGATTGCACTAGAGCAGATTATGCTTAGTGAAGCTAGCCAATCCCTAAAAAACAAATACCAAATGTCTTCTTTGATATAATGAGAGCAACTAAGAATAGAGCAGGGAGGAAGAGCAGGAAGAAAAGATTAACATTAAACAGAGACATGAAGGGGGAGGGAAAGGGAGAGAAAAGGGGAATTGCATGGAAATGGAGGGAGACCCTCATTGTTAAACAAAATTACATATAAGAGGCTGTGAGGGGAATGGGAAAATAATCAAGGAGAGAAATGATTTACAGTAGATGGGGTAGACAGAGAAGATGGGAGGGGAGGGGAGGGGGGATAGTATAGGATAGGAAAGGTAGCAGAATACAACAGTTACTAGTATGGCATTATGTAAAAATGTGGATGTGTAACTGATATGATTTTGCAATCTGTATTTGGGGTAAAAATGGGAGTTCATAACTCACTTGAAGCTTATGTATGAAATATGATATGTCAAGAGATTTGTAATGTTTTGAACAACCAATAAAAAAAAGAAATACATCAGTGTATTAATCTAGCTATAAGTGAAAAATCCAGTATATTTTATTTTCTGGATATTATATTCTAAACTTTCCTGATAGGTATTTGACCTTTGATACTCCTGTTCATTGTAGTAGTACATCATTTTTTCCTAAGATATGTTGTTTATGGTAATTGATCCCTCAATCAATTAGAAGGAAACAATAAATTTTTAAAATCCTAAAGTATTTCATAGATAGCAATGCTATTTTGAAATGGCAGAGATTAATTATAAAGCATAGCCCCTCCCATCAAACTGAAACATGTGGGATCATGTTCTTTGACATTTCTGCACTTTAATCAGAAGAACTAATTAGAAATTACTCACTGCAATAACTTATTTCTAGCAATTTAGAGCATTCATATATCAACAGAAACAGACCAAGAGAAGGGCAATAGAGATGAATTATGTTCATAATATTAGCGAAGGAGTAATGATTCTGTAAAATAAAGATATAAAAGTAGAAATTCTAATTATGGCTTAACTATTTCATGCAAGGTGCTGAACCTATATAGTCTCTAAATATTTTTCTAGTAAATGATTTAATACATTAATTGGATTGTCAAAGTTTTTTAAATACAAGATTTTTACATTAAAGGTTTATTCTTGAAGGCCAAAGGACACTTCTACATAAATTCATGCTCTGATTTCTTATGTTTTTCTTGAGCAATTGAGTTTCCCAACTATTTTCTGTCATTTATAATTCAAGACATGTTTCCTATGTCTATATTCTCCAATGGGCTTGTCAGTTAGCCATGTGATGGATGATGACCTAGCCTAAACCACTCTGCATAACAAGTAAGAAAAAAATTGCAGTATACTGGGCTGGGATTACAAGAAAGAAATCAGCTTGCACCTAAGTGAGATATTGTGAGAAATTTCATGTTGTTTATGGTAATACTCTTCCATGGCCTCCTGTAGAGAGCTTCAATAAAATGAAAATTGCTCTCTACTACACAGAAAGTCATACTGAGACTTGTTGCATTGAAGATGCAGGTAGACCTCACCACTGAGTAAGAATTATGGTAAAGAACTGAGTAAGTGTGATGAGATAATAATTTCTGTCTATTGTAATGGGGTGAGTCTTTGCTGACATGTTCCAGCACTTTAGGTTAAACTGGTACTAAGTGTCCAGGCTTTTCTGCCCTGGCAACTAGTCCTTCTATGCCACATGCAGAGACCATGGAAAGACTATGAGAAGGAAGCAATGCCTTATTTATTAGACTATTATAAAGACAAAACTCAATAAGTATCTATAATATTTAACTCTGTCCCTTCTGATAGCCACACATAGAAGGATAAAGAGGTAGGCAAAGAAGATGAGATGGAAGAAGGAGTGACGGGGAAATCAGGGTTTGGATTTCTAAATCTCAATGATCTATGACAGAATTGCCATGTGCTTTAACACCTGTAAGCTTATGACATTCACGTTTCATCTTTAGACAAAATCTTTCTTCTGAATTCTAAACTTAGAAATCCAGCTGCCTATTTGACATTTCCTCTGGCATGTCTAGCCGAAATCTCATACTTTACTATCCAGTACTGAGTACTGGTAATTTTCTCTCCAGCCCTTCTTGCCCATATAGTGGATGAAGGTGGCAAATTGCCGATTTCCCCCACTCTTTGGATGTTAAATTAATAGGAAGGGAATCACTGGGTTCTTTCCCTTTCCTCTTTTTGTTCACTTCCTTGTTGCTGTTCTTATATTTCATTGAACTATGAATTGACCTGTACATGTCATCTTTTAAACCAACAGTGATGCCAATAGAATGAAAATCACCTGAGGCCAGGAATTTTGTAACATTTGTTTACTGATATATTTTTGATACCCAGAATAGTAACTGAGGTCTCTATCAGCACTTACTGAAAGTTAAATATCAGTTGAATCTATCTATATAGATCTATATATCTATATCTATAGATCTATATATCTGCTTATGAGAGTTGAGAGGAAAATATAAGCTTTGTGTATGTGAATGAAACTTATTGACTATGAGTTTCACTATTTAGATTTACCTGGATGGTTGCCTCTTGGTCAGTAAGTCACTAGTGAAGTAACTATGAATAGATATATAGATATATAGATATTTTTTGTGGTGCTGAGGATTGATCCCAGGGCCTTGTACATGTGAGGCAAGCACTCAACTAATTGAGTTATATTCCCAGTCCTGAATTCTTATGTTTTTATAAATCTGTTAACAAATTACATACTGTTGTCATTGAATACCTATTGGATGAGACCTGAATGAATGTGCAGAATTTTGTAAGAAAGCCTAAGTTTGGCATATTTTCTCTGAAAAAAAAAATTCAAGGAAGTGTTGTGAATATAATTTAACTACTTTAATTAATATGCATTTCAGATTTTCATTGTCAACTTTATTAAAATATTATTCAAAGTTATATCAATATGCTTTGAGTGGGGGAATGTAGCAAAGATAATAGGTGGAAAAATGTTCCACATTTTTTTAAAGAAAAGACACTGATTACTTACCTTTTATCGTGTATTTTTTAAATTATGGCTTTATTTTAAAATAGGATATAATTATGCATTGTAGAGAATTCAACAGTATAGAAAAATTACATAGAAGGTAATTTTGTCCTTAACCTATCCCCCAGAAACAGTCACTAACATTTTCATGACATTTTTAATATATGTTTCAATGTATATGTATATGGATAAATTAATATACAGAATTTTATATAAAGAAGATTATATACAAACATATAGTTAATTTTTATTTTCAATGTTTATAACAGCACAATTCATAGTAACCAAGCTGTGGACCAAACCTAGGTGCCCTTCAACATATGTATGGTAAAGAAAATGTGATATGTGTGTGTGTGTGTGTGTGTGTGTGTGTGTGTGTGTGAGTGTGTGTGTGTGTGTGTGAGTGTGTGTGTGTGTGTGTGTGTGAGTGTGTGTGTTTGTGTGTGCGTGTCTGTATAACTCAGCCATAAAGAAGAATGACTTTATGGCATTTGTCATTAAATGGATGGAACTAGAAACTATCATGCTAAGTGAAATAAGCCAGTCCCCAAAAGTCAAAAGTCAGATGTCTTCTTTGATATGCAGAAGGTATTCCAAAATAAGCTGGGGTGATAAAAATATAAAATAACATAGATGAAAGATCAGTGGAGTAAATGAAGTGGATTGAAGGTAGGAGGAGGGACTGGGATATGGAAAGAAAAGTGGAATGAATCTGACATAACTTTCCCATGTACATATAAGAATATACACAGTGATTCTCATCATCAGGTATACCCACAAGATATTAAGTAATGGGGACTGAATTAGAACAAATTATATTCTATGTTATATATAACTTCAAAAAAACCCCAAAATATTTATGTAGTTTTAAGTCACTAGTGAAGTAACTATGAATAAATGTTAATGAAGATATTCACAATTTTGTTTCTACCTTTTCCCAAATAAGTTAGAAAATATAGTATTTCAAACATCATATTCCTGAAGACTGGGAAACCATGTTCATCTAAAGTTTGAAGCTCACTAGGTAAAAGGAGAAGTGGTGGGAAGTAAACCCTAGATAAATGATGCCATTAGGGCAAGAATCACCTGGAATATTAGGTTTGTCTTGGGTTCCAAAAAGTCCCTAAGAATCTGTCTGTACAGAATCAAGAGAGTAGATTGGAACTCCTATGGAAAATTGGACCCTGTAAGTTCTTCTGCAATTTGTGATCATATTATTTGGGGGGATAAATTTGAGTAAGAAGTGAATTCTAATTTGATAACATCAATCCATTCTCAATTTACACATTAAGTCAATTTTTAAAAACAATTATCTCTTAAGCTAGACATAGAAAGTATGTATATAATGGTAATAAAGGAAAGTAGAAGCATTTGTTAATATTTGATATTTGAACAAGTGAAAATTGATGAAAAATGCCACCTTTATATTAATATGATTTAATCTTTTATGTTTCTATTTTTGTTAGCATTTATTTCTATTAAAGTTATATCTACAAATAAATGTTATAAATTTTTCATAGTTTGTTATCCAAAATAACAACTTCCCCTTCCTGATCTCCATCCATTATTCCCAAAGGGAATCATTTTCAACTTGTGGTACTTAATGCTCTTTACTTACTGACTTTTCAGTTTCATGGTTTATTAAATTCTTTCCATGAAGTATGATGGAGAGTTTATCGAGGTTTCATCAGCACTACTCAAAAAAGAGTTACTAAGACTGTACAGAGGGTTCTCACATATCTCCTACCACGTTTCCCTATTTAATGTCTTACATTCAGATTGTACATTTGTCACAATTAAAAAACCAATATTGATCTATTATTTACTGACTCCCATGCCTTTTACTTAGATTCTACCCAATGCCTTTTTTCTGTCCCAGGATTATATCCAAGAAATATATTATATTTACTTGCCCTGTCTCCTTAGGCTCTTCTTGGCTTGACGGTTTTTCAGATGTTCTTTGATTTTCATGGCCTTCAGTTTTTGAGGAACACTGGTCAAATATTTTGTAGATTGTTCCCTACTTTGACTTTGTCTGATGTTTTTCTCATAGTTATTCTAGAGTTAAGGCTGTTAGAGAGACTGAAAAGGTAAAATGTCATTCTCATCATGCCATATCAATGGTTCATGCCATCAATATGACTTATCAATGTTGATGCTGACCATAGATTTCTCTAGTGCAAAGTTATCCATTCTATTATCACTGTATTTATTGGAAAGAGACATGCACAGTCCACACTTATGGGATAGGGAGATATTCTCTACCTCCTTCAGTTATATAGCTGCAAAAAGTATTAGAACTTCTTTTACAACAGGGAGATTTTATGATTCTTTTATTTACCTGAGTAATCTTTTTCCCAATATGTTTTGTTTTATTTTTAGTTCTTTGTTCTTAATTGAAGTTTGACTTTTAAATATAATGATCTTTAGGTGTCTGCTTATGAGAGTTGAGAGGGAAATATAAGCTCTGTGTATGTGAATGAAACTTATTGACTATGAGTTTCACTATTTAGATTTACCTGGATGGTTGCCTCTTGGTCAGTAACATAGTTTTTTTGTTTGTTTGTTTGTTTTTTGTTTTTGTTTTTGTTTGTTTGTGTATGTGTCACCTTGGGATGGTCAGATTTTATCATCAATGAGAGACTCACAAACTCCTATTTTGAGGATAGGAGCAAGCTTGGCTAACATCATCCTGAAGTATCTCAGGAAAGAACATAGAGACAGAGTAGGGTGGAGCAGTGGCTCAGCCTACAGCCGGGTTTTCATGAAACCTGTGAAACTCCCACCTTCAGACCTCAAAGCTATGATCTCTAGTGCAGCAACCTTTAATTCTGCTGTGTAGAGTGGTGGATGAAATCAGAAGCTTGCTGCTCCTTCTCATTTTTTTTTCTTCTTTAGAAGTTTGACCATATAAATTTAACCATTTTTAAAAAAAAATACCAATCAAAGCTAGTTTTAGAACTGCTTACACCTCTGCTTCTAGAAGTAACTCACTTCTGGAACCCTAAACTTTAGCTAGTTTTTAAGTGATAAATTAGATTGCTTTTTTTTTTTACTCTCTCATTTTCTCCAAACTATATTTAGACTCAACTTTCGAAATTATATCAACCAGTTTTATTTGTTTCTAGATTCTAAAATATTTGTACATTTTCTTGCTTCTTCTGTCTTAGGGGTTTATAACTTACTCTTTTAGTAGAGCTTTGGGAACTAACTTAGTGAAATGCACATGTAATATCTCTTACTTTAATTAGCTAGGTTTTTATCTTCTTAACGATATAATGGGGTTGAGAATATTATTCTCCATTAATGGTTTATGATACCTTTTTATGCCATCAGAGAGAACTGAGGTGAAGGAGAAAGGAGCTCTCTGGCCATTCAGAAATCCTGGAGTGCAGTGGTGTTGATGACCCCTGCACGTTTAGAATCTGAGGAGGAGGGGGCTATATTCAGTCTGGGGCAACAGAATCTTTAACACTTGGGACAGACAACGACTGTGCTGAGGGAGAACAACAGAGCAAGAGAGGACAGCAACAAGTGAGTTGGTGAGAAAAAGTTGGGTGAGATTTTAGTACCTATGATGATTGAGGACATGGGAGAGCAGCTCAGCATTCCTGAGATTTTCTGTGATTTTTGTAAGTATGCAGTTGTCTATGTGATGGCCCAAGGAGTGTCTTCTTAATTAACCAACAGTAATGATTTTCTTTGTTTCAAGATTTCAATGTTTTCAGGATTCTCTGCATCACATTGTTTCTTTTTATGTGACTTTGTTAAGATGGGACCATGTATTTTCTAGTCAAAGAAATGCATACATTTTATTCTTAATATGCTTTGTCCGCCAAAAACAATTCTAGAAAACATATTAAGAAAAGATATATTTACAAGTACCTACAAATAAAGAATAAAATTCAAAACATTAAACAAGTGGGAAAAGCATCTGACTGACACTCTTTTTGAGAAAACATGAAATATGCCAAAGCTCTTCTTTCTCACTAGAGAAATCTAATGCTCTAGAAAATCATATGGTGAAGTGGGAAAAACAGACAGGTGCTGAAGGACATTAAGAGTTCATGAGTGAAGCTGCAGGGCCTGCTACCCCGCCCCTTCTACCTTGCCTTCCTTTTTTCCTAGTGGGATAAAAATATATTATAAAACATTATTGGAGAACAGAATTCTTAACCCCATTATATCAAGTCCTTACCTTTTACTACTGTTATCATGGGGATTCAATTTCAACATGAATATTGGACACAAACATTCAAACTGTAACTGGATATACATAGTTGAGTTGTGTATGTGTTGTGTCCATGTGTGCGTTGTTTTGTGGGTATGTTGTATATGACTGCTGTGTCTTAGGAATGTTGGTAGAGATTTCCAAAAGGGATACAAGATTATAGCATTCTGACTAATCTGGTTTCATAGAATAGTTCTGCCAATATTGTATCACTTCTATTTTTAATGTTATTTTTTATTTATGTACTGAGTTATAAACATTGGAAACACATCATAGTAAATTACCTCCTCCAAATGTGAATTAGAAAAGCTAAGCAAATCCCACAATAAGGAGGGGGTGGAGGGAATTTCAGTGGATTAGCAAAGAGGAATAAAGGGAAGGGAAGAGAGAGAGGAAAAGAGAAGACAGTGAAATGAATCTGACATAAATTTCCTGCATACATATATGAATACACCACAGTGAATCTCACCATCATGTATAGCCACAAGACTGGGATCCTAATTAGAATAAGATATATTCCATGCTGGTATAATTATATCAAAGTAGACTCTACTCTCATGTATATCTAAAAAGAGCCAATTAAAAATAAGCAAAACTTCTAAAATAACATCTAGTAAAAGCATTAAATATCACTGAGAAAACTTTTATAGTATTTATTAATTTAATTTGATTCAAATATGACTTATGTGTTTATGTGTGTGATATATGATAAGTTTTAAACTTATAGATGATATATCAATAGCAATGAATCATAACAATTATTTACAATGTACTTATTGAGGACAGTAAATTTATAAAGCCATTATAATATCTGTTATGTAGGATGGGCGATTGTTTATATTGTGCTAGAACCTGGCAAATATGTGAGTGTAGATAGTTTGCTTAGGTGAGAACAATATTTAGCAGCATTTTAAAAATATATCTGGAATTTTGCTCTGACAATAAGTATAGACTGTCTTAGGTACAATGAAAGCTCAATTACTGAATCTGCTCTCAGTGGTTGCTTCTGAGACTTACAAAGAAATAGAAAAGTACAGATTATATTTTTTTCTATTTATATAACGGCTTTATTGAGACAATATCCCTCATATTTATAGGAAAATATATCTGAATATAGACCCTACTTATAATGTGTACAGATCTTACATATAAGGTGATAGGGCCTGATTCCCATGCTTGCATGTTTTTAACAAGAGTATAAGAGGAAGTCACAAATCACATTTGACCTAACCATGAAAATGTACATGCAGGAAATTTGGAGCATCTTATTCTTTCCAAGTCAGTTGTAATCCTTGTTTACATTGCAAGCAGCTGAATAAATGCAGACACTTTTCTTTGGACTATCTCCCCAAAATAGAGGACCCATAAATTATTTATGAGTTATTATATAATGTTTTCACAACCCAAACTGATCAAACTAAAAAGTTTCTAGAGTGAGACAGATATAAAATTCATTCTGCCATAATAACCAATAATGTTATACTTCTGGCATTTACTTAGTTATTCTGATATGATACTTTATATTGCATCCAAAATTGCTGTCATTATAAAAAGTTAATGAATCTATATTTGGTATCCCTGGAATAGTTTTTCATAGGATTGGTAGCAGTTGTGGGTATAAACTTTCTCCCTTTGTTACATAAAGCTATTTAAAAATATTCTCTCACTTGTATCATATTCCTTTATCATATGATTTTCCTCCTTTGATATTTCTAAAGATTTGGCTTTTTATTTTCTTCTATACATATATTTAATTAATTTCTGTTTCCATTCTGTATTTTATTTCTTGTTTACTTTTTGGGCCTTCTTTAATCTTTTCTCCTTGTTTTCTTTAATTGAATAGTTCTTTTTGATATTATTTTATTATTTTTTGATTTAAAAAAATCTACAAATATATTTTTAATTATTACTTTACCTGTATTTAATTAATTTAGGTATGACTATTTTTATTTTAATACATTTCTGATAGTTTAAAATTTTTCTCTTTGATTTTTTATTTTATATAAAGTTGATTTATTAATTAGTTCTCAAAGCATATAGCTTTTGAGTTAGTTTAATCTGGTAAGGGTCCATTTCCTAGTTCAGAGAATGGTGTCTTGTAGATGTGTTCTCTGCCATGTCCTTTCACATCAGGAGAGGGACTTGCTAACCTTGATACTGATCCCATTTATGAGGGATTTGACTTCATGACTAAATAATAATCTAAATCACCTCCTGATGCTATTTCTGTGGGCTTAATTTCAATATGGGAATGTTAGGGTGTCACAGTTATACTATAGCAAATTCTGTGGAGGTACCAAACCAACATTTGAGGGCGGAGGTGGGGAGAGAGTAGATGGAGAGAAAGAGAGGAGAGAAATAAAGACTGTCCTACTAATACCTACTAATATTGTAGTTGGTGAGTCTAAATATTCCTGAAGCCCGACTGTCTCTCTGACATTCTTAGAATTTGTTTTCCTTTCCATATTCTTTGTGCCCCTTATTTCCTAAAGTAGATTGGATTTTGCTTCTGTCATTTGCATTCAACACTTTCCTGTCTAATATATGCTTAATCTTTATGCAGAAAAAAAATTTCAAACATGTAATTACATGACATAAGGGTAACAGATGGTCATAGTGAAAGAGAAACCAGAAATAGAGACTGTCTGTTTAATTTGAATGATAGCCCAACTAAGTGGACACCTACTTGACACAATGTTAGATCCAAAGGACATTTCATAAAGAAGCAAGAAGTAACAAAGACACAACATGTTGTTCCAAACAGATTGACACACACTCAAACTGTCTCATGTGTTTGTATGTGTGCATACAGGGAGTGTTTAAGGAGCCAGTAATCCTCTAAATAATCATTGCTTAAAATCCAGATTCTGACCTTGAGTCATGAATACAACCTTATCATGTTACTTACTTTGTGTCTCATTATCCTCAACTCTTAAATGACCACAATAGAGTAGCTGTGAGGTACAAATAACAGGCAGACAGATATAGATATACATGGGGAGAGTTGCATGTCAGCTAGAACATTACCTGAAAAAGGAAAATGCAGCAAATTTTGCTGATTATTTTTATTAACTGCAAATGTTTACTTGTTTTTTCTTCTGTGACAAAAGCTATGTGAGTATAGAGTAATTTTCATTGTCTTCTAAAGCACATTAGAAACCAATAATTCTTTCTTGAGTGTCACTTTATTACTCTCTCCTAAGTAGAACTTCTTTAGGAAAGTAGAAAACAACAATTAAAAAGAGTCATCAAAATGATTTTTCTGTGGAAGTTATTATAGGATTACTTATTAATTGTATTTATCTAAAATCTTTGTTGTTATTCCTCTTAAGTCTTTTCATTTTTTAATTGACAAATTATAATTTGATAAGTATATATATTTATGGGGTATATGAATACATTGTCTGATAATTTAATCAAGCTAATTGACATGTCCATCACCACACATAGCTTTTTGTGATGAGAATATTTGAAATTTATTTTTTAGTAGTTGTGATATATTTTTAACTCTGGATTTTGTCATGTAGTTTTCTAGTCTCTGTATCATGAATTTCATACCTATAGAAAGTGATAATATATATATGTATGTATTCACTTATATATTTTTATATACATATAAAATTTATTTTGTAAGATTACAGAAGACAGAGGATGCATGTTTATCTTGAGCTTGTATGTTGTTAAGTGCAAAAATGAAGCTATAGTTATTTAATCCATCATTATATAAATTGGTGATACATCAATGGGTGATAGATACAAAATTAAAATAAGCAAGGACTAGTGATGTGTAATAATTAAAACAGGCTACTACTAGTGATCACATTTCCTAAAACTAATTGAGAGTAAATAGACCTTTAAATTCACTTATATGATGTTTTTGAGTACTTTAAGCTTAAGTAACTTCATAACACAGTTTTAGAAGGTCATCTGAGTCTTAGGAAATTCATTTTGTAATGAGATAAATCATTACATATTACATTCTATTCAGTCATAATTTAGTAATAGTAAAAGATGCAAACTCTAGCACCATAGGAAATCTCATTAATTTTACAAGAGTTAAAACAGAATAAATGTGTGTTTGTGCATATAAATACATACACTCCAAATAATGGTTTCATGTCATTTCATGTGCACAACTTTTTATAAGAGATGTGTGTTTCTGTGAGCTCCTTCTATGAACTTTTACCTAAATATGTCTAACTTAAAGAATTCAATGATTTTAAATGTGAGGAAATAAAAAATCAAATAATGAAAATGGAACTAAAAAAATGAAATAAGGTAAAATATACTATGTACATGTATTTAGGGAAAGGAGACAAAGTAAAATCAAGAAAAATTCAGCAAATGTATGATAAAATGTGGCAGATTAATGTAGCCATGTTCGGGGACGAGGTTATAGAGTCAAAATATTAGCGCTTTAATGATCAGCATATTAAGTGATCTTACTTATGTCATTCTCAATGTAAGATTTATAGTGTGTTTTGCAGATGGAGATATGTGACTAGAGAAAATTTCATGAAGGTACTGAGGAGATTAGATCATCTCTCATGGATTAAATCATGTAGCCTCACTGGAGAGATGAAGTCTATTTTTAGTCCAGTGAAATATGCATGTCTACTTTCTCTATTTTCTCAGAGGAAGAACTCTTAGATTCCCTCCCTATACATCAGTAGTTTCCAAGTCTTCTCTTTTTCAACCTCTCATTTTCTTTTAATTTATTTTAATGTTTCAATTTTTTTTACTCTACATAACTTGATTATGTAGCTTGAAGTAATATTAGCACATGAGACAAGAACTGAAACATTTTTTTCTTGTTAAGATCATATACTTTCCAGTGAATATGAAAACATGTTTAAATTAGAATATCCTTATGCAGTCAGATCTGATTCTAGTTTTCCCAATGCACTTGACATATCTGTACCTCCCCATGTGATGAGAAAGAGGAATAGCATCTGCAGACCTGAATTTAAATGTTGGCTGTTAACCTAATACAGACGAGCAAAGGAGGATAGCTAATGTTCATAGGGCAATAAGAATGAGTGCAAATACAAATTATATATTTGTTGCTGCTGTGTCGTAAAGTCCAAACTATCTGGTATGTTTATAAATTTTCATCCTTACAGGAAAGATGTATTTCTAATAAATCAGCCTGCATTATGAAATGAAGCTTCAGAAACATGATTCCAAGTATGTACTTACTCTTGATGTTATATAAGAAGATAATCTTTCCATATCCTGGGCTAAATGTTTCCTAAGCATATAGTATTTAAAGTATTGTATTTTTCAGTAACATAGAAGGAAATAAAATTGTCTAAAATTCTGAAATATTTTTATATGAATGTTTAGTTATTTTTATGATTAAAATATAAATTTTATTTGGGCTTTAGTGCTTTTAAATCATAACTGGTGAAGATGCAGGAATGGGTAAGGAAAAACAAAGTAGAAATAACTGAAAAGGGAAAGAGAGAGAAAACAGATTTAATGCTCCTTGTAGCCTGTGAGTTTTTAATTACAGTTATGGGGCAGAGGAGAACTAGAAGGGTAAAGAAGGCATTATTTAATTTTCACATCCTAACAGCCATTACTGACATCTCCTCAAAATGCATCATGGTGAGATTGCCTCCAGCACACAAACAGGCTGGGTCCCCAAAGTTCATTTTAGTATGTTTGGGAAAACAAAATACAGTTTCCTGTGAAAATATAATAGTGACATTATAACAACAAATATGACAATTATTTTTCTAGGCCAGATGACATAAACTTACTTAATATGCTTTTTACTTTAACTTTGGGTCTACAGAGTATTTTAGAACCTGGCTAAGATTTATAGAATGCATGCTACAGGAAGTGTTTGCAAGTTCTAATCTGATGTTTGAGATATGTATGTTCCTCTATGACTTGGCAGAGGGACCCTTGGAAGAGATGGGTCCAGCCCATGATCTCTAGATTTGTGTGCTTAAAGGGATTCAGAACAAGAGTAACCTTGAATCAGTCAGCTCAAAGACAGCTCATTATGTTTCCTCCTGCTCTGGTGTCTCCTCTCAAGATAATGATATTTTAGTTGGCATCATTGTGTAGCAGAAAACAAAACCCACACTTGACAGATGAAGAAACAAACTTTGCTAGTGGGATAGATCTGGAATCAGGGCCAGCTAAGTAATTTTGTGGTCCTGTGGAAAATGAAAATGTAGGGTTCCTTGTTCAAGATTCAGGGGGAAAAAATAGTTTTTTCTACTACCTCCCTTTCTCCAGCTTTTATGGTGCTTTTTATTTGATGTTTCATGGAATGCCCTTGAGGCATGGTGATGCTCCTGGAGTAAAGAAGGACCCTTAAAGATGCATAGAATCCTGTCTGGAAACTGCATGGGTTATGTGTCCAAACCTAACCTTCCCTACACCTGTGCCTGTGTGAGTGGCAGCATCAAATGATGCATAGTGGCAGGAGGAACAAGTGGTAGGTAACTCCTCCAGGAGAGGTAGAAAGGCAGTCTGGGGATGTGAGGCAGGGCATGCTAAGCCCCCAGGCTATAAGCCCCCACTGCATCCATGCTCCTTTGGCACATTAGGCTACACTTCCAAAATTAAAATGAAAGGATAAAATAAGCAGGAATTTCAAGACAGCCACTGCAGAGCATAAAACCCCAAGTTTGTGATCTCTGGGCCAGTATCACTGTAAAGATCATGTGCACTTGATGTTATGGTTTAGATGTGAGATGTCCCCCAAGAGCATGATAATGCAGAAAAGTTTGGAGGCAAAATGATTGGGTTATGAGAACCTTAACCTAATCAGCAAGTTAATCCCCTGATTATGAATTGCTGCAGTCTGGCTGGGCACAAAATAACCAAGCCGCCATGAGGCACTTGTAGGTTCAAACAGGAACTCCTTTATTGCCCGAACTCCACCAGCACTTCACGCGCACTCCCGGGAACTCTCCCAGCTCTCAACCGGGCTCCCTGAGAACTTAACGGGAACTCAACAGGAACTCCGGGAGAACTAAAAGTATCAGAGGCAACAGGAGCCGCCCTATTGCCAGACAGCAAGGGTCTATATACAACTGAATACACAGCCTGTTTCAATCCAGCATCATCCAGTCACAGCAATTATACTCAGCTTAACTTGATTATCATCATCTTAATGGCTCGATGTCATCACCTCTCAACCACTCCTTCTGGCAATGCCAGGAGCCATCCCTACTGGCTGTGGCTCTCAACAATGAATTAATGAAATAGTGACTGTAGGCAGGTAGGGTGTGGCTGGAGATGGATCATTGTGGGTTGCCTTTGGGATATGTATTTTATGAGCTAAACTCAGCCTGTCTCTCTGCTTCCTGGTGCCATGGTCCCAGCTGCTTTCCTCCCCCACACCCTTCTGTGATGATGTTCTGCCTCCCCTCCAGCCCAGGGCATGGGCTGTGTCTGGACTGAAACCTCTGAAACTGTGAGCCCCAGAATAAACTTTTCCACCTCTAAAACTGTTTTCATCAGTCTTTTGATCATAGCAGGGAAAAAAAAAAACTGACTAAAACACTTGAAATCAGCTCTATCAGGAAACTAAACCAGACAATTTCATCTAAGTATTTTATATCTTCTCTATTATTTTAGCCTTTCTCTGTTGAAGTTTATTTGAAAATGCCCTTCTTGAAGGGTAAAGTTCCCATGGCACAGGTCTGAGATTTGAGGGCCTACAACTGCCAAATGGTTTATAGATTTTGGCTTTTGAATTTACTTCAAAGATATGTCCTTCATACTAAAGTACACAAACATGGTTGCCATTAGCAACAGTTGACTCCCCTTAGCAGGGCAGCCCTTAAAACCTTGATATAAAACTCACCAGGCATAACATGTACATTCCACTTAGGACTTACTGACAGTTACTGAATGTGTCAGAACTAGAAGTTAGAGTTCAGTTTTGATCCATTTCTAACCCTTTCACCATATAGCCCTTTCCTCAACAGGCTAAGCACTGAGATTTCACTGGTTCGTTGTAGTTTTCTAGATCCATCAGGAAAGTAGTCCATGTAGTAACTTCCACTAATATTTTTATAAGTCATAAGATTTAGGTGAAAATAGGGAGAATAAATATGAAAAGCAGATAGCATTCATATCAACCTTAACAAATACAAAAATTGATGTAATTTATATTGCTGTTTATTTGTAGGTTGGCATTCAAATCCTGAATAGAATTTAAGCGTGCTTGGTTCTATAAATGGAAGCAAGACTTTATATATTTCTAGGGATATTTGGGGGTTTTGAAATATGAAGTATCTAAATATACTGTCAATTTTCTCAGCTACATAAGCAGTTTGTGCTCATCATTGTTTTTATGGTGAGGGTGACAGGTGTTTTAATGGTCCTGGCTTGATATAGAATGATAGTTATAGCTTTTTCCTTCTCTCTCAAAAGCATGCTAAATCTTTTTAAGTAACAAGATTGACTATGTGTTTTGAATTTGCTGAGATAGAATTTTCTAAATATTTTATGTGCTCAGGTACCCATGAAGAGTTGTAGGTCTGCAGTATTTGTCCTGGAATGAATGAAGGAGTCAGCTCCATCTATGATTGATTTCAGTCACCTCAACTTAATCTAGTGATGTGAAGGGTGGCACTAGTTTTATCCTTTCATGTTTTCCCCTCTAATTGCCCAATTGTTCTGCATTAGTTGTATAAGTAGCCTCTATTTTTAATCTCTCCTTGTCTTCTCTGTAGACCCACCAAAAGAGAGAAAGAGAGAGAGAGAGAGAGAGAGAGAGAGAGAGAGAGAGAGAGAGAGAGAGAGAAAACAAATAAGGAGGGTAGAAATTAAGAATAAAGGATTCTCACATATTAAATGTCCCTTCTGTAGAGGAATGTTCCTGTTAACCTAGCTGAATTAACCAACTTTCCTCTACATCCTATCCAAGGAAATTCTGATGGAATAGGGCTGAACATTCTGATATTAATCAGAATAGCAGAGTATCCAAAGGTAGGGAACCAAGAATCCTCAGTGGCCCTTGACTAAAGAAAAGATACAAGTAGCCCATGATCTGGTCAAACAACAATTAGCAGAAGGACACTTACAACCTTCCGTATCTCCCCATAATACTCCCATTTTTGTCATCAAAAAGAAATAGGGTAAATGGAGATTATTGCAAGATTTAAGAGCCATTAATAATGAGATGGTTATTATGGGACCTGCTCAATCAGGGATTCCTCAATTGTCTGCTTTACCAAAAACGTGGCATGTCTTATCTATAGATATTAAAGATTGTTTTTTTTCTATTCCAATTCATCCCGAGGATAGTCCACGTTTTGCATTTACTATCCCTGCATTAAATCATGAAGGTCCTGATGAGAGATATGAGTGGAAAGTACTCCCTCAAGGTATGGCTAACAGTCCAACTATGTGTCAAATCTATGTAAATAAAGCAATCCAGCCACTTAGAAATCAAAATCCTGAACTAAAAATATTTCACTATATGGATGATGTATTATTAGCACATAAAGATAAAAACATATTGCTGGAATGTTATGCCACACTTACGAACTTATTGAAAAATTATAATCTAGAGATAGGAATAGATAAAGTACAATTAAATTTTCCAATTAATTATTTAGGGGGTCTATTATCCTCAACCATGGTCCGTCCGCCGAAAATTCAAATACGAGTAGATCAACTCAAATCACTCAACGATTTTCAAAAGTTATTGGGAGACATAAATTGGATAAGGCCTTATCTAGGCATACCAACAGGAGAGTTGGGACCTTTATTTGATATTCTAAAAGGTCCATCAGATCCAAATTCACCCCGAATGTTAACTCCTAAAGCTAGAAAGGCATTAAAAATTATTGAAGCATATATGGAAAATATGCATCTAGATAGAATTGATATAAGTTTGCCTTTATTATTTATTGTACTACCAACAAAAAATATTCCTACAGGAGTATTTTGGCAAGAAGGTCCATTATTGTGGATACATTTATCTTATTCTCCTAACACTATTCTTACTAGGTATCCTGAGGCTGTAGGACAATTAATACTCAAAGGAATAAAAGCAGCAAAGGGAGTGTTTGGGATTTCTCCCAATAAAATTATTACTCCATATACTATGGATCAAATTGATGAGTTAGCTAATGAGTTAAATACTTGGGCAATAATCATGTGTAAATCTAATGTTTCATTTGATAATCATTTGCCATCGAATCCTTTGTTGTCTTTTTGGTCTAAGCATCCTGTAGTTTTTCCTAAAATGACAAGGAAAACACCTATCATGAATGCTCCAAATATATTCACTGATGGGTCTAATAATGGTACAGCAGCTGTAGTTATCCCTGATCAAACTTTTACATTTTTAGTACCCAAACAATCAGCTCAAAAGGTAGAGCTTAATGCAGTTTTACAAGCTTTTGTGATGTTCAAAGATTCTGTATTTAATTTATTTTCTGATAGTCAATATATAGTTAATGTTATTAATTCCCTTGAAGATGCTGGTAGGATTTCCCCTTCTTCTACTGTTTTTTTCTTTGTTTTCCACTATACAAAGTCTAATATGGGACAGAAAAGATCCATTCTTTATAGGACATATTAGGGCACATACAGGATTGCCTGGAGCCCTTAGTTTGGGCAATGATTTAGCAGATAAAACTACACATGACGTACATATTTTCTCTACATTAGAAGAAGCTACAAATTTTCATAAAAGGTTTCATGTTAATGCTAATACTTTACAAAAGCGTTTTAAAATAACTAAGGAACAAGCCAGGCATATAATAAAACAATGTCAAAATTGTGTGACCTTTCTACCACAAGTTAATCTTGGAGTCAATCCTAGAGGACTGATACCTAACCATATTTGGCAGATGGACATCACACACTTGCCAGAATTTGGAAAATTAAAATATTTACATGTTACAGTTGATACTTCTTCTGGATTTTTGATGGGCTCCCTTCATGCCGGAGAAAAAACTAAAGATGTTATAGCTCATTGCTTACAAAATTTTGCCACTGTGGGTGTTCTTAAACAGTTAAAAACTGATAATGGTCCTGGTTATATATCTGCCTCTTTTAAACAATTTTGCTCATCATTTGGTATTACTCATATAACAGGAATCCCATACAATCCACAGGGACAAGGCATAGTTGAAAGAGCTCATCAAACTATTAAAACGTACCTATTAAAGCAAAAAGAGGGAATTGGTAAGGGGTATATATCCCCCAAAGATAAACTTAAAATAACCCTTTTTACTCTAAACTTTTTAAATTTGGATTCATCAGGACTTAGTGCTGCGGAAAGACATATGTACCCGAAAAATGTACATAAGCCTAAGGTACTTTGGAAAGATATTCTAACAGGACAATGGAAAGGCCCGGATCCAGTTATTGTCTGGAATCGGGGTTCCCTTTGTGTGTTTCCACAGGGAGAACAGCAGCTGATTTGGATTCCAGAGAGATTAACTAAAGCAATTTCTACAGAAAAAGAAGATGATTTGACTCAAATCCATAACAGCTGATATCCAGAGCTCCAGCTTGTCTATTCTTACATCTGCGACAGTGATTAACCACGGTGCTTTTTTTCAATATCTATTTTATTATTGCATTTTTCCCACATCGTAAAGTTCTATTTTATTTTTTGAGCTCATACAAACCTAGGTTAATGTTTTTCTGATCAGTTTTATTTTTTGACTGTGTTTTATTTTTTGACTGGAGTTCTTAAACATTGCAATGGAGATTTCACCTAGGTATAGCTACAAGGCCTTTGTTTACTATTGTCTTATGTGTTGTATGTTGTTTGCACATTTCTGTTTTGTGTTGTATGTCTGTATGTGTGTATGTCCATATTTCATTTATGAGGAGCGCTCATGAAAAAATGTATCCGAATTTTTTTTATTCACGTGATTTAAATGGTTTAATTTAAATTAGGTAAACAGCTGTTAATGATTGTTTTTAAAGGTGGTTAATAGATCTGTTTGCTTACTAATTTAAATTAGGTAAACAGCTGTTAATGATTGTTTTTTAAGGAGGTTAACAGATCTGTTTGTTTACTTTCACCTTTCCTTTTCATTATATTTAATAATTCTGTTCAGGATAATGTCTCTTTAGCATCATTGCCAGAATTCCCATCTCCATCCCAGTGCCGGTGAAGACTAAGATAAAACCAAACTACAGCTTCTATGATAGCCATCACAGTAACTGTATAAACTGATGCATCAATGAATATAACTCAACAAGTTATGCTCAATCAAGGACTCAATTTACTTTGGGAGGAAATGGACATATTGATAGACTCCTCCGATTTGAACTGCCTGCAGAACTTGCCTGGACTATATATCAGTTGCATGCATCGTGAAATATCGTCTGATGCAGCGAATTGTGGTACTGCTGGCATATCTTTGCTGATGGTGTCACCAGTGACGCAATTTTTCCAAAAGAGCCCTCAATTGCCTTGGTGTCGTGGCATTTCTGTATCTTCCTCCCTTCTACTAGTGATGGTCTAAAATTTGGGGGCCAACAGAGGTGAGGCAAAGTACCTCACCCCCCCACTGGCACCAAGGCTAAATTTGGGGGCCAACAGAGGTGAGGCAAGAACCTCACCCCCCCACTGGTGCATAGGCCTATCCACAAGCATGGCTGAATGCTGGACCGGTAGTCAGTGACGGGTTGATCTGATTGCAGTGGATTCAACCTAAGACAGGAGGCTGACGCCTAAAGGTCAGTTTTCCCATGACGGGTAAGAACCATATGTTGAATTGGACAACCTACCAGGCACGGTCCTTAAGCCACATTGCTTGTTGTTTAATTAATCAGAAGGGGGGAGATGCTGAGGGCCATTACCAAGTAGAAATGACGCATCAAAATTGCCTTGCCAGCGTACCCCATGTTAATTTCGCTGTTGACCTTGCATGTGTGTTTGAGAAAGGTGACCCTGCTCAACGACCAGGGTGGATCCAGGATTAGGGTGTATCCTGCAGTTTGAGGAAGTATAGTATCCCGTCCTTGGGTTTAGGGCGTTCCCAGTTTAAGACCTTGGGTTTTAGGGAAGTTCATGTTGAGGATTATTGCTGCTGGAAATAGGGCGTTCCTGCTACCTGAGCTCCCTTGGAGTTCTCGTGAGATTCAGAGAGCATTTTGGGAAAAAAAGCCTCGTGGAGTAGGTGATTGGGTGGCAGCAGAACTGGGATTGCCCCAGAGCGTGTGTGGAGGCCGGTGTGAGTTTGGGAATAAAGAATTGCTGTTTGAATCTACAAAGCTGTGTGGTGGCTCGTGATTCTGTGCTCAGCCAAGACTGCGGCATTTGGTGGCCTTAGTGATTTCCATATAGTCAGCCCAATTCTAGCATACTGTTATTGTTTGAATATGGAGTTTCCTCTAAAGACTCCTGTTGACGGCTTTGTCTCCAGTGCAGCAATGTATAGAGGTAAGGATTTGGGGAACTGAATGAATCATGAAATGTTCTGACTTAACAATGGTGGTGGAAACTGTAGAAAGTAGAACCTAATTGGAGGGAGTGAGAGTCTAGGGCTGTGCCCTTGGGACCAGAATCTTGTTCCTGGAAACTTTTTCTCTCTCTCTCTGCTTTCTGGTTGCTATGAAGTAAGCAGTTTCACTCCACCACACCCACTCTGTCATGGTATCTTTTGCCTTACTACACACCCACAATTCATGGAGCCAAGTGACATGGACTGAAATCTCTGAAACTGAGACATTATAAATCTGTGCTCCTTTAAGTTAATTTTCTCAGGTATTTTTTCACAGCGATGAACTTCCTAATACACATACCTCCTTCATTCCAATTCCTGGAATCTTTCTCCCATTGTTCTTTTCATGATGACTACATCATTGCTTTCTTATGTCACTCAGGTTTCATATTAAATGTCCCTTCTGTACAAGAGTGTTTCCTGCTAACCTAGCTGAGTTAGTCAACTTTCCTCTACTTCCTATCCCTGTCAAATCTATTACCTTGAGTATTTATCAGCTTTGGGTCACTGTGACCAGAATACATGATAAGAACAAGTTAGAGAAGAGAAAGTTTATTTTGGCTCATGGTTTCAGGGACTTAGTCCATAATGGGTTGGCTCCATTGCTCTGGGTCCAAAGTGAGGTAACACACCATGCTGGAAGGGTGGGGTGGAGGGAAGCTCATCAGAACCTGGCAGCTGGGGAAGTAGAGAAAGAGAAGGGGGAAGGGGGCACAGGAAGAGTAACCCTTCTAGGGCAAACCCACAATGACCCACCTCAACCAGCCATGTCCCACCTGCCTATCGTCCATTCAAACTAGGATGAGCTGATTAGAAGACAATTCTCATAATCCAATCCCTTTACCTCTGAACATTCAGCATCAACACAGGAGCTTTTGGGGGACACCTCATATTGAAACCATAACACCCTGTTGCTTTGTTGTATTTATTTCAAATTGTCCAGTTTACTTATTTGTTAATGTGTTCATTGTTAAAATATCACTAGAAATTAAGCCTCATGTGGAGCTTGTTTCTATTCATAATTGCTGAATTCCTATAACTACAATGGATCTGGCTCATAATAATCTTCTTTAAACTATAGTCCTTGAAGGAATGAGCTATACATGTATCGACATGTTGATGGTCACAAATAAATTTTTGATACTCATACAAAGCAACACTACTTTTTTGAATCTTGTCTAGAAAATTGTGCTTTGGGGAGAGTAAATGGTTTTCCTGATTTCTTCTTTCTAAATTAGCATTCTTCATTTAAAACCAAAATCAGGTAGTGGTTGTAGCTCAGTGGTAAAGAACTTACCCAGTATGTGAAGCCTTCAGTTTGATCCCCTTAATAGCAAAAAGAAAACTAAATAATAAATAAATACATAAATAAATAAATAGAATCAAAATGAAGGCCAGATGAAATGGGCCGATAAGAGGGAGATTGTTAATATTAAAAGGGAAATTAGGAAAGTATTTATCATATTTCTTGATGCATTGGATGATGACATAGATAAAAAGTGAATGATTTATTTGAAGATAGAATGTTTTATTAAAAAAAACTAAATCCAGAACTAAGATGTCCCAATTTTCCAAGCCAGTAGTGTTTTCATCGATTTCTATTGTCCAATGAGAATCCTTAGCATTAAAAATTCAATTCAAATAAAGGAAATTTGCTCACCAAAGAAAAACGAAGCAAGTGATTTCAGTTTCTTCTTGAGTCTGGATTTTATCTAGGATTATCTGTATATTCTTTTTTTCCACCTATCCTGTTTCTATTTTTGTCCATGTGGTGGTCTGTTTCTCTGACTGGAGACAAACTTTTCTAATATGGCTATAGGTAAGGCCTATGCATACCCATCTACAAAATTCAAGTGAAACCTCAGGGAATGGCAGTCAGTGTTTTTCCCTAGGACCATAAAGAGGTGCACCATACACAGATCTGGGGGTTCCTGCTTCAGATCCCATGAATTTCCCAACCAATCACTGTGGGAGACAGATTGGTTGTGATTACCCCTGACTGTTGTAAATTCCTCTTTGTATTCAGGAGAACAATGTTTATTAATGTAAATAGAAGAAAAGACATTTTTATAAGGGGCAGACAAAAACCACAGCTTCCACAGCAATTATTCACAGATCACTTCTTTATATCCATGTATGTTTTGCACATATAAAAAGCATTTGGCAAATGTCCTCTGATTAATTATTCATCAGATCTCAGTTCAGTCATTTCCTTTTGTCTAAAACTCTTGGCATGTCTTTTGTGATTATCTTAGATTTTCTCGGTGGTTTTCCCAAATTATATTTCAAAAGAGAAACAGACTTGTATTGTGTGATGTACACAATAATTTAGAGACAAATCAAACATTTTACCTGCCCTAAGATACCATCTCACTCCAGTAAGATTGGCAGCCATTATGAAGTCAAACAACAATAAGTGTTGGCGAGGATGTGGGGAAAAGGGTACACTTGTACACTGCTGGTGGGACTGCAAATTGGTAAGGCCAATTTGGAAAGCAGTGTGGAGACACCTGGGAAAGCTGGGAATGGATCCACCATTTGACCCAGCTATCGCCCTCCTCGGACTATTCCCTGAGGATCTTAAAAGAGTGTACTATAGGGATACTGCCACATCAATGATCATAGCGGCACAATTCACAATAGCTAGACTGTGGAACCAACCTAGATGCCCTTCAATAGATGAATGGATAAAAAAAATGTGGCATCTATACACAATGGAGTACTACACAGCAATAAAAAATGACAAAATCATAGAATTTACGGGGAAATGGATGGCATTAGAGCAGATTATGCTAAGTGAAGCTAGCCAATCCTTAGAAAAACAAATGCCAAGTGTCTTCTTTGATATAAAGAGAGCAACTAAGAACAGAACAGGGAGGAAGAGCATGAGGAAAAGATTAACATTAAACAAAGACGAGTGGGGGGAGAGAAAGGGAGAGAGAAGGGAAAGCATATGGAAATGGTAGGAGACCCTCAATGTTACACAAAATTACATAGAAGAGGATGTGAGGGGAAAAGGGGGGGGAACAAGGGAGAGAATTGAACAACAACAGATGAAGTAGAGAGGGATGACAGGAGGAGAGGGGAGGGGGGATAGTAGAGGATAAGAAAGGTAGCAGAATACAACAGTCACTAATATGCCATTATGTAAAAATGTGAGTGTGTAACCGATGTGATTCTGCAATTTGTATTTGGGGTAAAAATGGGAGTTCATAACTCACTTGAATCAAATGTATGAAAGGTGATATATCATGAGCTTTGTAATGTCTTGAACAACCAATAAAAAAAATGCTTTGGCAAAAAAAAAAATTACCTGAAGAGAAAAAAAAATGTAAAAAATAATTAATTTCACTTAAAAATAATTGATCTCTTTTTTTTCCTGCTGAGTATCTTGGGCCTTACACATGCTAAGCAAACAGTCTTGCCATCAAGCTACATCCCCTCTCCTAAGTTTTATAAAAAATTTGGATAGCTATGAGCAATTGTCCATATTGTTCTTAAACTATAACTTCTAGAAAAATCACCTGGACCAGCTATGTTCAGAGCATTTAAGAAAAAAAATTTAATGAAAAATCATTTATTCTTCATTTTTATTTTATTTACTTTTTACTTTCTTATTATGCCAGAACTTGGTGCTTATTCCTGTAAATATCATCCCTCTCCTAAGTAAAAGTATCTTCACAACTTCTTGGGTAAAAGAAATACTGCTGAAGCAAGAACTAAAGACAAGCAGTCAGTGTAGACGGGTAGATGGGGTGTTGAATCCAGAAAATGAAAGCCTGTTTGGGTCTGGGAAGTTGGGCAATTGGAACGTTAATGTCTTCAGAGCTCTTTGATTACCTATACTACCCCTCCCAAAAGGTTGCAGACAAGGACTTGTTAATTAATGCCTCTGGAGCTGCTCCCTCCCTGGATCACTCCACTTGGCCCTTCCCCCTGCCCACGTACTGTTTACCTTTTGGCCATCCCACTAGCATACCCTGGGCCTGGCCACCACTGAAAGGAGAGAGGGAAGAAGGAAGAGGGCAGGAGAACCAAGAAAACCTAAAATGTATAAAAGGGGCAGGACACTCCCACTTCTTGGGATACCAGGATATACCAGCTATGGCCCCCTTCTCTATCCTGGGAAAGTCTGTGTTAACATTTTTTTTTTTTTAATGAAACCTGCTTTCTACACTTGCCTTGGCTGCTTCTCTAATGTTCAAACTTTAGCATTTGAAGAAACAGAACTCATCACTCTTAACCAGTGCTATCACTGCTCTTCTCTTCGGACTTTATTCTCAGCAAGAAATGGGCAGTTTCCTTCATTTTCTACAGGAAAGTCACTTCCAGACATCACAGTTAACAATACTTTTCTAAATTTTCAGAATTCTGGAAAGGAAATAAAATAGAGCTTAAACTATGGCAGAATTTCTTCCTTCAGAGACTTAATTTATCATCTCCCTGCCTTGTTCTTATACCAACATGTGGTATAGATAGCATGTTAAAGCCATGGCTTATATATAGCCACATTTCAAAACCCAGAGGAAAACGTCATTCTAATACTTAGGAATAAATAGATTTCTTGAATCTTTATTTTCTGGATAATTTCCTAAATAATTTGTAGTGAGTAAATCTAGTCCTTGTAGAGAAATTCCAACTCCCATCTTTGTGGCTCCCGTGAAGGATTCCCCAAGCATATTCTTCTCCAGGAATATAGAAAAAGGTGCCCCTCAGAGGACCAGACCTACAGGTGCACAGTTCAGTGAACGGACTGTGCATCTCTTGCAGAAATCAAACGTACTCCTTCCTCTAATGGGACCCAGTCTTCTTCCAGGCTAGATCCTATCTTCTACCCATTCCGGACAGGTTACTTTTTCAAAAGGTTGCAAAAATTTTGCAGCTATGCAGAGCATCATGGATATGGTTTTATAGAAATTATCAGAAAATGCTAGTTCAACATTAATATCTTTTCCTAGATCTAAAAACAATAACAACAAAAAAAGTCATCAGAAATAGTAGCATCAGTGTTCTCTGAGTTTATTACATTATCATTCTGAGCCATATTGTGCTCTGTTAACCTGAGTCCATGTTTTTGTTTGTTTGTTTGTTTGTTTGACTTCCCTGTGAAAGATGAAGAGCATATCTAGTTGGAGCTACTGTTGTCTTTATGGTCTGCATTACTGGTTCCAGGAACCAGTGAATGAAAGCAAGACCAATTCTGAAGAATAAGCCATTACTTAAAGACACAGTACAATTTAATTCTTATTTAGAAAGAAACAAAAAACCCAACATTAAACTAAAGTCTATGCAGGGATATAAATCTCCTCAACAAACAGCAAATTTATGTTGCTAAATGTAACACTTAAATGCTTGATCTATAAATTCTCCCTTCAGTTGCTTCCCTGCATTTAGGTCTTGCCTAACTCACAAGGTTCTCCTGGGTGATTTATCTCTCACTGTCCATAGGGAAATGGAACAAACATACATGTAAATTTTAAGACTTAGTAGACTGAAATTCCTTCAACTCATAGAAGACAGCCTTTCTAACTCAAAACAATAGTAGTAACTTAGGATCAGTACTCAACTAGGGAAATCCCTATATTGTTCAGGAGAATGTTTATTAGAGACATAAAGGAGCGAGATTATAATGAATTAATTATATTTCTACAGTGATTTTAGAATAACAGAGCTCTACTTCCTCTCTTATTTTCTCTCCCCTCCAGTGTTATTAACTATAGAATACTCTCTTCTAAATTTTTCTCAGCTTTCATAAATGAGCACTGAAGGAGAATCATCCATGATAACCTTGAATTCATAAAGAAATAAGAAGGTGATCCCAAGATGGGATTTGGTTATTTCCATTCTTAAAATAGAATCAGAGCCCCATCTCTGGTTTACAGTTGACTTGCTGGGAGTTGTTTCCAAATCATTGGGCAAATATGATTTTTTTTCCCTAATGTGAACTCAGCACAAATACTCTTAGCAGTAGAGAAGAAGTTTGCCTTGGCTCTGTTTTGACTGATCAGTGCTAGAGTATCCATGGGGGAAGAGAAGCAAGCTTCTCTAGCACTGTACTTTTCCTTTGACCTATAAGTGAACCTTAAGGGAAAATCTATGGAATTTGAATTTCCCATAAAGTATAAATGTTTTATTTCCTTTTGATTCATGAATCCTGCTAACTACAAAATTTCTGCAATTCTATTTAGAATTTACTATTTGTACCATATTTACCTGGCAGCATACACAAATTAGCTAGTTCTATAATATGAATATCAAAATGAGGCCAAGGTGCTGTATTTCATCATTTCTTCAGTTATTTTAGATTGGAGTTTCCCTTTTTTGTGTGTATCACTAAAAGGAAAAAGAAAACATGAGAAAATTAGCACTTGATTATTGAGTCAATATTGCTCCTTGCATACATTCCAAACTACTAGCTAGTTTTGAATGGAGAAGTCACTAACTTACCTTGTTTACTGTTACTGTTATTCCCCTTATCCATGGTTTTGTTTTCCAGTTTCACTTACTATGAACAACTGCAGTACAAAAATATCAAATGAAAGATTCCAGAAATAAAAATCATGTTTTATATCACATTTATTACATTACATAATTATTGTTTTATTTTATTATTGTTGTTAATATCTTACTGTGCCAATAGATAAATCAAACTTTATCATTGATATGTAGAATAAACTCATATTTATACAGAGTATGGTATTATTTGTAGCTTTAGGCTTCTAATGGGGGTCTTGGATGTTATGTTGGCTGGATTTAGTGGGAGTACTGTGTATTAACAGTACATATGTCTTAATTATACAGCAATAGTAGAAGAGTGCTATATTTATATTTAATAAGACCAATGGTCAAGGATGTACCACTATCAATTAATTCAACCTCAAGCAATTTTGATGTACTTTTATTGATTTATTCTGTTATGTTTTATTCCATTTCCTTGTCTATAGAATAAGAGAGTAAAGTTATTTTTGATTTACTAAATGGAAAAATATAGAAATAGAGTACTAGCCTCAATTATTTTCTGGTATATCACCCTCATTTTGTGCCTTCATAAATCATTCATAAGCTGAGATTGTCCCATTTATTAATTGTGTATTTGCTAACATTTTGCTTTTACCAATGTGAATGTAAACTAACAGGTAGCTTTTATGCTCTGTTTAACAGTTTTCCTAGTACCTCTTGCAATTCTGACACATATTAGATGCCTCATAAATATTTTTTGAATGAAACAATAGATAAGGAAGTATACTACTCTCTAGATATATTAAATATATTCAATATACTAAATGAGCACTTACTTTGAATTTACTAGATACAGAGTACTTTTTAAAACATGAAAAATATGTTTTTTACAGAGTTATGAAAAATAAGATTAGATAGGCATACACTTAGTTTTCTTCTTATTCAAGACTTAGTTTAGACTTGATCTGTTTTTTTAAGAAGTCTTAAAAAAACAAACTTGCAGAATGCTTTAAGAGACTTAATGAAAAAAATAATTTCCATTTTAAATGGTAAAATATCACCAAAAAAGTTATGACTTTCAACCTTGAAAAAAGGTACAGAAAGATTATGTATACTTTGAAATAATAAGAGCAAAACTGTTTTTATTTAATAATTTACTTGGTACTGGTGATGGAACCCAAGGGTGCTTTACCACTGAGCTTCATTACTACTTTTAAAATTTTTCATCTTTATGTTTAAATATTTATTTTTTAGATATAGTTAGACACAATACATTTATTTTATTTGTTTATTTTTATGTGGTACTGAGGATTGAACCCAGGGCCTCTCAGGTGCTGGGTGAGTGCTCTACCCCTGAGCCACAACCCCAGCCCACATTTTTCTTCTTTTTAGACAGGATCTTACTAAGTTTAAGAGTCTAGCTTTGAACTTGCCATCCTGCTGCCTCAGCCTCCTCAGTTGTTGGGATTATGGAAATGTACTTTTGTGCCCTGCAAAACTGCCTTCAATTCAGATGTTTGGCTTAATTTCAGTTCATTTCAAAACCTGGTCGTTTAATAAAACCACAGTTAATTAACATCTTAATTAATTAATCGACAGACCCTCCTATCAGTAATTACTTATATTTGTCTATCAATTCACATAATAATCTCTTCACTATAATTATTGATTATTCTACTTTCAAAATCTATAGCACAGCTGAAAGCAATTTTATGAGGGCTTCATAGTGTCATGAAAACAATGGAATAAATGTTAATTCATGCAATAATCCTTATGTTCTCATTCATCATTTAGTCAATATTTGTTCATACATTTATTGAGTATCCACACTGAAAAGCTTGCTATAACAACATAATAGCCATTTCTTGCAACACAGCCCCAAACCTTGCATACTATTATTAAAACAAAGCACTATACTCTATAGTTAGTTTTTAAAGACATCCTGAGTCCCCCAGTGTGTTTAAATATAGATCAGCTTAATTAACATTGAATATTTAAAATGTATTTTTATTGTATATATGTTAAGGTATATAACATGATGATTTGATATATATAATTGTAATGCATTAATTGACACAATAAAGTCAATGAGTATATCTCTCATGTTACAGTCTCCTTTTTGTGTAGGAGCACCTAAAATCTCTGGAACAAAAAACAGCATTATTAATTATGGTCCTCATTTTTGGCTTTAGGACCATATGCTAAGGAAAATAAGCCAGACTAAAGAAAACAATGACATGTTCATCCTTATACGCCCAATCAAAAAAAAAAAAGAAAAAAGAAAGAAAGAAAAAGTTAACATTTTGGATAAAACCAGACAGTGACATACTTTCTTTGTTAATAAAAAGACACACTATATATGAAAACCTACTACATTTACTTTTAAATGTTAGATAGATTTTTGTCACTCACCAGCTCTCCCAGAACTAATGTTTATTGGATAGTTAGTAAAACATAGCTATCTGCTCAGCAGAGATTTAAATCAGCTAAATTACCTCATTGAGTGTAAATAAAAACTCATTGATATTGATTTGCAATGAGTTATTAAAAAGTAATCTAAAATTGATGTCATTGGATATCTTTATATAAAGGATTGTTAGGAGGAGGAGTTTATATGTGATACTGTAGGGGAGAGAGGCATTCATGTTATTTATCAAGGTCATGTCTATTCGCTGTATACGGCAGGTGCATTTGTAATATACCATACTCTAAAAAGTGCTGGATCAAGGTTTTGCCAGGTCACAGTTTCATCATCCAAAGTCAATGGCTGCTGTCTAAAGATTTGCAACTACAGCAGAGACATTGAAATTTGTTACAAATATCTAAGGGTTCCCATTCCAACTTCTGCCATATGAAAGGATTAATGCCATGCCATTTAAAAAAAATGTTTTATCTTGCATTAACTTTCTTGATGATTAGTAGAGCTTTAATCAAGTAGGATAGAAAGACCAGCTATTCAAACTACTGAATACTGAAAAGGTCACAGTATTGCAGCAAACTCCCATAATTTACTGTCTCCTATTACATACTCTAAAAATGATCACATTCCTTTCTCAAAGGCAAAACGCTATTTGACAAAGTCACCATACTCCCTGAATCCAGATCTAATTTAGGACTAAGCTGGTAACATTATGTTACCTGTATAAAGCATTACTCCAAAGAATACAGCATAATGGAATTAAATCAAACCCACCAATTTCAATTTACAACCATGATTATTACTAAGGTTGTGAAATTAAAAGAAACACATGTTATAACTAATATGAAAAATGTTTTTTAGATCCCTAGATGGCACATGTTTAATAACTGAACTGTTTCACTCTCCAGGTGCAGCAGTCAAGAGATTCCCACATACATCCTCTTATTAAAGTTAGCTCATGCCATCCTTAATATCAGAGATTCTCCCTGGGTGCCATTCTTGGGGTGATGTCCTCCACTTTTCCCATTGACTTTTCTCCATAATGGTTTCTACAGCTTGGGAATAAATGTTGTTAATTTCCTAGTTCCTGAGATCATAACTGGAGGGCATATCCTTGAGACTTCTTAAATTACTCTTGGATGTTTTCTCTTTTCTCTAGAGCATTTAGGCTGTTTCACCCTCCCATTCTTTGAATGTATCCATAAGTCATAGCTATTTTCTCTAATTTTTAAGAACACAAGCCTAAAAATTCAGTGTTCCTCTCATAACTTTCTGTCAGGGAGTGAGTATGCTCAATCCATCTTTTAAACTAGAAATTCATTTAAATTTAAATTTTAAATTATAAACATATTCTCATACATTTTCACTTTAGGCTATTTTGGATTACTTAATTTATTATAACTGTAGTTATTTTGATATAGTATGTTTTTCATTTGTTTATTCACAACTGCTATAATTCCTTGCTGTTATTTCATATATGAAGCATCCTATTTTAACCAGGAATCCAGATCCACATTGTATTATTGATTTTCACCTGTTTGCTAAACTTTATATTGAATTATTTCCCTTAGCATTTTAATGAAAATCATATAGAATCTCAACGTGTTTCTGTTTTGAAAATCAGTAAATAATCAGTAAATAACTATCTATCAATATTAAATGAATAAATACAACTATGGCTTTTGGAATGTGTGCCTTAAATTTTAAGCTTATAAATTCAAAATGTGTACAACGCAAATTGAATAAAAGGTATAGGCTATATATAATGCCGATTCCTGTACCTAAAATAATGTCTATCAACCTCAGACTTCATATTTGGATCATATAGAGAGTTTTATAAAGGCCTGATGACCACAAAATCCAATTTAAATCAGAGTTAGTGGGCTTTGGATTTTGGCATCAATATTATTATAAGTTCCCAAATGATTCTAATTGTATTCATGGTTGAGAAATCCTGATCTAAGAGAATTGCCCATTTGGGAAAGGCCCACACTTCACACATCCTGTATACCCAGTGTTTTGCCACCATAATTACACATCTGTCATTTTAGCTCACTGAGGTCATACTGCTATTACCTTTTGCTTCCTCATAATAGTGGTATGGAAAAGTCTTTCCCTTCTAACTCCATATTCATCACAGGTCCTTCTTCTTCCCTTGAAAAAAGATCCTGTTTTAAAATCCTACATGAAATTTATTTGGCCAGTCTGAAGGACAATTCCAAATTAGTTCTGAAGCAGAACTAACAGCATATACCTGACTACAATGATTATGAGCTCTGCCTACTTCTCCTGGGTTTCATTTGAGAGCTTGCCACTCAGACTTTCACAAGGGCAAAATGGAACATTTCTGATGGTCTTTAATAGACATTATGTATCAAGATCCAAGAAAAAAAATCATTGATTTTTATACGGTTCAATGAGATAAAATTCTATACAGATTTGAATCAAAACTTAGTGTACATTTCTATTAGATACCAAGTGAATTATGAGACATTCAAAGGCTTAATAAAGACTGCTAAATTTCACAGATATAGAATTTAGTAAATAAACATGGTTGAAGTCTCAAATTTGAAATTGTAATCAATAGTCTTAAAGTAACAACAGAAATTTACATCAAAATAAATACTTTGTTAAATGTTCAGTTGGAACAAGAAATATTGAGACCTGTTTAAACTATACATATTGATTTAAAAGAAGGAATGGAGTTGCAATAACAATGCAATGAATGTCTTAGTTCTGCATTAAAAACCAAATCACTCTGGGCTTAACACATTCAAGAAATTTTGGATTAAATTGTTAGCAAGAATACAGTGAGGATAATCTATTGCATTATAAGTACCCCTAAGAGAAATACTCAAATGAACAAAGGACATTATATTACAAAAAGATTATAAAATGTGTTGTATAAAGCTATGTGGTTAAATCTATAAAACTGTCTATTGTGTAAGAACTGCTTGCAGGAATAGGTTAATTCAATATGGTCAACGTAATAGCAATTGGATTCAGTCAGGAATTCCAGATATCAAGATTATTAAAATAAAATGAACACTTTTCAAATTTTATGTCAAACAAGCAGGGAAAAAAAACTTTAGGTACTATTTCTCCTCTGAGAAGTTAACTTTCAAAATGTTTACAACCATATTTTTTAGAATTTATATAAGGAGAGAAATGTATAAAGTTATTTTGTGGCCTGACAAAAGACAGTTTGAAATGACAATCCAAAAAGAATTCCACAGACATTCTAAAATCCCCAAATGACTAATCCATACAAAGTGGCCCCTGGCAATATCTGACCTCTTTTCCTACCCTCCCATTTTTTATCCCTTTCCAGCCATACTGTCTGGCTCAAACTCCAGTCACACTTGACTTTACTTATAGCCTCAAAATTCCTCTTCCCTTTGTCCACAATCTGTGGATACCAACCAACTGAGCTCCTGTGTTTAAAAAGTCTTCCATTAAGAGTACTTCTAAAATAGCACCTTTCCCCACTCCCCATCAGTGTCTATTCTCTAATCCTGCTTTATTTTTCTTCAAAGAATTTACTTGATATTATATATTTAGGACTGGCTTTCCCCCATCTCTACTAGGATACAAGCTTTATGAAGGCAGAGATTTTTGTCTTTTGTTTTTATTAATTTAATTTACTAAATACTCTAAAGAGGTCTAATTTGTATACCATAAGGTATACACAATTTATGAATAAATTCAGTTATTTTTAGCAAATTTGAAAGTTTTGTGTATATCACCACGATCCAGTTTTAAACTATGTTCTCCAAAATGTATTTATAGCACTCAATGCACCTCTAGTACCAGACAAACATTAAATCTGTTCTCCATCTCCACAGATTTGCTGTTTCTTTACATTTTATATAAATGGAACCATATATTTCACAACTTTCTGTTTTATTTACTATTGTACTCTACCTAAAACAGGCCCAGGTACATAAAAATTTGCAATAAAAATATAAGGGAACATCAAGGCAGATTCTGGACTAAAATTTATTTATAAGGCTACAATGAATAACTCACAAGTAACTTCCTTAACTACCAGCTTGAATTTAAATTTTCTTAACAAAGGGGAAAAGGAAATGGGAAGGAGGAGAGAAGGTATTATCAAATTAAAAAAATAATATATGGTGGATACATTTGTGAATCTTGAATATCCATTAAAATATGGATTCAGAAATCTTGAAGATATCGATGCATATTTTGGACTAAGAACCTGAGATATTATAGCAGCAAATTCTTTACTAAAATAATGGGAAATTTTAAAAACTGCAGTTATAAAAGTAAATTTTTTTCTTATTTGCCTAGATTATTATTCTTATAATAAGATAATTCAAACATCAATACTTTATTCTGGTCATTTCACATCACTGGCCATAGATATAAAATGTAATAATAAGTTGTTTTATATGAATGCTGGGTAAAACATTCCTTCAATCTCCATTTTGAAACTCTCATTCACTTAAATATGGCTCCTAAAAATGAACTTTTACACCCATAGTTATCTCTGTGTCAAGATTTTGTTCATACATTGGAGTGATTATAGAAAGTGAAATTACATTCAGAGTAAGACCAGTCCTGTAATGCCATTTTCATAAATTATGAAGAATATTTCACTAATGTACAGTTAATCTGTTTTTTATTTTTCAATGTTTTGCTTTATTTTTATTTTTTATTGTGCCAGTGCAGGGTCAATTTTTTTTCCTTTAAACTTTTCTCATGAATTTGAGGATGAACAATAATTGGCTAATGCTTTGGAGGGCTAGAATTTGAATTGGAATGAGCAGTTCACTACCGTTTTCATTAAATCCCTGGTATCACTTGAGTGATTAACAAACAAAGCTCTTTATTTATATATATATATATTTTTCCTTTTAAGCCCCTTATCTCTGAGAAAGACCATGAGGTGAGTAAAGTTCATTTACTTCTATTAAGAATTCTAGCTGATAAACATGTTAAACACTTTGCTAATTTATCTTACTCAAAACATTTATGCTTACAGGAAGTTGATAAGTATATTTTTGTGTGTGTATGAGGGGGGCGGGGCAAGGATGTGTTCATTTCATAGAAGGATGTTGAATGGCAAAGTGAGATAAATCAAGGACAGGAAATTTGAATGCTCATGAACTGTAACTTAACTCATGTGTTCCAGTATTTGCCAGTTCACCTAAATACTTCAAATTTATTTTTAAAATTGTTTCTACCCTTCCCCCGAGTGTCCTAGTCAATAAAAGAAGGTGAGCACTATGATTACAAAGAGAAGACTTGGTATAACAGTATCATTAAAGGACAAAGAATAGTACTTCTTGAGATCCTGTTAGGTCCCAAGTACTCCTGTGTCTTATAAATGTTATTTTATGCAAATAATAAATCTCATGAGATTTTTTTTCTTATTAAGCTATGCACAAACACACTGATAGATAAATTTACTGACACAGATATAAAAGTAAATATCAGCTTTGTCAATATTATTTATGGTGTTGGAGAATGAGAGTTTGGTTTTGCATATTTTCTTCATGAAATCACTGGTTTAAGTGAATTGGTATCTTTTCTTACCATTATTCTTTCCTTCTTTCTGTTTGCTTTGTTCTTAACTTTCCCTGTATTTTACTTTGCTAATTTTTTTTTTAGGTTAGTAGTGTATCTTGTTGATTTAGACCAGAATTGAGAAACTATTGCCGGATCCAAATGTGAATCATAGGCTTTTTTTCCAGAACACTTGAGCTCAGAATGGATTTTATATTTTTAAACCACTATAAAAAAATACATAACAATGAAAGAAGTAGGCAAATAATACATGACAGAATCTGTAGATGGCTCATAACAAACACCTAAAATCTATACCATCTGGTTTCTACAGGAAAATTTGTCAACCTCTGATTTAGAGAATTTACATTTGATGTAATTATTGATATTGCTTATATTAAATCTACCACCTTAGTTTGTTTTCTATAGGTCTCATCTGCATTTATTTATTCATTTTCATCTTATTTCCTTACCACATTTGGGACTGAGTTTTTTTTATACTTTGTTTTTATCTTCACTATATTATTATAGTTGTAATTCTTGTTTTTTAATTCTATTGATTACCCTAAGGTAAATAATACATGCATTTACTTATCACAATTCATTCTCAAATACTATTTTATATTCTTAAATACTGTAAACACTTTATGAAATACCCTGTCATTTTGCTCCTCATTTTTTTTATCCTATTGTGGTGATATATGGAGTTTTATACTTTTAGGAATGCATACATTATTATCAGTTTTGCTTTAAACCACTAGTTATCTAGCAAGGAAATTTAAAAAATTTAAAAACCATTTTATATTTTTTCATATTTTTACCAGTTCTGTCACTCTGCTTATTTGAGTGAATACATACATTATCATCTGATAACAATTTTTATTATTTCCAAAGAATTTTCCTGAACATTTCCTATAATATGATTTGCTTAAATGAATTCTTTTAGCTTTTTTGTTTGTTTGTTTTCATCTAAAGAGTTTCTATGTTTTCCATGTGGGGAAAGTTTTTATTGGACAAAAGCTTTCCTTGCAGCATTTTAAAGAAGTTACTCCATTGTGTCTTGTCTTGCATTAATTAAGATAAATAATCTGTTCTAATTCTTACCTTAGTTTCTTCATGTGAAACATGTTTCCACCCTCCAATAGATAATTTAACATTTGGTAATCATAAGTTTTTCTGAATGATTATCTTATGATCCACCCAGATGGGACTATTTAAGTGTTACTTTTGTTTTGGCTTTTTGGACTTTCTGTGTTTGTATATTTAGTTATCCCCCTTTGTTCTCTTCTGTTTTTCTAGAGATGTTTGATACTTTTCCAAAAGTCATGGAATTGCAACTCATTTTACATTTTGTCTCTTTTCTCTCTACACTTCATTTTGGAATGTTTCCAAAGCTGTGACTTCAAGTTCACTGACTTTTTTTCTTCTTCTTTAGTTTCTAATTCTTTCAGGGTATTTTTCCTTCCTAAGTTTTTTTTTTCATTCCTAAATGTTCCATACAATTTTTCTGAAATGTATTTATTTCTATATCCTTGTTCTAAATTTTAAATATTTCTAAATTATGAATATGTAAAATGCTGCACCCTTTAAAGTCTGATGGTTAGCTTACATGATCCTTGAGCGTTATTATGAAGGGGATTTCTGGAATAACCTTCCCAGCTTCACAGCTCAAGGTGCTCTTTACCCTGTATCTGTGACAAGTTATGTGTTGCTCAGAGCTATTCTGGTTCAGGAATATCATCTACCTCCAGTCCCCAATTTTGGACGAGATAGTGCTCTGCTTTGTAGGTGTTATAATTAGTGTTTGCAGACTCAGCTGGAATCTGATATTTCTCCCAACCAATTTCACCTCTAGTATTTCTGTGCTTATGGATTAAGTCTGTTTCCCAGTGATTATCTCTCTGTGTTTGATTCTTTCCTTTGGCAGAGGTTGCAATGGTCACTTTTGTTTGTCAACTTGGCTACAGGACCCAATTATTCAATCAAACCTTACTCTGCTGCTGTGATAATGTTTTGTAGGTGTGATTTACATCTATAATCAGCTTTCTTTAGAAGAATGGGATTATTCTAAGTAAATTGGGTGAGTCTGATTCAATGAGGGAAAAGTCTTTAAGAACTGAGATTTCTCTGAAGGAGTTCCCCCAGTGAACTGAAGCTTCGCTTCATGGCTGAAAAGTCCTTCCTGCCCTTCCTGCCTACTTGCCTTATGGGGTGAGATGAATATCAGAGGTAACCCAAATTAACATAAAATAGCTTTTTATATTTCTAAGGTTCTTGAGAGTCTCACATGCTTTTCAGAGACCATGAATACTTTTCAAGTTTTTCAAATTATTCTTGAAGCTATCTTCCCAAGTTAGTACTCAAAATACAGTTCTTCACTTTCATAAGTATGGTGGTCTCGGAGTGACTGTTCAGCCTCTTCTAAGGAATGTAGTGAGTGTGCATTATCTAACTTTCAGTGACTTTGGGATAAACTTCAGTGTTTACACCAAGACAGCTCTTAGTCAATAACAGGATAGTTGGGTTAATAGAACTGGGCAATTCAAGCCCATGTAGGACTTCTAATGAGCAACATTTGTTAATTTTTAAGGAGCTATTTTTTTTTTTTTTTGCTAATCTCAGCCTCATTTGCTTGATTGAGACTCTCTTAGAAGTGCACTGCACCTCCAATTCTTTAATCACTACTTTGCAGTGTTTTAGGTGTTTAATTTTCATTCTTTATGTAATGTTGGCATTTTATCCCTACATATTTTTATCAAAGATCCTGGATCAACTTTATTTATTTTATCTTGAAGAATTATACATATTTTCAACCAGTTTTTGTTTCCACTGTCCTTTTTTAATTTGTTCTAATTTCAACCAGTTTTCAACTGGAAAAACTTGTTCACAGTCCTGAAGCTCATTAACATGTATGACATTTGGTTAGTACCCATATTAAATACTTTTTTTTCTAATTTTCTTTCTTTTTCTTTCTCTTGCTCTCTTCTTCTATTCTTGGTTTTTAAATAATACTGTATTTGGACATAATATTTTTGAACACTATCTCAGAAATTTTCATACAAGTTTGAATAATTTCATTCTATCAAGAATATTGTTTCAAAAGTATTTTTCATTTTTTTCTAAAATTTGTGTTCCTTCTTTGTTATTTTCTTTTATTTTGCTTTAAATTTGGATATTCACATCTTACTTTACATTGTGGTGTCATCATGTAACCATGTCACTTTGATTCAAAATCCTATATTGCAATATACTACTTTTTAAAGTAAGAAAATTATTTTTAAATATGATAATTGCTTTTGAAGGCAAACTACAGGAGGCAATTCCTCTCATGTTTGATTAAAGAACTTGATGTGTAAATATCATCAAGAATTCTCAGAGGTAAAAGATTAAGATAAAACAGATATTGTAAGCCCAAATAGTTTTCAGGTATAAATTGTTACCCTTGAGTCTAATTGTAGAGGAAGAACTTGGATGAGATTTACTCCTAAGACCCAAAACATGTGAGAGAAAACCTCTTCAGTTAGTAATATTTTGACAGGATTCATCTAGAACTTTTACATTTTTGCATATAGGGTTTTAAGATTAATTTTCCTGGCTTCTTCAAACCTGTATTCTTGTATATTTTTCCTACAACATTCACAATAAAATAGTATATTTCATTCCTCTCCTAGATCCTTTGAGAATGAACTAAATCTAATATTTAATTATAAACAAAATATAAGAAAAAAACAACTGCATAATTATTTATCAAATGCCACTAACACACACACACACACACATACACACACACACGCACCCCATGATTATCTTTTATGAATTGTCCTTGTGCTAGGAATTTGATATAATTTATTTCATTTAATTTCACTTGACATAATTTATTCCATTTAATTTTCACACAAATACTTCAGCTACTAATATTTGTAATCTAAGAAGCAGAAAACTGGTTTAGGTAATTAACTAACTTGCAAAATCTCTTACATCAAATAACTACCTGGCTTTGTACTCAAAATTAAATTTACCAGGTTGCTAATATTATGTTCTTTCAACTACATAACATTACCTTCCAAAGAGGAATAGGACATAGTCTTTGCCTTCAATGAGAATTCAGTCAATTGGCATAACTCAAAAGCAATAAAAATAATTATGATATATGAAAATGTATGAATATATCTAATTCTAACTTCAGCTGTCAGTCTGCTGACCCTTGATTCTGTACCTTGCTTTTCCATGTCTTCTCCATGGAGCTCCTAGTAAATGTTTTATAGTTATACCTTATTTCCAATGTATTCCTCCCTTTAAAGCAACCTATTATCTCTAAAACTATATAATATGCATAAGTGATAACCTATGAATAATGCACAGTATACACAATTGAATTGATTTGTTGAGAAGCTCACTTATTGATTGGTAAGAAACAAATAATTTTTCATAGGTTAACTGAAATATCATAAATAGTTGTGTGGTTGAAAAAAAAAAAACGTAAACACCTATGGAGAAAATCACTAGGGTGTTAATAAAGGTTTTAAACAAGGGGCTGAGTTGAGTGGATTTGAATTTTAGGAACTGATGAAAAGGAGGAGGGCCTGGCAGGAGGGAAGACAGTGGCAGAGGACCTAGTCTGGAAATAAAGGTTATCATCTGAAAAGAGATGAAGAGCCCAGGGGAAAGCAACAGTGTGGCTTATAAGAAATAGCAAGTAAACTACATGATAATAAGGTAAAAATGGCAGCACTGAGAATAAATTAGACCAGTAGACCTTGTGTGTGTGTGTGTGTGTGTGTGTGTGTGTGTGTGTGAAAGAGAAAGAGAGTATGAATTGTTTATGAGGAAACAATAAGATGCCAATAAAAATTACGCATTGCACAGCCTGAAGTCTGCTATTTTTTTTTTCATTTTCTATTTTATAGCATTAGAAACCTGGATCTGTTCATTAAATGCTAGCATACTGTCTCACAGGTTGCCTGTAGGGTAGCCAAGGGAGGGAAGTTTGAGAACAGCATGGTCCTATGTGGTGAGAGATGGAAAGCCAGGTATGCAGGATGATTCTGTAAGTTTCCAATTCTATAATCTTGTAATTATTAACTTAGAAAGAATAGAGAAGTAGGTTGGGGTTAAAGATTAAATTTTTACTTCTAGAATTAGCAAATTGAATTGTTAATGTAAAAGCCAAGATCAAATTAGTGTAGAATCTTTCCTGTTTAAATCTATGGAATGTTTGCTTCTGGTAAGCAGAATGCTCACTTTTACAAAACAGAAGCTTCTGAGGAGATGATGGTTTAAGATCTTTGTTACTCTTTTCTGAATACTTATTATCAAGTGTGAACACTTATTTTGTGATGCATTTTCCTTTGGAAATATATACTACTTCTCAACTATATTATATATGATTCTTCCACCTCATTTCTTTACCAGTCCAATATTACTTTTGTTCAATTACAATCACAAATAGCCTTATTTTCCAGATTTTTTTAGTAGTCTTTCCTACCTCATATTGGGTGTCAAAGCGGTTCCTTTTAAGAGTGTAAAATAAAAGTAGCTCTTGCCGGCTGCTGTGGCACATGCCTGTAGTCCCAGAGGCTCAGGAGGCTGAGATAGGAGGATCACCGGTTTAGAGCCAGCCTCAGCAACAGTGAGGTGCTAAGCAATTCAGTGAGACCCTGCCTCTAAATAAAATACAAACTAGGCTGGGGATGTGGCTCAGTGGTTGAGTGCCCCTGAGTTCAATCCCCAGTATCCATCCCCCCCAAAAGTAGCTGTCTATTGAACTTTGGAAACGTGTACCAAGAAATATTAGCAAATAATTTCTGTTTCTCAATAATATGTCACATCATTGTTTTTCATTGACTGAATTCTTTTTAAATAAATTTCCAAAATGCATAGTGAAAGCTAAAACTCATTTTGTGAGTTTTGGCTTTATTTATTCACTTGATTAGCTGGGATTGGCTTCCTTCCATATGAACCCCTACCTTTTTTTTTTTTTTTTTTTACAAAAATCAACCATCAGAATATAAAAATGAGCATTCAAACTTTAAATATGCAATAAAACTCTGTATAATTGAGTGGAAGTATAATGGGAGAATTTCCATTAGTGAAAATAAAAATTATATCTTCCTTGTAGAGCCACATCAACCATAGTTTTCAGACCTCATTTCCCACTTAAGATAATGATATTTAGAGAGAAAGAAATTTATGATGAAGCAATTATTTTGGCTAAAGGTGCCACTCATGGAGAGGTATGGGATACTGCCTAGAGGAAATGTACTAGAATCATATATAGATGATGTAGAATCCACATCTGCTACTTAATTGGTCCCAAGACTAAAACACTTAGTACTCTAAATCACATGTATAATATTTTGAAATCTGGTTATATCCTAAGGAGAGTGAAAAATGTACATGGAGGACATAGAGTTAGGGTAAAGTAAGACCTCGCTCATCAGAGCTAATAATATTATTAAAATTTCTTTTTTTTTAATTCTCCAGAATTTGAGTGTTAGAATTTTTTTAAAAAAAGTGGTTTTATAATAAATAAATTAATTGGATAAAAAAGTGACACTTGTGCAGGTAAAGGAATTGCTTGCCTTTGGGTCTTCTGGAAACTTTCAAGAGGCCTCACAGATAAAGATAATATATATTATGTATATAGATTTCACCTTATCACATTCATTTTATATTGCTTTATTCCATGACCACTTGACTATAACCTCCTTGAAGAGGACAATGTCCTATTTCTCTTTAGAGGGTAATGTGCAGAGGCTATATACAAAATTTGCAAGTGGCTATCACCCCAATCCCAGTTACTTAATAGGCTTATGTTTCCCTTTTGATAGTAACACAATCTATTATTAAAAGGATAATGAGTTTTTATGTGCATACTTTGCAATCTTGCATTCTATTTTCCAGGTCAGTTTCTTTAAAAAAAAAAAAAAGTCGTTGTGCTTTCTGACTCTTTTCATCTTATCTGTTATTTTTTCAGTGATTCAGTGGATTCTCATGATAGCCTTTATGTGCAGTATCGTGATATTCTTTAGCCAAAGAGCAAAGTCATTCACTAATGCTCCCACTCACACAGGAATCAGGATGGGAGGGACTGTTGGAGAGAAGACTGCATGTCTTAGAACATCTTTCATCTAAAATAAAATCAACTATAAGAAAATTATGAGCACTCAACATTTTCGTCAGAGTGGGTTTGTATTTTTCAGAAAGTAAGAGATACAGCAGCAGGGGTAGCTTTTAAAAATACAAGAAAAAATGGCACAGTATCACAGAAAATCAATAGTAATTGTGTATTCATAAGGCAAACAGTATAATTAGTTGAATCTGACACTTTCTGTACATCACAAATTCTGTGTTCCACTAAGGACTGGCAGATTAATTGCACAGAAACTTCAGTCAGCAGATTCTCTTTCCATGAAAAATTGCTAAAGAGACAAACACTTCTTGAGTGATGCTCTCTGTTGATTACTTTAAAAATGAAATTGTTGATAAAATGTCAGTATAAAAACATTAATGATTTATTAATAATTCATTTCTTACATATTTGTATGAATTTGCTTTTCAAAATATCTTTCCTGGTTATATATGTTCAGATGTATTTTTCTATTTCTCTGGGAAATTTATTGGATTTAGGTACAGTTTTGGCCAATTTTAGGTATCTATTAACTCTAAGACTTGCTTCATTTACTCAGTTTCTTTCTTTTTTTTAATAAATCAGAAATTTATTAAAAATTTCTTTGAAATATAACTGGTATTTTTACTTTGAAAGTAAATGAAACAGGGAACATTTACAGGTCAAATGTGGAGAGTCAAAGAGATAAAAAGGTGACAACTGGAAATCAGTATGGCCACTGTCCTGCATAAGCTTCAGACTCCCCTTCTAGAAATGTTGAGGTCTCATGTTACTGTATGGCTCTGCTTCTATAAAAAGACTTCCCTAGTTTGATGTCATCTGCAGACATCTTGTCATCATCAATGCCTGGAAGCACTTATGGCACTAAGTAACTACCTTTTAAGATCATAAAAAAAAAAAAGATGGAATCCTGCTTAGTGTCTACATGACATCTACTTAGTTTTAGAAGGTCTTACTGCAGAGTTACAGAAGGAATAAACATCTAGTTTCATCTAATACACTCCATACCTTATTGCTGATTCTAAAGAAACCTGGCTTTATTATATTCACTTAAAACTCTGCTTTATTTTCTACTAATGGTTTTTTAATATTGGTCCCTTTGCAGGCTATAGTGGTGTTTTATAAGGTACCCTCTTATTTTTGTTTACTTGAGTGAATATTTATACACATGTTCTTTAGGCTTCAGATATTTTCATTTCATTGTCAGCAGTTTAATATGCATATGTAGAAAAATGCTGACGAGTCAGTGCACTTATCTGTGTCTCAGAGAGATGATGATGGGTCGTAAACCCAGATATTAAAACAAGCATCCAAGAGTTCATTGCTTTCCATCTGGATTCCTGGAGATTTTTCTTTTCTTTAAATAAAACAAGCAGCAGAAGGGAGTCACATTAATTACTCTTTTATACATCATATCTACTTGTACAAATGCAATTCCGCGAAGTAATACAAAAATCAATATAATTGCTGGCATGTATTGAGGAGTCATTCTGTGCCAGGCAGTCTTCTAAATGCTGCTCGTGAATCAATGCACTTAATCCTCAACACCATCTTTTGAGGTGGACACTAGCATTCTCCTGCTTATTCAGATGAGATTTCTAAAGCACACAGTGATAATAATATTTCAATATCACTCAGTTGGTAAGTGGTAAAGATTAAATTCACGATTAGAAAGTTTGGCTTTGAGAATCCACACAGTTAATTACCATGCTTTACTCTCTCGTGACATAAGTCTGACACCTGGAAGAGCAGAATGATATGGAAGGTATCAATGCTCAGCTTAAAGAAATTGGTGAACATCATCCACCCAAAAGAATTATTCAAAATTCATCTGATTTATGAAACCTCAAATAATACAGGGATTGGTAAATCTAAGTTCTGTTTCTAGAACAAATGAGGAGTAAAGTTTAAGGAAATTTTTTTAAAAAGAATATATAACTTGATAATAAATATTATAATTATATGCATCAATTGAATTCAAAATTTAAATGAGATTATTCTCTAAAATAATTAATTACTAAATTGATAAAATTGAATTATAAAATGTAGTTGGTAATGATGCCTAGGAAAATTGTCAGAAATATTAAAATACTACCAAGAAAAGCCACAATGTCTTGACATGTTCACTGGTAAGATATTTTTAATATCATGAGAGAAAAAGTGTTGACATTATCTGTTTTAGACCATGAAAGAAATGTAAAACTAATATATTCATCCTATGAAGTTAACATATTAATCACAAATTAAGAAAAAAACTTGGTTGAAAACATAAAATGTTATGCCTGTTTCAAACAAGTACTCATATGTAATAAAAATTCACAGAGAAATACTAATGACTAGAATAAAACATGATTCACCATTAGCAAAAGCTGTTATTCAGGAATGCAAGTTACTGTCAATAAAAAGCATACCATTAACTTAACGTGCTGAAAAGAATAACTTAAATGAGCTGTGTCAAGGATTGAAATTGAATTTAATAGTATTATGGAATGATTATTCTTCAACAAAATATTTGAAATAAAAAATTTAAAACGTCCTTTTTATCTTCAGAAAATATAGTTTCTTCTTCATTGTTATTAAGTATCCTTTGCAAAGTTTAAATTGGTCAATTACACAATCATTAAAATAAAATTTAGAATAAAAAATAGTAGAAAGGACAATTAATTATATTGTGTAGAGGTAACATTATTTTAGTCCTAACAACTCAAAAAAATTAAAAAGACTATTAGCTTAAAACTAACCCAAATTCAGTGATATTTTGGATAATTTTATAAAAGTCTGGTGGGTAGAGGTGTACACCTGTAATATCAGCACCTGGGGAGGCTAAAACAGGAGGATTATAAGTTCAAAGCCAGCCTAAGCAATTTAGCAAGGACCTACACAACTTAATGAGACCCTATCTCAAAATTTAATTTTTTTAAAGGGCTAGGAACATAGTTTAGTGGTAAAGTTCCCCTAGATTTAATCCCTAGTACCAAAAAAATAAAATGAAATGAAATTATATTAAGATTTAAAAAAAAAAAATCTCAAAACCCCAGCAATTCCAGACAGGGATGATAACCAGCCAGGGAAGCAGAGATGTGAGAAATCCTCATCAGTACATCAGTTAGGGTCAGCTTCTTACCTGAACTCAAAGCTGAAGTGAAAAGGGAGTGAGCCAGTTGAATCAAGAAAGGAGATTCTCAGTAAATAGAATGTAAGTGAAACTTTGCATTTGCCTGGATCCCTTTTCAATTTTCTTTATTTATTTGAGTCTTTTGCAACACCACTTTCTTTTTTTTAATTTTCCTGTGGTAGTCTTTCCTGCTTGCATCTTATATTTGAAACATTTTATCAAGTTCCGGGACCCCATTCCTATCTTAATTCTTTTGGCTTTTATAATTGATAATTTGTCATTTGTAAAGTCATCTGTTGCTTTGTAATAAATTAATTTGAAACACTCTTGACTTTCACTGGGACCCCAGATGAGAGGAAGGACAATCAGACTGAATAAATGGGCAACATTTTTTTAAAAAAAATCCTCAGAAGGATTTCAGTTGAATTCTGTAACAGCTCAGGGTTAATATGGCTCCATTGGGTTTTCTGTCTATGAAGAAGTGTTAGGGGTAAATGGACTGAAGACAACTCATAATTCTTATTTCTAGTTTTCCCACTTTATATTTTTCAATCCAATGCTACACTGAGAAACCTGTTTCTCCCCTCATCTCTTTCATCAAAGAACAATTTCTAAAACTACAATAAGCTAGTTTTAAAAATAAAAATGTGTGTATATGTGCAGAGGTCTGTGTTCCTGTGTTTTACCCAAATAAGTAAATTGCAATCCAACTCAATTCCATAAAGGATATGGTTCTGGGAACCATTAAAAAACTCAAATATTAAGGATGGTCTGGGGTATTCTCACATATCTTTACCTCGCCTATATTCACATGGGTCCAAATAAAGGGTGTCAGGGACTGAATTTTTGTTGGCACTTCCTTCAAAATCTTATGTTGAAACCTTTATCCTCAACATGACTGTTTTGGAGATGGGGACTGTGAGGAGGTAATAAAAGGTCCAAAGGGGGGTGTGTGGCTAGAGCAACAGAGCCTGTTCTCTCATAGGAAAAGGAAGAGGCAGCACAGCTCTCCCCCTCTACCAGGTGAGGACACAAATCAGGAAGAGAGAGCCCTTACCAAGAACCAAATCAGTCAGCACCTTGACTTCTCAGCCTCCAGAACAATAAAAAAGGGATGCTTGTCATTTCCATCATCACGTACAGTATTTTGTTATGGCATCCGAAGCAGACTAATACAGAGGTGTATTATGAAAGTGAACATTTCAGGAAATCCTCAGCAATTAAAAAGAACAGAACAAACATGCAAAACAACATAAGTACCCCAGTCTAAGGTTCCAAGGACACACATAACTGTGTCTTTCAAGGGAAACACTGCCTGCAAAATCAATGGATAGCAGGGGAACCACTGATGGACAGATCAAAGTTCATGGTGAACATAAGGCTTGGACTCCAAAGAAGAGTCACAATTTCATATCCATAAATATTTGTTTGTGGACTTCAGTCATGTCTAGATAGTTTATTGTGCTTTAATTTGACCTTTAGTTCTTATAAGTAGGGCATTTTAAAATGACATGAACAGATAGATAAACATATATGTGTGATTGAACATTTTTAGATACTATTATATATGTCCATATACATGTATATATGTTACACATTATGTATTATCATCGAAGAAGTATTTTGAGATGATATCCTTAGATCAATTTTTAAGATAATAAACCAAGACACACATTTATAATAAACACACCATCCCATGATTTATGAATTAAATAACAAGAATTCATGTCCATTTAGAATATCCACTGAAGGAAATTGAACTATATTGTGGTGTTCATAACACAAAATTCTGTATATGCCACAATGATGAAGAACACATTTGGATAAATAGTGAACTGTTCTGAATGAAATCTCTAGTCAGACTTAATTTGAAATTTATAATTTTTAATTATTAGTAATAGCAACATTTTTGCAAAAATGTTTTGGTTGATTTCCCCCTCTCTCCTCCTCTCCTTCCTCTCCTCCTCTGCTACTTCATCTGCCTCTTCCAAAAGGAGTCCACTGAATTAACCAGATGTCAGGAATATTTGTTTCAATATATTGTGAATGAATACCAAAATCCTTTTTGGATTGTATTGTGTTTTGATCTGAAAACACTCCAGGAGTGGAAATGTTCAAAAAAACAAGCTGCATGTGAGCCTGTCTCCCATATGTCGTGTGTGCTCAGAGGGATTTCTGCTTCTCCACGACCTTGGCCCTCCCTATGACCCCACATAGTTCCGGTTATACTCCCATCATCTCAAAGCAGGTCTGCAGCTTTATCACCTCATATGACTTGCCTCATTACCTTAATATTTACTACATCAAATTTCAAAACTGTAAGGGATGTGATCAGACTATTTGAGTTATTTTTGTGTTATGTCATATTTTAGGGCTCTGTCTCATGTATTAGTCACCTCTGTATTGTATAACTCCTTGTATAATCAATGATGGTCAGAGAGAGGAGAGTTAGTGGTAAAAAGAGGACAGCCACAGTTGTGCCTTAAGGTAGGCTTGTGCCACTCATTCAGTGATTTGTCCAAGATAATTTATCAAGCGCCTGTGTTTCAGATATTGCTCCAGGCCCTGAGTTATAGCTGTTATCAGAACACACCAAATCCTTCTCTAATATTGGATGTACTCAAGAAGAAAGGGACATGTAAACATGACAGGAGGTAATAGGTCCTAGGGGGAGGGGGCAATCACAAAGCAGTCAGGATACATGTTTAAATGTGATAGGGCTTCTGCTATCCCTAAGGTTATCAGAATCAACCTCTCAGATAGGGTGACATTTGAAAAGAGACAGCAAGGTTGAAAAAAAAGGAAGCCAGACAGTGTCTGGGGAATGGTGCTCGAGATGCCCTCTGATGTGGGCATGCTTGGGAAGTTTGCAGAACAGCCAAGGACAACAGTGTTACTTCTGCAGGGACTAGAAGAAAAGCAATAAAAAATGAGGTCTGAAAGAAGGTGGGATTTGAGGACATAGAAAGGACTTTGACACTTTTTTAGATGAAAATCTACATAAGCAATTGAACAAAGAATTGGCATCAATTATTTTATGGTTTTAAGAAAACATCAGTTAAGCTAGGCGCAGTGGTGCACACCTGTAATTCTAGGGACTCAGGAGGCTGAGGCAGGAGGATCATGAGTTCCAAGCCAGCCTCAGCAACAGCGAGGCACTAAGCAACTCAGTGAGACCCTGTCTCTAAATAAAATAGCAAAAAAGGGCTAGAGATGTGGCTCAGTGGTTGAGTGCCCCTGAGTTCAATAGTTCAATTCCCAGTACCTCTCAACCAAAAATAAAATATTGGTTTAGATAGCTGGTTGTGAATATTTAGTAGAATGGTAAGTATGAGAAGAAGAAATGCCTCTTTCAAATAGCTGTGGACAGTGCAGGACACATGATAAATGTCTATTTTTAACTACACAGCAAGTTTTAATAATCAAATCCATTTTCCAAAGAGCAACAATCCAATATTTCAGAATTTAGAGTGTGAATAAAAGAATCCCTGATGTCTAGAAATGCATATTTCTAAAATGGTATTAATAATACCAAGAATGATATTAATAATATCAAGAAACATTTATATTTCAAAATAAGGATATTTCTATATGCCTATGAAGCTTACACATCACTGTTTTCAGTTAGCTTATTTTCCTAATGCATTACAAAAAATTTTGTGTGCTGTAGAAATCTGACCTATTCGTCTCATTCTCATTAAGAAATCAATGTTTTTAGAGCAAATGTTACAAATGAATATTTAATTTAGTTGCAATTAAGAATGTGTATTTGCAGAACATTTCTTGTTAATTAACACAAACCAAAATGGCTAAACATAGAAAAGTTTGACCTTCCCCTATAACTACTCATTTGGCTCTGTATTATTTCAAAAGCACCAGAACTTGATCCAAGCTGGTCATGTCTCCCTAAGTAAATGCATTTCTTCCTAATGAGGTCCAGATCCCCAAGTGGTGTGCAGCAGAGTCAGGTCCTGGCATTTGTCTGCAAAGAGTCAAGCACCTATATTGTCAGATGATTCTGAGGAAAGTGTAATATCTAGACGCCATTCTGATAAATAGCTGCAATAAAATACCTTTCTATTCCTATTCAAAATGAGCAAAACTGAATATTCTGAAAACAAGATCTTTTGAACAAATATCAACTCTATGTATTTAGATATATACTTGATCTCTAGCCCTGGAAATCACAAATTAGAGGGAAAATTGGATCTTAATTTCAGTAGTCTTTTCTCACAGTTTTCTCCATGGACATTGCTTCTCATTAGAAGTCAAGATGGACATCAATCAGATTGCTGCAAACTATGTTGTAAAATTTTTACTAAACCAATGAAACAATTTCTGAATGCATGTGTTCACTGAAGCCAAGGGGATAAAGAACAGGTCACAGACTGGTCCTGGAAATTCAAAGAAAGTAAATGTGTTCGTCTTCCTGATCATAATTCTCTAAAGAGAAGATTATGAACATATTCTGCTCATGTTACACTTAATCAAACATTAGTTGAATACAATATGTATGCCAGGAAGTCTAAACCGGTAAACCAAGATGGTTTCATGGTTAACTTCTGTAATTTAGAATATACAATCTACCATCTAAACCACTAGCACTACTTTTAAATTTGCTAAAATTTTAATCATTTTACTAAATATAGGGTCATGAGCAACTCTATTAAGTACATTTGAAATATACTTGGAATTTGACATTGGTCATCTGTTACACATTAGCCATGTATAAAATGTTTATTAATGAGGTCATAATTACATTCTTCTGAATATTTTGGTTTAATATTTTGGAAAGGTTGGTACCTAAAATTTTCAGAGCCAATAAAATATTGCAGATTTATGCTATAATGTGCTTAAGTGACAACAAGCTGTTCTCTTAAATGTTAATTAAGGATCTTCTCAATTTATGAAATGCTAGGTTATTCTGTGCAGCCTTGAACAAGACTGCTCATATGGCCAAATGATTTTTTTTTTTATTTTGAGAGAGAGAGAGAGAGAGAGAGAGAGAGAGAGAGAGAGAGAGAGAGAGAAATTTTTAATATTTATTTTTTAGTTTTCGGCAGACACAATATCTTTGTTTGTATGTGGTGCTGAGGATCAAACCCAGGCCGCACGCATGCCAGGCAAGCGCGCTACCGCTTGAGCCACATCCCCAGGCCCAAATGAATTCTTACGAATGAATAAAGTCTCAGTAGTGATCATTTGCATTTTTGTCAGCATAGGGTGGTTTAGGGAACACCAGGGCTGAAGAGACTGGGTAGACTGAAAAGGCACAGACGTTTTCTTCAAACCTTATGATTTTGAAAGAGGTTTAGTGATGTTATTTCTAGATGCGAGGAAATTTGTATTTCACTGGGCCATTTTTTTTTAATGAGAATCAGCAAAGATTTACATCTTTAATTTACCCTAATTACCCAGGTCATATCCATTTTCAAATATATGAATGAATCACATAAAGGGAACGCATTTGGAATGTTACAGGAACATTTTATAATATATAATTCTGATGGCACTAGAGTGAATCTTTTGGGAGAAATAAAGAGTCCAATCAAATTTCCATCTTGGAAGATTCAAACAGAAAAAAAAAAGATTAATTATTTTTTTTTGTAGGATTCTAAAACTGTAGGAGCCAACACTTGTCAATTTATAATATACATGGCAATGTTTTTGTGTGTCTGTGTATGTGTTAGTGACAATCATTTTAACCTCCCATCACCTTTATAATATCCCTTGCTATATTCTTGTCAAAGTGACATCTTACTTGAGGGACAAAAATGACCCTATGATGTGTGTCTCTCCTAGTTTTCACCTTCACATAGGTATGATGATTACATAGTCTTAGGACAAACAAAACTGCAATCACATTTCTCAATTTATCTACCAATTTTGTACACTATTATGTTCTGTGATCTATCAGATTGAAGATAGTTGTATTTCTTCATATTTAAATTTTGTTAGTGAAAAATGTTGGTGCTTCATTCAATAGTTTTTAAGTTCCAGGCAGTATGCTATGGTACAGTTTTGCAGGACAGTATTGACAATTTGTGATTTTTTAATCAGCATATAATGGGAAGCCTAGAACATGAAAATAAGACTTGGTTCTTATTGGTTCCAATTTCATCAATTTTATTTGGTGAATATTTTGATGCTATTTTCAAATTACCCTTTTAATTCTTGGAATTATTTTTAAATCACTACATACCTTTGCCACATCATTTGTCAGGAAGTATATTTTCCCCTAAAATAATATAGCATATTTTCCACTGGTCAGTTTCAAACTCTGTTCACATTTGCTCTGCATTTTTCTGCATTGCTCATTAAGTCTTAATATATTAATATGAATTCTTAGATATTGAGACTATAAAATTTTTATCAGAAGATTTTGTACACTTTTAAGGGGCAATTTTATGGTATAGACAGGAAAAAATGAGTTACTACTATCAAATTATGAAAATTAAAGTAACTTCACATTTTCCTATTTTTAGATATATTGGAGCATTATTTTGAAAGGGTGAAGGTTTTGTTTATTTATTTGACTAAGCATTTTGTATGCTATGTGAATATACAGTATAATACTTTCAAATATAACCTGGTTAAGACAGAGATTCTATGAAGAAGATGAAAAAGGACAATTTGGCTTCAATACATTTAAATAACAACAATGTCAACTAGCAAATATTTAGAGATAATGGTGAGCTCCTAATGGTACTAAGTACTTTCAAACATCACCATGAGTCCTCACAGCCCTTGGAGATGAAGTTATGAACTCAGTTTCCCAAAGACAGTTATTGAGACAGAGAGGTCAAACTATCTGACTCACTTAGTAAGCAGTAGAGTCAGAGTCTAAACGGGGATCCATTCTTGCGTCTCAACCTTTATAGAATAACTCTGGGATATCATTTTGTTTTATATAACAGGAACCCATAGATCTAAAATTCTTATTGCTTTTCTTTTTTTGGATCGGTACTTTTATTTTTAGAATTTTTTTCTCACATTTTTTATGGGTGCATTATAGTCATACATAATGATGAGATTTGTTACTATTCATATGGGAAGCCTAGAACATGAAAATAAGACTTGGTTCTTATTGGTTCCAATTTAATAAATTTTAAATTTAAACTCTAACTGTATAATTTGGCCAATATTATTCCCCAGCACTTCCCTCCTCCCTCCCTGTGTAACACCCCATGATCCCTTTCTTTTCCTTTAAAAGAAAACAATGAATGACAAAAGATGGATATCTTAGAGTAGTTTTGATTTGCATTTCTCTAATTGCTAGAGATGATGAACATTTTTTTCATATATTTGTTGATTGATTGTGTATTCTCTTCTGAGAAGTGTATGTTCAGGTCCTTGGCCCATTTGTTGATTGGGTTATTTGGGGTTTTGGTGCTTAGCTTTTTGAGTTCTTTATATACTCTAGAGATTAATGCTCTATCTGATGTGTGAGGAGTAAAAAATTGCTCCCAGGATGTAAGCTCTCTGTTGACCTCACAGGTTGTTTCTTTTGCTGAGAAGAAACGTTTTAGTTTGATTTCATCCCATTTATTCATTCTTGGTTTTAATTCTTGTGCTATGGAGTCTTATTAAGGAAGTTGGGGCCTAATCCAACATGATGAAGATTAGGGCCTACTTTTTCTTCTATTAGACACAGAGTCTCTGGTTTAATTCTTAGGTCCTTGATCCACTTTGAGTTGAGTTTTGTGAATGGTGAGAGATAGGGGTTTAATTTCATTTTGTTGCATATGGATTTCCAGTTTTCCCAGCACCATTTGTTGAAGATATTATCTTTTCTACAGTGCATGATTTTGGCACCTTTGTCTAATATAAGAATTGTAGTTTTGTGAGTTAGTCTCTGTGTCCTCTATTCTGTGCCATTGGTCTACCAGTTGTCTTGGTGCCAACATCCTGCTGTTGTTGTTACTGTTGCTCTGTAGTATAGTTTAAATTCTGGTATAGTGATGCCACCTGCTTCACTCTTCCTGCTAAGGATTGCTTTAGCTATTCTGGTTCTCTTATTTTTTCAGATGAATTTTATGATTGTTTTTTCTATTTCTATGAGGAATGCCATTGGGATTTTGATCAGAATTGCATAAATCTGTATAGTGCTTTTAGAAGTATGGTCATTTTGATAATATTAATTCTGCCTATCCAAGAGCAAGGTAGATCTTTCCATCTTCTAAGGTCTTCTTTGATTTCTTTCTTTAGGGTTCTATAGTTTTCATTGTATAGATCTTTCACATCTTTTGTTAAGTTGATTCCCAAGTATCTTATTTTTTTTTGAGGTTATTGTAAATGGAGTAGTTTTCCTCATTTCCTTCTCAGAGGATTTGTCACTGATATACCGAAATGCTTTTGATTTATGAGTGTGACTTTATATCCTGCTACTTTGCTGAATTCATTTACTAGTTCTAGAAGTTTTCTGGTGGAGATTTTTGGGTCTTCTAGGTATATAATCATATCATCAGCAAATAGTGCTAATTTAAGATCTTCTTTTCCTATACATATCCTTTAATTTCTTCTATCTGTCTAATTGCTCTGGCCAGTGTTTCAAGAACTATGTTGAATAGAAGTGGTGAAAGAGGGCATTCCTGTCTTGTTCCAGTTTTTAGAGGGAATGCCTTTAATTTGTCTCCATTTAGAATGATGTTGGCCTGAGGCTTAGCATAGATAGCCTGATGCTCACTCCAGTCAGAATGGCAGCTATTAGGAAGACAAACAACAATAAGTGTTGTCGAGGATGTGGGGAAAAAGGTATAATCATACATTGCTGTGGGACTGCAAATTGGTACAGCCAATATGGAAAGCAGTATGGGAATGGAACCACCATTTAACCCAGCTATCCCTCTTCTTGGTCTATATCTAAAAGACTTGAAAACTGCATACTACAGGGACACAGCTATATCAATGTTTATAGCAGCACAATTCACAATAGCTAAACTGTGGAGCCAACTTAGATGCCCTAGTTGTCTTAGATAGGGCAGAGGGGTGGGAGGAATAGGAAGGGGGCAGGAGATTAGCAAGGGTGGTGGAATGTGATGGACATCATTATCCAAAGTACATGTATGAAGACAGGAATTGGTGTCAACATACTTTATATACAACTACAGATATTAAAAAAAAAATGAGCTGTATACGTATAATAAGAATTGTAATGCATTCCACTGTCTTTTATTTTTTTAAAAATTATAAGAAAAGGACAAAAAAGTAAAAAAAAAAGAGAAAAAGAGAAAAGAATAAAGATGGAAAACATTGTGTAGCAGAAACAGGTTAGCAACCAACAGCTATCAATTAAGTCTTAATTTAGTAATATGAATTTTTAAATATTGAAGCTGTATAATTATTATATCAGAAGGTTTTAGGCACTTTGTGGTCAGGGCAAAGATTCTATAAACAAGAAGATAATGGATAATTTAGCTTGAATACAAAACCAAAACAGTCTTGCTCTGATCTAGTAACCAAATACTGTACTTAGAGTCAATAGATTTGATTTAAATTTTCACTGTGACCCTTATTATTAGACATCTTGAAATTTCTGAGAGTGTTTTTTTCTTTTTGTTATAAAGAAGGGGTAATAATAACCACATTGTTGGAGATACACACACACACACACACACACACACACACACACACATATATATATATATATATATATATATATAACCAATATATACTTTAAAGTTTTTTATAAATGTGAGAATTAATAATTTCTTTTATGAAAAGAACCCTCGTTATTTTTTATCTTACCTAAGGCTGATGTTGGACAATTTACTTGACACAGCTTTCCTGGCCTATTGTCAAGCATTATGTTCTGCAAAAGTTGGGTCAAATGCACTGGGTAGGTAACTTTGTTATAGTAGCTAGATGCTCTGCAATTATATCCCTTCACTTCCCTCAAAGGTAATGATATATATTTGGAAAAACACCTGATATTTTAGTAATAATATACTTAAAATATTTTTGATATATTAAGAAACAGATGTTGAGGAAAGGAGAGTTATTTTCAGCACATTTGATTAGTGCCAGAGCTTTGAAGATTAGGATCTGACAACTAGCCCTAGGGTTCTTTCCAAATGACCCTTTCATGGAGGGACATTATACAGTTATAGACAAGGAAGACATTAATTAACCATTACAACATAATAATAATGGCAAGTTGTCTACAGAGGAAAGTAATTATCATTTATGAATTAAAAGGTGGCTGGGAATTATGGTAAATATCATAGCATCCTTTCTACATGTCTCCTTGCTGAAACTGGTTTGGCAGAACCATTCATTTCTTAAAACAATATTAAGTGCACTCAGCAATCTAATTGTGTCAGACATTGTTCTAGATGAATGGGATTAAAAAAAGTATAACAGTACAGGTATGCATTTTAACATGGAGTTTCATTTTTAAAACAGACCTGGGTTTGATATTCATTTAGACAACTGAAGTTATGAAAACATGAGAATTGTAGTTAACCCTTTCAAATTGGTCCAGTTTATTACATCTGTACATAATTGACCTATTATACAGGAAACATAATTTAACCACTTTTTATGTAAAAATTGCTTTAACCATACAATTGTCCTGTATGTTAAGCATTATTTCCTCTACGTAAGTAGAAGAAACTGAAAAAGACATAGTTTATTTGTTCAAAATCACACAGTCAACACCTAGAAGATTTGGGACTCTAATACATGTATAAGTCTAGGGTAAGTTCTTAGTTGTTACCTTGTAGTGTAATACATTGTACAACCCCAGAATTTAAGGGTTGGCTAAGTGAATACATATAAAAGACAAATGTCCCATTTTGGGGGCTATATAAGGTTATTTATATATTATTATAATATACTAATGCAATCTCACTGAATCTCATAGATCACTAAAAGCAAAATGAATAACATAGGGACAAATTCATCATTTTATTATAATAATATCAGTAATGTATTTTTTAAAGAACAATACAGTAAAGACAATATAATCCTTTGTCCCACTGAATTCTTTATTCCCTGCTTCTTTACCTGTCACCATTTCACTATTTACATTAATGAATGTCAGGGTGAGCTCAATCAAGGAACCTTTGTGGAATTCAATCATTTAATTTGGCAGCATTTATAAAAGAATAGTCTTAAAAGAAAGAGAACATAGGCATGAAACATATTGCTTAAAATTAGCCTGAGGAATTTAAAGATTTGATTATTTATGCTACCTATTCCCCTTGTGGCCATTTGTAATAGAATCCCTATCTGTATTTATTCCACTGCATTATTCTCAGCCAACTTTGACTAGAACCTGTCAAAGGTATCATATTATTTTGATGGCTTCATGAATAGAACATTTAGATTTAGAAGACACAAAAATCACCAAACCCATCTCTGCATTTTAGAAACTCAGAAAATATTTATATTGTAGTCTATTTTATAGGCTTTCATCCTTTCAGTGGTAATTCTTTATACATATTGGTCACGATTGTTACAGAATATTAATTTCCCCTAGATTGGGGTGCATTTGAAAATGTTCCATGGTGTTTAAACTATGAGCTGGAAACATATATCTTCATTTTGTGGATGGTTCCTGCCTGCTGTATTCCAGGCGGATGATGGTTCCATTTTAGGATTTCAGTGTTCAATTTATTGAAGATCAAGCTGTTTGGAATGGAAAAAAACTCAGTAGAATTCATCTTCTTTATATTATTCACCACTTTAGATATTTGTCAAACTGAGCTCATCTTATCAAAAGCAGAAGCATTCTCCCTATTTATATGTATTTGCAAATAAATGAATAAATAAATAAATAAATAAATAAATAAATAAATAAAGTTTTATAATGTTCTCAACAGGAATTCCCTATGGTTTCTATTGAAAACTAATTAGCTGAATTTAGATTTTCAATTAATGCTATAAGAGACTATACAGGAAGCCACAAAACATTAAAGAATTACACAATATTTGTGTGAAAGTTATTATTTCTTTTTTATGTCTTTTTAATGTTTTTAAAGCTTTTCTGGAGTATGCTTGCTATAATATTGTTCTATGAATTATGCTACAGTTTAAAGATAAAACAAGCTACAGCATTCTGCAGGATATGGGAGAAGAGGGAAATCATGGTATCATCTTCTATTTTTTCCTCTATAGGATTCCAACCTTTGTACCATATTGATAGCAATTTGTAATGAAGCAGAGAGTAGATATTCATTCTTATATGCAAGTACCCAGCAAATACTAATTAAGGTAAAGGCTTTTACCTGAGAGCCAGACTACAGACCTTGGTTTAATGTTTGGAGAGGAATCTTTCATTTTCCACTCTTCATCTAAATGTTGGGATCTATAAACTCAGATGTTCCTATTGTAATTTGCATGAGACTATACAATACTTTTTCAAACACATATAGATACACAGACAAGATTTCAAGCCTGACTTACATTCCCATTTAAAGTAAAAGAGGATAACTACATGGGCCTTGGTTTTGGTAGAAGTGAAGAAAATGAGGTCAGTTGTGCCTCCTATGGGAAAAGGGGCTTAGGAGACTTTGTTTTGCATGAATCAGAGTTGAAAGAATTGATTTAAAAAAATAAGATTTTAGATGATAATTGGGAGAACTTACATTACTTGTTCTAAGACTTAGTATAATCCTGTAGTACACAGTGTTGTATTGGCCTCAGTGTGAAAAAATAGATTAATGAAAGGATAAAAGTAGCCAATATGTAGGATGAATAAATATAGAGATCTAATAGACAACCATAAGGTCTATAATTAATAAAATTTTATTAGTCACCTGTAATCCTAGTGGCTGGGAGGCTGAGACAGGGGAATCTTGATTTCAAAACCATCCTCAGCAAAGAAGCGATGTGCTAAGCAACTCAGTGAGACCCAGTCTCTAAATAAAATACAAAATAGGGATGGGATGTGGCTCAGTGGACAGGTGGCCTGAGTTAATCCCTGGTACCTCCCAAAAAATGTATTTGGGATTTTTGTTAAAACGGTAGATTTTAGCTATTCTTCACACACACACACACACACACACACACACACAAATGTAAGTATGGGAGATTATATATTAATTTTCTTCTCTGAAGTAATATTTATGCTGTCTATATGTATCCCTTAGTATTATCTTGTAAACCTCAAGTATACACAATCAAATTTACTAATTAAAGGAAAAAGAAAATAGAGAGTGTAGCAACAGACCCCTTCTTACATGATCAATTGACCTTGGCTAAAGCAATTAAAATGGAAATAGGAAAGTCTATAGAACAAATGGTGAAGAAGCATCGGATATCTATACAACATAAAACTTAACCAGATTTTGTATCAAATGCAAAAATGAATTTGAGATAACTCAAATACCTAAAGGTGAAGGCTAAGAAGAAATAAACTTCTAAAAGGCAAAAAGGGAATATCTTCATGATGTTGGAGTATATGGCTTTTTTTGGACATATGCATGGGATGCACATATCTGACAAAGGATTTGTATTCTGAAACACATGAAAACATGCTCAAGATGAGTAGTTCTTAGAGAAATGTGAACTAAAAATCACAATTGGATACTCTTTATCACCTGTGACAATGACTGAAATTTAAAGCTCTTAAGATACCAGGTGTGTTAGTCAACTTCCCACTTCTTATAAATGTACTGATTTCTTTATGGGGTCCCCACATTCATGATCTCATTTAAACCTAACTGCTTCCCAAAGGTTCCATCTCTTAATAACATTAGAATATGCTGCAGGCCTTCAATAAATGAATTTGAGAGGGATAAATCATTCGGTTCATTAAACTCAGAAATAAAATATAGTACTAGAAAATGCAATAACGTGAATGAATCTCAGAAACAGTATGTTGAATAAAAGAAAACACACAATAACTCTGTATCTCAGGATTCAATTTATATGAGGCTCTAGGAAGTTAAACTAATCTATAGTGAAAGAAAGTAGAATGGTGGCTGCCTATTTGGTTAGGGGATCTGAGATAGGAAGGGGAACAAAGGAACATTCAAGGGTGTTGAAAATGTTCTACGTATAGATAAGAGTGTATGCATCTATTTATTTTCCAAAACTTAGCAGGCTACACTCTCCAGATCTGTATTTCATTGTATGTAAATTATATTCTAATATTTGGAAATATTAGCCATTCAGTGCAAAAATTATATGAATAACAAAACTTTAGGTAAAAAAAATAAATTTACTAACACTTTTGCTCCAATCTATCACCAAATTTTATCTTTAAAATACATTAAAATCTAGCCACTTCTTACCACTTAGACTACTTCATTAGTTTCTTAGTTTATCTATTTCAATTATTCTTTATCATAATTTTCTTTTATCTTTCAAGCAATGTAAAAGATAAATAAAGAGACAATAGTAAAAGTAGTAAGGACAGAGTATTCAGGAATAATTATTTCAATAAGGAAGGAGGTCCCTGTATAAACTAGACTCGACTTCCACTTGTCCAGAGGTGACTGGACCCTTTGAAAGGGGAAGGAAAAGAAAGGAATGGGAATTGGGGGAATGGAAATTGATCAGAGTCAGGGAAGTCAAATTTTGAAAGGCTGGTTAATGTAATTAGGTCATCTGGGTTACTAACTGGCTTTTACTGGTTAGGCTACTGGAGACAGGGTCCCCTGGAAGACATTTAAGAGGCTGAAATCCCAATTGTAGAAATACAACTTGAATGGTTAGAAACTGTGCTATTGTTTGTTCAAGTGTTACTCATTCTCTCTTGCTGTGTATGTGTGCTTGTGTGTGTAAGGATGAGGGAATGAGACATGAATGAAATAATTGGTGATAAGAATGAGGAGAGTCTGTGGTTTCCAAAGACCAGGGTTGGGGTCTGGCCAAGAAGAGCCCTCAGAGGAGCTCGACTGGAGTTTGGTCAAGTAAGGAGCCTTCCTCAGCAACCAAAGGGTCAGGAGTAGGGGGAACCAAAGCAAAATAGCTTCTGTCATATCCTCTCAAAAAACACTCTCCAATGACTTCCCATAAAACTCAGAAGAAGAATCAAAGTTCTTTGTGTGATACACAAGGATTTGAAAGATCTTCCCTAGCTTGTCTACCCAAAGCTGTCTCCAACATTCTTGCCTTGCTCATTCTGTTCCAGTCAGCTCACCTCTGTATTTGTTGGCTATCTAAATTCATTATCTTAAGGATTTTGTACTTTTGCTCCCTGTTCCTCACATCTCATACTCTGTATCTTCCTAGGACCTGTACATTCACATTCCTTAGGAATACTCAAACATCACCTCTGAGAACGTTCCATGAAATCCCTATCTAGAGTTGCACCCCACGCTAAATCACTATCCCTTTGGTTTTACACACCACTTTTCTCATTTCCTGCCAAGGTCTAACATGTAATTTATGTTTATTGCTTTAAACATGTTTTCCTTATAATGGTGTGTACTCCTAAGAACAGGACTCTGTCTATCTCCTTCACAGTTCAATTCCCTGGATCTAGAAGGGTGACCAGCACTTAGTGGGCACTCAGTACATGCTTGTTGGATCAAAGGAAGAATGCTTTAGTTTTATAGGGTGTGTTATACTGTTAACTAAACATATTATTATTGCTACACAAAAGTTTGATTTCCCCTTTAATTTCAGATCAGTGCCTCACCAGCCATCCAGCAAAAGGGCCTACTATTGCTGAAGTTGTCTTCAATCCATGCCCAAAGTTTATATTGGCCATTTGAGGACATTATGGATGAAACATATTGAATCTGATAAAATCTAACAATGAACCAATACATTGTTTGAATAGTAACACATTCATCAGGAAAGCAAGCCATGAGCTCAAATGCAAGGGAAGCAATAGAGAATATTTAACTTATTCCTTTCAACAGTGTAATTAACTGAATTTAAAACTTTTTTCTTTTGAGCTAAATTTATACCAATACCTGCACAGGATTTTTTTAATTTTATATTTCCTGCTTTAGTAAATTAACAGAGTTCTTCCATCTGCAGAATGCCTACCTTGGATCTTTCATCAACTTGAAATAAAATAGTCACTTACCTGAAAGACAAAGAATTGTCATTTGACTGTGGTGATAATGACTTTGGAACACTAAAATTCTGTAGACATTCATCTCTGGGACACGAACATCCCCTGAATGATCATTAATCTCCAGGAAACCACCTGCACCTTGATCATTACCCTGAAAGTAAAATTTAGGGGGAAAAGAGAAGATGAGGCAACTGATAATGATTCTCTCAAGTTCAGGTAACAGATTATGTTCTGATAACAAATTCTAACCTTTTAGAATCCCACAATAAATGACAGAAGCAATAAACAGATGTGTCTTTTTATAGCTCTGGGTCAAATGATTGGGAAATCTGAGTATATTTAAATATGTAGCAATACTATAGCATGTATTCAGATATTTCTAAAACTTTTGTAAAAAAAAATACTGGATATGTATTTTCACCTGTATTTCACTTAATTCCAGACTTTAATGAAGGCTTGTCTCTAATGGAAAACATGTTTGAATAATGATCATTAGAGTACAGTTAAGAGGTGGAATACAATAGGAAAAAGTTATGAGAATGGAAATAACTAATGTTTCTGTCCTTCTCAGTCTAAAAGACAATACTCCACAGGAACTCAAGGTTATTTATCTCCATAACACATAGTCAAAGGCTAGCAGTAAGGCACAGAGATAACACATGGAACTTTCATATTCAGACCATGGATGAGCAATGAAGAAAATAAATTCTATTAAATTCAAATTAATTATACTTACTACACTTATAGTACAGTGTCAATGCATCCATCCATGTTAGAGAAACAAAGTGTCTTTAGGAAACCTAAATTGGTAAATGAAAAGTAACTTGCCTAGTTAAGTGAGTGTTGTTGTATCCTTACAAAACTAAAAATGCACATGATTGACAAGAAGCATTTCCTGTGTGCTGCTAATAGTAAATCTTTAAAAATAAATAAATTGGTAGAAGTGCATCAATGATGATATAAATCTTGGACAACTTAAAAATAAAACAAACGAATAATGTTTTCCAAGAGTTTGCAAGCATGCAAAAGAATTTGCTAGCGTTCTCTCTCTCTCTCTCTCTCTCTCTCTCTCTCTCTCTCTCTCTCATATCAGGGATTAAACCCAGGGGCACTTAACCACTGAACAATATCCCCAGCAATTTTTGATATTTTATTTAGGAACAGGGTATCGCTGAGTTGCTAAGGGCCTCGCCAATTTGCTGAGGCTGGCTTTGAACCCACGATCCTCCTGAATCAGCCTTCTGAGCCACTGGTATTACAAGGGTGTGCTACATTTTTATTTTCAATCAATTTTTCCAAAGTTCAACAAATATGAGATAAGATGATTAACCTCATATATATTCATGGAAATTCAAATAAATTAACAAATGGAATGTCTTTTCTGCCCCTTATTATTTGGCAGAAACTAAAAGCAGACATAAATAGCTGGTACAGATGCTTATTTGTGAAGTCACTTTGAAAAACAAATCAATACTATTCTGTCTAGCACTTCCAATTCCATGTGCCACAGAGAAACTTGTGGGGTATCAGCATATATTTTCACATGGTTGTATTGTTTCTAATAGAAAATAGCAAAAATTAACTGGAAACTATTTGAAGTTATTTTTACTCTTCATTTACAATCACCTTTCTTCCTATCAAGACCCCATTCTTTTGATGGGGGGGATATATTTTTAGACATCATTGATTTCTCACTTTGCCAGGTGATCTTACTTGACAATGGAGTGTGAGCAGAAATGACCTGTTCTGTTAAGTCTTTTCATTTATACCATCTGGGGTGAATTATTCTCCTTTCTGAGTTCGGGGGGTTATTCAGACGCAGTGTTTTTGAAATTCTACAATTTGCTCAATCATAATATTAAATTCCTAATATATATTTAACTAAAATATGAATGCATTATTATTTTAAAGATATTTTTATTTGGAGTTGTAGATGGACAGAATGCCTTTATTTTATTTGTTTATTTTTATGTGGTGCTAAGGATTGAACTCAGTGCCTCACACATGCTAGGCAAGTGCTCTGCCACTGAGTTACAGCCCCAGTCCTGAATACATTATTCTGAACTGTACTAAACACCCTATCATGTCAGCCTTCTGGAAAAGAAGTGCACAGAAAAAACAAAGGCAAGGAAATAAATTATTTATTACTATGTACTATTTGGGCTCCAACTCTCAGGAAGCAAAGGAGCATCAGGTAGAAAGCTCAAAGGTCCCAACATCTTCACTTGGCAAGCTGGAAACCAAAGAGAGTCAATGCCTTAAGTCCAGCCTGAATCCAAATACCTAAAAACATTCTGATCCAAATCCTGAAGTTAGAATGCTGAAGTCCCAGCTCTAAGATCATTAGGCAGAGAAAACAGATTTTGTTACTCTTTGTTTTGTTCTATTCAGGCCTCCAGTGGATTGGGTAAGACCTACCCATGTTGGGGAGGTCAATATGCTGTAGTCAGTCTACAGATTCAATGCTTATCTTGTCCAGAATCAATATGTCATGCCCTGCAGGAGTGAAGCAGTATTTGACCAAGTGTCCAGGCACCCATGTTCCAACCTGGTTCACACATAAAACTGTAACTCTCATACTCAGACATTCTTAAAAACATAGTTTTTTTTTTTTTTTTTTTTTTTTTTAATAAGCCTTTATTTTCTGTGTTTAGAAATCCCAAGTTTTGGGATCTATTTTCCTAAGTTTTTTTTTTAAGATTTTTTTATGGCAACATATTTTATTTGATTTTCCCTGCTTATAAAAATACAAAATGTAGAACAACAAACAAACAAAAAAGGGAAATAAAAATTAAGTGCTAGGTTTAGCAATACTTAAACTTGTCATATATTGAATAAGTTATTACTTTACAAAGGTTTATTAATCTTTTCATGTATTGTTACTAGTTTACAATGTTCCTTGATGGCCTAAGGAATCATGACTGGCTCATGACAGACCTTTAAGATTTGGCTTTTAGGTGGTAGTTAGGACCTTCCATAATCTGCTTCTGATCGTTGACTTCTTTATTTCCTACTGCAGTTTTTCCAGGAGCCTCGATGTCTTTGGGTTTGGTTGTCTCACCTACTCTCTCATTTGATTTTGTTTCTTCTTCCATGGCACACTTTCCCCCCCTGCATTCGGAGCTGCCTATCATACAGAAATTTAATGGCCAAAGGTCTTTGACTGGAATGGTACGACCTGTATGTGTGTTTCAGCACCGCCATTCTGGTAACATCTGTGCAACTTTGTGCATAAACATCTCTTAAGTGGGTGCAGTACTCTACAGTACATATGCTTTGTTTTCCAATCAGAATATATTCAGTTGCAGTAGAAAAATTTTAATCATAAATATGCAAAGCAGTTCTGAGTCTTTAGAGGTAGGAATAAAGGATCCCTCATTAAGTGTTACAGAATCGTTTCCATGTTTCCATTCTATCATGGTCTTCCTGTCAACTCTATATTTTAAAGCAGTAGGCTAGGATGAGATTTTTTGTGTCACTTTAAGTTTCCCACAAAATGCTGATAAAATAAAATTGGTAACTTGATTAATAAGAAGCAACAGTCCTTACTGGAGACAATAATAATAAAACAAAATGAGTTTACTATGAGATTTTATCTTAAAAACTACTTGAGAAAAAGAGATTTTTCAAACATTCAGTCTGTTTTGCTGCATTAAGAACTCAATAAAGGTTTAACAATATAAAGAAATAAAAAATGAAGAAAAAATTTAATTCCATCTGGAAAAATAAGTATGTCTGTATTCATTATCCAATGAGAATTCACAGAATGGTGACTGTATCTACTTCAGTGTATGTTATGTATCTATCATATGAATAGAGTTCAATAAATGTAGCAATAAAGTGCTCAGTTTATGTAAAGGTGTAAAAGAAATTTCTTGTAGCAGAAGTATGTGATTTCCCATCTTAAAAATTATAGAATACTGAGTGTATTATATTTCCAAAATAGATTTTAAAAATCACAGTCACCATGGATTTCAAGATGATCTTGCATGAATTCATGCCTGAGTCACTTAGAAAAATAAAGTTTCTTTATGAAGCATCTTATTTACAAAGCAGTTATTTCCACAAAGATAGAATAACCAGAACTGCACTACAGGAAATATATTATGGCATTAACGATGGTATAGAACTCAGGTTTATGTAGATAAAATGGATTCTGGCAAAAAAAAAAAATAAATTCACAAACTCACCATAAAAAAGTACAGATACATGAAAAATGTAATTCAGAATGTATATTTCCTGTAGTGCTACTGAAAACCATGATACTGCTCAGGAATTCAAGATTTGAAAGACACAGTTTTTATGTTCATAATCAATATTACACATATTTTCGTCCATATCAGCTAGACATAGAAGCAGAAAATTTTTGTTGCAAGTATTGGCTTAGAGAATAGAAAAGATGACCTATTTTCAATGAAAATAGAAAAACATCTTTTGTTTCTAATTATGTAATTGATGTAAGAACGTCAGTTATATGCAATTATGAACATAATAAATTGAATAAAATAATTTTAAAATGGTTTCAAGTTCCAATGCTTAAAAAAGCCACGTTTAGAGACATAACAAATTAATTTTATTAAAAGAAAAGATGATTTTCTAAAATTACATAGTAATATCATTTTCAAGTACATCATGTTGGTTTATGTTATAAAAGAAATACATAATATGTTTTCAGTATGACATTTCTGATTAGCCAAGCGTAGAATCTGCATAGTTATTTCAAATGAGTTTTCTGAACATTAGAAATTAGATTTCAATGTACAGGAAGCAATAGTCTTTTTTTGAGAGAGGTTGATTCTCTAGAGACAGTTATTGAAATTGCCTTTAATTATTGAGCTGGAACAGTTCAGTAAAATAAGCACATTTCCCCCCTGTATTTTATGCATATTTGTTATTTCTTTTTTAAACATATGCAAATACTTTAGCTATCTTGTTGATTGTAACAGATTTCATCAAAATCATATAAATCAATATCTGGTCTAGTGAATACCATAAATACATATATATCAACTCATTTATGAAAAAATATACACATTTGACTGTTTTCCTAAACCCTGCATTTAGAAAATCTCTACAATTTTTCATGCCTCAGATAATGCTTTATTCTGTATTAAATGGCTACTACCCCTATTCTACTTCAATATGTACATAATATTCACCTTGAATTGTCCTGCTTCTTGGAACAGATTCATTTATTTCTTCCTTCCCATATTACTCATATAGAAATTTCATCATATTGAAATTGTTTTACACTGCTTTGTTTTTTATTAAAATCTTTGTTATTTAGATGTGGATATCTTAAAGACAGGAACCCTGCTGATTTCATCTTTGTATCCATAATGTATAGAATAAAAAAGAGGATATAGCATCTTCCAATCCATAATTATAAATGAGTTTTTAAGCATCTTCTTTGTTAGATTTATTCATTAAAAAATGATTTGCTCTTTTTAGTTATACATGACATCAGAGTCCACTTTGATATAATTATACAAGAATGAAATATATCATCTTCTAGTTAGACTCCTATTCCTATGTGTGTACATTGTGCTGAGATTCACTGTGTTGTTTTCATATATTTACATGGGGAAATTATATCAGATTCATTCCACTATTTTTTATTTGCTGATCCTCCATTTCTTCCCTCCATTCCTTATTATCTAATCTACTGAACTTCTAGTCTTACCCTCACTCCACCCTCCCCCTTATTATGTGTTAAATTCTACATATCACATGGAACATTCAACCTATCGTTTTGGAAGGACTGCCTTACTTCACTTAGCATTGTATACTTCAGATTCATCAATTTTCTGGCAAATATCATAAAGTCATTCTTCTTTATGGCTGAATAATACTCCGTTGTGTATATTTTCCATGTTTTCTTTATCCATTCTTCTATTGAAGGACACCAAGTGTAGTTCAATAGCTTAGCTAATTTGAATTGAGCTGCTATAAACACAAATGTGCCTGTGTCACTGTAATAAGCTGTTTTTAAATCTTTGGGATATCTACCCAGAAGTGCGATAGCTGGGTCAAATGGTGGTTTCATTCCAAGTCTTTTGAGGAATCTCCATTCTACTTTCTAGAGTGGTTACATCAATTTGCAGTCCCATCAGCAATGTATGAGTGTACCTTTTTCCATATCCTTGCCAAAAATTTTTGTTAGTTGTATTCTTGATAATTGCCATTCTGGCTGTAGTGGGATGGAATTCAGTGTAGCTTTAATTTGCATTTCTCTAATTGTTAGAGATAGTGAACACTTCATGATGTATTTGTTGTCCATTCATATTTGTTCTTATGTGAAGTGTCTGTTCAGTTTTTTAGCCTTTTTATTGATTGGGTTATTTTGTTTGTTTTGGTGTTAAGTTTTTAGTTCTTTACATATCCTGGAGATTAATGATTTATCTGATATGCAGGTTCCAAAGACTTTCTCCCATTCTGTAGATGCTCTGTTGACATTCTTTATTGTTCCTTTGCTATGAAGCTTTTTAGTTTGATTCCACCTCATTTATTGATTATTGATTTTACTTCTTGAAATTTAGGGGTCTTGTTAAGAAAGTGTGTTCCTGAGATGATATGTTGGAGTGTTGGGCCTATCTTTTCTTCTTGTGTGTGTGCAGGGTCTCTGGTCTAATACCTAGGTCCTTGATCAACTTTGAGCTAAATTTTGTGCAGAGAGATAGGGATTAAATTTCATTATGCTACTTATGAATTTCCAGTTTTCCTAGCACCATTTGTTGAAGAGGCTGTCTTTTCTCCAATGTATGCTTATGGTGCCTTTGTCTAATATGAGATAACTATATTTATTTACATGGGTTTGTTTTTGTGTCTTCTATTCTGTTCCATTGATTTCTGACAACATAGTGAATTAGTGATTGCCTCAAAGCAACAGCAAATACTCTATTGCGTGCTATAATTCAAAATCTATGAAAAGAAAGCCAGAAACTTGGCAGGTTACTTCATTGTGACTTAATGCTTACAAAGAAATTTTAGAAAATGCAATAACAGATTTTATCACTTAAAATAATAATTGTCTCATATAAACACCTGGAAAGTAGATAAAATATTTTTTTTGTTTACACTATGAGTAAAATCTTCAGAACTAGAGGGGAAATACAAAACAATAAAAATTAATGAGACTGGTTACTGGCTAGGTTCAATGTAAATATTCATAAATCAATGTTATCTCCTTAGTCTGTGGAAAAGTATTTATAATGGAAATGTGAAATAATGTTCCATTTGAATAATAAAAAAATATAGCATTCTTAAGAAATGTTAACAGTTTTAGTTTTGGATACATGACCTGGCCCAAGAACTTGCATATATATATCATATATTAGGTGATTCATACATGAATATGTACACACATACATGTAAATCAACATGTGCACTGAATAATAGGAAGGCATACTAAACTCCAAATGAGAAGACTTTACCAAAAATATATGTTCTCCCCCAAATTAAGAAGAAAGGTATTGTCATTCTGGTTATGATCTTAAAAAAGCCTAATATAGGGATCTGGGTGGATAAAATTATCTTAAAATTGATAAGGAAGAATAAAACCAGAAGCTAACCAAGAAATATGGAAACAAAAAAGTAGAATTGAGAGAGGAATGTATCTAACTATCAGAACATACCATTCTAGTAACTCTACTGTCATGAAAACATTTGCTTTGGGTATCAAAAGTAACCAATAGACCAGAGGAATAGAATGAAGGAATAGAATGAATTCATTATTCTATAATTAAAAAGAACACAACATATGGTATTCATTGAGGAGGAAAATAAATTGGTTATTTAATAAAAAATGATAGAACAATTGCCTATGGGAAGGGAGAACCTTAGCTATAAGTTGAAAGCTCAGCATCTTAAGATAATAGAGTTTCTTTGAATCCTATAGGAATGCTAGACATATTTAATGATATTAAATTTTTAAAAATGTATTCAGGAATCCATTAGCAATAAACTAACAATAAGTCTAAGAAAAATGCTCTACATAAGACAATGAATTAATAGCTATAATCTATAAGGCACCAATGAGTTAACAAATGATAAAAACAATAGGCAAACCTATAATTAGAAATCTGTTTGGAACAACAAGTATTTTTAAAGGTATGTGAGAAAAAACATGTTTATTACATTCAAGAAAAGGCAAAATACAAGTACCTTCATAATCCTTATACTCATTATATTAGGAAAACTCAGCAAGCACTACCTCTGTACATTATGTGTAGGGCTCATATGTTACTATGGAAATGTACAGTGTTATACACTATTCTTTTTTTATTATCTTTATTTCTTTTTTATTGGTTGTTCAAAACATTACAAAGCTCTTGACATATCATATTTCATACTTTAGATTCAAGTGGGTTATGAACTCCCATTTTTACCCCAAATACAGATTGCAGAATCACATCGGTTACACATCCACATTTTTCCATAATGCCATATTAGTAACTGTTGTATTCTGCTACCTTTCCTATCCTCTACTATCCCCCCCTCCCCTCCCCTCCCATCTTCTCTCTCTACCCCACCTACTGTAATTCATTTCTCTCCTTGTTCTTTTTTTCCCATTCCCCTCACAACCTCTTATATGTAATTTTGTATAACAATGAGGGTCTCCTTCCATTTCCATGCAATTTCCCTTTTCTCTCCCTTTCCTTTCCCACCTCATGTCTCTGTTTAATGTTAATCTTTTCTTCCTGCTCTTCCTCCCTGCTCTGTTCTTAGTTGCTCTCATTATATCAAAGAAGACATTTGGCATTTGTTTTTTAGGGATTGGCTAGCTTCACTTAGCATAATCTGCTCTAATGCCATCCATATCCCTGCAAATTCCATGATTTTGTCATTTTTTTAGTGCTGCGTAATACTCCATTGTATATAAATGCCACATTTTTTTTACATTGCTGGTGGAACTGCAAATTGGTGTGGCCAATTTGGAAAGCAGTATGGAGATTCCTGGGAAAGCTGGGAATGGAACCACCATTTGACCCAGCTATTGCCTTCTCGGACTATTCCCTGAAGTCCTTAAAAGAGCGTACTACAGAGATACTGCCACATTGATGTTCATAGCAGCACAATTCACAATAGCTAGACTGTGGAACCAACCCAGATACCCTTCAATAGATGAATGGATAAAAAAAATGTTATACACTATTCAAATGACAATCTGGAGATACCTATCAAAAAATACTTGTAGCTTCAATCATAGCAATTCAGGCCATCACAAATGTATTTTGGAACAATAAAACCATATATATAGATATGTGTGTGTGTGTGTATAGTGAAACAGTACATTTTGTGAGTTTTGAATTTATCTATTTGATTATATGGATGTATATGTTCATTGTTTTATGAAGAACAAAGTCATATTAAATATATTTTTAATTCACTTTTCTTTTCTTGCTCCTCCAGGTCCATTGGTCTGGTTTCATTCCTTATTTTTCTAAGTACATAATATTACATAAACCTATATGCATATCTACCTATATTATACTATCCTTGCAGGTACAGACAAATGTGCATACACACATGAACATCTGTATGGCTCTTTCATAAGCTAATGTCCTTGAAGAGGAAAAGGAGAAAGAACCACATTTGAAAGCACTTAAGGGGTAAATAAATCTAGTATATGATCATAATTATGCAGTTATATAAAATTATGCTATAAATAATAAATAATTTTAAAATGATGATGACTTTTGAACATCAAAAATTAAATTTCAAAAATTGGGAATGAGAGGTAAAGAAGGCAAACTATCAGGGTAGAAAAGTAATTGGTGAAGGGTTAGGATGAGGAGAATGAAAGAAATGGAGGAAGAGATAATGGAAAGAAAGTGTTTTTCACGTGGGCAAGATGCCAGTACGTTTTGACCTTGATGAGGTTGATTCAGTAACAGAGAGAGTGAGAACACAGCAAGCACAGGTGACAATTAAAGGAGTCAAATCCTCGTGAAGGTAAGATGGATGGAACACAGGCTGCAACCGGAAAGGTCTATGAATGTCACAAGGAAGGACAATTGTCCCACTTTGGTAACAGGAGGAAAGGTAGTAAAATAGGCTGTCCTGTAGACAGTCATGGGGCAGGTGGGACTTGTGCCTGGTGATTTTATTTTCTCATTGAAATACACAAATTCCCAACCTGATATCAATTTACACTCAAAAGAAAACAACATGTGGACTTAAAGTTTTTCTTTGTTTAATTTTTTCAAGAAGGAGTATCATCAATTGTTTTGCTAACCTGACAGTCTGGGAATGTTAGCTCATTTCATTTCCGTTTACTTGATAGTAATTTTGTGGTGCATATTGGTTTTCTATTACTGCCGTAGCAAATTGTCCTATATTTAATGGCATACGATACTAATTTGTCTAACTGTTCTGTAGGTTAGAAATGCAACATAGGTCTCATGGGGCGAAAGTGAAGGTGTTAGTAGGGCACATTCCCTTCTTTAGGCTCAGTTTAGAATCCATTAGTTTTGTTTTGTTTGTTTGTTTTTCCAGTTTCCAATTTATAAAGGCATCCACATTTCTTTCTCATGACCCTTTTATCCATCTTGAAAGCTTAAAATGGAGGATTATGACCCCTCTTCTGCAATTCTGCTCAAATTTGAAGATCCTTAAGATTAAGTTGAGCCCACACAGATTATCCTTAAAATAGTGTCTTTATTTTAAGGTAAAGGATTAGAAATCTTAATTCTGTCTGCAACCTTAATTCCTGTTTCACTGTTATTTAACATTTTCATAAGTTCCTGGAGGCATCTTTCAAGGGCCGTTATTCTGCAGACCACAAGGGAGATGTTTTCATATCTGTGTGTGTATGTGTGCGTGTGTGGTATTCTGTTTAAATTCTTTATGTTGAGATTGTTTATAGTTAAAGCTTCGTCCCAGGGTTTCATAAACTGACTTCCAGACCACTCACGTATAATCGAATCAAACCTTTATTGAAGCACACCGGTGGCGGCTGACCAGAACATAAGGCTGTTCCCCTGATCAGCCCAGAACAATTGCAAAGGTACTCCTTATAAGCCTGAAAACCGCAAAAGGAATGTTGGGGGGGGGGGGTCTAGCCAATGCAAGCCAGCCAGGTTACAGAAGCGGGACAGTGCAGTCAAGCGGAGGGAAGCCTAACCAATCACAGTTAGCCCAGTCACCCCAGTTACAGAAACAGAGCCCCATTAGGTAGTTCCTTGTTCTTAAAGGTTTCTATAGCAAAAGGAAAAGAACATCTTGCTCCAGTCATGACTCTTCTACTTGGCATGGTTGTTTTACAGGATGAAGTCATAAAACAAAAATGGAGTCACATTTGCTCCTACTATCACAAGATGTTTCCAAATCTATATGATTTCTTCATACAAAACTATCTTAAATTTTGATATCTATTTGGCAATTATTTTCTGCCAAATATGAGTAAAACTGAACAGCTTAAATAGCATCCAGTTTTATGAAGTTATTTTCTAAACTGAATAAACTGTGTGTGTGTGTGTATGTGTGTGTGAGAGAGTGTTAATCTCCTATGCCCCCCCCAAAAGCAGAACAGTAAAGTTTATAATTAACTCAGCTCTCATTTACCATGTATTTTATATGTTAATTACTCAAGAACACAGACCAGATTATTTCTTCCTATTTAAGTTTTGTCCGTATTTAGGATAGTGTTAGTTTTTTGTTTTTCTTGATATATTTTTTCAGTTCAAAATGTTTATTGAATTATGTCACTGTTACAGACAGACAAAAAGATGGCCCCCATTCATCTGAGTCTTTTGGAATTCACATCTTTGGGTAATCTCCTCTCATACTGTTTAGGTTGGTATGTGTAATGGATAAAAAATGGTGGAAATAATGGTATATCACTTTTGAGATTAGGTTATAAAACCAATTTAGCTTTTCTCAATTTCTCTTATTTTCTCCCTCAGATTGCTCTGGGAAAAGCGAGCTAGCCCAGTTTATGGAGATTCAGGCATCCCTACTGGGGATACTCACATGATTAGGAAATAAGGACTTGCAGTCAAAAGTCACAAGGAACTGAGGACTCCTGATAACAGCCATGTGAGGGAGACTTGTCATAAGCAAATACTCCAATCCCAACGGAGGCTTTAGTTGATTCAGGTGAATTGATAGACAGAATACAGTCTTAGGAGACCTTTTCAACAAGTTACTCAGTTGAGTAACTCCAGGGTGGCTGACCCTTGGAATCTTTGAGATAATAATGGTTGTTTTAAGTTACTAGTTAGTGTAGTAATTTGTTAAGAATCAGTGGTTCGGGCTGGGGATGTGGCTCAAGCGGTAGTGCGCTCGCCTGGCATGTGTGCGGCCTGGGTTTGATCCTCAGCATCACATACAAACAAAGATGTTGTGTCTGCCAAATATTAAAAAAATTCTCTCTCTCTCTCTCTCTCCAAAAAAAAAAAAAAAAAGATTTTTTTTTAAAAAAGAATGAGTGGTTTACTAACACAGCCATGTAGTTATAAACTAAAATAAGCATGCATTTTGTATTCCCATCTTTAAAATGGGGATGATAAAAACAGAAAACAGAGCAACAGATGAAGGATATTTTGTAGGATATATTTATTTTAACTCTAAACCACATCACTTGTTTTATTAGAGTGCAATATATTTTAAAAATATTAGAGAAGAAAATTGTACTGTTCTAGCTTGTGCCAGATCAAACAGGTTTTGTCTTCCATTTACTGTTGATTTATCATTGCTAAATGTTCATGTCTTTGGGTGTATCAGAATAAAATGCAGGCTTACATTATTATTGGTCATAAAGATTGCCTTCTATGTAACAATCCTCTTTTGTGCTTTTTTTCCCTATTAATGTATATGAGCATGTATATATACATATGTATATACATGTATATGTATATATACATATGTATATATATATGTATATGTATATATACATGTATATATGATCCATGTATATATTAATCTTCAAAGACCAGCAAACATAGGAGGAAAAATGCCATGGCGGCAATAGCAATTGATTAGCACAGATTAATTCTAAAAATGTTACCTAGCTAAATGCTGCTTCTCTGCCAAACCATTCACTTGACAATCTATAAATTTTGTGTTCTGCCTGTGGTAAGTAATTTTGCTATTATAGCTGTGAAGCATGGTTTTCACACCTGCAGGATTTTGATGTTATCTTTGGGGTTAATACATATTTGCAGTGATTTACTTACTGCTGTTTATCTTCGTATTCAAGAAGATGAACAATACCCATGGATTTATCAACAGATTTATTTGTATAGTGCTTAATTCCATTTTAGTTATAGAAGATTTCCACCAGGGAAAGTAGGGAGACTTACAAACAAACAAACAAACAAACAAAAAAAGCATTCAGCATACTCCAATGGCTGTTTATGGGAATTCAAAGATAGACTACAATACACCCTTTGTTGCCTAAAAGTCCTTTGTCTATAACTTTTTTCCCTGGGAGACCTTTGATCTGAATCTCATTTCCCATCTTGTAACCTCTGTGTATGTAATGTTGATTCATTATTTTCTGACATTTTGTTTCCTAGTGAGCAGGTGGAATTCTAAAGTGGCCATATAAAAGCAATTTCTAATGTTGTATTTGACACCTAAGAAGCAATCTATTTTTCAATGGCTTGTTTGAATGTAGCATTTCAGGTTTTAGACTCTGAATTGAAGATTTCATAAAAACTTAAACCTATTGTTTTTTATCCTTAGTATTCTCTGAGAATTGATGATCCAAAAAAAAAAAAAAAAAAAAACAACAACAACAACATCTGTTTTGTGCTTTGCTGTGTAGGTATGTATTCTTTTACTATAAGAATTTTAATGTATTCATAAATAAGCATGTTGGCTTATACAAAGTCTTAGAAGTCATTACTATTGTCTTAAAGCATGTTTATTACTTTACAGTGAACAATACTGTCCGGATGTCATTAATTACAAAGAAAATGAAGTACAAGTCAAATCATCCTCAATTAAATATCAAAATTTAAAAAAAAAAAGTGTTTTCTATTTAGTATGGTTAAAAAAAAAAAGTACTTGGAACTCTGAAATAAGGCGAACAGAGGACAGTAGGCACTATCAATGCCACACCTGGACTTTGTTAAACAGCCCTACCTAGAGTTCATTCAGTATCTAGGAGACTTTGTTACTATTGGCCTTTGTCATTTACTGTCAACAAGAATGCTCACTTTAAGGACTTATAGGTCACTTTCTAGATTTTTGTCTGCCAGTTATGCAAATGGCATTTTTCTCATAGAAATAAACTCTCCAAAAGTTATGATTCTGATTTCATTTCCTTGTAGGCTGTTAACTAATTTATATCATTTTAACAACTTTAAGCTCATGTCTACTTTCTGTTATTGTGAATTACTCATGTCCACACATGCAATTTGAATCAGTTTCACCATCTTGCTGGTTTTGTCATGAATAAGTAAATACATGTTTGACAAGTTCATGAAATAAATTCCATGTGATTCACTAAAAATCAATAGACATTCTTCAGGTTGTGCTACTTTTGTAAGTCTATCCTCAGTATTTTGGGGTTCTGCATCTGTGGGTTCAACAAGCACAGATAAGAAAAACACTGTGTGTGTACTCAACATACACAGTTTTCTCTACCCATTATCTCTAGACAAGACAGTTAACTATTTACATAGCATTTTCACTGCATTAGGTATTATCAGTAATCTAGAGGTGATTTAAAGTGCCTAAAGGAGGATGTGCACAGGTAATAGCATGTCATTTTATATAAAAGATTTGAATATCCTTATATTTTGGTGACAAGGGAGGTCCTGGAACCAATTTCCTCTGGATCCTCAGGGAGAATTATGTTAGATGTGTTTCAAAATCTTTTTGAAAATATTTGTTGTATTATTTGGCATTTTCAGTCATATTCCAGTAACTAATCTGTTTTAATCTGAGGCAGCTGTTTTGAACTTACTAGCCATGAAAACTTTTCATATAATACAAATGAAGTTCCATATTATTAGTCAATTAAGATGCCTGAGATGTGGTTTAAAAAGAGGCCACTGACTCAGTGAGCTTTGTAGAGCCACTGTCACCCGGGTGAATAAATGCCTTGGTTATCATCGTGTGTCTCCTAATATGTTGCCTACAATACAATATCATCTTAATTACAATTTTTGTAATTATTCCCCTGCAGCAAGGATTAGCAGCATCTCATTCACCCCTTGCTCCTACAAAGAAGTTTATTTGCAAACCTGAAATTTGTGAGGTTGCCAGATATTACCAGAAGTCATTGACTCTCCTTTTACTAAAATAGTTTTAGGTTCCTGGCAAGACACAGAAATGTTCAAATGAGATAATTAAAGAGAGACTAAATTAAGGGACTATTTACATATATATGGTCTGGGTTAAAGGAAAATAATAACAAAGAGTGTAGAAGTGCTACAGGATTAGCTATAACAGGGAGTCATTACCAATCTTAGGTTTGAAGGGACAATGAGAGAGAGAGCTCAATCTGGAAAGAACTATACTGAAAAAAAAAATGACAAAACTGTTGTATTTGATAAAAGAACTGCCCACCCAAATCTCAGTAGCAAAGAAGGCCAGGAAATGAATGCCCTCATTTTCTGTTGGTGTCTCTTATTGAAAGTCAGAAGTCCAGGGGGCCCAGCTGATGCAGGTCACAGAGGTCAGCTTCACAGAGTATAAAGCAGGGTGGAGAGCTATCAGGGCAAACTGAAAATATCTAGAACAATTCTCCATTGTCTGAAAGTTGCAAAAGATTAACTGTGAGATAACACATCCTAATTTTTTTATCTTGGGTTTTCATTAAGATATCAAATTTTGTTTTATGACCTAGTAAATAAGAATCAAAAATCATACAGTTAGCTGGATTAGCAAGAGTCTTTTCCTTGCAAATTATCATCTTGCAAATTATAAAGCAGGGTGGAGAGCTATCAGGGCAAACTGAAAATATCTAGAACAATTCTCCATTGTCTGAAAGTTGCAAAAGATTAACTGTGAGATAACACATCCTAATTTTTTTATCTTGGGTTTTCATTAAGATATCAAATTTTGTTTTATGACCTAGTAAATAAGAATCAAAAATCATACAGTTAGCTGGATTAGCAAGAGTCTTTTCCTTGCAAATTATCATCTTGGAAATGTCTAGAATTTTGTTGTTAGTGTATGAAATTTTATTTTATTCCAATTGAATCTGAATTAAAAAAAAATATTAAGGTGAGAATGTAAGGACAACATGCTGAACTTTGTGAATAGTAGAGCAACTCAACACCTGACTTTGGAATTAGCCTCTCCCTTATGCAGACTAAATTATTCAAGATGAATAGAAAAAAAGATATCTAAATGAAAGCTCTTTTGGTATTATATAAGATAAAGCAAATCAAGCTATTATTTATTACCTTTTAAAAGATTCATTGAAACATTTTTTGCATACTATGCTGTTTATCTCTTGTTTTGACTAATTTTAGTGAATTTATAATTATACCACCATCCCTGAAAATTAATTTTTGAACATTTCCATGATACCTGAATAATTACTATGAGGTTTTTAAAATTTGGGCCCTATCCTATACTAGTCTCCTAATAATTACTGATTTTGTCTCCATCAATTTATATGTTCTGCCTAATTTTTTTAAGTGGGATCTTTGAATTGGCTTCTTTCATACTGTTTTTGAGGTTCATTCATGTTCAAGGATACCTTAATGTTCCTCTATATAGTGGATTGTTATAAGAATATAAACATGCTGTAATTTTTATAATCTTAAAAACAAAGAAGTGAACTCCTCCACTTAATATCACATGCTATTCAACATTATTCATAAAAATCCTCAAAAGAGAGATGTCTGTACTATTGTCTGCACTTTTTACTTTAATTTTTGCTTTTATACTCTTCCAATGAGGGATTTTTCTCCCACTTATCCAAGAAATACCATTTTCACAGTTGACCAGGAGTCAAATCTCCATTTTTATTCAAAACTAACTCTGACCCTCTCCTGCATAAGTCTTTGCCTTCCATCTTTATTTATTTATTTGCACCATTTCACTCTGAATAAACATCTGAACTCTCACAAAACCCCATGTAGCTCATGTTATCATTTTTTCATGCCTCCTCCTATACTACTAAGCATCCAGGAGATCAAGAAGACCTCCTGGCTGTTTTTGGAAGCCACAAAGTAGGCTATTGACTTTGTGCCCTTTCTTTTTCCTGAGGAAAATAAAGAAATCCCTAGAAGTAGTTTTAGTAGTTCACCCCTCTCTTTATTCTTTTCCACATGGATTTTTTTTTCTGAACAGTTGTTTAAAATATCACATCATTACTTTTTTTTCCTTTGCATCTAATCAACATTTGACAGATGATATATTTCACTTACTTATGTCCTATACTTTGCCTATTTTTTTTGCCTGTCCCCTAAAATGTGCCCTCTACAGGTGCATGTTATTGTTACTTAAAGAAATATATGGAATGAATAAACACTGTGTCTTTTTAATTAAACATAAATTAAATATAAATAAACAGGGTTGTTCTTTATCTCCCTGTTAAAAGGTACTGTTGAAAAAAAAAAAAAAAAACAGGGATACTGCCACATTGATGTTCATAGCAGCACAATTCACAACAGCTAGACTGTGGAACCAACCCAGATGCCCTTCAATAGATGAATGGATTAAAAAATGTGGCATTTATACACAATGGAGTATTATGCAGCAGTAAAAATGACAAAATCATGGAATTTGCAGGGAAATGGATGGCATTAGAGCAGATTATGCTAAGTGAAGCTAGCCAATCCCTAAAAAACAAATGCCAAATGTCTTTGATATAATGAGAGCAACTAAGAACAGAGCAGGGAGGAAGAGCAAGAGGAAAAGATTAACATTAAACAGAGATATGACGTGGGAGGGAAAGGGAGAGAAAAGGGAAATTGCATGGAAATGGAAGGAGACTCTCATTGTTATACAAAATTACATATAAGAGGTTGTGAGGGGAAAGGGAAAAAAATACAAGGGAGAGAATTGAACAACAGCAGATAAGGTAGAGAGGGAAGATGGGAGAGGAGGGGAGGGCGGATAGTAGAGGATAGGAAAGGTAGCAGAATACAACAGTTACTAAGATGGCATTATGTAAAATGTGGATGTGTAACCGATGTGATTCTGCAATCTGTATTTGGGGTAAAAATGGGAGTTCATAACCCACTTGAATCTAAAGTATGAAATATTATATGTCAAGAGCTTTGTAATGTTTTGAACAACCAATAAAAAAAGAAAACAAAACAAAACAAACAAATCAAAAAACAGAAGAAATATAAAAGCCATGAGATAATAATACTTACACTCTGGAAGATTATTTTAATTAATGGTATTGTTTTCACTATTCCCTGTATTTTACTTCTTTGGAGATTTACTTCTCAAAGGGATTCTGTGCTTAGCCATGTGAACAACTAAGACTGATAGGCAGTAGCTCCTTGGTAACAAACAGAAGCTAGAAGTGTTTATATGCACCCATCTTCTCCCTTGCTCCAATGCCTTCCTCCCCAGAATAACCTTCGGCTAGCCTGTTGGAGGAGGAGACTGAGAGAGCAGAACCAAATCAACTTAAAAGCCCCAACAATGACTCCAGTCATGTGACAGCCCAAGCAACATGGCAAACCATTATTTACAGCAATTTTATTAGTGAGCTCAATTAAGTCTAGTTTAGATATAAATAACTGACCATACAACCCCTAGTTTGGCAAGCAAATATAAATGTTGTTACATGCCACTAAAACTTTATGGATGTTTGTTACATAGTCATGACAATAGATGACTTACAAATAAATAATTTCACACTAGAATGGAGACATAACTACATATGTGAAGAATTGTTAAAATGATGCTGAATCACTGAATCTGAGAATTAAGTAAATAAACAGGGAATTTAAAGACCCATAATAAGATATAATTTGAAATAAAATTATAAAACTTTAGGAGAGCTTGAGATGAGAAAGAAAGAAGAAATATAAACATTGCATCTTTAAAACTCCAAAATTAAAGACAATTATTTAATTTTGGTACCAATATTTCTGATTTCTAAAAATTGCTATTGGATATCAATATTTATGCTGGGTCATACATTATAGGCCTGAAATAGACTAGAAGACTAACGTATCAATTAACAAAGCAAATGTATATTTTTCTCTACAAGGAGGAATCTAGCATTCAATTTAAGTATCTCTCATATTGTTAGGAAAAGAAAGATAAGGAGGGTGGAACAAGAGTTTCAGAGACTAATTCTATAAAACAGATCCACTGTACTGACCCCCACATGCTTTATTTTGCAAGAAACATTTTTTTCTGCAGCCATGCCCGACCTCAGTGGACAGGTATATATCTTATTCCTCAGCAAACTACCTGTTCATTTTGGGCCTGCATTGAGAAATGCAGGCCCCAAATAATGCTGATAAGAGGAGCCCAACTTACCCTGAAGGATGAGACTTTTATGACTAGATCTTGAAACTCTGGGAGATAAGGATATTTCCTAATAAGCATAAGGTCTGTAAGAATGTATTGCAAAAAATCCAGTTAGAACCAGTGAACATGGGCCAATGTGACCTAGAATTGCCACGACTGTGGGAACTTGCAAGTCTGATGTCACCCTGCTTGCTAAGAGCCATACCCAAGTAGTATGATGCATGGCATTTTTGGTTGAAAGGTGAGGCCAGCAAGCCATTGAGATGATATGATTATGTTAAGATCTGCATTCATATGGATATTAGACCCCTGCTGTCCACCTCAGCCTGCTATGGGACTCCTGGAGAGTTCCCAGTGGTTGGGGAAGTGCAAGTGCGGTAGGAGGGAATTCCTGAGCAGGGACTTCCTGTTGGGGGGTCTGGGAGAACGCCGCGTGTGTTGGTCGGCATATTTCCCTGGAGCGTATGGGGCATTGGTGGCAGTTTCAAAAATAAAGTTTGTTCCTGATTGAGTGGCTTGTGATTTTGTGCCCAGCCAGACTGTGGCACCTACTATTAGTCAAAATTCAAGAGGTGGTCCTGAGCAGGACACTCTGGAAACTTCTCTGGGATCCCCAATACAACTGGAGTGCAGGAGAGGCACATTGTTCCTTTCCTCTGAGATGACTCACTCTCTCCCTTGACAGAGTCCCCTTTCCCTTTCCTATCCCTTCAATCAACTAATGCCTATTACTCTGAGCAACTTGTTTGAAGTCTTTCTAACTTTGTGGCAAGAATCAGGATTTGAGGAGTTATTCTTTGTGGTGTCTTGGTTTCTTGAAAGGCCCCAGCTCTGTAATATCATTTAATGATAAGAAGAAAAATATAAAATTTCCTTATAAAACAGAACAACAGATGATGAAGCTTTAAACTTGAATTGATGCCCTGCTTTCTGAATTAGGAATGTGCTTATTCACAAATCACAAATATCTTGCAGCAATAATACAGATAGGAATTGTGAACAAAACAGCAGTGTATGGGAAATGTCTTAACTAGATGTGTCTATCAACAGAATACTGATCTATATATAAATGGTCCAGATGTGTCTATCAACAGAATACTGATCTATATTTAAATGGTCCAGATAAGGTGCTATCAACCATAGGAAGAAAAATACAAACCTGTGCTTTAGTTTATTAACCTTTTTCACCTGCATACAAAAAGGATTTCAAGCTAATCAAGTGCATCCTGTTTAACAGAACAGATTGCTTATTTCCCATGACAACATTCTGCTGATGGATGACAAGAGATGAGTTCTTGTTCCTGATCTATAAACCAACACGTAGGCTAAATTAGCAAAGGTATTATAATTAGTGGGACATGGTCTATATATGAAATTTAGGTGAGATGGGAGACAAATGATGAAGGAAAACAGAAATTCAGTTGTCTGCACTCAGCTTTGAGGTATACTCTGGGTCATTTCTTTTTTCTCAATAAAGTCTTTGTTATGGTTTGCATGTGAGGTGTCCCCCAAAAGCTCACATGTGAGACAATGTGGGAAGGTTCAGAGAAGAAATGATTGGGTTGTAAGAGTCTTAACCCAATAAGTGGATTAATCAACCTGATTGAGATTGACTGAAGAGGCAGTATGTAGCTGGCTTTGGGATGTAAGTTTGCATCTGGTGAGTAGAGTCTCTCTGCTGACTGATCATCATGATGTGAGCTGCTTCCCTCTGCCACACCCTCCAGCCATGATGTCCCATTTCACCTCAGCCCAGAGGAATAGTGCCCTCTTTCAACCTCTGAAACCATGATAAACTCAAATAAACTTTTCCTCCTCTACAATTGTGCTGGTTGGTTTTTTGAGTCACAGCAGTGAGAAAGCGACTGGCTAAAACAGTCTTTGAAGGGTTAGTTAGAAGATTTAGGGCACTGTATGTCAAACCAAAATCTTTAAGGCAGAAGGTCACCATTGTCTTCTATTTCAATGGCTCTGAAATCTTCTGTCTTTATTTGCAATTTCTATGCATAACACTTAGCATCAAATATCAGAAGAAATTAAGAATGCATTAAGGGCCTACATTTTGATTAATTTACCATTCACAGTCAAAATGGTGCTGTAGGTAAAATCTGCCAGTTAAACAAACTCAGAGTTCTCCAACTGTTTCTTTGGGCACTCATATTAAAACTTTTGTTCCTTTTTACCCCCATACTAGTTATTTCACTTATTTTTTTAATGGCCTACATATTAAAAAATGTTCTGTTAAGAAAACAGCTAAACAAATTTGTTTAGGGTTAGCAAAATTAAAGTATGCTGCTTTTCCTGATGATTATTTTTATTTTTAACATAATTATGTTTTAATATTTAGATATAATAGGTTAATGTAAAGAATAAATAATTTGAGATTTTCATTTCTGTTTATTTAAAAAAATGATATTTAAATACAAACTAAACCTCCATAACAAATGAGTTATATAGAAAGCAGTAAAAAAGAAAAAGAAAAATTACAATGAACTGATGAATAAGAATAAAAATAATTCAATTTTACATAACTTTTACAAGCATTTTTTTAATCATTTGGAAATTTCCTCAGATTAGTAATTTCCTTCTACTTGCATAATGAAAGGCACATATTGTGGTTCTAAGATGTGTATATTAGTTTATACTATGAATTTAGATATTGTGTCTACATATAACAGCTTATTATTGAAATCAATAACCACTCCTGGATTTCTATATAATACAACAATATCATCTTTTTATAATTTGGCACAAAATGCTTACACAGATTCTTCAAATGGAAAATGTCTTACAGAAAAAACATTTTACCAGTAACAAGGAAATATTCATATTATACAAAGTTGTTTTTCTACTACCCTCTAATAACATAATATCTTTTCTTATCATTGCTTTAAATTTTCTTCCAACATTTTTCATTTTAAATAAGTAAAATAATAAGTAATTATTTTAAGAGTAATCAAAATGTAAGCTTATGTGTGAATTTTAGTTAAAAATTAAGAAATATCTCCCCAAATTACCAACCTTAAAAAAGAAATGTAACTACTTAGGTCATGCCACTAAGTCCACACTTATTTTCATAGACTTTGTACCAGAAGGACAAATTTATGCAAATGGAACCAGGTGTATATTCTGATTGGAAAGAATAAGAAAAATAATATTCTCATATTAAAGGAATTTGTATTTCAACATGTTTTAAATCTTTTGATTGTGAAATAATATTGTATGATATTTTTCTTTGTTATTTGTTCTCTCTTTCTACATAGTTTTTGTTGTTGTTGTTGTTTGTTTTGTTTTGTTTTCCCCATCAAACATTTGTGAGTATATTGTATGCAGCATGGCCCTTTGTCCTTAAATGATTCTTTGTACATTTACTGAAACAAGAACACTTTCTTTTATAAACATAATATAGTTATAAACATTGGTGCATTTAATGTTGCTGCCATACGTATCTGTCATCAACATTATAATTTTGTCAGTTTGACTCAATATTGTCCTTTTTACAATCCACTGTAGGTTCAAAAATTTCATACAGTTGTCATCTCTTTGTTATTTTCTTTATTATGGAACATTCCCACAGCCTTTCTTTGTCTTTAATGGCATAGACATTTTCATAGAATTCAGTTCCCTTTATTTGGTTTGATTTTAATTGAAACTTCTTCCTTCATTATTGGTGGTCAATCAGGATGCAATGCATGCATTCCAGGACAGAATATTGCAAATTAAAGCTGAGTTATTTGCAGAAAGCACATGGTGTTCACCCAGCCCTTATTCGTGGTGCTATTGTTAATTGGTCAGAGTTTGTTTTTCCCAATGTATAGGTATTGTTTATTCTCTTGACACTACTAAGCTTTTTATAGGAAGACACATGATACTTTTCTGAATCAATCTCTAAAATGTGATTTGTGATTACAAAATGATATGCTAACCTTATTTCTTCATTATTAATGAATTTACACTTGTCATTCCATAACCAAGAGGTGTTTTTTCCTTATTATTTGTCTGTCTGTCTATCTATCTATCATCTCTGTCATCTATTGATATCAGTATAAACACATGGAATCCTATCTTTACATTTTTTAAAATTAATTTTTCTACTCAATGATTTTAGTGTTTAATTTGCTATCACAGATTTTAAACAGTATTCTACCAATTTTAGCAGTTTTCTGTATATTAAAGATGGTAACTCCTCACCTTATATATATTAAATTTTGTTATTATTGTGTCATGTTTAAAATTTGGTTACATAATTTTGTAGTCAAATTTATCAATATTTCTTTTTAACTTGCATTTAGTCATTATATAATTATTAGAAAAACTTTTGCTCATCCAGATTTTCTAATTAAACAGGATTTTAATTAATTTTGCTAATGTTATTTTGCAAAAGCAGATATCACCAATTTAAAGATTGAATTCCCAAAGGCAAAAATGATTAATTATTAATGTTGTAAAATTGATTGGAAGAATGTACAAAAGAAAAGTTTAGGTATCCTGAAGTTCTGGATGAATTCAATTATTCAAATTCTCAATATTCAGATGATCCTATCAATTTTAACTACTTCTCAGATTAAAGGGGGGAATACTATTCTAGTTACCAATTATAGTTACCAAATTTCTCAGCTTTTGTTCTGTTCTGCATTAAAAATAAAGAAACTTTATTTTTAAATGATCGTGAAATATTGATTTTTAATCTGGTTTTTTTTTTTTTTTTTCTCAACAGACGGTTCTCAAATTATGAACTCACTACTCAAGAAGGGTAAGTTTGCATTTCCTCTTCTAATACAATACCTACTCTTGGCTAAATTTTCACTTGTGATTTTTGTTTCTTCTCTTCAGGAATCTAAACATCCTATAAGAACTAGTTTATTTCTATCTATAAAAACGTCTAAAAGGTCAACTAGGCTGTCTAATTCACTAAAATGTACTTAACATATTTATTTAAGATCCAATCTTTAATGAAAGAATGACAAAATCATATGTCACTTAACATTTTTATTATTTGGAAGCAAAACAAATGTTCAAGAATATTTGCTTTTGAATTTTACTTTTTAATTTAGTGTTATTTAAAGCCATTAAAGATAGAAAGGGGTTTCCAAAAGGAAGATAACTTTGTTTTAAATTTTATCTTATGTTATTAATATTATTTGTGGTACTGGGTGTTAAATAGAGTGCTTTACTGGGCCAGTGACACAAGCTCAGGTCTGTGTTTCATACTTCCTCTGGAGTAGCAGGCCATAGGTACTTCTGATTGCCTAGCAATAATTCTTCCTACAACACCTCTCATTCTCTTGTATTTTCCCTGCTCTGAATATTCTTCTGTACTATTCTGAATATTCTCTGTACAGGTGATCTCACTTGTAATTTTGTGAAAAAAATTATTGATCTTTCGTACAGAAATAATGTCAACCCCTGTAGTTATTATCCTAACTTTTATTTATAATTTAACTTTAATATTTTTTCTTTCTCTTGATTCCAATCATCCTTTATGCCATTGCCACACAATAAAGTGGTACCATCACCAGCAGCATTAGCCACACCTGGTTCTTCTTAGGAATGCAGAACTTCAAAACCCATCCCAGGATTACTAAATCAGAATCTACATTTTAGCAAGATTCCAAACTGATTCCATAATAAATTTTGAGATGCAATGCATAATTTGTAACTCCAGATGCCTAAATCTTTTACGCTTCAGTTTCTACATGTGTACTGATTTGTCTGCTAGATAATTCAGTTTTTTTTTCATTAGGGACATGTTTATTAAAGACCAATTATCTGCAGAAATCTATTCTAGCTATAGAGCAAATCATATTAAGAAAGTAAAAGTATAATTAAAATCCTAGCACTTAGGAATTTTATATTAGAGCAAAGAATAGATAAGCAAATAAATGCTTTCAGATATGTGTCATACAAATACTTTTTCCATAGTCCATGGTTTATCTTTTTGCTCTTATAATAGGTTTTTGAAAAGTTATCAATAATTTTAAAATTTGATGAAGTGCATTGACCAAGTTGTTTTCTAATGGATTATGCTATAGTGCTATATCTAAGAAATACTTCCCTAATCCAAGGTAACAAGATTTTTTTTCTTTTGGAAATTTTATAGTTTCAAGTTTTATATTTCAGTCTATGATATATTTTGACTTAATTTTGCTTATGGTGTAAAGAATACGTAAATGATCAAGTTTTGTATATAAATATCCCATTGACACCATTTGCTGAAAAGACTATCCTTTTTATATACTAAATTGTCTTTGCTTCTTTGTCAGAAACCAGTTTTCTATAAATTTTTATTTTTGAACTCTATTCATTCCTTTGATCAACTGGACTGCTTTTACACCAAAATTCCAACATAAGCTTCTGTGGATCACTGCAGCTGCATAATAACTCTTGGAATCAAGCAACATTTGCCCTCTAACATTCTACTTCATTGTAAAAGCTGTTTTTGGCTATTCCAGGTCCTAAATATTTACATATGAATTTTAGAATCCATTTTTAAAATAAGCCTGAAATAATATTGACCTGTATTGTATTGAACCTGGAGATCAATTTGAAGAGAACAAATGTCTTAATAATATTGAGTCTCCTGACTTAAGAACAAGGCATGTTTATCCATTTATATAAGACTTCTTTAATTTTTCCCAGCAATTACTTGTGGTTTCCAGTCTATGTCGTATAGATCTTTTGTCAGAGTTATACGTAAATATTTCATATGTTTTGATGCCACTGTAAATGATATTGTGTTTTTACTCTCAATTTCTGATTATTTGTGGCTGGGAGATAATAATGTTTTATTTTTATATTTAATTTGTAAACTACAGTGTAACTGTATTCACTTATTAGTTCTATTAGTTTTTTCTGTAGATTCGATCAGATTTTCTACATAGATGATCATGTCTATGGCAAATAAAGATTTCCAATATGGATGCCTTTTGTGTCTTTAGTTTTGCATGCTGACATCAACTAGCATCTCTGATACTAATAATGTTAGTGCTATGTATAAATCCATCAATTTAAAAAATGCCATGCAATAAAATAGGCAAAGACTTGAATAAACATTTTTCCAAAAGCAATATATGAATACCATATATATAAGAATATCATTTAAGAAGATGCTCAATATCATTAGGCCATAGGTAAATCAAATCAGTAGTTCTAGGAACTATCACTACACATCTACTGGAAGTGCTAACACTGAAGAGCTGCCAGGTACCAGGTTTCCAACCTTCCCCCCTCCCCAGCAGCAGTAACCCAACATAGTAGCTGCCCAATACAGGTGTGCAGTGCTACCACTGGAGCCCCGAGGTGACAGTTTCCTCAATTGGGAACTGCAAGGGGAGAGGAAGACCTAAAATTGGAGCCTAACAGAAAGACCAGGAACTGGGAAGAGAGGGAGATAGTACTGGGTGCTCAAGTCATACAAAGGGTCCCAAAAGGAGACCAGTGAGGTGCAGTGTCCCTGCAGAGACTGGCAGGTGCCACTCCCTGCATCCAGGCACCCTGCGCCAGGACCAGTCTTCCCACCCTGGTTACCTCCACCATCTGGAGAACAGAGACATCAGCTTACAACAGAGGACCCCACCTATTGGATGAGAAGAGAAGCAGGAAAGATAAAGATCTCTAAAGCTAGCTACAACCCTTGTTTTGTTTGTTTGTTTGTTTTTTCTCTTCTACCCCTCTATCCTCTGGCCCTCACATCTCCAACATATGTGAAACAAAGAACTTTGCATGAAATTGGACTTTGAGAACTGAGTCATCTGAATAATGTAATATAGAGGTGTTATATTTGCCTCTTTTATTCTTTTCCTTTTTCTTCTTTAATTTTCCTTTCCCCCTCCAAATTTTACTGTTTTAACATCTGTATTCTTCTAAATACATATCTGTGTTTGTTTTATGTACTCTACTGTCATCCCACATACTTGCCTATCCTAAATTATTTCCTGTCTATTCTCTTGCTACTAACTCTCTTCAATAGATTTCTCCTTCACACTTTCTAAGATGTATTAATGCTAAACACTCACATCCTACCTCCTCAGCATATTGTCCTACGCCCCCCCCGCCCAGTTTATTGTCCACCATCAGAAAATGTAAACCTTTTTAAAAAATTACTGATCATATTGTAGATAATAATTTGTAAGTAATAATAGATAAAATAATCTAATAATTATTAGATAAAATTATTATCCAATTATTATTGGATAATAACATTTCTGTACATTGAGGCTAAACTTTAAACATCTTAATAACAACAAATTGTTCATAGATGGTATATTATTGATATTGGGATTTGCTAACATTATCCTTCCCAACAAAGAAAAGGTCTTGGAACCCTACAGGAGCACTACAAACCTATACGGTAAAAACAATAACAATTTAAAACTGGAAACAATCAAAGTGATATAATAAACTAATATATATCAATTCAATGGTACACTACTCACCAAAAAATAATAAACTATTTATATACAAGAAAATGAATGAATCTCAAAAGAAATAAACAATTGAAGGAACTCCAAACCAGAGTACCTACTGAGTGTATATATACAAAACTAATCTATAATAATAGCAGTCCATTTTACCTATAGGTGTGTCATAAGGTAGAAGGCCTTATGACAAAGTAGTAGGAAGAAAATTTTGAGATTGATAGATACGCATATGACATTGATTGTGGTGGAGGTTTAAAACATCTGTATTTATAGGCAGTTTCATACATCAATGCATGATTTCATACATGTCAAATTTATCAAATTATAAACATCACATATGTGTACTTTCATTATAAAAATAATTTCATTATATGAAATAAAACAAAATAATAGTTTTGGGGGAGTCAGAGCAAGCTGGGTCAAGAAATGTCTTTTTCTGAATGCTTAACAATCTTGTTGAAATCCAAAGAATAAGTGTTTGATTTTTAGAGTTCCATTTGGCCTCTTAAGCCTCAGCCCCACATATCCATTATGCATGTGCCAATATTTATCGTTTAACCTACTACATGCATACATAACTTGCATTGAATTCTTAACTCATGAACTTTTCAGAAAACTCTCTGTTTCCTCCAAATTACACTAGTTAGAATTAAGTCTGTTTTTCTCTTGCCATCTTCATGTTGCTATAATACAGATGGGCAGGCAGAAAATACTACTTGAGAAGGGAGTGGAAAGAAGTATTCTTAAATGATTATGGAATTCCTTCACTCTCCCTCTGCACTGATCAATTATTTAGTTTTGTCAATTCTGCACTGAAGTATACTTCATATTTGTACTATTCTTAACACCCTTTTCAACTTCCTTAGTTCAGAATCTTTTCCTGCATCCTGTTTTTATTATCTCCAATCAGTGTCTCCTTGAAACCAGCGTAATCATTTCTATACTGAAAATTTGATTATCTCAAGACCCTAACTAAAGGTGTACTAGGTACATGAAACACTCAATAAGAATTTGTTTAGCTGGGTGTTATGGCACACACCTCTAATCCCAGTGACTCAGGAGGCTGAGGCAGGAGAATTTCACATTCAAGTAGAGCTTTAGCAATTTAGGGAGATCCCCAGTGATTTACTGAGACACTGTCTCAAAAAGAAGGAGTGTTGATATAATTCAGACATAGAGTGTTATTGCAAAACTCAATTATATACTAAGTTCAGAGAAGGCTACTTGAAATATAGACATATTTGCCAAAAGCAAAAGCATAGAAAAAAATATTATGAAAACATTAATGAGACAAAGCAGAATTATCTATACTAATATCTCTGAATAGTTTATTTTATGAATAGTTGTATATACCTTTTGCTTTTCTATTAACAGACATTAACTGCACAAATTCATTGGTCACACTGTAAGATTTTCATAAATGAATACACCAGGCATTGATCATGTCCACTCTTACTTCTACTCTCTCTTACCTTCCCTTCCTACCTTTTTTTTCCCTGGTTCCTTTTCCATTTTCCTAATAGTCCCTGTTCTCCTTTTTAATTTTTTAGTTTTCACAGGTGTAAGAGAAGACAAGAGATGCTTGTCCTTTCATGTCTTGTTTATTTTGAACAACATCATGTCTTCCAGCTTCATACATTTTCCTTGAAATGACATGAGTTCATTCTTTTTTATGGCTGAATAATGCTCCATTGTGTGTGTGTGTGTGTGTGTGTGTGTGTGTGTGTGTGTGTGTTTGGTTTAAATATGGATTAGACATGAGATGTCCCCCCAACAGCTCGTGTATAAGAAAATGTAAGAATGTTTAGAAGTGAACTTATTGGACTATGGCAACCTTAACCTCATCAGTGCATTAATCACCTAGTATGGATTAATTTGGTGAGAGGTAACTATAGGCAGACAGGATATGGATGGAGGAAGTGGGTCACTGGAGGCATGCCTGTGGGGTGTATAAATTTGTACCTGTTGAGCAGAGCTCTTCTTCTTCTTCCTCATTGCTATGTCCTGAGCTGCTTTCCTTCTCTATGCTCTTATACCACAATGTTGAGAAAAATAGACTCGACCATCTAAGGACTTAGACCTTTGATATTTGAGCACCAAATAATCTTCTCCTCTTCTAAAGTTGTTTTTGTCATGTCTTTTGCTCCCAGAGCAGTAAGTTCAGACAGTAAGATCCCAGTGAAGGTGGCTTCTGGTTACAGCACTGTGAGAATATGCTGGGGAGTCTGTAGAACTCCTCCACAGCCAGCTCCTTATGCAGGTTCCAGGTTCCTTATCTGTTCATGCTATTTGTCTGTAGGGTGCTGATTTCTGTGCTCCTAGAGCTCACTGGGGCTGTCCTTTCCTTACCTATATCCTCTCATGATGAGCGCCACAGACAAGTCAAGATGGCACCTGGCACTTTGCCAGAAGGAGTGGTTTGAGAAGTAATGCCAGCGAGCCATTAAGATGATGTTAATTAAGTTAAGCTGCGTGTAATTATTAAGATGATGAGGATTGCTGTATCTGGATGATGTTAATTGAAACAAGCTGTGTATAATCAGTTAAGTGTATATGTACCTCTACTGTACTACGATAAAGAGGCTCCTGCTGTCTCAACCTTCACAAGTTGTTTGCCCCCCCCATCCCCCCATTAATTTTCCCAGCCAGACTATGGCAGATGGCCGTCCGTACGGGGAGCCCTGGGACGCTCGGGGGTAAGTGACAGGGAAAAGCTGCCCGTCCCTAGAGATAGATAGGATGGGAGCAAATCTGCTTGTCCCTAGAAGCAGACAGGGCGAGAGGAAGGATGGCCATTTTAAGAAAATGGAGAAGATTGATGCAGTATGTTTGTGTCTTGTTTGTCTTAGTGTGTTGTATTGTCTTTGTGACGAAAATATGGAAGGGGTGTTAAGTAAATTGCTGAAGGAGGGAGGCATCCCAGTGGAACCAAGAACAGTTAGGGCATACGTTGATAAAAGCCCAGGAACTCTAGTCAGAAAGAGGAAGAAAGTTCAGAGGAGGAAGGACTATCAGGGAAAAAGTTGCAACAAAGGCTACTACTAAATATTTTTTCATCACCCTTCCCCACCCCCCACCATGGGGCTGCCTGAGGACAGAGGACACACCCAGCGCCCCTGAAGTTTGGTCATTTCCAATGTCAATAACTACAATGGTTCTCACACACCTGGAGGCTAATGAATAATGAGCACCATTAAGGCCTATTTCAAATGTAAAAAACCTTGAGATGATGTACTAAATTGTTCAGAAGGTTGTTTTCTTGGTGCCTGCTGGAGTGCTATAGGATTTTCTTTGGTCAGCATTGCCTGAGTTCCTGCCTTCATCCCAGTGCGGGTGAGAATAAGGGTGGAGGAATTTCCAGTGTTGCTGGACTTCAGATCATCATAGCTGTTGCTGTTTCTGCTGCTACAGCTTAAGCTAGCTGCCTGCAGAACTTACCTGGACTGTGAACTTATCTGGACTGTGATTTCATTAATCTATTGAGCTTTGAACTTACCTGGAGTGTGATTTACCTGGATTGTGATTTAATCTACAACAAATTGTAATGTTGCCAGTGTATCTTTGTTGATAGTGTCATCTGTGGTACAATTTTTCCAAGGGTTTCTTACTTGGAGCCATCAATTAGCTTGGTATCATGGCATTTTGTATCCTCCCCTTCTGCTTGTAGCAGATTGTTTATGGTGTTTGTGTAAAAACCACTATGGTCATTATCCACAAGTATGGCTAAGTGTGTTGGGCTGGTTGTCAAAGACGGGTAAGATCTAATTACAATGGTACCAACCTAAGACAGGAGGCTGACGATTTGAGGTCAGACCATTCAATGATGGGTAAGGACAATATGTAGTATTGGACAACCTAAAACAGGCACAGTCGCTAAGCCACATATTTGTTGTTTAAATTAAACAAAAGGGGGAGATGATGAGGGCCACAGACAAGTCAAGATGGCGCCTGGCACTTTGCCAGAATGAGTGGTTTGAGAAGGAACACCAGCGAGCCATTAAGATGATGTTAATTAAGTTAAGCTATGTATAATTAAGAAGAAGTAATGCCAGCGAGCCATTAAGATGATAGAGATTCCTTATTGGCTAATTGCTGTATCTAGATAATGTTAATTAAGTTAAGCTGTGTGTGTAATTATTAAGATGATGAGGATTGCTGTATCTGGATGATGTTAATTGAAACAAGCTGTGCATAATCAGTTAAGTGTATATGTACCTTTGCTGTCCTGCAATAAAGTGGCTCCCACTGTATCAACCTTCACAAGTTGCTTGCCACTCCCCCCCACCCCCGTTACTTTGCCCAGCCGTACTGCGGCACTCTCAGGGGGGGACTGTCCCTTCCCCTACTGTACTGCCCTGTGATTGCCTTTCCATGTTCCAAAATCCCTTGAGTGTCTCCAGGTCTGTCTCTCCATTAGTACATTCTACATGGAGCTCAACAAGCAGCCACACTCTCCTTGCTTTGATTTAAAAACTTGTGGGGAAGCAGGTGAGTGCTGCTTTCTTGAGCTTTCTGCCAGGCAAGAATTCTTACTGAGAAAAATGTTCCTTTGCATCCTCAGGCTGCTTAGATATATTTTGTATGGTTCTAGAATACCTTCAAAATGTAAAATTCCCAGCCTTAGTGATTCATAAGTCCCTGACTTTTCAAATTTCCTAAAGACAAAAATATTGCTTGTAAGTTGTTCTTTCAGCATTGCACAGCCATGAACTACAATGGGTAGCATACTAAATTTTTTAAAATAAATAAATGGGGGCTGGGGATGTGGCTCAAGCGGTAGCGCGCTTGCCTGGCATGCGTGCAGCCCGGGTTCGATCCTCAGCACCACATACCAACAAAGATGTTGTGTCCGCCGAGAACTAAAATAAATAAATAAATAAATAAATTCTCTCTCTCTCTCTCTCTCTCTCTCTCTCCCCCCCCCCCTTTCCTCTCTCTTAAAAAAAAAAAAAGAGAGAGAATGCAAAGCCTCAGGCTGGACATAATTATAAAAAAATAAAATAAAATAAATGGATAATTTTTTAGTTCTTTTATAATTTTTTTTTCTAATAAAATTGGCTCTAGGAAACAAGCAAGGGTTTGAGAACAATGCTTTTGATACCCACCTAAGGAATCATAGAATTCTTGAAGGTGTAAAGAGAAAGGAGCATCTAGTAGTCTAGGGGTCTAATTGGGAAGGCAAGTGTTCTGGAGCTCAAAACACAAGTCAAATCAGATCTGGAGAATGCTCTGTCTTCTAATGTTCATGCCACTGCCTGAAAGTATTAATGATTTAATCTTTAGCTCATCCAATAATTCATGTATCCATTCAGTAGTACACAATCTACAAATTATTTAATTATTCACATAGCATTATGATCAAGGGCACAGATTCTGGAACCAAATTGCCTGGATTTGCTCCTGGTTTCTACCACTTAATACAGTGTGATTTTGAACATGCTGTTTAAACTCTCATGTTTCTAAAATTTATAATGAGGAAGATAGCCGTAGTAGTAATGCCTCAAGGCATTAACTGGATTTAATATAAGTTAACCATCTAGAGAGCCAATGGCTACATAAGTATAAAATACTGCTGGTTATTTATTTAACACCTAGGAGCAGCCATTGCCTTTCACAGCTTCAACACTATTTCTCATTGCTTCCCTTCATTTCCTATCTGGATATAAAAATTTAGGCACCTACGTGGCTTACAATATGTGCATCAGGCCTACAGGGAGGTATTTTCATCCTTTTGAATTCAAATTCTCTATGCAAGAGGTGTAGAATGATATAATCAAATGAGAAAGAATGTTAGCAGAAAAACTCATCCAGTCTCTTTCTCCATAAAAATCTATGAATATAATAAATGATGTCTTCACAGCTGAAAATCAGCAGGCATTATAAATACTTACAAAGTGGGTTAAGAAAATGTCTTCTTGTGGGAACAGCAGTTTAAAAGGCCTAATGATGCTAATTAAAATAAGTAGCTGGTAAATGTTTCATCAAAAACACTGACCCACAGTCTTAGCAGGTGTTCATTAAATGTGGTAGATTCTGCTCTTAATAACCATTTACCCCCTTGTGATATCTACATATGCAGTAAAGAAAAAAAAGCATTAAGCATTTTGCTAGAAGACTCACAAGGCGGTGAAATGTTTTAATTTCTCAGACACAAATAAAAGTCTTAAATATGTGTAATTTGGAACTACAAAATGATTTTAAGATAATGCCACTTTAAACTAAGGCATCTAAAATGTTCCCTAATTTTAAAACGGTATGAATCAATATTAGACAAGGGATTTTCAGAAAACATAAAATCTCATTTTTATTTTCTCTTATTTATTGAGGATTCCCAAAAGAGATTGAAATCTCACTTGCAATTTATTATATATAGTGTAGGCAAACATAAAGTGATTTAAAAATCATAATTGCATTCACTTGGTTTAAAAAATAAAATAAAGTTTTATAGTGAAAATTCTCTCATGCCATCCCAACCCACTCTGTCTTGCATAAGTAATCAATTGATGTCTTGTTTTTACGTAAACCTGGCCATATATAATTATTATTTCCCCCCATTTCTTACACAAAAGTTGACATGACATATGCATTGTCTGAACCTTCATTTTCTGTTCACTTGCCTTGACTTAACATTCCAAATCATATAAAATTGCCCAAGTCATATTGTCATATTTGGCTTAACAATTTTATATAGCCCAACCCAATACATGGAGAATTCTCATTCGTTTCCTTCCTTTATATTTTTTAATAGTTACAGAAAGTTCCATTATGTGGATATTTTAGAGTTGATTCAATCAGACCCAATTAATGAACACCGAGTTGGTATCAATCTTTTGGAATTAGGAAAAAGTATCAATTAACAAACTCTCACATGCATTTAACCATATATAATAATACTCATAAGATATATTCTTAAAAGTGGAGTTACTGAGTCAATGGGTAAACATATTAATACTTTTGATAGGAAGTTTCTCTATTGATTGGTAACTAAAGAGTTTAACTTGAAGCTACAGCACACTTAGGGACGTCCCTTGGACCTGCAGTACATCTCTGCAGTACAAGTACATTTTGGATGAAGTTGGAAATCTCATAAATTGAACTTTATTTGGGAAAGTCTTGTATTGAGAAAAGCCAAGATTTTGATATTTTATTTCTATTCATATGTCTAATTTAAAGGGAAATATTTCTAAACTGCTAAGACATTTCCATCAGGGAATAGTTCATAAGAAACAGAATATTCTTCCTACCCAGGCCACACAGGAACTCAAGCATAAACAAGCACTGACTAAATTAAGTGTTTGGGGAATGGCTTTTAGCAGATGATGGAAATTAGAAATTAGGATAACTTTGTTTACATAGAAAGTGACTCATCTAAATCTGTTGACTTTGTTTATATTGCTAACTTTAAAGCAAAGCCCTTTTCCCTAGGTAATGCCAAATTCTTTCCAAATTATCATGAATTCTAACTAAATGAGGTTCAAGTTAATATCTTCTATTCAAGGAGCAGAGAAATGGTATATTACCCGTACTAATTTCAAGCATACATTCTAAAAGATGTTGTCATCTTTTAAAATCTATTATATAAGATTCTAGGGAAACAATTATTCTTATTTGTAATTATTTGTAATTTGGGGAGCATAATAATTTGTAAGTAATTATTTTTATTCCCTATCATCTTCCAAGAGCAATTTACATTGCTAAAAGAATTTAAGGAATTATTTTTGATATATTTATAAATGAATCTCAAAATAATTTATGATATTAAATTATAATTCCAGAATTAAAATTCCTTAGGAAACAAAAATTAGTCTTCTTCATACTTTAAGGCCTTAAGAAATTAGTCTGCTTCTCTCTATTGCTCTGTGATGCTCCCTTCACTTAGGTCAAGAGATGATGTTTATATTCTGGGTACCCATATGGTAGGTAGCGGGATGGGCAAAGCGTTAAAGAACAAAGGAACAAAACTTAATGCCAGTGTCCCTTAAAGAAGCCTCCCAAATCTGTCAGCTGGTTTTGTCACTTAACTTTTACTCACCAGAACTTAGTCATTTGGCGATACTCGCAACAAGAAAAGCTTGGAAATGTAGGTTTGTTGCAGGGCAGTCAATGTCCAAGGAGAATATGCATATGGCCAAATAGAAGAGACAAACTGATATTGGGAGAAATAGCAATCTCTTCCCCATGTCCTTACTCAGTCCTGGAGAAAATGTTATGCACATCCAACAGTATATTAAAACAAGCTTCAATACCAGAAGAGGATACATAAAAGTAGTCATATAATCCTAATACATATACATTTATAAGTATGTACTCCAGAAGAAAATAATATTTGGGGTCAGAAACAGTCTAAATTTTTGACAAAGCAGAGAAAAAAAATGAAAATATTAAAAAGATAGAAACCCATGGCAATACCAAAAATTAACATGTTTGGTCAGTCAAGTTCTTGGGATCTGGGAAGACTTTCCATTAACTGAAAAGTTTCACTAGTCGACAGATGTGACAAACTAAAGCACAATTTGTTTTGATACCTGCCAGCTTGAACTAGCCAGAAAATGTTGTCACATCTAAATAAGATTTGGAGCATTTGGGTTCTATTCCTATCTCTAAATGTTAAAACTACAATTTGCACAAAATCAAAAAGCTGAAGCTGTTGATGATTCTGCATTACGTATGGGAGAATGAAGATATGAGACTTTCACATGAGAATCTGCAGGGTCTGTTCAAAGTCTCTGTGCAATTATGACTGGGATTTGTTGATCTTCAGTTCTCGTGTGTGTGTGTGTGTGTGTGTGTGTGTTTGTGTGTGTGTGTACACGTACGTATGTGAGAGGGTGGGGGATTGTGTATTTGCAGACAGGATGACTGTTTTCATTTATGAATTTCACTTGGTCAAAAAAATGAAGTTGAAAAAGGAGAAAAGCCTACTTCAGATTAACACCTCTTGGAGACCACTAATGGGACTAGAATTCCTCTTAGAGACCACTAATGGGACTAGAAATTGTGCATATCTGTTGCTTCTCCAGTGGTCCAAGAAGGGAATTTTATGATTCATGTATTCAAGCACAGATTGAGCACTTTTATTTGACACTGGTAATCAAAAATGGATGTGATCTCTGCTCAAATGAAAGATGTCATCTATTTTGTTGGGCAAAAACATTTTCTGACTTCCTTTCCTTGTTCATAAAAATAAACGTTAAAAAAACTCTTGTACTAGAAAAATGTTCTTAGTTTGAAGAAAATAAACCTTTATTGTGACTGTGTCAGAATCAGCATCCTATGGATAAAAACATCATAGCATATGTATGAGGATAATATTCCTTCATTTATTTTGCTAAAAACACAGCAAGAGAAATTGTAGAACATTATATGATTTTACCAGAATAAATGAGAAAATATTGGAAGAAAACAAGCAAAAATGATTGAATATTTATTTCAAAGTAGGAAAAAGTTGCTTGGATTCAGAAAAGTATTAAAGAAAACTCAAAAAATGCACAAAGTACATAAAATAAAAATTCGAACTTGCATAAAATAATCAACAATGAAGAAAATAGAATATATATATATATATATGTGTGCAGAAAGAACTTACGAAAATTTTACAAAATTATTGATAAAGTAAACAATGAAGAAAATGATTAGAGATATATATAAAGAAGAGAGAAAAGTCAAAACTAACAAGATGTATATAGGCCCAAATGAATTACCACATGAAGAAAACTTTTGGAACTAAAACAGGCCTGATGTTCATTGTACTTTGGGCAAAAATAATAAAATACATGATTATCATTAGTTTATGCAGCATAACTTGATTGATAGAAACTAGTGGAAATTAATGGAAAAAATCCTTATAATTAGTAAGAGCTTTATAAAATTGCTAATATGACAAGCACAAACATATTAGCAAAGCAAAAAAAAAGAAAAAAGAACACTTTGTTATGACGTGCAATAATTTTTTTTTTTAAAGAGAGAGTGAGAGAGGAGAGAGAGAGAGAGAGAGAGAGAGAGAGAGAGAGAGAGAGAGAGAGAGAGAGGGAATTTTTAATATTTATTTTTAGTTCTCGGCGGACACAACATCTTTGTTGGTATGTGGTGCTGAGGATCGAACCCGGGCTGCACGCATGCCAGGCCAGCGCGCTACCGCTTGAGCCACATCCCCAGCCCAACGTGCAATAATAAAATCATGAAAGCAATAATTCCATTCATAAGAGCATAAAAATAAACATCATTAAATAACTATAAATCTGTCTGATAAAATAAGTGGGTGTTGTATGCAGGATTACAAAACATAAATGAACTTCCTACAAAAATATTTCAGTAAGTGGAAAGATATTTCTGCTTACAGAGCCCTATGGCCATAAACTATTCTTTCAGATTGACTCTGTATATATCAAAGACAATTAACCCAGAGTAGTTTGCTGTGCTTTCTTTAATTTTGAATAAGTTAGCTTTATAGCTAGATTAAATATTTTAATTTTTTTCACATTTGTCCTAATCTCTTTGATCTCTCATTTTCCTGCAGCTGCAATTCAGGTTTTACATTGCCAAGCCTACAAATGTAAAGACATTTTAAAGGAAGCAGTTGAAAACTAATCTATCAATCTACCTATAAATAGATTTTATATATATATATATATATATAATCTGCCCCATATATAATATATGTGTATACATATATACAGACAGATCTATATTTACTTAAAATGTTTTTACTTTGTATTCTGAAAACAACTTCCTCTAAGTAGATACAAAAAAATGTAGGTTTCAACAGTCTAAATATTAGAATTAGATCTTTTAGAATATTGGGTCACCATTCACTAATTTCATTATATTGCACATTTTCAACAGGCTCTCTGAACCTTATCTCTTCTATAAAATAGAAATAACCATATGTATTAAAACTATTGTCTAGAATTCTTGCTGTTTAATATCACAAGAATTAGCATTTGCTTTTTTGATCAAAATATTAAAATCTAGGGCAGAAACCTTTGTATGCACTATTCTTGATTCCTTATCTAGTTCTTGTGATACTTTAAGACATTATATCTAACTCTTTAAAAAATGTAGATATGGAAGAATTAAATGTAGTCTAAATTGATTCACATTGTGATGCAATCCATTTTTTGTAGGGTATTGGACTTGCCAATCTGTATGTGATGAAGCAAGAACAAAGCAGTGCTCGTCAATAATTTTATGATCCTATCAAAACACAATGCATTCTGAATATTCCTGTGTTTAGAAAACACAGCCTCTGAGCAAGTGTATTGTGTTGATAAAATGACTCTCATGGAGCTTTAATTCCAAAGGCGTTTAAGTCTGCTTCTAGCGGTTGGTTTAATTAGAACCAAGATTCATAGATTTAATTATGTATTTTATGTACTTTTTATATACTTTGTTAAATCTAGAACTGCATGAAGTAAAGTTAGTGATAATTGAGCAGTGAAGACACTATGTTTCTCATGTCAGAAGGGCTGGGTATAAGCTGCAAGCATTATCCTAAGACAATGGTGCATAATGGTGAAGGAGTGAGGATGGGAATTGCTTGATGATTCAGGAAGAACAATGATTTTTTTTTCAATAAGAAATGAATGTCTATGAATTGTCCTTAGACCCTGGAGAGATACATGTATGTAGGAGTAGGAGTCCAGAAGTTGGAAGTGAAAAACAGGTAAAAAGTGTATACTATGACTATTTTGCAGTTAAAAATGCTACATAAATTTTGAAAAACTTCATTGCTAATAAACTGAATTAATTATAGTGTGGGTCTTGATTAAGGCACCTGTAACTAATTAGAGGTTTAAATAAAGATAATCATGGTTACATAATATTGACCTAGATTAATGTAATGATTAGACAGCATACTTTAAAATATATAAACATATTTTCTTTATTTTTATTTTTTTTTTAAAGAGAGAGTGATAGAGGGAGAGAGAGAGAGAGAGAGAGAGAGAGAATTTTTAATATTTATTTTCTAGTTCTCGGCGGACACAACATCTTTGTTGGTATGTGGTGCTGAGGATCGAACCCGGGCCGCACGCATGCCAGGCGAGCGCGCTACCGCTTGAGCCACATCCCCAGCCCCAACATATTTTCTTTAAAAAGGAGGGATCCACAAGAATGGGTTTCTAATTTAGAATAAGATATAAATATTTATGTATAATTTTAGCAAGACATATTCTAATGTCATGTGTAATAAAAAATCAATTAAAAATAATAAAGATAGTGGACTCATTTCTCCACACTGTCCCTCCACCTCACCCTAGAATGAAAGCTCTCTTTTGTCAGAGGCAATGCAAGTTAATTCATGTTTAAATGAGCAATATTGGACCCATCCAACATTTCAAGTGACTGTTTGATCATGTAAACCTGTGGATAAATAAAAAGAATCTGGAGACAGTCATTCATGCTACAACAGAGCTGAGACATTTCTGATTCAAAAGGAGTTGACCACTCTACTTTTTGAATCCCACATATTTTTTTCTCTAGACCTCTCACTCTGCTACTGTTACTGTTTATGCAGTCCTTTTACTGATTTTTCTTTATTTCTCTGGTCACTTTCTTCCTCCCTTGATATTTCTATATCCACATTCTCTTTTGAACATTGTAAACTCCCTTACTGTCCTTGCTGTCCTTTTTTCCACAGCTATTGAGCCAAGCTCTTGTTCAGGAACTAATCAACTGCGGTTGAACCCAGGTGTGTTTTAATCTCTTTTGTCAGGTTAAAGGGGTCAGGACAGAACTTCCCCACCTATACAGATTCATGCTTAAGGTCCCCAACTAGATCCTGTATGTCTGCTTATCTTCTCTGATAGCCACTAGCCACAGGTAGACATTAAAATTTAAATTAATTAAATTGATATTTCTCCATTCAGAATATCAAATTGAAATGAAAATAATAGTTACTTTTTAGTTGTGCTCTCCTGATTTCCAGTAGACAATAGAATTTTTAGGGGGTTGGTTTGTTTGTTTAAACTTAGTGGTACAGATTGGGCAGCATAGATAAAGAACCTTTCTATCACAATGGAAAGTTCTACAGGATGGCACTGCTGCACTCCTTCATTTTTTTTTTCTATCTCATGATTTCTGCTTCTATCTCCAGTGTTTATTTTAAATCTTCTGGAATATTTGCTTAATTTTAATTTTGAGTATTTATCCCTTTTTCCACAAACACTTTGTAGAAATACTTAAGACAGAATTCCAAATGCATAGCAAGCTTCTCTAATATTTGTTCAATTTAAATTTTGAATATGTACCCCCGTTTTCCAAAAACGTTTTCTAGAAATGCTTAAGAGAGAATTCCCAAATGATCACTTACAAATGGTCAGGACTCTACTGTGATGATGGCAGAATTATCAGAAATGAGATCTCTTTGATAGAGTGTAGAGTTTGTCCACTCACTCAATCTCTCTTGCTTTGAGAAAGAGTTAATAGTAAAGCATAGGACTTGTCTTTAATGTCATTATATTATTCTTCTCTATCTCCTTTTCCGGCGGCAAACAAACCAATACTAGACTTTCTTTTTCTTTAGTTAGAAATTTATCAAAAGCTAATCTGGAGTGACTTTCCTATGCTAAACTTCTTTCTAGATGATATTTTTAAGAAGTAAGAACTTTAAAGAAAGGAGTTCAGAGTATAAAATGAGAGACTGCTAATGAACACACAATATAGGTAGGTGTAAGACAACAAAAATTAAAGAATGCCATGAAGGAGATGAAATAAGGTACTGTTCACAGGGACCTTCAGAGATGCTAGTCAGGGAAAGGTTCTGTAAAAAAAAGTTATTTGAATTGAAACTGTGAGTTATGTGGCTTGAGTTATTGATGGTTCTTGGTGTTAAACTCAACACAGGTGTTAATCTCAGTATTGAGGGAGTTGATACATATTTGTGGATCATTATTTAGAGACAGAGAAGAAAAGGGAAGTGGGCAGATCCTAGCCACCAGAAAAGAAGTGATTTTGGGATTAGATTGGTGATTCCTCCACTGAATGTCCTCCACATCCTGAAATACATGAATCTCAATTTTAAGAAAGAGATGACTTTTAACACCAATGTCTATTATTCTGTGTAATCTGACCATATATTTTAACATGATATATAAAATTTCAGATAAAGGAAAATAAGTAGTGGATTCATCTTTTTTATTTCTTATTTTTTTATTTCTTATTTTTCATATTTTTATTTCTTCTTTTTTATTATAATGTAAGCAAACATGGGTTGCTCAGAATTTATATGCTGCATTCTTGATATTTTCTTGGTAAGTGGTTATTATGCAGGTATTACTATGATTTCAACTCTCACCCAAAAATCTCTCTAAAGTATATAAGTCTACTTCTGTATTTTAGTATGAAACCTGGAACACTAACTTTATTTTTAATGGTTGAAGATATTGCAGTGTCTGTGATAATGATTATGAGCATGAATTTATTTATATAAATATGTGTCACAGTGACAAAGAATCGATATAACATCAAAATTGTTTTCCTCAAAATATATGACGAACGGACTTAAAAAATAAACAAACAGAAAATCCAACATCTTATCATTTACATTTGGTATCATTTGAAGGGGCTTGCACAAAACCCTGGATCATTGAGCACTCCTGTAATCTTTGAAATACATTGTCCTTAAAAACAGAAGCTTTAAGAAGAGTCCTTTAAAAACCTGTACAAACTATCTACATATGAAGTACATTCTACTAAAATAAACCAATCATGGCACATAAAGACGAAGAGTTATTTTCAACTCTATTCATATGACAGGTTGTTTCTAAGCGAATTAAGTCATCAAAATATTATTAGTCTTTAATATAACAGCCAAAGAGCTTTAATTTCAATTCTGAAGGAAGATAGTGGTACCAGTGTGACATGTCTATTATGTGTATGAGAAATGTTCGTGTAAATAAGGCAGAAGAAAATTGGAAAATACACGAGAGACTGGCAAATTTATTTCCTATTAGAATACAGAAACTCTCCTTGGGTTGGCTGCTTCGACTGTGAGGTTGAAAAAATACAACTGCTAAATTGTTTTCAGCATGTTCAATTTTAAGGCATTTTTCTTCATTCTTTGACTTTCTCTTGTCTTTAACATTCTCACTGAATTAACACCCCAGGAATGCTTACGTTACTGTAACTGCATTTCCTAGTGAGTTCCCTTTTCACTGGAACACATTCAAAATAGTGGGACATTAAAAACTTCACCTTGATTGATTTTTGTTCTCATGATATGAATTTGAACAGAATGAACCTCTGAAATCTTTTCCCTGGAGAGTTAGCTTTAATTTTGTTTACTGATCAATTTGATGTACATAAAATAAGAGCTTTTAAAAATTTACTGTATTTTTCCATTGAAAATAAAAATTATTTTCCCTTTTGATCAGGTGTGGCTTCTTGACAAGTTCCACAAATTGATCCCTATAATATGTCAAGTACCACAACCAGCACTGAACATAGATATATAAGCGCGTTCTTTGTGGTTACTTTAAATCAGGAAAAAATTTAAAGTTACCCACTCACAGTTGACATTAATAGCTCTTTTTCATATTAGAGAGAAAATGTCATGAGTACCCATTAAAATAATATGAAAGTAAATTTTTATGAAAGACAACAGTAAGAACTAGGCATATTAGAATACTTCTGTGTTTCGAAAATTAACAATAGTTCTTAATTCAATTGATAAGAAAGCATCAGAGACAAGATAGTGTCTGCATTTAATTCCTGAATGCATAAGCAACCAAGAAAAGAAGTAAGGATGAGACCACCCTGTATAGTACATGCCTCCTAATTAACTTGGGCATAGTTCTCTTGATAATTTTTAGCTTTGAGTGTATTCAAATACAAAGCTTATTAGAGTCAAACCAAATATTTTCCCTTTCACCAATTTTGGAAAACAAATATCTCAAAAAGAAAAAAATAACTCAACCCAAGGGATAAGTCTCCATTACCTGAAATAAATAAATTGAGAATAAGTATACTGTTCATGGAAATTTTAGTTCAAATAGCATAAATATCTCAAAATACAAACTTACATGATTAGTGTGTATAAATGCAAAGTTAGATAAAGCATTGAGTTTTTTCCAGTAATTTTGCTCATCTTTACCTGGGCCTACAAGGGCTGCTCCAGTTTCTTGCTGAGCACCCTGACATTTTTTGGAAACCACTTGTCTCTATCAGTTATTCCATCTCCGAAAGCAGGTGATGAATGAAGGAAACCAGAACTTTTCTCCCCGCCTCTGTTTTCTTTATCCAGATCTGAGAGAGTGGGCTTAGTCTAACATCCACTGATGCCATTTTCTGATTTTTAAAATTCTCTGCATTTTTAAAACACTGTTTAGCTAATTTTTAAGATAACATTTTATATGCAGTAGATCTGAATTAGTGTAACAGATTCTGAATTTGAAAATATATCAAGTGTCTAAAATTTATTTATAACCCAAACCAATCCTCTGGGTGCTCATGCAGTCATTCACCGCCTAAAGCAGTGAGCAATCAGAGTTGCCTATGCTCTTATCCCAGCTGTGGTCCAACAAGGTAATGCTTGGCCTTCTTCTTTACTATCCTTATACTATAAGGAATTAGAGAATTCAATCTGTTTTCATACTGTAAACAAATGTTCTTTTTGTGTTCTATGTCATGCCACATTTTCCACAATTTTGTGCTTTTGGCTGTTTATTTTATCCCCAAGTATAGTGCTGAAGTAGTACAAGACATTATGATATGATTTCTGGAAAAAAATATGCATGTTGGATAGTTTCATTTAGACATGTGTTATGTATTAAATAAGATGTTTAGGCCAAACAAACATAAACAAGTTATAAATTGATCAGTTGATAAAAATGTTGTGAGCAGAGGCCTGCAGGAACTTAATATGATATTTTCTCTACAAGAAATAATTCAATATTTGCTAATTCAGTGCTCATGGCAAAGTTGCAAAAACACACTAGCACGAATAACAAGAATTGACTATGTATTGTTTCATATATTGATCTTCAGAACTGATACTTCAGTTTATTTTAATTTATAATTCTATAGCAGTTCTTTTATATTGTCTATTAATTCCACAAATGATTTCAAGTATTTGCTTTTTTATTGCTGAATTCACTCTCATTATTTTGAATATGTTTATATTTGAATTTTTATCTCTGTAAAATGATTCATGCAATGGAAAACTGAATCTTAGGTCGTCTAGTGTGTGTGGGAAGAAACTCCAGAGATAGCCAACTTCATCTTTTGACTTTCGTCGGGTCACCATTCCATGGAGAAACCCTGCCTCCCATCAGGTTGTAGTTATACCTAGATATGCTTAATAGAATTGAGCTGTAGGGGATAGGTCCTGAAGGAGAATAAATTATTGAACAATGAAGTCTATAACATCAAAATTGCCAAGAGTGAGGAAAGATATGATGAAGCTTTACTATCCTTATACTATAAGGGATCAGAAATTCAAGCAAGCACAATGTGTATGTTTACCTGAATCAAACTCAATCGAAAACTTTGTCAAGGACCCTTCCAATACTGCTTACAAAAAGGTGTTCATAAAGAAAGTTTGAAAGAATGGTGAAATCAGAGATTCAGAAAAGTATTTTGGTGGGATCCTCCCAGTGCCATCAAATAAAACAGGAGGAACTAAATCACTAGGTGAGTCAGTGAATCCGGCACTTGTTGTGAATAATTTTGTATACTCTTGGAGCCTCCTGTCTCCTGTTCCAGTCACCTCTGCTATAACCTACTTACTATAGGCACTGGTCAGTGTCATAAAGGCACACCTGACAATAACTCGTCAAAACCTTCCACTTCCTACTCCAGTCTTCTTGCTGCTATTAAGGAAAAGCCAGAGCCTGACAGTAAAGTGATAAAAGCAAATTTTTTTTCTATGACAATGCTGGAAAAGAGAACTCAGTGTGGAACTGAGCTCAAGTCTGAAACAGCAGGACACGTGGGAATTTGTAACCAAGGACCAGTGGATGTCAGTGAATAGAAAATATACTAAGTGGAAACATTAGGGATGGAGGGGGATTCCTTGTTAAATTTACCTAATACAGTTCTTACTAAAGACAATCCAAGTGACCAAATGTCACCTGGATGATGGGGAGGAAAAGAAACCTGATATAATATCAAGGGTGATCACACTTGAATTAGGGGATTCTCAGTAAACTGACTTAGGAGGATTCTTGCTGTTAAGGATAATGTCCAAGAACAGGAACTCATTAAAAAGTTTGTCTAAAGAAAGTCTTGTTCCATGTAAAGTCTTGGGATGGTGGGTCTCTGCTTAGTATCCAGGTTTTCAACCCTGAAGTATGTGGAGAATAACTGTCCATGGCCCTAATTTTTAACAAGAAGGAAACAAGAGATGCTGCATCTATGTACCATCTAGTTTCTCCACACCCTCCATCACCAGGGAGTTTTTGTTCTAAGATATAGTTTATGTGATATCTTGACTTTCCAGAAAAAGATCCCAGATGACTAAGAATTAGTTACCTGTCCGTTTCTTTGTTCCTCACTCTGCTTTCTTGGATTACACGCCTAACAAGGTGGTAACAAATAAAGCATCTGCCTCAGAGTTGGCTTTATAAGAATCATGGAATAAGATACTCAAAACGTGTGTTGTTGCTTTTATAAGTTACAGAATACCCAAACCACGAGTACCTGGTGGCATGCAAGTTTTAGAAATGAATTGATCTGGGGCTCAAACACTATCATCATAACAAGATTTCTTTTCAATTCTTTCTTCTCTTTAAAATTTCTTGTCCTTATGCTCAAGCTTTATGTGACAAATAGATGATAGTGTTTACATGTTTCTTGAATTGTAGGTCGCAGATCAGATCATTTTCATGTATTGTTTACTTACTATTTTTTTAATTTAATTGTTCTGATAGAGTCATATTTCTATCACCTAATCAAACTCATCATCTAAAGTGTAAGGAACATTTTCATCCCTTGTATTAGAAGTGGTATCAGATTAATTGAACTCCAATGGCCTGAGGATGGGGGAAAGATTTTACATGAGTAAAATTGAAGTTCCTTTGCTAGAAGAGGGCTGAGTAACTGCTGTAAAATCAACTTTTCAGTTACACAAGACACAAGCTATTCTGTAAGAAAATACCATAAGGAATAGAATAACCATTTTCCTTTATTAAACAACTTTTAAATCGGAAACATTTAGAAACATATTGCAATTGGTGAAGCACAGGGTGGATGACAATTCTAAGTCCGTCAAAATCAAGGCAAGCCCTTGTCATTGTGCACATGATTGAACAAGAATGTCAGGAACTAACACATTGGTATGTTAAAGAAGTGAGAAAAGCAACATCTGCCAATGATCAAGAAAGCAGTCAGAAGCAGCCATTGAAACAGATATGAGGTAAGGTAAAAGCAATGTCATCAATGTGAATTATATGTTTAAATAGGTACATTGACTCTCTGAGGTTAAAAAAAAGAAAAGATAAATTTAAATTTAGTTATTTGAAGGGTGAGGGCTCCTGACTTATGCATTTAGGTATCAACTATTAAATGGCCTCATCCACAATGTTAATATTACCAGATAGAATCCATTAAATCAATTTGATGGTATTTATTAAAGACTTAGCTTTCACTTATTTTTATTTTATACTTATTCTTACTGATTTTCATTTTCCATTTTCTTCAATGTTTTCCTTCTTATAGGATTTAAATCACAAGTGTTTTTATATCCATAATTATAAGAAAATAATTTTCAATCTCCACTTCACATTAATCAAATTACCCACTGGCTCTGGTGGCTGAGGCAGGAGGATTGCGAGTTCAAAGCCAGCCTCAGCAACATCAAAGCATACTAGGTAACTCAGTGAGACCCTGTCTCTAAATGAAATACAAAATAGTGCTGGGGATGTAGCTCAGTGGCCAAGTGCCCCTGAGTTCCATCTCTAGCACCCCCTACCCCAACAAAACATTAATCAAACTACCCTGTTTTAAAATAAATTAATTTTTATGTGAACCGTTTTTGTTACCAATGCTTATCTGAGCACTGTAGAGAAACCTAGAGTGTTATATTTTTATCTCATTTGAAATCAAGAAAAAAGAAACTGGCATAAGAGGCTAAAATCAAGATATTACTTTGCATTATGGGATCAATATGCCTATATAACAGAAAAATCCTAGATTTGTTCTGCCTGACTACCTATGGAAGAAGTTGGTGGTGTTTGATAATTAAAAGCAGCCAAATTTCAATTCTTTAACATTGTGCTGTTTCTTTTAAAAGTGAATATTAAGTGGTGGAAACAAACACCTTTGCAGGTGAATTTGTCCTTTCTAGATGTACATAAACATGCACTAAGACTTATGTAGCTATTATTTAAGACTTTATCAGCAATTGGGTTTAGCAACTGTTTTTAATCCTTTCCAACCCAAATGTAATGATGTTAAGCCTGTTCCCTGCAATCTTAAATAAGGTATAACTTTGGAGAGAGAAAAAAATCAAGAGTAAGGGAAATAACCATATTTAACAGAGGAGCTGAATCTAAAACTATTTCTAGTGGGCTAATGTAAAAGTAAGCTGTCTTCTGTATTTTGGAATTTTTGAGTGATCTGAACTACTGTGTAAGGTGAATGAAGCATTTAGCCCTTTTTAAAGGACAGCTGTGTCAATCAGATGCTGCTACTCAGCACTGAAGCTTTTTCCTTTATTTATTTATTTATTTTTTGTCATGCATTCCTGAATTTCTAAACATGTCTTGCATTACAGAGCTCTGGTGATTTAAACCTATCTCTCAGTAACATGCAAGTAAGGAAAACAATTTATTTTTTCTTTAAGCAGAGCTGTTTGGAGGGTAGGAAAGCTCTCATGGTTTTAATTTTCCGTTTTTCGTTTACATAAAGCCATAATCTGCCTGGAGACTTTTGAGCATCCCATGGGCTGCAGAAATAGAAAAATGATAAAAGCAGCTGTATGTTGAACGGCTATCCAGACCTTTTAAAAAAAAGGGATAAAAATGTCTTCTGTTGTTAATGCATTTAACTTTTTGCATTGAACTTTGTATTATTTAATTTCTAGTGATAATAGACAATTTTGAAATAAATTTCAAATGTAAAATGACTATAATGTGCTTCTCCAATATACATCTGAAAACATTAACAATTTCAACAAGCTATTGCCCACAAAAAAATCATAACAAATTGCTAAAATGAAAAACAAACAAACAAACAAACTAAAGGGCTCACCCCTCACTAGGTTCATGGCTCAAGCTCCTATAACAAAGACAGATTAACAAGCGCAAAGCATATCTATTGATTTAATAGAAGCTTAAGATGACATGAGAACCTTTGGAAAAGAAGACCCAAAGAAACAGGTAAAGCTATGTATTTTTATGGAAAGAAATACAGAAGTCTAATTGGAGAACAAAACATTTTGATCTAATGGTTATAAATGGGGAGGGGGATTTAGTCAGGTCTGGGTTCCCGGATTCTTCTTGGTGTCTCTGTGTGGCACTCTTTTCTTCTGGGTCTAGAGAAAACCTCTCAGGAATGAAGGTCTTAGGACCTAATTTAGAGGAAGATGAGGGATTCTACTGGTCTGCTCCAAGGTAGAAAGGTGAGGAGAAAAAGAGAGCAACTCCTGACTGCCGTTTTCCTCAGACAACTTGCGTCTGTATTCTGAACATCATCATTCCCCTCTCTGAAATCTGTCCAGGAATTTTCAGAGTCCAGAAAACTGGGTTTTTGAATTGTCTTTAAAATCAGTTCTCAGTAATAGAAATGGATCAATCAGTACAGTTAAAACATGTAATACTTGCTTCTTCACATCTGAAGGCTCCCAAGCACATACAACTTCTACCACATAAGTGGATGCTTTTCTTTTGTTAATCTATGTTCTTGTACAGGGTCTTAGTCATACAATTAATCATGAGTAAGAAAAGTAGTGCTGTTTCTTCATACAGGGTCTACTCAAAAGGGATATGTGTACTAATAATGAGTGCCTACAAAATATCCCATTACTTTACACATCAATCTTCACTACAACTCTCCAGATTTATTACTTATTAAGTAAAATTTATTGAACACCATTTGTATGCCATATGTAGATAAAGAGCAGCAAGCAAGAGAGGCAACTTCACTGTTCTCAGGAGGTTGTAAACCACCAGTTTCAGTTGTCCTGTGTTTGCACCATCATGCTAACTTTCAAACTATGGAAACCGAGCTCAGAGAAGTGCTGCGATGCTTTCTACACACATAACTACTGAGGGGCAGAGATCATAAGTAGAAACTTAAACTACTTGTGGGGCCCTTAAGAGTCTAGCTTCTTTAATTCCCCTTAGATTCAGGCTTCCACTTCAGCATAAATATTTGGCTTATAATGTATTCTTTTTTTGTCTTAAATGGAGAAATATATTTCCCATGAAATTCAAAGAGAAAAATATGTGCCTCTAATTTTCATTTTTTATTAGTATTTCTCCCTGGAAAGTAACAAACTATTAGTTAAGTAAATGTTAGATTAATTAAATTACTAAAGATAAAGAAGAGAAGTGGAGTTCAGGCATGTATTGATCTGCACTGACAAATCATAAGCATAAGAAATGCTAACCTCTCAGGAATGAAGTGGGAGACAGATCTATGTCAAGTCAGATCAGTGATCTCTCTTTAGATAAACTCTATTGAGTAAATATCTCTGACCCCTATATCGTGAGAGGTTTGCTACTTAAGTTTACAAATTTTAAATGTGCTCCGCATTCAACAAATGAATTTAAAAACACAATATAATGCCCTCAACTCATTGATTCAAAAAGATTAAAAAACAAGTCAGCCAAAACCAACAAAAACTTCTAAAAACTATCCTGAGGGAAATACATATGTATTTGTGTTTGTGAAACTAAAATAATGCAAATTTAGTATTTTATTTCTATTTTGGTTAACAGAATATTTAATTTATTCAACTGAGTCTGTTTAAAATAACTGTCATCTGTTTTCAACAAACTTTCTGTGCTGTGTCAATATAACTACTGCTGTTGCCCCCAACTATGTTGTATGCTCAATGCTCTCCTCCAACCCCAGATACTGGTTAAGGGAAAAACATTCTCAACATAAACTCTGAAAAATAAAAACAGTTCTCATGAGTACATTCTAACACTGACATAGCCTTGAGATTCTGAATAATGAAGTGAAATATTATTTACCATCTGCTACAGTTTTATTTTGTAGAGCATATTTTCATATTCTTGTGTATCCATTCATACATTCATTATTTTCTTTACTAATTCAGGAATGGGTGGAATAGAAATACATATTTAACATGATAATCAGCCCCTCCTGTTTACAAGGTACTATATTTTATCATAGATAGAAAATAACAATTAACATCAACGTGAAACTTTTTACATTAAATGTTTCACATATAAAGTTGCTTTCCAAGCCTGAAGAGTTCCATTATTTAGAAAAGAAGCTCACAGGATATTGGGAGTCAATGTGGCATACTGAAGTAGGTATCTGTGGGGAAAAAAATTAGAACAAAGAAAGGAATGATCGGCTATATTTCTGAAGTGGAATTAGGGAAGATTACACAGAGAAGCTGTTTTTATTTTGCTTTAGCTTTTTTTGCATATAGAAAAGTAAGGATGATGCGGGACACAGAATCTATGATCTAATTATGGTAGAAAATAAAAACAAGCTATGAAAGAATATACAGGCAAGGATTTTATTAGGGCTGCTCCTAAGGGAGACCTAGCACCCACAGAAGAGAGTCTGGCTGACTCCACAAAGTAAGCTAGTTTTATTCATGTAAAGTGTTGTTTACAAGTATGCGTAGGTAGCTATGGTTTAGAACGATAGTTGTCTTTAGGTACCTGTCGAAGATGTGTTTTTCTTTTTTCTAGTAGGGCACTGTAGCTCTGAGGAAGGTAAGGTAGTCAGTCATCTTGTAGCTAAATGTCAATTTTTGATATTGGAAAACTGTAGCTTTTATATAAACATCTCTACAATGTGATAAGGCTAGATTGCTGCAGCTGTTAAGAAATCACATAGGTGAAAATAAGAGAACACAAATCATGGCAAGTAATAAGGCCCCTGTAAATTTGCCATTTTGATGACTTCTCGACAGCTTTCATCCTTTTTGCTTTTTATCTTCAGAGAGTCTGGAGAGAGCATCTGGTCCTAAAGAAGCACCTGCTCCATGAAGGTGATAAAATTGTGGATAAGTCCCATATCAAGTTTTTAATTGTTAGCAAGCTACGAGTTAGACTGGGACAACAGAGAAAAAAATTAAGCAAAACAAACAAACAAAATCCTCGTAACTATCTTGTAATGGTTATCAGGCCATTACAAGTTAAGTTAATGCCCAGGTGTTAAGGCCCAGGAGTGCATTGACCTTTGTCTCTATGGTGGTCTCTGTCTCAAGGGCCTTCATAGATTTAATACAGATAAATGACATGATGTGTTTGAAGACTATCATATAGTTCAGTATATTTAGTGCATATAAGGTAAGGAGGTTATTTTAGGAAGTTGAGTTTTTGCATTTCGCTTAAATAATCCAAATATTTACAAAATTGAGGGGTGAGGCCATTGAATGATGGCATAGAAAGTTGAAACATCCAAATAGACACTTCAGGAAAACCACTCTTCTTACAAAATGGTGTACTCAGGCAATAATAATAATAATAGGTACAATAAATCAGATGTCTATCATAAACAGGCATGAACTGAAAATTAGCTGAATAAAAAAGTGATAATAACTACTGAAAGAAGTAGCCTACTTTAAAAGGTTAAAGAATGATATGTTAAGTTATTAATTTTTTCAAAATGGGATGATGAAGGGTTGAATATTAGCTATGTAGCATGAAGTATTCTTATCAAGAAATGGAAATAAAGAAAAGAAGTGTGTGTGGGGGAAGAAAACAAAGAGATTGCAGTAGATCATCCATAGCAAAAATTACATTGAATTCAAATTTAATGAATATTATAATTTAAGGAATAATTGGGTAGAATAACAACAAACAAAATATAATACACCTTAAATATCAGGGTGTGGTCAGATACTTGTATATTTAGATTTAGGAAGTGGAGACTCATGAAGTAGAACTGATTTCCAGAGTAGACTGGACTGAAGTGGAAAATATTTAGTGAAGCAGAGACACATTTTTTAACCTGTGCACATGTGACTTTCATGTTCCTCTGCCACAGTGCTGGCTTCATTAAGAAGGTTCGATTCATGAGTAAATGCTAGGGAGTTCGAAATTAAAGAGACAAGACTCTCATTACCTCCAGGAAGGCTTCTCCTAGCTCCTGCCTCCAGCCACCTAATGCGAGGTTTACTGAAGAGGCTAGTGAGAGAGAGAGAACACGCCAGGGAGTGGGCTTTTATTGGGGAACAAAAAATTCAAGGGAAAATCCCATTTAATGAAGATTAAGGGGGGCAGCATCCCAAGGTCAAGGGCAACGATTGGGTCTTCAGGGCAGTGGCCAGACACGCCTCTGCTCGGACAAGCTCTGGGACCTGGAAAAGGGTAGGGAAAGCTCTGACACAGCTGTGTCTAAGTGCCTATCACTCAGCCAGGGAGGTAACTCAAATCATGTGCGAGGATGGCCTCCCACATGTTCCTGCTTCTACATGATTTTCTACCAAACTAAAGATCTTGCCTTGGGTATGATAGTTATTCAAAGATACAGCAAGAGAAGAAAACACAATTACTTTAGTCCAAAGATAAGATGAAGTAAATGAATTGAAAACTGAGGAGCTAGTGGTTTTCAAGATGGCAGAATAGAGAAGGTCCCTTTCCTGGATGCTTCATGGCATGGAAAACAAGAAAGAAGTTGGGCAGTTATCAGCAAAATGGGTGACAAAAATAAATACAAGGGACTTTGCTGGGAATTAGTATTGGTAATTCAAAGCAGATCAGGGACTCAGGAGGTTGGATATAATAAGAAAGAAATTATCTGCAGTGGCACCAGCCGGAAGGGTCCCCCTGAGAACAAACTGAAGGGATAAGAAAATTAAAGGAACCAGCATTTGTGAAGGCCTGAGGTGTGTCTGGGTGCAAAGAGATCAGAGATCAAAGATGCTGCCAGACTAACTTGAAAAGCCTGCTGCACAATATCCTTGTGCATGAAAGAAGCCACATTTCTCCTGGCTGCCCACAGAGGACAGAGAAAGAAACCATTTTGCAACCACAGTATGGGGACTGCCAGCTAGGGAAACAAATTCCTGGCAAACCAAAGCTTAGCCTGCAATACAGGGCTGGAAAAACCCTCACTGCATGACATATAGTATGCATACCTGACTACAAGAAAATGAAATGTGGAGTGGAGTTTACACAAGAAAATACAGTTTGTGGAAATGAACCCTGCTATCACTGTCTCCCTCCAGTCCAGCTGAAAGAGTGGTAGAGTTTGGAGACTAAACTCAAGAGACCAGGAAACATAGGATCTGCAGGTGACAGAAGGCACTAAGGAATGGCCCCTCCATTGCAGGAATGGAGCCCAGGGGAGACCCCTGGGGTAGAGACTTCCAATATGAACCAGCAACTGCTGGGTCGAAGAGATGCACTGATTTAAAATCTCAGACCAATTGCCATTCAACAAAGAGCCTGGCACCTACCTAAGCCTGTACCCCACCTCAAGAAACTCTGCCCAGAAGACTTCCTCTCACAGCACACTCTAGTGACCCCACCCTGAGAGTGAAGGAGAATTTGCATTTCAGTCTACCCCAACTAACATTGTTGAGAGGGAAAGATGAGAGTCTTTTGAACTCCACTGAAATAATTCTTTAACTTTTCATTGAGAGCATTCTTTTCTTTATTTTTTTTTAATTTTTACTTTTTTTCTTTCTCTCTCTAAATTGTGACCTGAATTATTCATGGATGCATTCAAATTTGTTTCTTTTTTCTCATTTTAAACAAAAGTTTAAAAAAATCACAAATAGAAAGCCTGAACTACAAAATATACTCCATAAAATATATCATGAAGAAGAAATTAAAAATATAAATGAAAACCAACAAAGGGAGGAATTACACTAGATGAATAGTCAATCAAATGTGAAACTAATTCAAATTAAAAACCAGAATAAGCCAAATGACAGGGAATAAAAATCATTTCTCAATAATAACATTGAATATAATGGTCTAAACTCATTAATCAAAAGACATGGACTGGCTGACTGAATTTAAAAAAAAAAAGACCTAACAACATGCCATCTTCAAGAGACTCATCTCATAGGCAAAGACATCTACAGAGTGAAGTAGAAGGATGGGAAAAACGTATTATTCACATGGATCTGATAAACAAGCAGAGATTTTCTATCCTCATATTAGATGAAATGGACTTCAAGCTAAAGTTAATCAGAAGGGACAAAGAAGGACATTTCATACTGTTTAAGGGAACCATACATCAACAAGACATAACAATCATAAATATTTATGCCCCAAACAATGAAACATCTATGTACATTAAACAAACCCTTCTCAATTTCAAGAATCCAAAAGACCACAAAACAATGATACAGGGTGACTTTAACACACCTCTCTCATCGCTGGATAAATCCTCCAAGCAAAAACTAAATAAAGAACTTATAGAATTAATAATTTAGACTTAACAGATATACATAGACTATTTCATCCATCAATCACTGAATACACTTTCTTTGTAGCAGATACTGATTCTTCTCTAAAACAGACCATATTCTAAGCCACATAGCAACTCTTAGCAAATACAAAAAAATAGAGATAATACAAAAATCTAATTTTATCAGCTCATAAAGTAATAAAATTAGAAATCAATAATAAAATAAAAATAGAAGCTACTCTAATACCTAGAGACTGAATAATGTGCCATGGAATGACCAAGGGATAGTAGAAGAAATCAGGGATGAAATAAAACATACTTAGAGGTAAATGAGAACACTGATAGAACATGTCAAAATCTCTGAGATTTTATAAAGGCAATTATATAAGAGGAACATTCAAAAGACATGGACTCATTGAGCTCATTCATTAAAGGAATTGAGGGTAATTATTTGAGTTACAAATATATTCATTATGATTGTATTCCAGGGATTTTCCACAATTATTTTTATATAATATTTTACTTTGTCTCTTATTTATATAAATATTATCAGCAATTTCAAATGTAAAAAAAAGGAATAGAGGGTAAATAATTAAGCTAATATTACATCTCAAAGCCTTAGAAAAAGAAGTAAAAAATCAATATCAAAATCAGTAGAAGAGAGGAAATAATTAAAATAAGACCTGAAATAAATGAAATTGAAACAAAAAAAAACTATTCAAAAATCAACAAAGCAATAATTAATAAAATAGATAAAACCTTAGCTAAGCTAACCAAAAGAAAGAGGGAAAAATCTCATATAACTAAATTTTGTGATGCAAAAGGAAATATCACCAGGGACATCACTGAATACAGATGATAATTGAAAACTATTTTGCAAATTGGTACTCCAAAAAATATAAAATCTTGAAGACATCTACAAATTTCTAGAGACATATGGCCTACACAAACTGAACAGGAGGACATAGAAAATTTAAACAGATAATTTCTCAGGCTAATTTCTACAAGAACTGCAATGTATAACTAATACCAATCCTCCTCAAGTTTCAACATCTCTAGCAATTAGAGTAATTCAAATTAAAACTACAATGAGATTCCATCTCACTCCATTCAGAATAGCAATTATCAAAAATACAAGTCACAATAAATGTTGGCAAGCATACATTCATACATTGCTGGTAGGACTGCAAATTAATGTAACCACTCTGGAAAGCAGTTTGGAGATTCCTCAGAAAACTTGGAATGGAACCACACTATTTGACCCAGTCATCCCACTCCTTGTTTTATACCCAAAGGACTTAAAATCAGCTTACTTAGTGGTACATCCCCATCAATGTTTATAGCGATTCATATTAGCTAAGCTAGGAACCAATCTAGGTGCCCTTCAATAAATGAATGGATAAAGAAAATCTGGTATAGGTATACAATGGAATATTACTCAGCCATTAAAATAAGAATGATTTTATGACTTTTGCTGGTAAATGGATGAATCTGAAGACTATCATGCTAAGTGAAATAAGCCAATCCCAGAAAAACAAAGGCTGAAGGTTGTCTCTGATATACGGATGCTAATGAACTACAAGGGTAGGGGAGTAAAAGTTCATTATATTAGACAAAGTGGAATGAAGGGAAGAGAGGAAAATGGGACTAGGAAAGATAGTGAAATGAATCATGCATAACTTTCCTATGTTCATACACGAGAACACCACAGCCAATGTGCACATCATTTACAACAGTCAGAATGAAATTTTATTAGAATAAATTATACTTCATGTATGTATAATATGTGAAAATACACTTTGCTGTCATGTATTTCTGAAAAAGAATAAATAAAAAATTTTAAAAGCAAAGATAAAATGAAATAAAGCTTGAAATTTGCATATTACAATCAGGAAATAGAAGAAGTGGAGAAGGGCAAATAGAGAAAATCCAACAGGGCATGACTAGCATCATCCACTTCCCTATCCTCTATCAGAGACATTATGCAATGGATTCTATTAGAAATACTGAAATCCCTCACTCATATCTGATTCTTGTAACCCTTGGTCACCAGAAAAAAAATTATAATAATTAAAAGAATCAAGTATGAAATCTGAGACCTTTAAATAAATTGATAGCTTATAGTAAATTAATAGGCAACTGACAAAGGAACAAAGGCAATGCAGTAAAGTCAGTCTTTCCAACAGTGCTACTGAAACAACTAGATATCCATGTGAAAACAAAAAGAATATAAACACAGACATTACCCTCTTCATAAAACTAATGCAAATTAGAGCACAGGTCTGAGTGTAAAATGCAAAACTAAAGCATCCCTATAACAGCAGAAAACTTGAATAATCTAGGGTTTGACAATTGATTTTTAAATATAATGGGAAGGTCACTATTTGTGATAGGAAAAAAGTGATAATTTCATTAAAATTAAAAACACCTGCTGTACAAAAGGCACCATCAAGTAAAAAGATATGCCAGAGCCTGGAAGAAGATATTTGCAAAATATTTTGCACTCTTTTATCTTACAGTTATCCAAAATAGCTAAGAACTTTTAAAACTCTACAATAAGAAACAGGCACAGAAATTCAAATATCACATGTTCCTATGTGCAAAAACCAAAACAGTTGATTCCATGGAGGCAGAGAGTAGAATAATGGTCACTAGTGAGTAGCAGAAATAAAGGGAGGGAGAAGAGATAGAGGTTGGAAAATGAGTACAAAAATATAATCATAAACTGAGAATAACTTCGGATTTTCTGCAGCATAGTAGGGTATCCATAGTTTACAAAAAAATTATTATTTATTATCAAGGAGAGGAGATTTTAGCTTCCAATACAAAGAAATGATAAATGTTTGAGGAAAATGACATAAATTTTTTAGAAAAATGATTGTATTTTTACACATTGTATACACGTGTTAAATTTTCACAGTATCCCATAAATATATATAATGATTGTGTAACTTAAAAAAATAAAAATAGGATAGTCTATGAAAGAAAACAAACAACCCAACTTAAAAAAGAAAAAAAAAAGAGAGAAGAAAAAGAAAAAGAACCAAGACCTTAGTAGACACCCTCCAGAGAAAGTACACAGATGGCAAATAATCAATGAAAAGATGTTCCACATCATGTGTCATTGGGGAAATGCAAATTAAGATGCAGTCACACACTTATTAGTGTATTTCAAAACCCAGAACACTGACAATGCCAAAAGATGGCAAGTTGGTGGAGTAATTTATTGATTTTTGGTGGGAATTGAAATGATATGGTCAATTTGGAAGACATTTGAGTAGTTTCCTACAAAATTGAACAGGGTTGTACCTTGTGATGCAGTAACCACACTCCTTAGTATTTGCTCAAAGATGAAATCTTATGTCCACATAAAATCAGCTTAGAAAGGTTTATAGGAGCTTTATTCATAGCTGTCAAAAGAAGCAACCAAGATTTCCTTTAATAAGCAAATGAATAAATAAACTGTAGTACACTTAGACAATGGAATATTTATTTCTAAAGAACTGATCTGTTGCTGCAGTGGGACACAATTGTAATCCCAGGGCTCCAAAAACTGTGGCAAGAGGATCAGGAGTTCAAAGCAAAAGCTAGGTGCTATGCAACTCAGTGAGTTCCTGTCTCTAAATAAAATACAAAATAATGCTGTGGATGTGGCTCAGTGGTTGAGCGCCCCTGGGTTAAATCCACCTGCACCGCCCACACTAAAAACAAAACAAACAAACAAACAAACAAAAAACCACTGATCTATCAAGGCATGAAAAGATATAGATACATGGCAATCTGTATTTGGGGTAAAAATGGGAGTTCATAACCCACTAGATTCTAATGTATGAAATATGATTTGTCAAGAGCTTTGTAATGTTGTGAACAACCAATAAAAAAAAAAGAAATCTCAAAAAAAAAAAAGAAAAAAAAGATATAGATACATGGATGGAACAAATTTTAAAACATGTTACTAAGAAAAAGAAGCAAATCTGAAATGGCTACATTCTGTATGATTCCAATCATATGAGATCTCGGTAAAGGTAAAATGTGTCAACTTTAAATTGATCAGTGTTTGCCAGTGGTTAAGGAGGAGGAGGAGATGGATAGGCAGAACACCGGGATTTTAGGGCAGTTTAACTGTTCTGTATGATATTTTAATGGTGGGCACATGTCATTATACATTTGTCAAAACACATTGGTATACAATATCAGAAGTAAGCACTAATGTGAAATATGGACTTTGGATGATAATGTGTCCTTTTGAAAGAGTTAATTCATCCTAAAAAACATCCTAAAAAATCATTCTGCCCTGGGATGTTGCTAGTGGGAGAAGCTATGTGCATGTTGGAGGTAAGGGAGTACCTGGATATATGAGAATTCTCTGTAATCTTCTGCTCGATTTTGCTGTGAACCTGAAAATGTTTTGAAAAACAAAGTCTGTTGAAATACCATGTGGTCAACATTTGTACAACATAGATATGCTAAAACACAGATATTTTCACTCATAAATTTCAAAGCCTTAAGCTGCCTGTAGTTTATATATTTTTTGCCATATCTGACTATAATTTTTACTTATTTTGAATTGGCAAATAAGCAGCAGTCATACAGTCTTAGCATAAAATACAGTGCAATAATATATTTTTCAAATAAATGCACATTAAACTGAGAAAGTATTTTTAATTATAGGGTAGTATTTTATAGACTGGTATTATACAATGTACACATGTATAGAAACATCACAAAACACTCAGTATATATGTAAAATTTTAATATTTTTATGTTTCAGTTAAAATAAATTTAACTTTACATAGTTCTTTAAGCTGAGAGGGTTTACAAAATTTAAAACAGGAGTATCTAAAGAATGTTACAATACATCTTGTGTTTCATGTGTTTTACTTACTTGATGCCCTCTATTTTTGAATATTTTTATGTTAATTCCAAGAACTAAAAGAAAGTACAAAAATACAATGTTATTAAAGACATTGTAGTTTGTGTAGTGCCTTATAATTTCACTGTCATTTAATCATAAAAGTAATCCACTTTTGACACAATATCTGTACTATCTAAATCAAACAACATTGAAAAAGGGAACAAAATGCTTCTGATTTCCTATCGATCTGCAAAAGCCATTAGTGAAATCAAATTATGAAATATTTGTATAGATCAGAAAAAGGTCTAGAAAACTCAGAATACTGCCCAGGGGAGATTTCAATTACTTGAATATTGACCATGTAACAGCTATGCAGAAAACATAGGACTGTGTTTCATTAGAGAAAATTCTGTCTGTTCATAATTCAATTTGATGAACAACTATTCTGGAAGAATAAAAACTACCAGGTTGTTGCATATTGTCAGGCTCACAGCTCACAGCCAGAAATTACTGATAAATACATATGTAAACAGGATCTTTGAACACATGATAATAATCATGGTACAACTTATCAAAAAAAAAAATCTTTTACAAACCTGTTATTTCAAGTGCTGTTTCACTTTCTCTGTCTCTTTTAGTAAACAAGATGCCCCAGGAAGGGTAACTTCAAGTAGATTCCCGAAATCAATCCTCTCTGTGTTTCCCAATTTAGTATGAGGGACCAAGTGTCATGAGTTAGAAATTTAATTGTTGCAGTATTATTTGTAATAGCCAAAGAGTACTATCACCTGAATGTTCATCAAAAGGGAAGTTCTTAAATAATGACTATATCTACAAAAAAGATGAATAATAGATTAACAAAATCATGACTATCTATATGAAAATTCCGTCAAGTTATAATATAAGTAAAAATCATACCAGAGCAATGCATAGAATATGATACTGTTTTGTGTAAAAATACAGAAAAATAAGAATGGGTATTTGCACTTATTTGAATATACATAAGAAACTCTGAACAGATGCATGACAACCTAATAATTTTCATGGTGTGGAGGAAGGAATGGAGAAGGTAGTATGTGCTATTTTATACTTAAGGATATATTACCTATTGGAAACTTTAGTGAATAAATGTTTTATCAAATATTATTGAAATAAAATTGGAAATATTGATAATTTAACTCTTACATCTACATGAAAAGTGAATTGATGTATAATCCCCACTAATAAAATAGAACATTTTATTTTTATTAAAAAGTATTCAAAACATAAGATTATATTAGTTAGTAATCAGTCAGTACAGGCTAACTTATGCTGCAGTAGCAAGCAGCCCCCAAATCTTGATGTTTTATAGAATGAATTTCTTCCTCATTCTATAGGTCCTTTGAGCATGTGCTTTAGTTCTATATTGTCTGTATTGCAGTTTAAAGCTGAAGGAACTACACCTATGTGAGAGACTCATGTCAAAAAGAAAAACAGGTTGTGGTTAATTGTAAGTTATCAAAGCTTTCAAAAATATAATACATTTAGCCACATTTCATTGTTTGGCCATGGTCAGAGCCAAACTTAACAAGCAATGTATTCTTCTCATGGGATAGCATGCACCTCTAGTCCCATGGTAAAGCACAAGTTCATGGCAAAAGGAACCATAAGTGTCCCCAGGGTAGGATATATCTTAAAAATTTACATCAATTATGATGCAGTGTCATTAAAAGACCTTCATATTCTGTCTCTATTCCGCCCATGCTAAACCGACCTTAACACTGTGTCTAGTGTTAATTCTAACTTAGATAATGAATACAGACTTTAAGGAATTTGTCTAGACTTCTTGCCAGTCCTATAGCTAGCCACACAGGGACAGAGTTTGAAATGATTGCAATTGCCAGGAGAAAGTTCTCTTTGATTGCAAATATGGTGCTCCTATTTGTCAATTTACTTCTCAATATATTCTACGGATCATATTACTTGGAAAAGTCCTTCCATTGTATCAAAGCATTTTTGGGAACATGTATCATTCAGCAAAGTGGCATCTGTGTGAAAGATTATTTTGAATTGTGAATAAGCAGACATCTTTTAGCCGATTGTGTAAACAGAAAAACCTGCATGTTAATAATTATCCTCATATAATACAACCTTTTACTTATTCTGAAAAAGAAGTTTCAATATTATCCACCAAAAATCTTCCATTAAAATTTAAGTTTTAATTCTTTTTAGTCTTTCTTTAACTATTCTTAGAGCACTCCATATCTTACTCAGGTAAGTAAAATGTAACATATGATTTATTATCCTTTGAATTCTGAATTTTTCTACAAAATGATGTTATTCATGAAGGTGTTAATCAGGTAACATCTATGTGGATTTTATCACTATTAAAAACCATTTTGCAGCTTTAATCTTCTTTTGGAAAAAAATCCTAAACAAAAAGAACATTTTTATTTTAAATCGTCACCTAGGAAGAACTATTTGACCATGATTGAAAATTGTCAGAGATCTGAATTTCATCTTAATGCTACTGCTTAAATTGTCTTATGCTGCTGTGATTGAAACTGAGATGTGAATGAAATTGCATGACTAAATTAGAAAAGTGGAGGGAAATGGTGTAAATTTAGGCTTATAGGTAGGATTTAAGAAAGCATATTGAATGATGAGAAAAGGAGCCTGGCTGAAATGAAGGGATTATAGTGGTGAGTATTGGAAGGATGGTTTGGAAGAATAAGATAAATCGTGGAAGACTTGGATATCCAGCTAAGGATCCTAATGGAAATGATCATATCTTATAGGTTTTCAAATAAAAGCCTTCCAGAAAGAATACAGAGAGAACATGGAGCAAAAGCAGGTTGGAAAGCCATGAATAGAAGCAGAAAAATCATTACCACCATGTGTAATGATTAAGGATGACAAGGAATCTAAATCAGACATGTCAGTATGAAAAGAGACTAGAAGATATCAAAGCAATGAAAAATACACAGCAACAGGATGTAAATAATGTAAGGGATAAAAAGGAGAACAGAAATCAAAAGTGATTTATTTCAACGCTGGGAAAACTAGAACCTGTGTGAATAGAAGAATGAGAATTCATAAGAAAAGGAAGTTGAAGATCAAGCTTAGAGGTTAGAATGGGAAAGGGGTGTGTGTGTGTGTGTGTGTGTGTGTGTGTGTGTGTGTGTGTGTAGGCAGAGATTAAAATAGCTCTACTAATGTTGAAATTGTACACAAGATTATTCAAATGAAAATATCATATATATTTCAAATGTCAAAATCAAGTTTAAGAGACAGGGAGAGTGGGAGGAAGTTTTTTTTTTTTAAGCCTATCTCCTTCTCTCCCTGTTTCCTTCTTTTCTTCCTTTCTCAAATACTAAAATAGATACATTCAACTGAGCTCATTACAGCATGAGAAGGAATGACAATAATCTCTGAGTTTTTTGATTGATTTCTAGAACATGTTAAGTGTAGAAGTAAGATTAAAAAAAATGTATAAATGCTACTGTTGTAGAAAAGAGAATATACCTGTTTGTTCCAAAAAGAAACACTGGAAAAGTAAAGCAATAACAACTGAAAATGATTACCTATAGGAAATAGGTGGGACAATGGTGGAGAATGACACAGGAGAGAGAATTCTATGAGTACAACTTCTTATGTCATTTTGACTTAAAAATGTAAATGAACTCCTTATTTTGAAAACTAAAATTAAACCCAAAGAAACAAATCCTAAATTGAACATCAAAATAAACACATAAACTGATTCTTTTTACAAATTAATTAACACTACCATAGACATAATAATTATTACTAGTAATTTTCCAACAGGGTATATATTTAGTGTGCATCCTTACTGAGAATATTCCAAGTGTGGAAATAAATGCAATTAAATCTAGAACTTCATTCAGTGTCAGTATAAAAACTGTTACTAATTTAATGTAAATGTATAACATATTAGAAATGCACATATTTTAACATATAATGTGATAAAACTTGACAATTGTTTCACCTTCTAGCTATTGCCTTTCAGAAGAAGAGCTATTAGTTTTTAATTTTTATCATCACAGATTAGTTTTTTGTTGTTGTTATTGTTGTTTTTGAGTTTATATGAATGCTAAGTAGTCTATTGTTTGTATTTTAGTGTACATTCTTGTAGAAGTCTTTTATGTGGACAAGTTTTTTTTTTTTTTCCAGGCATATTATCAGGTAGTGCAATTACTGGTGAGTTGTCATTTTAAGAAACTGACAAATAGTTCTTCAAAGAGATGTGCTGTTTACATTCCTCAAAGAAAAGTCTGAGCATTCCAATTACTTTATATTCTTCCAAATGTTTGGTATTATTAGTTATTTTTTTCCTGAGCTTAGGCAAAAAGCAAAAATGTTTGATAGTTTACCCTCAAGTGTAATGTCAAATGTTAATCATTTTGACGAACTTTGTCAGGTGTATCACTTCTGTTTATTTACTGAAACATTTTTTTATGACTTTGAGTCAAAAATTGTCAAATGTACTTCATGGATCTGTTGAGATGATCCTTTGACCTGAACTTTGTTCTTGTAATATGGTATATTACATTTATTTCCTTCATAATGATAAACTGACCTTGAATGGCTAGAATAGACCCTCCTTTGTCCTACGTAGTCTCATTTCTATATGTTACTGAATCAATATGCTAAAATATATTTAAAAGAATTTTGAGTTTTACTTAGGTGAGAGATTAGTCTATAATGTCTGTTTTTGTTATGTCTTAATCTCTTTATAGTGTTTGGTTTATGATGGATGCATCAAATGAGAAGAAATATATTCAGTTGAATTTACTCCCTTGATGGGTATTAATAAGATTTGTCTTATTTCATTCTTAAATATTAGATAAGATTAGAAAAATAATCCCACATGGGTTGATAGTGTTCATTGTGGAAACTATTTCATTACAAATTTAATTTCGTTTAGTACACCTGCAGAAGTCAAAATTTCTCTTTCTTCCATTGAATTGATTGGAATGAGAACTTTTGTTAATAATGTTCCCTAATGGTCCTTTAAATGTTCATTTGGTCTGTAATGATGTCTTTTATTTTATTCACACATAGCTGTTTGCATTATCTCTTTTTTTAGTTGTCAGTGAAAATTTTTATTTTGTTTTTATTTATATGTTGTGCTAATAATTAAATCCAGTTCCTCACACATGCTAGGCAAGTTCTGTACCACTGAGCTACAACCCCAGCCCTGCATTAAGTTTCTTGATTATTCAAGCTAGCAAGTTATCAATTGTATAGCTGGTTCTAGGAATCGTCCTTGGCCTTTGCTTTTCTTTACTGCCTGCCATTTTTTAGAAAAATTATTGCCACTCTGATTTTTATTTCTTCCATTGCTTTATTGTTATTTATTTACTTTGCTCTTTTTTCTTCTCTTTTATTTAGAGTCCTTTTGTGGGAGATTAGATTAATGATAAATCTTATTGCTTTGTTAATACAAACATTTAAAGTGCCAAGTTTCCCTATAAGAGTTTCCTTAGTCTCATCTTACAATTTTGACATATTGTGTTTTCACTATCATTCTTTTTCTCTATTTTGATTTTTCATTTGATATACAGATTCCTTAGAAGATCATTACTTAATTGGAGTATTAAAATATTTCATTTATTCATTAATGTTGAGATTGTTTGGTCAGAGAAAATACACTGCAAGATTTTGAGCTATTAAAGTTCAGAGATATTTAGCAATGGGCACAGTAGTAGAAGCCAACAATCCCAGCAATTTGGGAGGCTGAGGCAGGAGGATCACAAGTTCAAGCCCCGCTTCTGCAATTTAGCAAGACCCTGTCTAAAAAAAAAAAAAAAAAATACTAAAGGCTGGAAATGTAGCTCGGTGGCAGAGAGCCCTTGGGTTTAACCCCAGTGTTAAAAAAATCTAGAAATTTTTGGTGGTCCATCACACGGTCTGCTTTTGTTTATTGTATACACACAGTTTCTTCTCTGTGAATATTGATTGAATGTGACATTCTATAAGTACCAATTTGGTCAAGTTGATAATGGTGTGTGAATTCTTTACATTTTTATACGTTTCTTTTGTTTTCTCTCTTTTTGTTCTATCAATTGTCAATAGAGAAATGCTAAAATCACCAGCTGTAGCAGTGGATTCATCTATTTCTTCTTTACTCCTGAGATTTTTTTTTGCTTCATAATATTTTAAGTTTTGGTGATGAAGGTATACAAATGTAAAATACTTATTTCTTTCATGATTTTAAATTGTATCTTTTGTATGTACATTTATTAATAGTCTCACTTTTAAAGTCTATTGGCAATATTAATAAGACTGACAGTCCTCCTAATATTTTTCTATCCTTTTCCATTTGCATCACACTCAAAAGCATTGATGTGGCCAGACATTAAAATTTTATTTATACTTATGTAGCAGCTTTAATTTCTATTTTCCTGATGCTTAATCTTGTTGAGCATTTCTTTTTCCTTTTTTTTTTTTTTTTTTTTTTTTTTTGTACCAGAGATTGAACCAACGGGTACTTCAGCACTGAGGCACATCCCCAGTTACTTTTTAATTTTTTTTTTTTAGACAGGGTCTCACTAAGTTGCTTAGTGCTTTGCTAAGTTGCTGACAGTTGCTTTGAACTTGTGATTCTCCTGCCTCAGCCTCACAAGCTGTGGTATTATGGGTGTGCACCACTTTGCTGGTGAGCATATCTTATTTGCTTAATTAATATCTGCTTATAATCCAGGATGAAGTAGCTATTCAAATATTTTTAAAAGTTGTTTTTAGAGTGTTTTGTTATTATTTGGTTTTGAGAGCTCTTGATTCATCTACACAGTCCATTTTCAAATACAGTATTTGAAAATACATCCTCTGAGTCTGTATCTTGCTTTTGTATTCTCACAAAAGTCTTCAAAGAGGGAAACTTCTTAATTTTAATAAAGTCCAATTTAACAAAACTAAAAGTTGGTTCTTCGAAAAAATAAATAAGATCGACAAACCTTTAGCCATGCTAACGAAGAGAAGAAGAGAGAGAACTCAAATTACTAACATATGGGATGAAAAAGGCAATATCACAACAGATGCTACAGAAATAAGAAGACAATTAGAAATTATTTTGAAAACCTATATTACAATAAAATAGAAGATAGTGAAGACATCGATAAATTTCTTAAGTCATATGATTTGCCCAGACTGAGTCAGGAGGATACGCACAATTTGAACAGACCAATATCAATGGATGAAATTGAAGAAGCCATCAAAAGACTACCAACCAAGAAAAGCCCAGGACCGGATGGGTATACAGCGGAGTTTTACAAAACCTTTAAAGAAGAATTAATACCAATACTTTTCAAGTTATTTCAGGAAATAGAAAAAGAGGGAGCTCTTCCAAATTCATTCTATGAGGCCAACATCACCCTGATTCCGAAACCAGACAAAGACACCTCAAAGAAAGAAAACTACAGACCAATATCTCTAATGAACCTAGATGCAAAAATCCTCAATAAAATTCTGGCGAATCGAATACAAAAACACATCAAAAAAATTGTGCACCATGCTCAAGTAGGATTCATCCCTGGGATGCAAGGATGGTTCAACATACGGAAATCAATAAATGTTATTCACCACATCAATAGACTTAAAGATAAGAACCATATGATCATCTCAATAGATGCAGAGAAAGCATTCGATAAAGTACAGCATCCCTTTATGTTCAAAACATTAGAAAAACTAGGGATAACAGGAACTTACCTTGACATTGTAAAAACTATCTATGCTAAGCCTCAGGCTAGCATCATTCTGAATGGACAAAAGTTGAAGGCATTCCCTCTAAAATCCGGAACAAGACAGGGATGCCCTCTATCACGACTTCTATTCAATATAGTTCTCGAAACACTGGCCAGAGCAATTAGACAGACGAAAGAAATTAAAGGCATAAAAATTGGAAAAGAAGAACTTAAATTATCACTATTTGCAGATGACATGATTCTATACCTAGAAGACCCAAAAGGGTCTACAAAGAAACTACTAGAACTAGTAAATGAATTCAGCAAAGTGGCAGGATATAAAATCAACACGCATAAATCAAAGGCATTTCTGTATATCAGCAACAAAACTTCTGAAATGGAAATGAGGAAAAACACTCCATTCACAATATCCTCAAAAAAAAAAAAAAACTAAAATACTTGGGAATCAACCTAACAAAAGACGTGAAAGATTTATACAATGAAAACTATAGAACCCTAAAGAGAGAAGTAGAAGAAGATCTTAGAAGATGGAAAAATATACCCTGTTCATGGATAGGCAGAACTAACATCATCAAAATGGCGATATTACCAAAAGTTCTCTATAGGTTTAATGCAATGCCAATCAAAATCCTAACGGCATTTCTTGTAGAAATAGACAAAGCAATCATGAAATTCATATGGAAAAATAAAAGACCCAGAATAGCAAAAGCAATTCTAAGCAGGAAGTGTGAATCAGGCGGTATAGCGATACCAGATTTCAAACTATATTACAGAGCAATAGTGACAAAAACAGCATGGTACTGGTACTGAAATAGGCGGGTGGACCAATGGTATAGAATAGAGGACACAGAGACTAATCCACAAAGTTACAACTATCTTATATTTGATAAAGGGGCTAAAAGCATGCAATGGAGGAAGGATAGCATCTTCAACAAATGGTGTTGGGAAAATTGGAAATCCATATGCAACAAAATGAAACTGAATCCCTTTCTCTCACCATGCACAAAAGTTAACTCAAAATGGATCAAGGAGCTTGATATCAAATCAGAGACTCTGTGTCTGATAGAAGAAAAAGTTGGCTCCGATCTACATATTGTGGGGTCCGGCTCCAAATTCCTTAATAGGACACCCATAGCACAAGAGTTAATAACACGAATCAACAAATGGGACTTACTTAAACTAAAAAGTTTTTACTCAGCAAGAGAAACAATAAGAGAGGTAAATAGGGAGCCTACATCATGGGAACAAATGTTTACTCCTCACACTTCAGATAGAGCCCTAATATCCAGAGTATACAAAGAACTCAAAAAATTAGACAATAAGATAACAAATAACCCAATCAACAAATGGGCCAAGGACCTGAACAGACACTTCTCAGAGGAGGACATACAATCAATCAACAAGTACATGAAAAAATGCTCACCATCTCTAGCAGTCAGAGAAATGCAAATCAAAACCACCCTAAGATACCATCTCATTCCAGTAAGATTGGCAGCCACTATGAAGTCAAACAACAACAAGTGCTGGCGAGGATGTGGAGAAAAGGGTACACTTGTACATTGCTGGTGGGACTGCAAATTGGTGCGGCCAATTTGGAAAGCAGTTTGGAGATTCCTGGGAAAGCTGGGAATGGAACCACCATTTGACCCTGCTATTGCCCTTCTCGGACTATTCCCTGAAGACCTTAAAAGAGCATGCTACAGGGATACTGCCACATCGATGTTCATAGCAGCACAATTCACAATAGCTAGACTGTGGAACCAACCCAGATGCCCTTCAATAGATGAATGGATAAAAAAAAATGTGGCATCTATACACAATGGAGTACTATGCAGCAATAAAAAATGACAAAATCATAGAATTTGCAGGGAAATGGATGGCACTAGAGCAGATTATGCTTAGTGAAGCTAGCCAATCCCTAAAAACCAAATACCAAATGTCTTCTTTGATATAATGAGAGCAACTATTAACAGAGCAGGGAGGAAGAGTAGGAAGAAAAGAGTAACATTAAACAGAGACATGAGATGGGAGGGAAAGGGAGAGAAAAGGGAAATTGCATGGAAATGAAGGGAAACCCTCATTGCTATACAAAATTACATATAAGAGGTTGTGAGGGGAATGGGAAAATAAACAAGGAGAGAAATGAATTACAGTAGATGGGGTAGAGAGAGAAGATGGGAGGGGAGGGGAGGGGGGATAGTAGGGGATAGGAAAGGTAGCAGAATACAACAATTACTAATAGGGCATTATGTAAAAATGTGGATGTGTAACCGATGTGATTCTGCAATCTGTATATGGGGTAAAATTGGGGGTTCATAACCCACTTCAATCTAATGTATGAAATATGATATGTCAAGAGCTTTGTAATGTGAACAACCAATAAAAAAATAAATAAAAAAATAAAGTCCAATTTACCAATTTTATTTTCTATTCTAGATTATGTTTTTAATAGTAAGAAATGTTGGTCTAATACATTTGTACAGAGATATTTCCATTGTTCCTTTCTAGAAGTTTTATAATTTCAGGGTATACAATTATGTCTATGGTGCATTTTGACTTATTTTGCTCATGACTGATATGTGGATATAGGTTTATTTTCTTTTCTTGGATCCAAATGTTATAGCATACTTGTTGAAAAGGCTAGCTCTTCCCTACTAAATTCCCTTTGTCAAAAATTATTCATCTCTATGTTGGAGTTCATTTTTGGATTATCTATTCTACTTCACTGATCTGTTTGTCTACCTTTATATCAATAGCAGATGGTCTCATGGTATATGCTTTATAATATAACTTGGAATCAATTATTGTTAATACTTCAAATTTTTCTATTTCAATTTTTTATTTGAGATCCCTTACATTTTCACTTTAATTGAACTGTAGAATCATGAATGAAGTGCAGCTTATGGATCATTCATTTCATGGATAATCCTTTGTTGTGACTAAAATCAGAATGAATGCTAGATTATCCGAATTTTCTCTATGCTACTTCTGTAAGTTTTATAGTTTTCATGTGACATTTAAGTCTATGATTTATTTTAAGTTAATTTTTGGCAAACATGAGAGGTCTATATTTAGATAGATTTTTCCTTCCTTCCTTCCTTCCTTCCTTCCTTCCTTCCTTCCTTCCTTCCTTCCTTCCTTCCTTCCTTCCTTCCTTCCTTTACATGTAGATGGCCAATGGTTTCAGCACCATTTACTGAAAAGACAACCTTTTCTTCCATGATATCATCTTTGTTCATCTCTAAAAGATCAGTTAATGATATTTAAGTGGGTTAATTTCTGGGATCCCTGTTATGTTCCACTGATCTATTTGTGCATTCTTCATTAAATACTACTTCATTGATAATTGTAGCTTTGTAAGCTTATTTGAATTTGAATTGTGTCAATTATCATTACTTGTGTTTCTCTTTCAACATTGTGCTGCTTATTCTGTGGTGAATAGTCTTTTGTAACTTCATATAAACTTGTCAATATCCTTAAAATAAATTTGTGAGGTAATCTGTACCTTTCTGCTCATAATCTACACATTTTACCTCTGAATATTCCTACATTCACATATGAGTCTTTTTGGAGGACACCTCATATCCAAACCCTAACAGTCTATTTCTTCTTGTGTAAGTTTTAGCAAATTATGCATTTCAAAAATTGAACCATTTTGTCTAGGTTATTGAATTTTGAACATAGATCTTGTCATATTATTCCACTATTATTATACTTTTACTGGGATTTTATTACTGTTCATATTAGTTCTTTATTATATTTTGATGGGATTTATATTGATATCCTTGCTTTCTTTTCAGATACTAGTATATACTAATATGTATTTTCTCTCTTTTTCATAGTTAGCCTTCTAGAGGACAAACTATTTTATTTTTGCTACCATGATTTACTTTTTCCATCCCTTCTTTTAAATCTATTTGTAGCCTAATTTTGACCTGATGTATTATTGTGTGTGTAAGCAGCTTATGGCTTGGTCTTATCTTTTATTTCAATCTGACAATCTCTGCCTTTTAATTGACATATTTCTTCTATGTACTTTTTAAATGTACTTTATGATACTTTGATATTATTAGATTTAAGTCTACCACCTTGATATGTTTTCTATTTGCCTCAGCTTTCACTGTTTTCTTTTTTTTCCTTTTTATTTTTCCTTTGTAATTCCTTTTCATAATCTCTCTTTATCTTCTTTGTTGGTTTAATAGCTACAGATGTGAAAAACATCATTATTTTACCATAATACTAATAAGGTATTTTTGCTTCACATAGCTTTAATGCTTGACATTTTGCTCATTTGCTTTATAAAAATAGTTTAGGGATGTTACTATATATTCAACTCTACACCATTTTTTAATAAGAAATCTATGTCTTCCCTTTTCTGCAATGCTGTAAATAACATATTCTTTTCCTCAGGCTGTTATTAAGAGTTCTTCTTTGATATTAGTTTTGAGCAATTTTAATAGATTGTGCCTTGGTGCATTATTTTTTTCATGTTTTCTGTTTGTTGCCAGTTGACTTTTTAAGACCTGTAAAATTTAATAATAAATATTTGAACAAATAATATTTTCAATCCCCCTCTTCTTTGGGGACTCCATATTTATGTAAATTAAATCATTTTGTAGATATTCTACCACTCACTGATTCTATGTTCATCTTTTTAAGGTTTTTTAAATTTCTGTATTCATTTCTTATAGGTTCACTTGCCCAGTTATAAAATAGTTATACTCTTATTTATTATAATGCAACATTTTCCATTTATTCCAACAAGTGTGTTTTTATATCAGTCAAAAAAACTGAAGAGTTCTAGCAATGAACTTAGGTTCTAGCAATGAACCTAGCAATGAGCTTAGGTTCTATTTTTTATCTTCTCTGTCTCTATTTAACATATTTATCGTGCATATAGCTTTTTGAATTTGTGCAGTACAGTTATAATAACTATGTTATAATGTTTGCTTCATAATTATTTCATTTGTTTCAGTTCTGAGTTGTTTTGATTGATCAATTTTTCTATGGATCATTCCTATAATTTTATTCTCCATATTTTTTATTATATTAAATGTATTGTTGATATTGTCTTGCTGGATGCAATTTTGCTTTGTTATATGGTCGGTATTTTTACAGTCCTGTATATTTTCTGGAGCTTTTTTCTAAGACTTATTTAAATTACTCATAAGTAGATTCATCCTTTTTCATATAGTCTTTAATATTTTCTATATGGGACAACAGCAGAATTCAATCTAGGGCTAATTTCTCATTCCAACTGATGGAAGCTTCATCTGGTTATACATCTAATTTTGCATCTCTTATAAACCTTTTCAGTGACTGGGAAACAGGAACTATCTCTGTGGGGTGTAACCTTCAGTTATCATTTTATCTTGTCCAATTTGGTGGTTCTTTCTATGACATCTAGCAGTTTCTCATACACATGTGCCAAGCAGTATTCTGATTACTAGTTTAGGGAGATCCTCTATAGATCTCCAAAATTATTTTCTTTATTCTGCTCTAAATGCATGAGCACATTTCCCTGCAAAACATAGCTGCCTTTGTGTTTCTACCAGTGTCTGCTTAACTCAATACATCCCTTACTCTCTGCCTGGTTTTCTTCCTGCACCATACCTTTCTTAAGGCAGTATGCCTTGGCAATTTCTGGGCTTATTTTACCAGTTTCCTCCAGTGAAGGAGAGTTGTCTTCCTTGTTTGATGCCCAGTGACCTGAATGCTGTTATTTCACACATTTTGTCTTATTATTTGCTTGTTTGGGGCAAAGGAATAAAATCTTTGTAAGACTACTCCATTTTATTCAGAAGCAGAATTCTCTTTTGGTTTCAAATTATAGAACTCTATTGAAAGATCCCATTACAAACTGACTGTGTGTAAGAACACTGGATATACCTTGAAAATGGACTTCCTGATTTAAGTCCTTGTTTCATCTATATAAGCAGATAATTTTCAAGAATCTATATGACAAACTTGCTTCACATGTAAAATTGGGACAATGGTGGTAATTTTTTCATTAATTAAACCTAAAAATTAAATGAGTTTGTGCATATAAAGTGCTTAAAAAACTACTTGTTTCATGGCAAGCCTCAATAAATGCTAGCCACTATTAGTTACTACTGAAGTTTGATGTATCCTGAAATGTTCATGTGTATTAGAATATTGGTCCCCAGTGTGATGCTGCTAGAATGTGGGACCTAGAAGGGATGTTCCAAGGTCATTAGGAGATACAGTAAAAGACGATTGTGACACCTTGGTCCCTTCTTCTTCTCTCTTTTGCTTCCTGTATGTGTGGTGAGTAGTTTGTTCGGTTACATACTCCTCCCATGATGTGCTGCTTCACCAGATGGCCAGAGGCAAGAAGCTACCCAATCATGGCCTAGAATCTCAAAAAAACATGGAAGCAAAAGAAAGCTTTCATTTTTTAAAGCCGTGGTTTGAACTCAGAGGCACGTAACCACTGAACTTTATACACAGCCCTTTTCATTTAATTTATTTTTTTTAATTTTGAGATAGGATCTCACTAAATTGCTTAGGGCCTCAGTAAGTTGCTTAGGCTGGCTTTGAAATGGAATCCTCCTGCCTCATCCTCCCAAGATGCTGAAATTATAAACTTTTCATTTTTATAAATTAATTGTCCAAGCTATTTTATTATAATGAGAGACTATCGATTAATATAGTTACTATTGTTAGTTGTAGCAGTAAAAAAGATATTTTCTTCATTATTTCCTAAGAGGAGAAAGTATGATAAGGTCTAGTAAGGAGACAGAAAAAGAAGTGCATCTGTAACCACAGTTACCAGGATATCATCTTCTCCAACAATTGATGTACCTCAGCTCTACTTCTCTGTGTGGTCTTCATTCTGACCTTTTCCTTGGTAAACCAATTTTCTCTGCTTCTGTTGGTAAATATAGCTAAACTTTGCAAATGTGCAATTGCTGAATTTTTTAATTTTTTGTTTATATACGTTTTCTAGTTGTTAATAAAGTGCCTTTATTTTATTTATTTATTTATATGTGGTGCTGAGATTCTAATCGAATCCAGTGCCTCACACATACCAGGCAAGCGCTCTACCAGGGAACAAAAACCCCAGCCCAATTGCTGAATTTCTATGTCAATAAACTAGCTAACTTTCTTAACTCTGTTGGGAAAATACATATGACTAACTGAGTAGGAAGAGAATCTTAAGAACAGGATCATTGTAGACTAGTGAAGAGTTTACTATAGGGACAAAGTTCTAGTCAAGATTGAAGACTGCACGCTAGCAGCATGCATCTGAGTCTGTGTAGGTGGCTAGATTACCTAGCTTCAGAGATCTATGTTTCTTTGAGATATGAGATGTCAGAAGTATGTGATTTGAGGGTGGTAAAAGAACAAGACTTAACAAGTGAATTGGGAATAATGTAGGAGAGAAGATGCCAATGATGAAGAACTGTGCTTTCTGTCTACTTAGCAAATGCCTGCCTCCTTTTATTCTTCAGTGAATCACTGGGAATGAATAGGTGTCACTTCTGTAAAGCCCCATTTCTAACTAGCTGTCTAATTTTTCAGGGAGATGAGTGAAAGAATTTCATGAGTAATAATTAACATGTGGCAAAAGTTAGCTATGAATTTTTAGTTATGAAAAGAGATGAAACTTTTATTGCTCACTTTAAATATTTTTGATAGCTCTTTTTAAAGAGAAGAAAGTTCTCTTTGGTTAATGCCTGAAAAAGCAAGCTCAGTAATGGCTGAGACACGTAAATTAGTCTTTTCCTCAGTGATATGTATGTATATATGAAGCTCTGTGTTCTTTTCCTTAAAAAATTTTTGAAAAATTTCTCATAAGTACACATCCAAGCATTATAATGATCTTTCTGCAAGATGAAAAGGCTCTAATAGGTCAACTCAAATATTTCTCTCTTGGTAAAGATAGTAATGGAGAAAATACTGTTAGAGTGCATAGATAAAAAAAGGAATATTTAGTTTAAGATAAATATACTCCTGACTGACAGTCCTCAGCAAGGATGGGTACTCTTTTCCAAAACAAGTTTTATTCCCTTTGTCATTCATAAGAAAATATTTGTGTATCCTTACAGAAATACATTTTTGATCCCCTCCAAAATGAGGTTATGATTTTTTTAAATAAAGTAATTCATTGTCCACACCAAGTTTTAAACCATTTGCTTTTATTGACCTTAGGGAAAGAGAGACAATAGAATTTCCTTAGTCAGACCTATTGCCTAATAGAAGCGGATACATTTCTTCATCATGTTTAGGTGAGAAATACACTCTATTCTATAATATTTAAATTGAAAATAGTTTGAAATGCAACACTAGAAGAACTTAAGTTCAAATGCAAGAAAAGAACTAGAATGAAGGGTGGATCATTTTGTAAAACCCAGAAATATGTAAGTAATTCAAATGATCACCATCAACACTGTCAAGATACGTAACAATTTTGTAGCTCAGAGGGTAACATCCTGAGATGGCTTAAAGAAATTGATGTAGTGAATCTGAAAGTTTTTATTGCTTTTGTTGTAGTGTGTTGTTGATGTTTTTTAAACTACCACATCATAGGATTCAGTCAAGGTCATGGTCTAAGCTTGACTCACATTAATCATCGTTCACTAGGATTTTATAAAATTATACATTAAATATTTAAACAATTATACCCTTATGTATTTAAAAAATACAAAATTTGATTTATAATAAAACAATGGAAAGAAAGATATCTGAATGCTCTAAATCAATTTACTAATTAATAAAGGAAAATGATTATGCAAATGATCTGTACCCAAAGACTTTCAAGGGTTTCTATTAAAGAAGAAAAAATTTTTTAAAAATGGAGTAAAGTGGCAGATTCAAATGGGTTTGACTCATCTGATTTCAAGTCTAATTTTCAGTTAATCTTTCTTTTCTGATTGGATATCAATAAACATTTCTTGTGCATCTGGTAAACTTGAGCTTCTGGTCCTTTTTTTTTCTATATTTTAAGCAAATAATGATTTCCTTTCATAAAAATACAAGTTCCATGAAGGCAGGGATTTTTAACAGTTTGGGTTGCTGTTATAACCCTGTGTGTGTTTTGTGTGTGTGTGTGTGTGTATTTATAATGTATGTATTATACAATATAAATGTACAAATAATAGTAGATTTAAATAAAATATTTTATGACCAAATGCTGGATGAATAAGTTAAAAGCAATTAGACTCTTCAAATTTGCCTGCAAATGTCAAATGGTGGGGGTAAAGTCAGGATTAAAAACCTGGGCATCTCTGCACCCATTTTGCTTTCGTCTCTTTTGCTCTGAGTCATGTTGGGTGCCAGAAACAACAAATATGATTGATAAACATCTTGTGATGATTGGAAACTATACCCCAGGCAAAAGCAACTTTCGTATTGCTGACAAAGTTCCACCTGACCAATCCTGAGGTAATGATAGACCAAACCATGGCCTGCCCAAGATCACCTGCCTTCAAAGCTGTGCAAATCCTCCAGCTATGCAAATCCTCAAGCTTTGCTTTGATCTCACTTTCTATACAGCTTCAAAGTCATTCTCAGCCCCTACAAAGGTCACGTTGAATATATGGGTACCCTCCTGCCATCCTGGTGTAGCTACACTGATTAAATTTCCTCTGATGCTTTTTTCCCATTAGACTTTCTGATTTGTTTTTGAGATGAGTGGTCAAAACTGATTTGTAGTATATCCAGAATCAAGACTCTGGCCTCAGACTCTGGTAACAAGTTTATGCTATTTGGAAAATCATAGGATCAGTCTTCTTGCTACCCTTTTGGGAAATGGCAGGAATAGAAAGAAAGCATTTTCAGAAATCTCATTAATATTTTCAGAATGGAAAAATCTATGTGGCGTACCTTTGTGTATTCATAACATATAAGAATCTCCAGGAAAAATAAATAACAATGTTGAACACAAAGGAAAATCAATGACTATTATTGATGGATTTTCCTTCAGTAGTCCATGTACAAAGATGAAACACATGGAGAATTTTGAGTGTTTTCAACATTTTTCTATTCTCCTAAAGACCAGTTCAAGGGCTAACTCCCTTCTTCATAAAACAGAAGAGATTCTGAAAGACAGTAATACAATCCAGGCACAGGTTGCTCCATAATGTGGTTTTGAACTCTTCTCTAGGGAAGGTATGGTATTTTACAACTGATTTATACTGATATGGTATTTTACAACTTTCATAGAAATAAAGAGCACTTCAAGTATATTTCATTTGGAAATAAAGCTTACTTTCTCATTTTACATTACTCTCAGCATAGATTTTGCAAAAATTAAAAGCCTGAAAAATGTTGATCGACTGATTAAATGGTAATGGTAATTGCTTATACACCAAACCCTGTACTGATAATGTGGGGAAGGGGATAGAGTGTTGAACTTGTATTATTACTATAAACAATACAAATGTCATTTTTACTTGACTGTATGTTATAGATTTGGGGTTTTCTTTAAATATGAATGGACCTAATTTTTGAGGCAGTTTGAATTGTTTCTTTGAAAACTTTATTATATGCCAGCTGGTTGGAACAGCTTGCAATGCTCAACTGATATCTTCTAACACATCAGCGCACAATAAGGTGTCCTCTTCCTTGTAGCCAGGGTTCAGAGACCAGAAAGGATTGAGAGAGGGGTGGATTCTTTCACTATTATCCCCAAAGATGCACCTATAAAACTATTTCCTCCTCACCAGTCAGCTTTAGGTTCTTCCTGTCTAAGTAAGGAATGCTTCCATTAGAATAAACATCAATGGATTTAATAAACTGGGATATGAAACTCCCCCTGATTTACCTTGTTTTCTTAATACAAGTGAATAAAGCTTACAAAAACAAGGTTATTTTATTCATATTAGTGATTTATTTTTGTTATCATGGGAAGAATTTGTTGGTTCTACCCAATAACGATAAGAAGAAATATGTTTGTAATTCAAAAACAAAAGCAAAAATCCTGAAGTGTGTCTTAGTATTTTGATGCTTATAATTAAAATCAAGGGAATCTACAGTAACCTAATACAAGCAAGTCTGGGACGTTTGGATGGCTCCTCAAACTTTTAATCAGGCAAGGGCCAGGATACTTAAGTAAGGCAAAAAGCACATTGGAAAGACAAAAGAAGGTATCTATAAACATCAGCTATGATTATGGAGCTAGTTGTATTAAGAAATGTTAATAATAGAAGCCCAGGAATCCAAGAGTCAGGTTGTATCTGTTGACTCTTATGTCCTTACAGGTAAAAAATTTGAGCAAGACACAAAATATACAAGTATAACAAGGTTTATTAAAGAAAAATGGAAAAATGCCCTCAAGGAGAGGGTGGGTCACCTTCAAGAGGAGGGCAACACGTCACCCCTTTATTATCTAGTTTTATTTGGGTTTGGGGAAAGTTCTCAAATTCTGGCCAGGTAACCACTTCTTGACTTTTGACTCATAGTAGAACTGCAACAGATTTTCAAGTCCTTACTGCACATAAACTTACCCACGGGTACCCAGGAGAAACCCACTGGGGGGAGGGATTCAATATTGTAATAGTAATAAAATTATATGATAAAAATATAAAAAGGCAATTCTTGGTTACCTTGACCCATGTTGGTCTGTACTAATTCAAACTAGTTTTCAGACTTTATGGTTCATGGGCTTTGCTTTTAATTATCCTGTTTTCTTGATTCTTGCAATCTTTGTTCTGTGTAAAGGTCACAAGAGTCCCCTTTCAGGGTAATTTGTGTTCTTATTGACAGAGAAAAGTCTTAAATTTTTTGGCCCAGAGAATAGCCCTACGGATAACAGATAGTTTGTCAAGGAATGTAACAACCAGAGCAGGGCTAGAATAATCTTAGGAAAATTGGTTTTTAAGAAAAAAAAATATGTAGAGGTTCAGCATATAAACCCAGTTTATAGAGTTACCCCCTTAATTTCATGTCCCTACAATTCATATCTATCTGCTGCCTATTTAAAGGATTGGAATATCTATAAATGTTTCTTGTTTTTCTATGATCTAGACACAGTTGTGAATATACAAACCAGCTTTTTTTTTTTTCTCTTGTACTTTTTGGTTCTTCTGTCACCTAACCTCAGATTTAAGAATGGTTATTTTTAAATTTCAAAGTTAAAGTTACAGGATAACAAAGAAAAAAGTGGTTTCAGCTAAATAAAAAATGAACACCCACAAACACCCACAAAGGGTTGTTGTTTGGAGGAAGATAGTTCATATTTTTAGTTATGTGAAAGAGAATTGTATAAGTTTGTTTTTCTCCCATCTTTAAAATATTATTAATTTTAACTGACAACTAGTAATTATGTGTATTTATGAGTCACAACATATTGTTTCAATCTACGTATATATTATAGAAAGATTCAGTTCAATCAATCAACTATTAATCATCCTACCAGCCCACCATTTTTCTGAGGTGAGAATGTTAAAAATCTACTCTTATACAAATTTCAGAGTATAAACCACACTACTAACTGGGGGGGACCATAGAGTGAGTTGATTACTACAACTTTGTTTGCAAACTAACTGAAATTCTATATCATTTCATCAACATCTTCTTTTCCCCTCTCTTGCCTCTCATTCCTCGGCATAAAAATAGAAAAATTCATCAATGAAATAAAATAGAAATCCCAGAAATAAATATAAATATTTAAGGTGAACTTATTTTCAACAAAAGTGCCAAGATTATTTAATAAGGAAATGTCAGTCTCTTTAATAAAATTTCATTGTCAAAACAGGACATTCACAAACAGAAGAATAAAATTGGACCCTTATTTCACAAGATGTACAAAAATCAACTCCAAATGGGTGAGAGACATGAATGTAAGTCTGAAACTGAGAAGTACTAGAAGAAAATAGGGGTCAAGCTCTGCCCTATAACATATTTCTGCACAATGATTTCAAGAACAGACCCTCAAAACATAGGAAACAAAAGAAAAAAACAGACAAGTAAGATTGCATGAAACTAAGAAGCTTTGGCACAGCAAATAAAACAATTACCAGAATGAATAAACAAACCGCAGATTGGGGGAAAATGATTACAAACTATACATCTGGTAAGGGGCTAATATTCGAAATATATAAGAAACTCAATTCATTAGCGAAAAATAGAAAAAAATTGATTAAAAGTGTACAAAAATATGAACAAATATTTCTCAAAGGAGAGATGAGTGGTCAAAAATAGATGAAATAAATGTTCAACATCTGTAACCATTATGGAAACGCAAATTAGAACCATGATGTTTTATTAGCTAACACTTATGAGAATGACTATCACTAGAAATATACCTGAAAAATGTTGGAAAAAAAGAAACACTTGTACACGGTTTCTCAAAAAACTGAAAATTGAATTGCCCTTTAACCCAGCAATCCCACTTCTATGTATCAATCAAAGAAAATGAAATCAGTATATGAAATAAATACGTGCACTTCCATGACCATTTCAGCATTATTGACAATAACAAGGATACGAACCAACCTAAGTATCTATAAACTGATGAATAAATGAAGAAAATGGTATCTGTATACACAAAAGAAGACCATGGAGCCTTTTAAAAAAGAAATGTCTGTCTTTACAGCAATATGAATAAACCTGGAGGACATGATGGGAAGTTAAATAATCCAGACATAATTTTAAAATTCTGTATGACTTCACTTACAAGTGGAATCTAAAAAAGTTGTTCTCATAAAATCCTAGTACAAATTCTGGTTCCAAAAGATAGAATCATTATTAGAATCTTAAATATTAATAAGGGAGATGTATGTAAATTCAAGATGGCCATTTTCATCTGTTGCTGGGCTGTGGTAGATTTGAATTGTGTTAACTTAGCTAAGTTGGAACTCTGTTTCCTAGAATTCCCTCCCCTGCATTGTTCATGAAAATATGTGGGCCACAAGAGAGACATTGCATACACATTGAGGGAGGTTGAATTGACCAGCCATCATCTTTTTGACCAATTTGAGGAGTGAATGTAGACACAAGGGATTGTTGAAGCTCATGCACTGTGTACATTTCCTTCTAGCTCTTCTTGATGGGGGTTAGTTGCTGGGTTGTAATAACTCATATTTTTTTTTTCTTTTAGTTTCCAATTTCTGGCCAAGGTATGTGTTTTTTTCTAGTTGATGAGGTATCTCCTGTTACACAGCAATCTTCAAAGCTGGAAGCTCAGCAATAGTGAAACATGTTGTGATTCATCTTCATAAATTTTATTCCAATCTTTGGTTTCCAGCCCATTTTCATGGGTTGTAGTTGCTCTGTTTCTTCTCTTTCTTTGGACATGAAGCAAGAGATGCAGTCAAAATATATCCAGAGAAAATTTTATGAATTTACTTGTTGGGCACATTCATTAGTCTGGCTTTAGTCTGAGAGAAGCTGAAATCATTGAAGGATATGGAGTAAAATAATGCCATTTTTTAAATTTCAGATATTTGATAGATTTTTTTTTTGGCTGCAAGGCATGAGACTGAGAAGGAAAAGAAAAAAAATCCTAGAAAACAGATTCTTGGTTTTGATGGTCTTATGGTACTAAATGGAATTTGAGACCCAAAGTCTCTGCAGCCTTCTCCAAACAATGGTTCTGGGAGAATTTGGTCTGTTCCACACTAAACTCTCTGTTGGAACTTCCAGAGTCGAGTGAACCAGATATGGACCAAAACTACAAACTGCCTATAGATAGCAAGATAATCAATCCTTGGAAGAAGATGACAACATAGAGATTGTTGGGTTTTCATTCACAATCCTGTTTTCAATTAGGGATTATATTTGAAAACAGAAACCAAGAAGGAAAAAAAATCAGACAAAAAATATTCATAGAAGACTCACTTATTGGAATTATACTGTATTTATTTTAAAACAACTGACTTTTGTAAAGAATAATAATAAAAAGGAGACACAGAGACAAGGTACAGGGGCAGGGAAGGTGGCAGAGTGGCTCATCGTCCAAGCAGCCTCGTTTATTTATTTATTTATTTATTTTTTTTTTTAAAGAGAGAGTGAGAGAGGAGAGAGAGAGAGAGAGAGAATTTTTTTTAATATTTATTTTTTTTAGATCTCGGCGGACACAACATCTTTGTTTGTATATGGTGCTGAGGATCGAACCCGGGCCGCACGCATGCCAGGGGAGCGCGCTACCGCTTGAGCCACATCCCCAGCCCCTACCTCGTTTATTTATAATAATAGGTTACATTAGGTCATTAGTACCATAACCACATTATTTTTTAGAACATCAGTAAGGTTGCTTATTCTGTAGTTACATTTCATACTTACAATATGCAATGACAGGAGCTTTGTGCAGTTCTTAAGAAGGTCCTTTGTCTGAAGTTAGGTGGGCAGCTCCAGGAGCAAAGGAGCTTGGTGAAACATTATAGTTAACAAGCAAGCAAGTTTTTTTATTCCCAGGAATTATGTGCCTAAGATTAAGGTTGAAGCTGCTAAGACTCTAGCATGGAGGGCATTACCATAGCAATCGGGCATCCTATGCCTTTGCACAGAAACTTTCCCAGGCACCAAGCATGCCACAGCCACAAAGTCATCAGAGACCCCATTCCCAAACACAGAACCCCTACAGACTTTAGGATTGGATGAGTAGCTCAGTGGTACAGTACGTGCTTATCAGGCATGAGGCCCTGAGTTTGATTTCTAGCACAAGGGGAAAAAATTACTTTCATGCTTAAGAAAATGCATTGCAAGTGGGAGAATTTCACAATTTAAAAAATCCCTATGATTTATTTTTATAAAACATGAAATTCTAAAACAAATTTAAAAATGTAAAATTTAAATTAATGTCATAATGAAGACTACATTAGAAAATCAGGTATACACGTAGAGGTTTTGTGAACAAACAGGATTTTAAAAAAAAGTTCAGATGGAAGTCTGAGAAATTAAGAAGACAGAAAGTATTGAAAAGAGTTTGGGATCTTTCGGATACAGTGAAAATGTCTAACATTTGCATGCTTTGAAGTCACGGTATCATGGGGGCAGCAGGAATATTTGAATAAAGATGGTTCTGGGAGAATTTTTCCCAAACTGATTACACATTAAAAGGATGTTTCTCAGTCATGTGTGGGATAGATGAGATATATTTAAAATCAGAGTAGGAAGGATTTGCACATAGATTAGGGAATTAGGTGTAGGGAAGAGAGTGGCATCAGCTTGAGTGGCTAGAAAAACGGATCTGAGATAGGACAATTACAGGATGACCAAACAGGGTTTGAAAAGGATGTGAAGAATTTGTTACAAAACAGTCACAGATAAATGGAAAGAGTGCTATTAAGAATAGTCCTATTGATCCAAACTATTATCCACATAATATAGCCATATTGAATAATTTCAATCATTTGAAGTGCCTGTGGTCATAAAATGTAATGAGATAAACAGAAAACTTAAAACTACATTCTACAGTAATAGAGGCAATGTCAATGAAAAAACAGACCTTCAGACCATATTCTGGAAAGGTTTTGAATTGTATTTATTTTAAAAAGCTATTGATTTTCTCTCATTCTTAGATGGTCAGAGGGTTTATCTGATTTAAATATATCTGCATGTAGACCTTTGAATGAAAGCCCTTTATCTTTGCATTATGATGATATTATTTTATTATTTTCTGACAGAGAAGTTTGCAATTATTCTAATTAACATTTTTTCATTGAAAATATGATTTTAATACATTTTGTTTATTCACTTCATATTTATTTTTTGCAATTTTATTAAAATCTTCAGTTTTCTATAGGTCTTTTTTTTTTCATTAGGCTTCAAATAATTAAAATGTGTTTATTCTTAAGAAGTCTTAGATATTGCCTTATCCAAATTTCTCTATACTATCATTGTGGAAATTCTATTTAGATACATACTGGGATATTAAATTTTAACTGCAAAATTCCTTGAACATTTTATTGCATTTCATAATTTAAAAATCATTTACTTTTATATTATGGATAATTTCATTAAAAAGCACATCAAAATCCTAAACCTCCTCCCATAATCATTTTTTCTGATATTCAACAATTCTTTACTTTTAAAAAATTTAATAATTATAGGTTTTTATTTCTGGATCTTTTTCAAATCTTTTTGACTAAACTTAAGTTTTAGACTGTTCAGTTACTATCTGTTGTAGAGTTTCATCTGTTTGACTCTTCCTAATGGTACTTTGTCCCTCATATAGTTGTGATCATACTTTCTGTGTATGAGTTTTAATTAGGAAGAGGACTATGAGCCTGGGTTCAACAAAAAATCCTAATGAGTCATTTTGTGATGACAGAATTGAAAGAAAAACTACTGAGGAACTTAGAATTAAATGGACATGTTTTCATGGTCCTGAAGAATTAGGTATATTCAACACTTCTGTCATGGGTGTTGTTCAAATGATAGGAAATACTAGTAAGTCACCAGGCAGCTCTGAAGCTCCAAGAGCATAAAGGCTCAATTGATTCTCATAGAAAGGCTGAAGCGACTGCAGGGGGGTGGAGTGCAGTAAGCAAAACGTAATCTGCAAAACAAAATTAAATGAAGCAAAACAAAAAAATTTACTGCATTTGCTTGTTTAAACATAGTTTAAATGTTTGCTTCCTTTTAACTCATATTAGGCAGAAAGATCATGTATATATATACATACATAGGATACAGTTTGGACAGACAACAACAGATTATCTACTAAACTTTCAAAAAAATTTACCACTTCAAAAGTCTAAGTAGTGGTGATGATGTACCAAATAAGAACAAAGCAGATATAAAAGGCTTATACCGGTATAAATTGAAGAAATTATCATTAGGGTTGACATATTATTTAATATCATACTTGGGAAATGGTGAAGAATTGAAGTTGTTTGAGAACCAGGGATCCATTTCTTATTATTTAGATATTGTGTCCCCCCAAAACTCACATTTGTAGACAATGCAAAAAGATTTAGAGGTGAAACGATTGGGTTGTGACAGCCTTAACCAATCAATGTGTTAATCCCATAACACTGGTCAGAGAATTAATATTTATACTTGAATATTAAAATTGATATATTTATATTGATAAGAAATTTAGCAAATACTTTTAAAATGATAGTCTATTATTAGTCTAGCCAACATTGTATCCACTAGCAACATAAATAAATGTAAAATGTAGTTTATAAGTTACTGTAGTCATGTTGTAAATACCCAATATTCATATACTTATGGAAGGTGTAGACAGACAACATTCCATTATTGTAGAAAATTCTATTGGAAAGTGTTGATATAAAATTAAAAATAGAGTTAAGAAGACAAGATTTAGAATAGAATATCACTGACAAAGATATTGAGAGAGATAAAAGAACAGACTTTTGCAAAGAAAATTCAAAGACAAACACTATTAATACAAGATATATACTGTTTTGTAAAATAGTTAAAATCTAATACATCCATATAATTATACATATATATGTGATTATTCCTATTACTTGTGTTTAAAAGTTGTTACAAGAAGCAGAGTCAAGAGGGAGCAGACACCAATATATTTATAAATTTAAGTTCAATGAAAATATAAAGCAATGATGAGAACTCTTATTAAGTTAAATTCTCAGTTCTAAAGCTCTACTTTTCAAAAAGTTCAATTTCTGTGCTTTGATTAAGGGAATTCATGATGGACTCTGAACTCTTCTTTAATAGAAATATTCTGAATCTTAAGAAGAGAGTTCTGTCTGTGCTTTCATAGTTCTTTTGCATATCCTTTTTTATAATATCAATAAAGATTTAAGACAAACTTCTTTCTAGATATTGGTGACCCATTGATTAAGAAACTTTATTTCAGAGATTATAATAAATAAAAGGCAGAAAAGCCGATTTTCATTTTTTTAGGTGCTGATTCTTAGATCATGCAAATATTTTTTTAAATTAGATTCTTACAAAAGCAGTGTTAAATAACAATTTAATAATTAACATTTTTATATTTTTCTAAGGTACAAAGAATATTAGAGTTTATCAACTGACAGTTTTTTTTTTAATGTACATAAATATGAACCTAACATGTGCATGTGTCTACATATATATGTGGCTGTCTGTGTGTATTTCTCTAGCTAGGAAATGACTTTGCATTCTAAACCATATTTTTAAATGGATCCTCAAAAATGGGGGATTATAAACATAAAAGAAATTTAAATGCTTGTTATTTCTGATACCAAAATGAGGGCCCTTGTCCTCAATGGTGTTTATGTTTTTCTTCTGTGCCCATCAAAGTTAAACTGGCATGATTTTTACTATTTTTTACACTGAAATCTTTTGATGCTGATTCTAGTTTTCATTTTGTTATTTTTTGGGGGGATATTAAGTCCTTATTCTCTGCTTTTTTTCTTTTTTGAGTTTCCTTATAATCAGTTAGTGCCACGTCTTTTTACTTGCAGTGAGATTCTGTACAAGGCCGTAGTGTGATCATGGCTGTCAGCCCTGTCTGTGTACAGATCAGCTGAAGCATTAACGCTCCAAACACTGTCATATTCCCTCAGCATGGACCGTCTCAAAGTGTACACCCACATTTTGTGTGTGACCTGATACTTTGGTTATCTAGACTGCTTATTAGTGTGTTTAGCTAAAATTTAAGAAATACAAAACAATTTTCCACTATCCATTCATTTGTATATAGTAACAATTTCTGCCTCTGGAATCATAGTCTTAATTTTTCAGGCAGGAGAGAGATTTGGGATTCTTCCTATGGTAACTGGATTATTTCCTACTGTAGCTCCATATGGAAGTAGCCCACTATGTTGTGGAGTACCCTAAACAGACTTGAATTCCCAGGATGGCTTTTTCCACATAAAGGCAGTTTCATGAACTCTTGATTTCCTCTCTTAAATTCAACTTGATAAGTCTTGAAGCTAGGATTAAAATATTATTCTAAATTATTTTCTATAACTTAGTTTACTTAATGTGTCTCTCAAACAAATCTTTGTAGTCAAGAGTTGATATAGCTTTCATTTTTAAAAAGGACATAAGACTATTCAAAGACATTCATTTTCAAATTTATTTTAAACAGTCTTACACACTTCACATAGAAATAATTGTAATTTCTGCTATGTTCAAAGTCCAAGTAGAGATATGGGAGATTCCATGGTTGGTACTTCAGAAAAAAGAAGAGATATAAATGCATTGTCAAATCCTAGGTAACAATTAGTGTCGGATTAGATACCCCCAGAAACTATTTTGGAAAATAACCTCCTGTAACCAATAAAGATGATATGCCTCACTCCCTCTTCATGCCTTCCCTTATTTACCATTAAATGAAATAATTAGATTTCAGGGCTTTACAACTGGTGTGTGCCATTTATTAACTAAGTGACCTTAAACAATATTTATCAGGAAAATGGGGATAATAATACCTGCCCTACAGAAACACAGTGGAGAGGATTAAATATGATGAATATATAAACCACCTAACAAAATCTCTGAGGATTATGCATAATAAATGTCATATCTTTTTTTCTCACCACTAACATTCCAATTTTAGTGTAGATATAAAGTTGTGCATATGATTAATAAGAACCATGAAAATGCTGCTTCCCCCAAATGCAGCACCCTTGTCAGCTTAGTGAAGTTTGAATTCATCTTGTGGTCTTCTAGGTTTGTAGGCTTCATGATGGCAAATTTAGTGACTTGTTCCTTTGTAGCCTAAAATCCCTCCCTAAATTACACACATACATGTAGACCCATACACATATAAAGGCAATAAAATATATTCCCAGTAATAATAAAATACTCAAGTGCAGAATGTTTTGGATGCTAACATATATTTAAAATAATAATAAAAAACAAGGCTATAGATAAAAATATATATATTAAAGTCTTCCAGAATTATTGTCTAAAATTTCTATCCCTTCCTCAGTTGTCTTCCTGAAGGGTCCCCTGTCCTGTGAGGGATGCCTACTATAAAACAGTCTTAGGAGTGGGAAGGTAAGTGTGGCACAGTTGTGTCCACTATACTTCATTGACATTCTGCTACCTGGTGAGGTTTCATAGTCCTTTGAATCACAGCACTTCAAGAAACCACTAAGAGTTGTTTATATTTGTCTCATGTCTAAAGGATCAAAAATTGAGTCATGTATAACCTAACTCCAAATTATTTCTCAAAGATCTAAAAGGGGCATAATTAAATGCCAAGGAAAGTATACACTTGCCTTAGTCTGCTCAGATTGATAAAACAAAATATCTTAGACTGAGTGATTTATAAATGATAGAAATTTATTTCTCAAAATTCTGGGGACTGAGAAGTCTAAGACCAATGCACATCAGGTTAGGGGTCTGGTGAGGGCTGTTCTTTGCTTCCACCATTTCAAATTCTGGCTGCATTCTCCAAAAGGGACAAGTACTGTGTTTTCACATGGAAGAAAGGTAAGAAAAAGTGCTCAAGCAGTCAAGCTAGTTCCCTCTAGTCTTTCTATAAGGTTTCTAATCTCACCCTTAAGAATGGAACATACATGGTCTAACGGCCTCCCCCAAACTTTCTTCTCTTAACAGTGCTGCATTGGGAATTAAATTCAACCTGAGTTTTGAATGAGACATAAACATTTAGATCACAGCAATATGAAATGGAATTTTTTTTTTCTGGAACTAAGAAAAACTGTATTTCTTCTCCAATTTCATTATTTGCAAAACAAGTTGTTTTCCAGCATAATTTCAATTTCCTTGCAGGTCTCTTATGGTTACTTAACAGAATCTCTGAGACACACCTTTAGTATGGCTGCTTGTTTAACTTGGAAAACAATGTTCTATCCTGAGCTTTCTCTGTAAACTTTTGGCCATGGAATGGTAACAACTGAAACTATTCTTGGGTCACATTTTAGCATGATAACCCAGGTATATCTGTATATCCTAAGGATTTACAAAGAGTCAAACTCTTCCATATTGGGGCATGTTTTTCTGGTAGATTTGTTCAGGAACACAAAGACAAAGTAGTAGAACTTGGCCCAGAAAACTTAATGTGTTATTTCTGTTATTCTCTAGGGAAGAATTAAATCAAATAATCCATAATCCATGATCACTTAACATTTTGAGAAGTTCTGTAAGAGGGAAATTCTGTACAGGATGCTTTCCTTACACACAGAGAGAAGAACTACTTTAAGTGGGGAGGTAAGTCATATATAATGAAATACTTAGTATAAAGAATTAAAGTGAAGATAATACATGACCTCCATATATTACCTCTGTGTTCCCAATTATCTTACCCAACAAAGACAGAGAGGGAAATACATATGTCACTTCCATTTTTAAAATATTCTAAAATCTAAAATGTCAAGCAGAATGTGTTATTTTTATTGAACTCATTTCTGTGATTGATGATAGTTACTATGTCATGTTTAATCCTCAGAAAATACTACCTGTCTTATCTTCTTAGGGATATAAAAATTCATATACTTATGAGTATTTAGCAGGAATTGATTTTTTTATTGCCAATATTTACATCTTCAAAAGTCATAGAGAAGGCAAGAGAAGGTAGATGCTCCCTGAAGAGATACCAGGAATCTATGCAGAAAACGAAGCCAAAATATTGCCATCCTTCCTACCTGTGATGCAGTCTTGAGACACATTTCTCAGTGTTCTGCTGCCCTGTGTATACTCTATACATAAAAGTCCTGGTTACTTCCCTGGAAGTATGTGATCAAGGCTTTCTTGACAATTCAGTCGTAATCCTCCCTAATTTCACACTTAAAAGAAAAACTCAGAAAATTCTTTACACATTTTTTTTTGCCTCTTGGACTGATTTTTCTTGTTTTAAATATTTTTTTTTTAGTTGTCAATGGATCTTTTGTTTATTTATTTATTTATACTTGTTTATGTGTGGTGCTGAGAATTGAACTCAGGGCCTCACACATGCCAGGAAAGTGCTTTACCACTGAGCCACAACTCCAGCCCCAGATTGATTTTTCTTAAACCAGTGGCAAAATGGAAACAAGACCACTTTGGTTCATACGACCTATAATAATTTAAATACAAATTAACTTTCTGTAGGTAATGAGGCTTCTTAAATAATAGTGTAGTACTTCTGTATGTTCTCAACAAGCAGACATCCCTTCTAATTTTGGACCTTTTGTTTTGTTTGTTTTGTCATTTTATTTCTCAAATATACTTTGAATACCTTCTCAGTGCCACAGGAAGAGGCAGGCAATGAAATCACAGAACTGAATAAGGCAAGGTAGAGTTTAATTTCCAAGGATTCCACATTTTCCCTTATGTGCCATAAGGAGTTGACAGGTCACTTTTGGAAGTTCCAAAACAAACTTAGATAACATGGAAGTGTGACTACTATAGTTTGGAATTTGAGTACCACTAAGGCTGGTTGTCAAGGCAAAAGGCTAATGAACAGTGTATAGGGAAAAATAATGAGGACTGAACAGAGGCACTGGGTTTAGGGATAGGACAGTTATCAGATTTGAGATATATTTCAGAGTAGAATCAACAAAAATTTGTTGCTTTCTTGAATGTAATGGATATTGACTATGAATTCATAAAACCAAGTTTAGATTTTCAAGAGTTAAAAACAGTAATATATTCAAGAACAATAGGCTAATTAGCAATATTATAGAAAAATATGTTGGCTTCTATTTCATTGGGCACTCCTCAGAGGTTTTATGTATGAGTTCACATAGAAGTTTTATCTTCAAGAACTTGCTAGTATCACTCTTCTTTTTAATGGCCTTTATGACTATTGAGGAGGCATTTATATAATGGGGCAGTCTTTTACCTTATGGGAGAGATAAGGCACAGAGAATAAGATGTCGAATAATTACCTGTAAGTTAGCATGGACAGAAAGGGAATAGGAAACAAAATGAAGGAACCCAGAATATGAAATACACTGAGGAAATGGAGAAGGAAAGAGGCAAAAGATGTGGTCAGCCAATTATCACATTCAATGAAGCTAAAAGTGATAGGACTGCTCTGAACATAATCACAAGTTTGCAAAGTAAATATTCTAATAGAAAGTGAACTTTGACAGAAAATAAACTGTGTTTTTAAAAATAAATTTTCCTTTAATTTTATTGGTAGTTTTTTGAAACTCACTGCTATACCTTTATTTCTGTGTGTATGCCTATTTTAGTGGTCATAATTTTTATACTCAATATATGTTTATTGCTATTATTCACTGAGATAATGTTAAAGAAAACAAAATGTCAAGTGATGGGTTTGCCCCACGGTTTTGCTGACATGAATTTAAAAGGGATTGATTTTGTAGCATGGACTGAATAAATGCCTTTCATTCCTCCCCCTCTCCCACATTTTAATGTGTTCTCAGATTGACTGCAAAAAGGAAATATGAGCTCCTTCACAGGAATTTTAACTTGGACAAATAGCATTGGTTAATAAATAAAAACAACCTGACATTTATACAGAATCCCACTCTTATTTATGATTTTTAGCTTTAGTTCAAGATGCACACGACTCACTCCTCCTGGGAGGATGCTGTTTCTTTTAAAAATGCAGGCCTTATCTTTTTTTTACCTGGTGTGGGAGGAATTTTCTGCACTTTGATTCACTGCAAAATGTGCATCTCTCTCCCATTGACATCTGTTGGAGTCACTTCTTGGCCTACTGAGTATCAGGGCTGCCTGAGATATTTCCAAAATGAAGAGTTGTGTTTTCCTCTTGTTATTTACTACAGTGAATTGAGGTAGCAACACCTGGAAGGTGACAAGAATCTTAAGATATTTTCCTTCAAAAAATTTTAAAAGTTGGCCTTAGCAGAGTCTGATTGCAGTGGATTGAATGTTTATGCATTTCCAAAAATCCATGTTGAGACTATAGCCCCAAATTTGGAGGTGTTTGAAAGTGGGGCCTATGATATCTGATTAGGTCTAGAAGGCAAGCCCTTATGAATGGAATTAGTGCTTTTGTAAAAATTGCCAGAGTGTTACCTGCCCTTCTGCCACGTGAGAATACCAGAAGAGAGCCATCTATGAACAAGAATGCAGGCTCTCAACAGACATGGGGTTTTATACAGCAGAACTTTTCAAGATGAAAAATAGGCAGAGTTACAGATTCTATCTCTAATTATATACTAAGAGGTTTACATACATTTTCTTTCTATCTCTCTCTTTTTTTTTTTTGTTTACTAGGGATCAACCCAGACCTCATGCACGCTAAGCAAGTTATATACCATTGATTATTTCAAGTCAATTTTTAAAAAATCTTCTCTTGTGGGCACAGTTGTAGACTGATTATATTAATGGTTCTAATAATGGACTCCCCACATCCAATATTTGACATGTAAGTTGGCATTGCCTCACACTTGAAATCTAGGACTTTAACCAACAGAATGAAGCAGAAGTGATGTCTTCATTTAGGTCCTTAAAAAGGCTCACATATTTCCATTCTCTATATCCAAGCCCTGCCAGGAACATTATGAAATGCTTGGGCTAACCTGTTGGAGGATGTGAGACTACATGGAAAAATCGATGTCAAGGTCATGCTAGATAAGGAATCCTTCAATTGATCTGCAAGCTGCCCATAAATGCACAAGCTTATGGATGATAAGTTAACTGCAGCAGATCAATAGCACAATCCAGCTAACCCATTAACTCATAGTCAAACAAAAAAATGTATTGTTGGGATTTTCTCTTAGGTTGATACACAGTATTTGTGTGGGAAAAGATATCTCATAAAGAGACTGATATCAATAATGAAACCCTAAATATCATGTAAGGTCCACAACAGTGTTATTACAGAGCAAGGATCTGGTGTGGATCTGAGGCCACCACCACAGTCCTGTTACCAGTTCTTGCCATCACATTAAAAAGATATCATACATATCTCTCAGAATAGCAGGCATGAATTTATTAGAAAGGATAACAGAAGGGAAAAAGGGAGAGAGTGAGTTTTCTCAAAGAAGAAAGGGACAGTGCTCCTCTCCTACTCTCCAGTTCTAGTGGGGGGGAGGGGTCTCAGTGAAGTTTCCAGAGGGTCCCACACAGGTCCGCCTCTTGACTTAACTTTCAGAAGGATTGCATCAGACTTTCAAGTTCCTACTGCACATGATGTTACCTCATTGTTATGATTTAGATATGAGGTGTCCCCGAAAGCTCTTGTGTGAGACAATGCAAGAAAGTTTAGAGATGATCTCCTGATATGGATTAACTGGGTTAACTGGCAGTTAGGATATGGCTGGAGGAGGTGGGTCATTGAGAATGTGCCTCATTCTCAATGAGCATATATTTTGTCTCTGGAAAGAGGAGCACTCTCTCTGTCATCCCTGTCTCTGTCTCTCTCTCTGCTTCCTGGTGCCATGTCCCCAGCAGCCACACACTTCTGTCATGATCTTCTGCTGCACCTGAGGTCCCAAGGAAAGGAATCTAGCATCTATAGACTGAGACCTCTGAACCACCAAATAAATTTTTCCTCCTTAAAATTGTTCTGGTCAAGTCTTTTGGTCACAGCAGAGAACAAGATTATTAAAACATCCATGGAAGAAAAATTTAATATGTTAATGATCCAAGGCAACTCTGGTTCATTTTGGACTGCTAACTAGTTCTGTTTATCTTATTTCCCTGAATTATGGATTATGGTCTGTGGAAAAGTCACAGAAGTCTCTCACTTAATGATAACTTGTGTTCCCCTTATTGGCAGGAAGGAGACTTTTCTGGACCTGCATTTCTCTTGCAAATAAAAGGTTATTTGCTAAGGAATGTAAAATGTCCTATTGGCTTAAACCATGAAGGGCTGCAGATAAATTACTTTACAAAAGAAAGCATACGGACGGAGTCAGCCAGTACTACCACTATATGGAATTATCACCTTAACCTCATGTTACTACCATCTGTGTATCTGCTAATCAATTGTATGAACCTTAAAAAAGTTGATTTTATGTTTTACTTTAAGTTTATTTATTAATAAGCCTATAATTAGAATTAAAATTTTTATATTTCCTCTATTTTGCATGTCTCTCCAAGTCTCAATGTAAAATGGGTCTAGATGTTTGGAGGCTTCAACATCTGGATTTGCTTGCATCAGGTGAATGTCCTGTCCTTTGCCTCCTGTTTTCCAAGGCTTTGATGTCACAGTGGATAGGTTTTCCAAGGCTTTGATGTCACAGTGGATAGCTTGCTTTTCATTTTTCCATTGAACATGTTTTCTTTGATGGATTATATTATAGTCATCCACTTGGGAGCAAGTTTCTACTATAGAAGTCCAAAAACACTTTCTAAACTTTCTTGTTATTATTCATAGTACATCTGTAGTGCACCAAATATTATTAGGTTCCTAATTAATATCAGAAAAAGTAAAGACTACCCCTATTAGAAAATATAGATTTAACTTACCTTCATTATATTTACATCAATATGATTGAGGTGTGTCATTATATTTTCCATCTAATAAAATTTTAATAATGAATTTTTTGTAAGACCCTGTGACATTACCTAAAAAATTAAATACAGATATATGTACTTCTTTTAGACAAATCCAATCTAACCTCCTCAATTTGTAGCCTAAATTAATCTGAGATATAGTTTTTTTATGATATGTCCATCTTTAAATGGTCCACAAGTGGAAAAAACTATAACAGCATATAAAAAGATAAAAACTCTACCAATTCTATTCATATAGCAATAACAATGATTAGCCCTGACTAGCCGTACACTCTGTGTATGTTTTGTAAATATCTGCATGAATTATTTCAGTAAGCTATATCCTATTATGCATCACTATAAAGTTTGACTTTGGTTAAAAGAATACCATTTATGAGTGTAACCTTGGTAGTTGAATCTCCTTTCTATACCAAAGATAAGAGAAAGATCAGGGGGATACATATTATCATAATTTCAGATATTTTATCATCAATTTCAGATATTTTAGATCAATTTTCCTTGACACTTGCATAGGGTGAGGTGCATACCAGTGCCCATCGAATAACTGTGCACAAAGGAAATGACATGCATACAACTGCCATATTGCAATGAAATTATAAAATAATATTTGTTGGGGAAAACTTATATGCAAACAAGTATCAGGTATATACAATCCCCAAGCTTTTACAATTCAATGGAGATATATGTTTTTGGAGGTCATGTTAGAACTGGCTATACCATGAAAGTTCCCAACCATCACAAGTTTAGATATTTATAGAAATAGACGATCAAAAAAGATATAAGCAACTATGTAATTATGGAGCATCTCAGGAAAGGAAATGGCCTCTCAGATCAGCCTGTCCTTCCTTTGAGCTAAATAAAAAAATTCAATTCTTCTCTTTACTAAACCATGGCCTAGGAAGAGAAAACTAACCTCTGGTATCAACTGGATTATTTTTTCCTCACAGACCCTGAAAGTTTCCTCTTCCCTTTTCTCAATATGACTTTGAGTATCTTACATGAAATTATATATGTAAAAACAAGAGTTCAGATAATTGCCTGATGCCAGCTAGAGATCTGTGTTATAAAGCATGGAAATTTGGTGAGAAGCATAAAAGAAATGTTAATAGAGAAAGATTCAATTAATGGGTTTATGACCCACTTCTCTACCATACTGTAGAGATGCTCCTGGAAAAGAAAACGGTTGGCAGACAACTCAATCTGATCTACTTGTAAACATGCTAAAATTTGACCTTATTGAGCAGACTAATGCCATTTGCTAGACAGAAAGTTCTCATCCATGGAATAATTTGGGAGAATGTCCTTGGCTTCTGATTACTTATGGTAATCATGAAGAATGATTTTGTAGAAAATATCACGTAAGCTACACACCATCTAGGTATATAAATGAATGGCGAAATTTAATAAACTAAATGTTCCTTGATAATATTTTCAGTTACCTCAACTATTATTTTTTAAAAACCCTATTATTCCAAAAAGTGTGAGTTCAATATAGTCAAGAAAACAACTGGAGAGCTGCTCTCGTCTTCTTAGAACTCTCCCTTCTTAGTCTCTGCCTTTTGATTACTTGAGATCTAGACTTTGTTGGTAAAGCTTGATTCTCAGTAGGATCTATAATTTATATGAGTCTACTTTGACAATCTGATTTCTTGTACAGGAAAAGGAGAGTGGTAGCTTTTAATTGTTGTGATCAAATACCTGATAAAAATAACTTATAGAAGGTAAAGCTTATTTTGAACACATGGTTTCAGATTAGCTCACTGAGTCAGGAAGAGAGAGAGGGGGGAGAGAGAGAGAGAGAGAGAGAGAGAGAGGGAGGGAGGGAGGGAGGGAGGGAGGGAGGGAGGAGGGAGAAGGGAGAACAAAAGGAGTCAGGGACAAAATATAATCCCCAAGGACATACCCCAAGTAACCCATTTCCTCTAGTCATTCCCCACCCACCTATAGTTGCCACTATAGGTGTGTTAATTTTATTAATAGTTAATTTTATTAATAAATTAATCTAATAAATTCATTTAATCAATAGATTAAATCCACTGATGAGGTTACAGTCTATAATCTAATCATTTCACCTTTGAACACTGTTACATTGGATATCATGTTTCTACGACATAAGCTTTTCAGGCGGTACTTCATAAACAAACTATAACAAAGAGTGAGTGAGATATTTACCTCCCATTCTGTTTCACAAATGAAAAATTTTCACTGGTAGTGTCTTCAACAGGTGAGAGTGTTCCCTTGATTTCCAACTACCCCCATTTTTCTCTTATCCAATACTGTTTCTTTCAGGTGATACCTTTCTTCTCCTTTCTAGAAAACACTGTCTCTATACCTAGAATAATAATGTACTGTCCTTTTGTCTATTCTAGTATCTTGTATAGAAATCTGAAACATGTAATACAGCAACAATTTGATGTACTAGAAAGGAAATCTGTGAGTGAGGATGTATATACTCACAAGCACACATCAGAAACTAGGGGCTTTCATACTAGGCTATGGATTGCTTTAAAATATAGATTTTATTATCAATTAGGTATAACAAGGTCAAATATTTAAAAGAAATAACACATGTGTATACTTAGACATTCCAAGAGGAGAGAACTTACCATGTCATGGGAGAAGAACCAACACTGACTAGTAGCCAGAGGAAGAGAGGGGAACTGATAAGAGACAACTGTGGCTGCCACAGGAAAGTCAGGGTGAGCAGGTTTAAGGACTGCTTAGTTTGGATGTTTCAAAGGCTCTAGGGCATAGACACTGCCCCTAGTTGTTTAGCATCTGCTGCTAGGGCGATTAGGGAAGGTGGACAGTGATTTCCAAATAGCCTGATAAAATAAGTGGTTGGGGGTATGAGCCTTGTATTTGTTGATTTGCATTTAAAATATGTGCTCTTGGACTATTCATTGCAGACTACAAGAATCAGCTGAGAGGGGCAGTTCCTCCAGGGTGAACATGCTTCCAAATGTCAAAGAATAAGAATACAGAAAGGCCAAAGACATGGTTAATTTGAATCACATATTTGAAATTAAACATAGATTGTCACCAAAGTCATCATTTTTCTTTTGAAAAGCTTCTCATATAATCTGAATTAAAATTTTAGTTTACTTTTATCATAACTTGAAAGGCTGTATATTTTGGAAAATTTTAAATATTTCATGGTTTTTGAAAAATAAAACACTTAGAAGGTTTTAAATATTTTTTTTCCAAAAGGACATGTCTCTCCTTCTTCCTTGAGTTTTATAGATGATGTCTGCCTTTACCTAAGTGAGAATGATAGATCACACATCTGAAGCACTTTTCTCAATCTGTAGATCCCATACTGTAAATGAAAAAAAAAAAAAAAAAAAGCTAGAGAAATTTCAACACTCCTTGTTGTGTTAGTTTGTGAGGACTAGGGTTTATGTCAGCCAATCTTTTCAGGCACAATTTCTTGAACTTCAAATTAGAAATAACAGTACTATCCTACCTGGCTCACAGTGCTTTCTAAAGAACAAGTAATGTAAATCATGAAAATGCTTTTAGAAAACTATAAAGTACTTTAAAAGTAAGAATTTTATGGCTATCTCCTTAATATCTACTTAAATTTAATATCTACTGTGGAATGTTCTGCCTCTTTAAATCTAGACATGATTGATTCAAATTCACAGTGCTATGTACCATGGAAACCCTTATGAGTCTCATGGATTACTTCTATTGCCAGGGGCCTGTTTACCACCTTTATGCTTCCTCTGTAAGAACTGTCCATTTGTGTGGGTCACTAAATTTGCTCCCTTTCTCACATTTCACATTTTACTAAAATAGTAAACCAAGTCATCTGAAGCGTTCATTGGTAGAGTGGGCTTTAGCGAATGTCTGCTGGGGTTGATCTCCTCCATAGGCAAAGGCTTTCATTATAGCAGTCCAGTCACTCCTAGCTCAGGGCCATGTATCTCTGAACTTTATGGTTCTAAATTCCTGCCACAGGAGACCCCGTTCATATTTTATCATGTAGTCTTAGATATCACATCTTCTTGGGCTCTGCACTTTTCTGACTCTCTTCTTTGATAGTCCTTTTTCTCTCCTCCAAATTTTCAAAGCAGAATAAATTCATTTGCTGGATTCATAAAGAGCACTTTGTCAAAATTTTACAATAGATTTATGAGTGTATCTTTTTTTTTTTTTGGTACTGGGGATTGAACTCAGGTTCACTTGACCACTAAGCCACATCCTCAGCCCCATTTTTTTTGTATTTTATTTAGAGACAGGGTCTCACTAAGTTACTTAGTGCCTCACCGAGTTGCTGAAGCTGATTTTAACTTGCGATCCTCCTGTCTCAGCCTCCCCAACCACTAAGATTATAGGTGTGATATCAATGTATTTTTCAAACAAATATATTTTTTTGAAACTCATTATACAATAGGTATTAATAAATTATAAAGTATTGAATATATATATATATATATGTATATATATATATATATATATATATATATATAAATACCTATAGAATACATCTATCTATCTATATCTATCTATCTATCTATATATATATATTAAGTGACATAAAGACCAAAATGGTGGTTCAGGAATGTTGTCCAATCCTTGCAATAACTCTGTTTGCTAAAAAATAGTATATCCTCATTTTCCTTTTGAGAATATTGAATCTTAAATATATTTAATTATTTGACATATATCAAACAACTCAAACATAAATATAAGAAAACATTTTAAAACCAAGAAAACTTATACTAGACCTTTTTCTTTCAATAATAATATTAAAGAGATGTGTATGATTTATTAGAATTTATAGGATTTTATAATGAATTTTTTTTTATTTCAAAGATGAATAAAATGTATTCTGGGAGCAGAATATAATGTGTTAGGTACATCTAGAGGTAGAAAATGTTCACTGCCTAATTAAAACATTTCTTAGTGCCTCCCAATACCTAGGAATTTATTGTGACCAGTTACTCTGGATGGAGAATAAAAACATGGGACTTAGCAGTTTTGCTCTATTCTAATTAGCTAAATAAGAGTTCATAAATCTTATCTATTCCTTGCCACTAAGATTGTACAGTCAATTGGTTTATATGAATTTTAAGCATTTTGTTTTAAAAATTGTCTTAACTTCATTAATAATTTAATATAATAAAATTAGAACAAATTTCTCTTTTGTTTCATTTAGAGAAAGTTAAATGATCCTCATGAATAGTAGATATCTAAGACTGAAAATTATGACTTTTATGTTTTAAAAAGTATTAGCAGGTAAACTTCCACATTATATTATACATATGTTAAGACTTCACAAAAAATGTAAAGGTCAAAATAAAGCTATGAATATCAAATAAAGCCTTTGGTTGCATAATTGGTTTTATGTTTAATCTGTTTCATGGTTTAATTTTTTTCTAATTGTTCTAAGCTATAGTATCAATACTAAAATAAATGCAAAATTCCCCTCATACATATGCATACAAAAGTCAATGATGAACTGAACACAGGCAAACAAATAGTTTGTTTGAATTCTTCAGAGAATAAAAGGATAGGGAAAAATATTTAAAAATAAAAACCTATATGCATTTCTTGTTTTAGTCCAGAACATTTATAGAAGTTACATATCTTTACTCTTAATTCATCTGAATTAAGAGCTCATAGAAGTAAAGAGGCTCTAGCAGGTAAAACTTTACTGAAAATTAACTTTTCAGCCACTAAACTTGACCCTGGCTAATAACGCGGATGTGCAGATGCAAGATAGTGCATACGGGCAATGACAGATGGAAGTTTAAAAAAGAGTAAAGGTTTACTGCTGATTAATAAGTTTCAAAGCAGTAAAAGTCAGTGATGAATAACAGCAGAGGTAAGAACATGCATTTCATTTGGAACCTAGATAAGTGTGGGGATTCTGTTTTTTTATTTTGCTCACCAAAGTCATTTCATGGGCTAAGCAACTTCCTACTAACTTAAAATTTTTTTACCTAAACAATATTTGTGATTCCACAACTTTTCTTACTACAAACAAAAAGATTTATCTATATAATAAAAGAAGATTTTATAGAAAAAGAACCAGTGCTGAAATGATGGCATAAACAAATTCTAGGACTATGAAAGACATTGTTCCTTACTGTAAAAATTATTTGTATCATTCACTTTTCCAGAAACTTCTTTGTTTTATAATCTCTAGTCTTTAAATTAATCAAGATAATTGAAAGAAAATAACTAATTGTGTTTGTTGCAGTTTATGTGCAAGAATTACAGTAATAGATGACACTCATAATACTTTAGAAGTATTAATTATTAAAATATAACTCTTATTATAAATTTAGTAACCTTTGAGATATATTTTAATAAAATCTTTATACTATTCATCTGTTAAAATGACATCTACTGATATAAAATTTTAAGGTATTAAGTTTATAGGATTCACAATAAAATATAATCCAATTTTTATAAAATATAATACATACATGCACTGTATATGTACAAGGAAAGCTGAAATTATAAAATCTAAATATTATAATAATCATGTATAGGTGGGTAAAATACTGTGTTATATGCCATCTATTTTAAAAATAAAAGCATAACTTTATTTTTAAAGCTTTCCATATGAAAACAAAACAAAAAACAGATAGCTGGAGACAATTTTGAGTGTTTTTCCCAAAGGAATTACAAATTTATTAATTTTCCATTTAAGCTCTCCCATAGGATATTACAGGAGCTATAGTTGAAAATAAATTTTATTTTTTAAATGTGGAAATCCTCCAGTAAGATTGCTGTCCCCATTTAGTACATGATGAATCTTCCATTTTACAGTCAAAATGATTTATTATCAGTTCCAAGGGTAGCAATTTTGGTTTGTTAAAAACATCTTACTTGAGGACCCCCTCTCTCCCCATGCCCATCTACATTTGGCTCCCCATCTACCAAGGCAGGGCTCCCCTGGCAGCCTCATCTTGGTGTAACCACTGTTTACCACACCGAGTCCTTGCTTCCATGAATGCTGGAGTATAACACCAGAGACACACGCTGAGGCAAGTGTAGAGTGGAAAGTGGAAGGCTTTATTAAAGGATAGCAGAACCCTCCCCTACCAAGAAGAAGAGGACTGGAAAGGTGGAATCTGTGGAAAGGGGAGGTCTTCCTTCTTTTATATCTAAGGTTTTCTTTTGTCCTCCCACATTCCTATCCTTTATTTCCCGCTATCCTGCATGTGATGGGGGTTGCAGGTGGGAAAGCCAAAAGATGGGAAACAGGTGGACCTATGGGGCAGAGAAGAGTGATCCGGGCAGGAATGCCTAGGGTGGCTTGATTATCATCTCCCTGTTTTGCTGGGAGCTACTTCATTAATAATTCTTTAGGGCAGGCCAGCTTTGGGGACATAACATTTCAATTTCACAAGTTTAGTTCTGGTTTACCAGGCCCAGACTCCATTTTCTTTATGGACTCCATTTTCTTTATTAGACTCGATATTGGACCTGATTTACCTAACTACACTAACTACCTTTTTAAAAAAATCTGGCTTCATTGGGACACTGCAACAGACACCATAGCCCCTTCAATGTGGTAGCCTCCACCTTGGGACACTGGATAGGGCCTAGAAGCAACCACTTGCCATAGTGCTGCATCTCCAAACAGGCCACTGCATGTCCACCCTCACTGCCCCATCTCTGAAAGTGGCACCTCCATCTTGGGACAAATCTACTGCCATCTTGGGTTACCTTCACTGCCACCATTGCCATCTTTAGTTGACACAACCACATCTGTAGATCATGAGGAATTCAGATGTCACTAGCAAGTGGCCACTTCTCAGGCATACACAGACGTTAATGTTTCTTTTCTTTACCTAGATCTGGGGACATAATATACTTAACATGTAAATTAGCCACTGCTTTACAGAAGTACTATTGTGTGGATTTTACATACTTAAGGACAGCCAAACAAACTTCATTTAACTACTCAACCAAGGTGAATTTTGACATATAGCCTGACTAAAGAGAAAACATTCATTTCTGATTTCCAACTAATAATGTAGGCATGAGCTTTCTTCAGTAGGAATTTTTGCTTATATTTCTTACCAAACATTCTTTGCTCTTCCAAATAATATAATGCAATGCATTGACAACCATTCCAAATCTGGCTATGGAATCATGGTATTCCCTAAATCAATCAATGTACCTATCAGCTATCTATTAATTATTTTCCATTAACTCTTTCCCTTTTATAACATTATTAATAGACTAACCTAAACATTAGGTAAAAATTAGCTTAATGAATAATTACATAGAATGCTACATAAGGACATACACATCCTATTCTTAATTTATAAAATATTATGTGATTTATTTTCATTTAATTGTTCTTCCTCTTGTGAGAAAGATTAATTGCCTTGTAGGAGATAGGCACAGTGATAGCCTTTGGGGAAAAAAGGAAGAAAACTTGAGATACCTGAATTGATATATTTCAATGTTTGGGTGGAAAGTCAATCATTTTCAAGTTTTTTTTTAATTTTAAAATTTGATCAAAACTAAAGATATACTACTAGAGTATAAAATAACCACATGTGAAAGAGTAAATAACACTGCCTATAAAAGTAACATGCAAATTCCACATATCCTTTCACTTAAGAACATACTAATAATGATCCTTCTGTTGCTGCTGTGTCCTAGATGTCATCATAGCATGACGAGGCTCTCATTATAGCTTCTCAATTGTTCTCCTTTTCTCACCTTTCCCTAGAGTCTTATTCATGCAACAAGAAGACCCTCAAAAAATAAGGCCATTTCTCAGTTCCAATTTGGCATGTAATGAGCTTGGAAGTCACCACTGCACCCTGACAACAAATAAGAAGGTGAACAACCTGAAAACATGCTAACTTTTAGATCCACAAGAGAGGAGAGATCACAGGGCCAAGAGCTGCCCTTAAAACGAGGGAGACATGCACGTGGACACAGAGCATCACAACTTTCCAGAGCAGAAACTCATAAGCAGAAACCTCCATCAGAGTTGTTGCCTGGGTACAAAAGGTGGAAACTGAGAACTTGCAAGAGATTGAATGTGGAGAAGTCTGTGTCACAAACTCCCAAGGATTCAGCCATTGGTGGAAGGAGAATCCCCACAATTTTATGCATTTCCCCTTCAGGAATGGTTCAGGTTCTTGTAGGGAATACTGGAGAAAAATCCCTTCTTATTCCAGCATGAGGAAGGGAAAAAGTAACTATTTTAAAAAAACAATGCCAGGATAGAATATTGTGTTCTTCACAGGTTTTACCTCAGGGACAACTATCTAAACTGGAGCCTAACTTTATGGATTTTTATCCGAGTCTAATTGACCTGGAGGAAGAAAAATACTGAACTCAAACAAATTCTACCTAAACCGTCTCCTAAGAAATTGAGAGATGGGAGTAAAAATTCAATAGAAAACTGAAAAGCAGTTGTGAAGTTTGCAGTTTATACACCTAGGTCACTAAAGTACCAAGACCTAATTACAGAATTACAGAACGTTTCTCATGCCTCTACAATTTACCACACTACTAGAGGACTATTTACAAAAGTTCCCTTTACCCAGTATATCATGTTATATTATAACAATTCTCTAAAATCTCTTCTAGTAAATAGCAGGAAAAAAATACTTCCGACATCATTCTGTGTAGCCACAATTGCCTTAACACCAACACTAGATAAAGAAATTACAAGATAAGAAAACAAAAGACCACTATTTTTCATGTATATAAATGTAACCTCAAAAATATGTTAGAAGATAAAATCCAACTATGTAAGAAAAAACATTTATACTAAGGCCATGTGAGATGAAATTTTCTCCACTATGCAAGACTGGTTTACTTGTGAAAATCAATTGATATAATCCATCACATCAATAAGCTAAAGAAGAAAAACCAAATGATCATAGGAACAGATGCAGAAAAATCTAATACCCATTTTTACTGAGATAAAATTCTCAGTAAACTAGGAATGGAGGGTGACTTCCTCCACTTGAAAATAATTTTAAAAATCTACAAAAAACTAAAGTTACCAGCATGCTTAATGATGAAAAACTAGATATTTTCCCATAGTATCAGGAATACATAAAGAAGGTGCCTTTTCCTCATTACTTTATACAGGGTATCTCAGATAATGCAATAATATAAGGAACTGAAATACCGGTATACTGAGTGGGAGCAAGGAAATAAAACTTCCTTTGTTTATAGATGATATGATCATCAACATAGAAAATCCAAAAAAACCAATAACAACAAGAAGCCTCTGGAAATAATAAGGTATTATGGCAAGGTGACAAGTTCTCTGCTAGACCAGAGAAAATAACTATCCAGTATATCAGTAATGAACAAGTGGAATTTGAAAATAATATACAACACCCCTCAAAGAGACATATGTACATATAATTCTAACAAATTACATGTAAGATCTATGTAAGGAAAACTGCAAAACTCTGTTGGAAGAAATCAAAGAACAATTATATAAATGGAGAAATACTTCATAATCATTCATCGAAAGACTCAATATTGTGTGAGATGTCAGTTCTTCTCTATGGGTCAATAGAGTAGATACAATCCCAGTCCAAATTCTAGAAAACTATTTTGTGGATGTGGTCGAACTGATTGTAAAGTGTATATGAACAGGCAAAAGACTTGGAACTCTCAACACAATATTGAAGGAAAACAAAGTTGGAGGACCGAGTGTAACGGACTTTAGATTTACTGCAAAGTTATAGTAATCAAGGCAGTTTGATATTGGCAAAAAATCAATGGAATGGAAAAGTCATCCAAGAAAAACTATAGATGTAGGTAAATATAAATAGACAGATAGATAGATAGATAGATAGATAGGCAGATAGATAGCAATAGATACGGAGATATAACCTCCACACACATACAACACATACACTCAACTGATCTTTGTGAAAATAACAAAGCTAATATGAGGGAGGAATGATAGTGCTAGAACAACTAGAAATACATATGCAAATAATAATAATAATAATACTCCAGAAGATCTTATTCCTTTTACAAAAACTAAGTCAGAATGAGTCACAGGCCTAAATGCAGAGCATAAACTATAAAAACCCTAAAATATAGCAAAGAAGAATATATTATAACATAGAGTTTGGTAATCACTTTTTATATACAGCAACAAAGACCTGGTCCATGAAAGAAAAAAAAAATTGACTTCAATTTTTGGTTGGACTTCAGTGAAATGAAAACCTTCTGATTGAAAATACACTGTTTAAAGAATTAAATTGTAGGCCACAAACTGGGAAGAAATAAAATTACAAAATAAACATCTAATTCAAAATATACAAAGAACACTTCAAACTAAAATAAATAAATAAATAAATATGCAAACTAACACTCCAAATTAAAATAAGCAGAAGGTCTGAAAAAGAAAAAAAGAAAAGAAAAACCACCTCACCATATACAATCACTGAGGGCCAAAAAGCTATGAAAGGTGGGGAGGGAGACTCTCATGATGTAAGACAGGGCAGTGCAATAGCCAAAGGAGATCAAGAGGTATGAAGGAGGAACAGGAAAAGGAGCAATGGTGCACCGAAACTCACCAAAATGTTCTACGTGCATACGGAAACGTAGCACGGCATGTTTCAACTTTATGTATATCTGTAATGCACTAATTACAAAAAATATTCAAATAATTAGAACGAAGTCCACTACAATAGAGGAAAGGGAACAGAGGGAGGGAGGAGAAGAGGGAAAGGGGAAGTAGTGGGGGCTGAACTGGAATGAATTAAATTCCATGCCTGTGTAATTATGCCAACACAAAAACCAAAATTATGTATGAATATAATGCACTAATTGTAAAAAATGTTGCTCCACATCATAGTTATCAGGGAAATGCAAATTAGAGCAATGATTTGCTACTACACACAGATTAGCATGGTGAAAATCAGCACACTGACAACACCGAATGCTGATGAGGATGTGGGGTAACAGGAATTCTCCTTCACTGCTGGTGGGAATGGAAACAGGTACAGCTCCTTTAGGAGAGAGTTTCTAGGTTTCCCACAAAACATACTCTTTTATGTGATCCAGCCATTGCAGGCCTCTGTGTTCATCAAAAAGTTGATGCTATATCCACACAAAAATTTGCACATGGATGTTCATAATCTTTATTCATTTGCCAAAACACAAAAACCTTCAGTAGAGGGATGGAGATATGAACTGGTAAATCTATACAATGATATATTTTTCAACAAAAAAGGAAATAATTTGTAAACCCATGAAAAGCATGAACAGACACAGAGGAAGCTAAAGTCATATAATTAAGTGGAAGAAGTCCATCTGAAAAGGATGTATGCAATCCGATTTCAACTATATGGCATTGTAGAAAAGGCAAAGCTTTGGATTAACAATATCACTGTTTGGCAGATATTACTGGGGGATGAAAGGATGAATAATCAGGGGACAGAGAATTTTAGGACAGTGAAACTATTACATATGGTGCTAAAATTGTGAACATATTTCATTTCACAGTTTTTCAAACCCATAGAAAGTACAATGCCAAAAAGTGAAGTCTCATGTAAACCATAGATTTCAGATGATAATGATATGCCCGTGTAGCTTATTAATTATAATAAATATACTCACCATGATAGAGGATGTCAATTAGAATGGGCCATGCATGGTTGGAGCCAGAGAGTACATGAGAAATCTCTGTACCAAGTGCTCAATTTTCCTACCAACTTAAAATTGCTATAAACATAAAGGCTGTTTTTAAAATTCAAAATAAATGATGCACTTGATATCCTAATACATAAAATATTGTTTATTTGTTTCATTTAAGGTGGTCGGTATTTGTTGAATGAACAAAGAAATGGGTGGGGATTTTCCACTCACTCAATTTGGAGAAAGGGATGAAAAACTAAAGGAAAATATGTTTTGTGGATCAGAGTTGTCAAATCTAGGATGAAGTGTAGAATATTTATTTAATACTTTACCATGAGGAGTGACTGATCGGAATGGACTTCTGACTCATGAGATTGGATGTTGACCAGGCCCCTATACCTGTGCATGGAGTTGGATATCAGACTAGTGAAGGGAAATAAGGTCTTTGGATGAGGGAAGATTATTTTGTCAAGAGACAAGTATGTGATGAAATGAAGGAAAGTGAAAACTGACAGTCTCATGACTGGAGCATCTTAGAGAAAATGCTAAAGAATCTGACAAATAGCCATTCCCCTCTTTTCCAGAACACTAATGAATTTAGATGTCTTTAAAAACATTAGTTCTTTGTTTCCCCATATCCAATATACTTCTATCAGAAATAAGAAGTTAGAAAATAATTTTCTATTGTGCAGGTCTTAATGGCTGAAAAAAAAAAACAGTTTTTCTGTTACAGTTAGAGATTTCTGGATTGACAATACTCAATTTGAACTCACACACCAAAAAGGAAAATTATTGGTATAGAATACATTAGTGCTTCATAGAACTCTAGGATGGAGATGATCTGGGTCTTAGGAACAACTGGAAATAAGCCATCAAGTCACTCCACAGATGCCATTTGTTTCTCACTGCTGGTCTTGTATACTTTTCATTGGAATCAAGCTGTTTCCAAGATTAATAGCAGAAAGTTAGCTCTCAGCAAAGTCTCTTGAATTTATAAGTCACCTCCTCAAGAACCAGAACCCTTAATTTCAAATTTGTATTCTTGAGTAATATTACTGTTTGGCCAAGGCTTATCAGTTTTCTGACTCTGGTCAGATTAGACATAATCAGGGGGAGGTACTATAAGGTGTGCCACTGGGACAAGTATTTTACTCTAGCAAAACAGTTAAGTATTTGTAGGAGGTAGTGTCACATTTTCTTAACTCTTGGTGTGGAATTATAAGTGCAACTTCACAGAAATGAGTAGACGTAGATATCCACTATAATTAGACTGTTAACTTCTGGGGTTCATTATCAATATCTGCTAAGATGCTTTGCATTTAGTAGATGCTCAAGAAATATTTATTGTATTGATATATTTATCTCTGTTTCTCCACTCATTGCAATAAGGGAGAACACTGGTGAACGTCATAAATATATTAGTCAGCAACATAGTATAATGCTTGAAATAGAAGTCTTCTGTAGAGGCTCTGTTCAGATCTTGAATTTGCTTCTTAATAGACATGTGATCCTGCATGAGTAATTTATTTCTCCATGCCTTAGTTTCATTCTCTGTGAAGTGGCAATATCTTATTAATACTTTAGAGATATGCTAGGAGCATTATATAAGATCATTCATGCAAAACATCTGGCAGGTTGAAGGGTCCAGCATTACAATCAATAGTTATTTGATATTTTAGTGAATAAATTTATCCATAAAAATAAGAAACTCAATAGGCCTTACTTTTATTTAAATTATATTGACTATTGTAAAAATTTAATAAAAAGTGTTCTTATTATTAAAATGAACAAAAAACTTGCCAACTAGAAAGCATAATTTCAATATATAAGCAGATAGACTTGAAATTGATTGGGTACTAATAATTTGATGAGAGGAATAAAATCTGTGACCTTTATTTTTAATGCTACTGCGATATTTTTTGTTGATTTTTATTTTTTGTTGTGTGTGTGTGTGTGTGTGTGTGTGTGTATGTGTGGGTTTTTTTTTTCCTTCTATTTTTACGCAAATGTGTGTTTGGGGACCATTTGTGCTAGGATGCACTACATCTTTCCAGAACACATTTTCAACTCCTGGTACTTTTTAGTTGAAAATACTCAAAAAGATCAATAGGAGAAATGTAACTTTTACAGGGAAGAAGTTTTTATAATTCATGTCTCCCTTTTCTTTTAGAAGAGGCTATTCTAAAAAGCTATTTGGAGATTTCTATTCTCAGTGTACCACAATAAATTAAACTTCAGGAAAGTTACAAAACCACCTACGGTCATTACTTTTTCAGGATCAATAACGAAAATGGTGCTTCAATTTTTCAATGACAGAAATGAATACTTAGATTCTAAAAAGCTAATACATTACTGCTGTAGTTCTCATTCACAAAGGTTGATGAGATTCTAGATGTGGCGCTCAAAGGCCTCAGCATAAAGTTCATTTTTTTTTTTTTTTTTGAAAATTGAAGTGATAGACCAAAGTTCACTGCAATCTTTGTCTAGTAGGCATGAATGCATGAAGTTAATATGTCCAGTACAGTGTGTAGCATGGCACCACACATGACTAGGCAGTTAAGGGATTTGGCTCATTCAGAAAAGTCAAGTTAAATGACTATGATGCTTTCTGAATCCTAAACTTCAAATGAGGAAACAAAGAAGATGAATTTCAAAGAAATGTTCTGAGACTTCAATTAAATGATCTTCTGATGGGAAAAGGAAGCCTGGTTGTGCACTTGGGCCCAAGCAATGACTTCTTGATTTGGAGATATGACACTACAGGAAAAAAAGAGAAAAAAAGGACATATTTTCAGAAAACTTTTCATTAGCTGTCTTCTCACTAGTGTGTATTTGGAGGGATTTAGCCAGAATAATAATCAGCTCAAGATATTTTAAAGGAAGGGATTTAGAAATGAAGTTATTGGAGAGACAGGGAAATTTACAGCTAGCCTTTAAATTTCCTGGTAGCTCAGGAATCAAGAAACTGGAAGTATCCACCACTGCACATCTGAGCAGACATCTCAGAATGCCCACAGGAGCTGCCATAACTCCTGGTCTGCTGGAATCCATTGCCTGATCTGGCCTGAGGAATGGTTCTCCTTTTCCTCCTTCCATACCTTACCTGTCCTCTCATGATCAAGCAAAATAGGGATCTTTGTGGAAAGCAAATATAAAAATATAGTTTCCAGATATCTCTTCCCTAAAATACAGAGGAGTGCAGGGGATGTAGGAGAAATGATGTGAGCTGACCCCACACAGCCCAGCTAAGAATTTTTTTCTAATTTTATAAAAAATATTTGACACATTTTTAATAAGCATTGGATAGGTAACCTTTTTGAAAAATGTGCATATAAAAATGCTTCTTCATTTTATTTGTATCTACCTGGGATAGCTATATTGTTTGTGCTTTTTAAAAAAATAATAAAACCCTTATTTTTAAGTTTATTACTTTCTGGTTTCAGGTACACACTTCACCTTTCTGCATCCCCATATGTTCATCTTTCAAATGGGAAAATATTAATCTCATATAGAAGAGTTGTGAATTGTACCAAAGACTAGGAAATAATACAAACAAGTTAAATAATTTGTTCATTGTTTCTACAAATAATCTTACTACTTTCTCCAATTATACATTAAAAATGTATAACATAGAAACCCAGAGCACAAGTACAAGGTCAAAAAAATAGCATGGGATATTTCTGATTTCAGTGTCTGTTATTTGAATGAAAAAAGAGAGGAGAGAAAATAGAGCTTGGTATTAAAACATAGGTAAAATGATTTAAACCATTGATAAAATATTTGGATGAAGCGTTATTTCACCCTTTGCACTTTTTTCCTGTAGATATGAATTCTCTTCTTCTTTTTTTAATATTCAAAATTTTTATTTATTTTTTATTTTTTTAAGAGAGAGAGAGAGAGAGAGAGAGAGAGAGAGAGAGAGAATTTTTAATATCTATTCTTTTTAGTTTTCGGTGGATACAACATATTTGTTTGTATGTGGTGCTGAGGATCGAACCCGGGCCGCACACATGCCAGGCAAGCGCGATACTGCTTGAGCCACATCCCCAGCCCCCTTTATTTATTTTTAATTGACAAATGATTGTGCATATTTTTTTTTATGTACATGTTGTGGCACACAGGAATAGATGAACAGGACCATGAAGCAAGATGGAAAACCTAGAAATAGACTCTTTTTTTTTTAAATATAATGTTCTGAAAGAGATAAAAAGATATATTTATGATAAAATTACTTTTTTTTAATTTTATTTTTTTTCTTTTTCCTTTTTTTTATTGGTTGTTCACAACATTACAAAGTTCTTGACATATCATATTTCATACATTAGACTGAAGTGGGTTATGAACTCCCAATTTTACCCCAAATGCAGATTGCAGAATCACGTCGGTTACACATCCACAATTTTACATAATGCCCTATTAGTAATTGTTGTATTCTGCTACCTTTCCTATCTCCTACTATCCTCCCTCCCCTTCCCTCACATCTTCTCTCTCTACCCCATCTACTTCTTTATAACAATGTCAGAAAGGATATGTCATGATGCTTATTTGTGTAAAAGAAAAGTTGTGTAGGTGGCAAAGCAGGAGTGTATTATTAATGCAGAAGAGCATAACCCTATCCATAATCAATAAATTACCAAAGGAGAGATTAAGAGGTTGCTCTAGAAAAGAAAGTTTTGATTAAGTTTGGAAGTACATCATTAAACAGACTAAGAAGGAAAGGAAGATTAACAACTTTTCTGAATTTGCTGGATAGCAAAAAGTGATGCAGTGCAACATAACAGTAGAGAGTAAATGTTATAAGGCAGAATGCATTAGCAAGGATTCTTGACACATAAGCAAGAAGACAGAGTTGACATGTGTTTACAAACTGAGCAGATTCCTGCATCTATTTGGGAAACAGATTATGATTCTTTTGTTTGCTTTCATTTTTGCTTTTTAAATTTTTTTTTTTGTCTTTTCTCTTTCTGCACTAGAGATTAAATTCAGGACTTCATCAATGTAAGGCAAGGATATTACCACTGAGCTATATCCCACCCTGGGAAACAGATTATTAGAATCAGATAATTACCTCTGGAAGAATAATAAACGTGGATTATTCCCACGATAATTATTATAACAATAGTCATCCTTAGTTAATTTTATAATATAAACCTACTGTATTAGTCTATTTTGATCTCAATTCTAATTTAGACTGTGAAATTGCAACATTGTTCTGTCTTTACTTGTTTGCATTAGGCTTTTCTTTGTGATAAAAAAGAGTTACATGTGCTTATCCAAAAATATCTAAGAGGACTGATGTAGCTCTTTTGTTTCATTTCATTTTGTTATTCTTAATGAGGTAAAAGAATACATGTTTAACATCATTGTTGAACATATTTGCTATTCTTTTAGGTAGAACACACAATTATTCAATTGCTAAGAATTTATTCAAAAAGTGCTTCTATGGCAATTGAGCTAAAGAGCTCTGAAGAGTACAGGATTAGAAAACTTGGAATTTCTGCTCAAAGTTGTACATATAATCTAGACTTTTCTAGGTGTTTTAAATTCAGCTCTTCAAATGAGTCCCTGAATAATACATTTAAATCATAGTTCTTCATAAGGAATGACAGTAAGTAGGGTTTAAAACATAATTTACCCTCAAGCCTCTTAATTACATTTTCATTGAAGATTCTATAATGTGTTTCTTTCCATCCTTTGATACTTCGTTTCTCCCCAAAGATTTAATATTTCCTTCCTACTTAAGAGAATCACCTCCATTATCTCTTTGTTTAGAGGTCTTTTTACTGCGTGGCTATCCCTTTATTCACGTGATTATAGTTCAGAGTCTGCTATCTTGCTGTGTATTAACTTACTCCATCATCAATGAATATCCATATACCAAGTTATCTTTAAAAGGGAGAGTAATGTCAGAGGTGGTGTAGTGATGAAAATGCTGGGGTTGGGGAACCACATGTCTTAGAATTCACCAGATAAGTCACCATAGATGAATTACTCAAATCCTCTCCCCACCTGTGCAATGAAGAAAACACTATCTTACAGGGTTATTGCTAGCATGAAGTAGGAAAATGAATACAAGGTACTTCAAATAGTGACTGTGGCACAAAGAAATGCTCAATAAATAGCAGCTGTATTGCAGGAACTTTACATATTTGTATAAGCGTAATTAAACTAGAGGAAAGGAGGGTGACATTTAAAAAAAATGCATTGGATCCTGTCAATGAATCACTTATCACAGAGCTAAAGATCAGTGACTCTGATTGACTTAAGCTCATGAGGCTCAAGCATAAGAATAAATTTGAAAGGAAAAATTTAAAAAATACAAACAAAAAAACCTAAAAACGTTAGCTTTATAGCTATTTGTGTGGTATGATTTTCTGAATGAATATAAGGTAAAAACTTACTAGAGCAATTCTGAACTTTAAGTTTCATAGAGTATCATCACTGTTCATTCATATAAGACAGACTTCTATTTTAGTATTTTCTGTATATCAGAATATAGTTAGCATTTCATGATATGACCATATCTTCTCTATTCAATTGAATCTTATGGAATGATACTTAATATTGGGGTTCAAACCAGGTAAAATATTCCAACTCAATCATACCTTTCTTGTCCTTTACACCAATACCATTTTGATTCTCTAGCTAAAAAAAAAAAAAAAGAAAATCAATAAAAATTAAAATAATGGATATTTAGATACTTGTTGCTTCAAAATTATATTTGCTGATTCTAAATACAAAGTGCTCTAATTTGAGAATTATTGCATATCACTTTGACTTTTCCAGATTGCCAAAAAATGATTGAAAATAAATAAATTCAGTGAATCCAGGGTAACGAATTTCATTAGATTTTCATAGCTGTGAGCAAAATACCTGATAAGAACAACTTAGATAAGTTAAAAGTTTATTTGAGGCTCTTGGTTTCAGAGGTTCAGTCTCTGAGTGGTGGGCTCCATTGCTTTGGGCCTAAGGTGAGATAGAATATTACGGTAGAGGAAAGCTCTAAACTTATGACAGCCAGGAAGCAGATGGGCAAGAAAGCAAGAGTGAGGCACCAGGGACGAAATATAACCTCACTAACATGCCTCCAGGGACCTACTTCCTCCAGTCACACCTTACCTGACTAAGTGTGCTAGCCAGAGAGTAGCCATTTCAAATTCTCTATCCATCAAACACAACAGTCCACTGATTAGTTCATAGGTCTCATGATCTAATCATAAGCTTTCCAAGGACACCCCATATCCAAACCATAACAAAATTTTCTATAGAGCCAAATAGACATTTTTTTTTTAGTACACAGTCTTTATTTTTTAAGACTGGTTTTAAGTTCACAGCTGATATTCAAACATTCCTCTGAAGGTTTGAGTTGAGTCTTGAAATGTACTAACAATAGACAAATGGGTAAAAAAGCATACAAGTTTCATTAACATGTATAAACATGGTAGCTGCATAAAAATAAATGAAATGCAAAGAAAGGGCCAGATGGACTCACTTTGAATTTGGGGAGAGACAAGAGGGTAGAAAGTCCTCGGTGTTACAGCAGCTTCAATTCAAAAGTACTCAGCATGCCAAAGTACCATACTTTCAGGTATGGTTTTATGAGCCCAAACACAGCAAAATTGAGTGAAAAGTGCAAGAGTTCCCATGCATACCCTCTCTCTGTCTTCCACAGCCTTCCTCATGATGGGCATTCTGAATCAGAGTGACACATTTGTTACAGGGTTTTGACAAATATATGATGAAGCACACACCACTACAGTAGACAGGATAGTTTCACTTCCCTAAAAATTCCCTGTACTCAACATCCTTCCATTCTTCCTTAATCACTGGCCACCACTAATCTTTTTATTATTCCCATAGTTTTACATTACCCAGACTGTCCTGCAGGTGGAATCATAAAGGTTATTTTTTTTCACATTTTCTTTTTTTAGTTAATAAAACACAATTAAGATTTCTACAGTACTTTTTATGACTTGCCAGCTCATTCTATTTGGCACTGAATTATCTAGATGCACTACAATTTATTTTTCTATTTACATAATGAAGGTCCTCTTGGTTGCTTCCAGGTTTGAGCAATTTTGGGTAAAGCTTCTCCAGACATCTATGTATAGATTTTTGTATGGAGAAAAGTTTTCAAGTCCTTAGGGTAAATACCAAAGGATGGAATTGCTGCATGATATGGTGCACATATGTTTAGATTTTTAAGAAACTGCCAAACTGTCTTCCAAAGTGGCTCTACTATTTTTTTTATTCCTTCCAGCAGTAAATAAAAGTCCCTATTGCTCCACATCCTCATGAGCATTTGGTGTTACCAATGTTTTGACTTTGAAGGCATTCTAATAGGTATGTGGTAGTATATTGTTGTGTTTTAACCAGTTATGTGCCAGTATCCCATATATAGGATACCTATAAAAGCTTAAGTATCTCATATATAGGATACCTATAAAAGCTTAAGTTGTGCAACAAAGTTAATTTTATTTAATATTTTTAGTTAATTTTAGCTGAATTCAGTGAATTTTAGTTCATCTTCTTCATATTTTCTAAAATTTGCTTTTCTGTAACTTGTTGGTATAGGACATCAACTTCTCTTCCCTTCTCTTAATCTTTAATGCAACTTTTGTTAACATTTTATTTAGAGTGTAATTTGAGGAAATTTGTAAAATGCTAGTGATACAGTATTGTAAGTCAAAATGCAGTTGATAATAAGGCGGCACATCACTTAGTTACAAAATGACTTTTCCTGCCTATCTCATTTTATGTCAATAATGAGTTTAAATACTGTGTGAAAATTAATTTGAACAATATATGTAGTTCTTGTTGTTTTGATATTAAGCATTCTATTAGTCTTCACTTTGAAATTATTGATGTTATAGAAAACATTGGTGATAAAGAATGAGCACCTATGAAATAATTCTCTCCATTTATAATATCACAGTGTTTGCTCTTGGCTGGTTCTTAAAAAATAAAATTATTTCTCTAAATAATAGCACAAAGTTTGACTTTTGTAGTTTCTTGAAAGAAAAAAAAGTATCTTGAAGTGCTAACTGACCAAATATAAATTCTAGTTGTGAGAATTAATTTAAAGCCAAAATTTAATCAAGAGATCCATTTCTTTTTTTTTAAAATTTTTTATTGATTATTTAAAGCATTACATAGCTCATGATATATCATCTTTCATACATTAGACTCAAATTGTGTTTTGAACTCCCATTTTCACCCCAAATATAGATTGCAGAATCACATCTGTTACATATTCACATTTTTACATAATGCCATATTAGTGTCTGTTGTATTCTGCTACCTTTCCTATCCCCTACTATCCCCCCTCCCCTCCCCTCCCCTCCCATCTTCCCTCTCTATCTCCCCTGCTGTTGTTCAATTCTCTCCCTTTTTTTCCCTCCCCCTTGCCCCTCATAGCCTCTTATAATTTTATGTATCCTTGAAGGTCTCCTACCATTTCCATATGCTTTCCCTTCTCTCTCCGTTTCTCTCCCCCCATTCGTCTTTGTTTACTGTAGTCTTTTCCACATGCTCTTCCTTCCTGTTCTGTTCTTAGTTGTTCTCTTTATATCAAAGCAGACATTTGGCATTTGTTTTTTAGGGCTTGGCTAGCTTCACTTAGCATAATCTGCTCTAATGAAATCCATTTCCCTGCAAATTCTATGATTTTGTCATTTCTTAGTGCTGCATAATATTCCATTGTGTATAGATGCCACATTTTTTTTATCCATTCATCTATTGAAGGGCATCTAGGTTGGTTCCACAGTCTAGCTATTGTGAATTGTGCCGCTATAATCATTGATGCAGCCGTATCCCTATAGTGCGCTCTTTTAAGGTCCTCAGGGAATAGTCCGAGAAGTGCAACAGCTGGGTCAAATGGTGGTTCCATTCCCAGCTTTCCCAGGAATCTCCATACTGCTTTCCAAATTGGCCTCACCATTTTGCAGCCCCACCAGCAGTGTACAAGTGTACCTTTTTCCCCACATCCCCGCCAACACTTGTTGTTGTTTGACTTCATAATGGCTGCCAATCTTACTGGAGTGAGATGGTATCTTAGGGTGGTTTTGATTTGCATTTCTCTGATTGCTAGAGATGGTGAGCATTTTTTCATGAACTTGTTGATTGATTGTATGTCCTCCTCTGAGAAGTGTCTGTTGAGGTCCTTGGCCCATTTGTTAATTGGGTTATTTGTTATCTTATTGTTTAATTTTTTGAGTTCTTTGTACATTCTGGATATTAGGGCTCTATCGGAGGTGTGGGGGGTAAAGATTTGTTCCCAGGATGTAGGCTCTCTATTTACCTATTTTATTGTTTCTCTTGCTGAGAAAAAACTTTTTAGTTTAAGTAAGTCCCATTTGTTGATTCTGGTTGTTAACTCTTGGGCTATGGGTGTCCTATTAAGGAATTTGGAGCCTGACCCCACAATTTGTAGATCGTAGCCAACTTTTTCTTCTATCAGACGCAGTGTCTCTGATTTGATATCTAGCTCCCTGATCCATTTTGAGTTAATTTTTGTGGATGGCGAGAGAAAGGGATTCAATTTCATTTTGTTGCATATGGATTTCCAATTTTCCCAGCACCATTTGTTGAAGATGCTATCCTTCCTCCATTGCATGCTTTTAGCCCCTTTATCAAATATAAGATAGTTGTAACTTTGTGGATTAGTCTCTGTGTCTTCTATTCTGTACCATTGGTCCACCCGCCTGTTTTGGTACCAGTACCATGCTGTTTTTGTTACTATTGCTTTGTAGTACAGTTTGACCTCTGGTATCGCTATACCTCCAGATTCACACTTCCTGCTTAGAATTGCTTTTGCTATTCTGGGTCTTTTGTTTTTCCATATGAATTTCATGATTGCTTTGTCTATTTCTACAAGAAATGCCGTTGGTATTTTGATTGGCATCGCATTAAACCTATAGAGAACTTTGGGTAATATCGCCATTTTGATGATGTTAGTTCTGCCTATCCATGAACAGGGTACATTTTTCCATCTTCTGAGATCTTCTTCTATCTCTCTCTTTAGGTTTCTGTAGTTTTCATTGTATAAATCTTTCACCTCTTTTGTTAGGTTGATACCCAAGTATCTTATTTTCTTTGAGGATATTGTGAATGGAGTGGTTTTCCTTATTTCCATTTCAGAAGTTTTGTTGCTGATATATAGGAATGCCTTTGATTTATGCGTGTTGATTTTATAACCTGCCACTTTGCTGAATTCATTTATTAACTCTAGCAGCTTCTTTGTAGACTCTTTTGGGTCTGTTATGTATATTATCATGTCATCCGCAAATAGCGATAGTTTAATTTCTTCTTTTCCTATTTTTATGCCTTTAATTTCTTTTGTCTGTATAATTGCTCTGGCTAGTACTTCGAGAACTAAATTGAATAGAAGTGGTGATAGAGGGCATCCCTGTCTTGTTCCAGATTTTAGAGGGAATGCCTTCAATTTTTCTCCATTCAGAATGATGCTAGCCTGAGGCTTAGCATAGATAGCTTTTACAATGTTGAGGTAAGTTCCTGTTATCCCTAGTTTTTCTAGTGTTTTGAACATAAAGGGATGCTGTACTTTGTCAAATGCTTTTTCTGCATCCATCGAGATGATCATGTGGTTCTTGTCTTTAAGTCTATTGATGTGGTGGATAGCATTTATTGATTTCCGTATATTGAACAATCCTTGCATCCCAGGAATGAATCCTACTTGATCATGGTGCACAAGTTTTCTGATATGTTTTTGTATTCGATTCGCCAGAATTTTATTCAGAATTTTTGCATCCAAGTTCATTAGAGATATTGGTCTGTAGTTTTCTTTCTTTGAAGTATCTTTGTCTGGTTTTGGGATCAAAGTGATGTTGGCCTCATAGAATGAATTTGGAAGAGCTCCTTCTTTTTCTATTTCTTGAAATAGCTTGAAAAGTATTGGTATTAATTCTTCTTTGAAGGTTTTGTAGAACTCCGCTGTATACCCATCTGGTCCAGGGCTTTTCTTAGTTGGTAGTCTTTTGATGGCTTCTTCTATTTCTTCTTTTGTTATTGGTCTGTTTAAATTGTGTGTGTCTTCCTGTCTCAATCTGGGCAATTCATATGCCTTAAGAAATTTATCGATATCTTCGTTATCTTCTATTTTATTGGAATATAGGGTTTCAAAATACTTTCTAATTATCTTCTGTATTTCTGTAGTGTCTGTTGTGATATTGCCTTTTTCATCCCGTATGTTAGTAATTTGAGTTCTCTCTCTTCTTCTTTTCGTTAGCGTGGCTAAGGGCTTGTCTATCTTATTTATTTTTTCAAAGAACCAACTTTTAGTTTTATCTATTTTTTCAATGGTTTCTTTTGTTTCAATTTCATTGATTTCTGCTCTAATTTTAATTATTTCTTGTCTTCTACTACATTTGCTGTTGTTTTGCTCTTCCTTTTCTAGGTTTTTGAGGTGTTGTGTGAGTTCATTTATTTGTTGTTTTTTTCTTTTTTTGAGGTAAGAACTCCAAGAAATGAATTTCCCTCTTAAAACTGCTTTCATTGTGTCCCATAAATTCCGGTATGTTGTGTCTGTGTTATCATTTGACTCTAAGAATTTTTTCATCTCCTCCTTTATGTCTTCTATAACCCATTGATCATTCAATAACATATTGTTCATTTTCCATGTGATGTAGGATTTTTCCTTCCTTCTTTTATCATTGATTTCCAATTTCATTCCATTATGGTCAGATATGGTGCATGGTATTATCTCCACGCCTTTATATTTACTAAGAGTTGTCTTATGGCATAATATATGGTCTATCTTTGAGTAGGATCCATGTGCTGCTGAGAAGAACGTGTATCCACTTGATGATGGTTGATATATTCTATATATGTCGGTTAAGTCTAGATTATTGATTGTGCTGTTGAGTTTTATAGTTTCTTTATTCAGTTTTTGTCTAGAGGATCTGTCTAATGGCGAGAGCGGTGTGTTGAAGTCACCCATAATTATTGTGTTGTGGTCTATTTGACTCTTGATCTTGAGGAGAGTTTGTTTTATGAACGTTGCAGTTCCATTGTTGGGTGCATACAAATTGATGATTGTTATGTCTTGTTGGTGGATGGTTCCTTTTAACAGTATATAGTGACCTTCTTTGTCCTTCTTGATTAACTTAGGTTTGAAGTTGATTTTATTCGATATGAGTATGGCCACTCCTGCTTGCTTCCGAGGGCCATGTGAGTGGTATGATTTTTCCCAACCTTTTATCTTCAGCCTGTGTATGTCTTTTCCTATCATATGAGTCTCCTGAAGGCAGCATATTGTTGGATTTGTTTTTTTGATCCAGTTTACTAGCCTATGTCTCTTGATTGGTGAGTTTAGGCCATTAACATTTAAGGTTACAGTTGAGATATGATTTGTATTTCCAGTCATGCTTCTTTATTTATTTATTTTAGTTTGGTTAGTTTTGCTTTTTGGTTATTTTCCTCCCCCTTTACTGAGATACTTCCTGCTGTTAGTTTTGGGCACTATTTTTCACATCCTCTTCTTGTAGTGTTTTGTTCAAAATGCTTTGCAGAGCTGGTTTTCTTGCTGCAAATTCTTTTAGCTTTTGTTTATCGTGAAAGATTTTAATTTCATTGTCAAATTTGAAGCTCAATTTTGCTGGATATAGTATTCTTGGTTGGAATCCATTATTTTTCAGCGTTTGAAATACGTTATTCCAGGATCTTCTCGCTTTCAAAGTTTGTGATGAGAAATCTGTCGTTAACCTAATTGGTTTACCCCTGAAAGTAATCTGCCTCTTTTCTCTCGTAGCTTTTAATATTCTCTCCTTGTTCTGTACGTTGGCTATCTTCATAATTATATGTCTTGGGGTTGGTCTATTATGGTTTTGAATGTTTGGGGTCCTGTAGGCTTCCAGGATTTGGCAATCCATTCCATCTTTCATCTCTGGGAAGTTTTCTAGAATTATTTCATTTAATATGCTGTCCATTCCTTTGGTTTGAATCTCTGTGCCTTCTTCTATCCCTATGACTCTCAGATTTGGTTTTTTTATGACATCCCATATCTCTTGAATAGATTGCTCGTGGGAATTAAGCATCTTTTCTGTGTTGACTATATTCTTTTCAAGTTGATAAACCTTGTCTTCATTATCTGATGTTCTGACTTCTACTTGATCAAGTCTATTTGTAATATTCTCGTTTGAGTTTTTAATTTGGTTTATAGTTTCCTGTAATTCTAGGATTATTGTTTGATTTTTTTTTAATATCTCTATCTCCTGGTAGAGCTCGTTCTTTGCCATTTGAATTTGTTTGTTTAATTCATTTTCAAAATATATTTTTATTTCTTGGACTTGCTGTCTCATGTCTTCTCTAATATTCCTTTCCATTCGAGTTAGGTATGCCTTGAGTTCTTTCCCTATACCTATTTCTGAAGTTTCTATGTCCTCCTGTAGAATTGAGTAGTCTTGCATTGTTTGTAATCCTTTTTTCCCTTGTTTTCTCATGTTGTCCACGTTACTTTCCAGCTCTTTTTGATTGTCGTGTTTCTGCTCTCCTCTATAGATTTGTTTTGTTTCTGTATTACTCTGATGTCTCTCCTTTGTGTTGTTGAAGTATGACTGCTAACGTGGATTCCGCTGGGAAGGAATTCCGACGTTCGAGCTCCAGTGACGACACTACTCTGCTATGACGGGCCCCAGTCTCCTTGCCGGGGTGCCCTAATGGGGGGGTGTGACTGGACTGTCTCTGTGTGGTTTCAGCTCCCGGTCGTGGCAGGCGGGTAGACTCCAGCCGCCCAGTATCACAGGCCGCGGGCAGGTGATCCGTCACCAACGGGAGGGCGTTCTCCTACCGCCCAGTTACGCGGGCAGTGGGTGAACTGTCGCCGGTGGGCCTGCAGTTTACAGCTGCCCAGTCGCGAGGGCCTTGCCTCTAGGCTTCTGGTTTCTCCTGCTAGCCTTGGTTTCTCCTGCTAGACCAGATTTCCCCTCAGTGATGATTCTCGGCAGTTCAAACTGTACTCTGTGCCTGTTTTGTTGTTGCAATCTGTCGGACAGTGGCGGTGGATACTTCAGCTGTCCAAGATGGTGGCCGCTGGTTACCTTAGTGGAGTGTCCCTTGTGGGGGGTGGGGCTGTACCGCTTCCGTCCCCGTCAGCAATCCCGAACTCAGCCCGGGGGTCAGTGCTGGCTTGGGCTCGGCTGGTGGGATACCACCGTGTCGCAGCCACTTAATTCCCTGCTGACTAGTTAACCCCTTCTCTGGGGCGCCACGCCTTCTGTAGCCTCGGGGCAGGCCGCGCGAATCAGACAGCCTGGATCTCCGGGGTCACACCGTTGGCTTTTGGGATCCCCGGCACTCTATCAAGAGATCCATTTCTATAGATATCTGAAATTTCATCATAAAATGAAGCTAGAAAACAAAAAAATTGAATTTCATTTCTTGGTCTCTAATTAATACTGCTTCCAATGAAACGGGATTCATGTTTATGTCTTTCACTCATAATGTAGGATATTCTAAATAAGGACTTCTTAAAACTCACAGCTGTTGTTTATTTTTATGAAGAACACTACACACTTTTTAAAAAATCTAACAACATATTTCTTAGATCTTAACTCTAGGAAGTCATTTATTTGCTAAGCAGTCAGTTTATGTTTTCTTTATTGCACTACAAAACAATAACAAATTAATAACATTAACATTTTCCTTATATATTAGGAACTGCTGTTTGTATTGTATATGTGCTTGTCCATGAATCTTCACAGGATCCCTATGAATTAATTATATGCTATTCTCATCCTATTGACAGAAGAGTTCTATTTATTTGATGATTGATGCATATGCTGTCTAATTCTAAAATAAACTTAAGGGAACATAAAAACACACATAACATCACAAGTTCAAATTAAAGCAAAAGACAAGACAAACTGAAAAACTAAGAGTAAAATAGGAGAAAAACCATATTATGAATTCCTACTCATTTTGAGAAGATGAACAAATTAACCAGTTGTCAAACTCATTTCTGATCATTTATTTATTCATAGGGATGAAGCTATTTATATTTCTCAGCAGCTTTTGAAAGTGTAGACCTGGGTCTGAGGTCTGAACAATAGAAAATGAGAAGTGAGACTCAGTAATACAAGACTAAGCCCCCCAAACTGACACTTTTTATCTTTCACGTTCCCTCTTTCCAATTATTTGTATATGCTCATTGCCCAGGGCAACCTTGAAAGCTAAGAACCACAAACGAACAAAATTCTGTTGACATGTCACTTAAAGATAATTGTACAGAACAGAAAGACATGCCCCCCACAACAACAACAACAAAAAAAAAGTTCTGAAATTCCCCAGTAGTGCAAACTCAGAGTTTACTAAAAGTGATTCTTGGGTGTGAAGATTCAACATAATATAGTTGATATATAGTCAATTTAGTAAATGAATGTTTGTTCCAATTTGAGGACATCCTTAAGACCTCTAAGGAGTAGAAGATGTCCAAGATCTCAGGCAATCCTTTGGTGTAATATTTCCTTCAACTCATCTTTTTATAAATATTAGGAATCAGAGTCTGTGAATGTAGATATCCTATGATGCCATACAAAGGCAGAATTATGTATGCACAAGTCAACTGGTGGGATATTGGGGTTAATGACTCCCTGAAAGATGAAGATTCTAAGGAGATAAACCCATCTTGGGATAAGACAAAGGGAATAATGGGCTGGTCTAAGCCTTTTTTTTAAGAAACAATTTCATGTATTTTACACGATTGAGAGTGGAGCGTTGTTGATTGGGAGTTGTATGTTGTGTTTGTATTTTACTGTTGTATAGCAAATTACCTCAACGTCATCAGCTAAATAACACTCATTCGTTAGTTCCCAGTACTGAAGAGCAGAAATTGAATACATCGTGGCTAGGTTTTTCAGCTCAGGCTACATGCAAAAGCCATTTTAGCTCCTATGGGGTGCCAACATTCTTGCCCTTTGGTCCCTCCACATCCAAAGCTGTCTACAGAGAAACTTCCTCATACTGAGTCAGATTTTGAATCGTTGACTTTTCTGCCTTGACCTTTAGATTCAGATTTAAAGGGGTTCATAGGAATAGGTCAGGCTCAACAAGATAATCTGTTTTAACGTTCACTGATTTTGTAAGTTCATTCATCTGAAAAATCTCTTAAAAGCAATACTTAGGCTAATATTTGACTGAAGAAGTGGAAGTTGTTATAGGTACACCAAAGTCAAGAATTTGGATAACGATTTTAGAATTCTTCCAGTCATGTAGCGTAGAAATGGCCAGAATACTTCGAATCTGCAGAAATTCAAGTTAGGCCTCCTAATGTCAATCTTTGAGTATGAAACACATTTGTGACCTACTTTTACCAATTATTAAGGATCACTGGCTGGCTATGAAATATCTAATTCTCTATGCTAATCTAATTCTCTATGCTAATCTAATTCTAAGTCTTATTGTTTTCTTAAGTTCATCTTTCTTTAATCTAAATTCTATTCCTATTCATTTTATCTTTTGTATTGAAAGTAATCAGTACTATATTTTATGAAAAGATGTTGGTGAATAAATACTTCTTTTTTTAAAAAAAACTCCATTTCTATAATTTCATTTTTTCCTTTGAGATTGTAAAAAGAGTTTGTGGCTTTACCAAGTAGAAAATAGGTCATATAATACAAGTTACAAAGAGGTATTGTATAGCTTCCTTGGAGGAAACACACACACACACACACACACACACACACACACACACACTAAGCCTATTTACCAAAGAATAAAGACTGGGCATCTGTCTCAAAGCCCTTTGAAACTGAGATAACTAATTATCTATTTGATGTAATTTAACAGTTGACTATACTGAAGGAAGGGATTGTTCTAGAAAACTATTTTTTTTGAAATGTCCTAAAATCTATTAAGATAACTATTAACAACTGGCTAATACTTAGTAGAGCTTCAATAAAATATATTACATTAAAATAATTGAAACTTCATATGAAGTAATTCTATAGTACCTATAAATTATGTGAATGCTCATAGAATAGCCAAGAAACAAATATGAAGTCTTTCAAAAAATATACCAACCATATACTATGCAGCTTTCAAAAGAAAAACAGAGGAAATACTATTTTTGAGCCCTTGAAATGTTCATTTATTCCCCCAAAACACTGAAATTATATTTCAGCTTAGGGTGTCTAGTGTCTTCTTCAATTTAAAAATCACAAAATTGCATGCCTCAGTAACACTGCTCTGTTGAAATTAGATACTGTGAAATTTTCAGGTTGAAGGAGAGTTTGTGATTGATGGATGTGCAAAGCATCATCTTTCCATAATGCTCAATCTTTCATCATTTAGAAGTAGAAATCACTTCAGCAAGCATTAGGCTCTGGTGGTAACTTTAGAAGAAAACAAAATAAAGCTGAATTTAAGATCACTAAAACAGTTATATATTTACAAATATAAATACTGAAAAAAATCAATTAGATTTTCCAACTCTCTCTAAGTAAAAGGGAATATATAACTCCCCTAGTAAATGCTTGTGTGCCAGAGTGTGTTTGAGAGAACATAGTTGCTAAACACTGCTATTATATGTCTACAAATGAGGTGAGTACTTAGAGGACATCCCACGTAGTATTTCTTTCTAGGTAAGCCATTTGTCAAAATGAAGGCCTTCTTTGCATGAGTGATGCATTGCTTTGGAAGATGGACTTAGGTACCAGGAAAAAAATAGGCTTGATATGCTATATGCACTGTTTGGATTTCTCTCAACAGCTAAGCAGTAAAGAAAATAAAAGTTTTAAGGAAAATTCCTATTTAAAAAAAAATATCCATTGAAAGTCAAACATATTAATTTGCGAAAAGCCTTTTTGGGAAACATTATATCTTCAGAGAATCATTCATTACTTCTCTTTCAAAGAAATCACTGACTGCCATTTTCTCAAAGTAGTGACAGAATGCTTCAGATCCACAGACCCATGTGTGTGTGTATGTGTGTGTGTGTGTGTGTGTGTGTGTGTGTGTGTATATATATATATCTTTTAGGATTCATAATTAGGTCAAACTTTCATATATATATATACCTTTTAGGATATATACCTTTCATATATATATATATATATATATATATATATATATATATATATACCTTTTAGGATTCATAATTAGGTCAAACTTAAAGTTCCAAATAAACCACATATGACCATCCATTTTTTTTACAAATATCTTCAGAACTTTAAGATGTTTAGTGTAATATATATTGGACACCAGAGGCAGCAAAACTAAAGAGATAGATTCAGAAATCAGAGATGTAGGCTATGACTATGAACTCTCTCGAGAGTTGGCGGGCTTTCAGAGCAGATAAAAACTTCCATCCACCTAAGTCCAAAGGAGCAAAGAATGCCTCATGATTAAGGCTTTCATGTGTATTCAATTCACATAGCCAACAAATAATTGCTGAGTGTGAACTGAATTTCACATATACTAGGAAGTAGACTTGAGCAAAACAGAAATCCCACTCTCCTTTGGAGCTTATATTCTGAAAGGTTAGTTGCACTGATGAATATAAAGCCATTTGTACAGTGCCTAGCATGTCACAGTCATTTAGTAAGTGGATATAATGAGTATTTCATTAGTTTTCCATAGAAATATGACACAAAAATTGAAAATCTGTAAAATTATGACAAAATAATTATATTAAGAGAGAAAAGACTTTTTTACCCTCTTTGTTCAACACAGAATGAGCTTTGAGATTTTAGTTCCTCTTTCAAGTCCAGATTCTTTTGAAAATCATTCAGGTTTGGATTCCTCTTTTCTCTCCAGCTCTGAGAGTTTCATTTTAAAACCACCATTACATTAGACTTCTTTCTTTCTTTCTCTATAAACATTACAGATTTATCAGCCTCTCAAGTGATAAGCAATTATTGGTTATTCTAACCAGTTTTGTATTGAACTCTTCTTTACAACTACCACCTGCTCCAAAGCTCTTCACTGACCAAAAACTGGATATGGATATTCCATTTTGTGACCCTAAGGCCACAAAGATAATTTAAGAATAATTGATTGGACAGGTAAGAGTCTAGGTCCTTGATGGTATGGTGGGTTTCCACATTAGCCAGCCCATCACATTACTTCTTTTATATGATAATAGTAAAATCTCTAATTTGTTTAAGCCACAGGGTTTTTATGGTATGGAGGGGGAATGGGATACATTCATATAAAAGATCTTGATGGACATACCTGACCTCATTAACCAAGATAAGATGAAACAGATAACTTATTAGTATTGTAAATTTCAGATTTAAAATAACTGGCACTTTCTATATGCTTTATGTTTGATCAAATTGGAAAAGTTCATTTAAAATTTGAAAACCAACACTGAATATAAATCATTAGTGTTTATAATGCATTAAAGAAGAGAAAAATGTTTATTCTGTATCAAGAAATATGAAATTAAATTGACCAAATTATGAGAATATGTATGTATAAGTATACATACATATATCACAAAAGTTTACCTTAATGCATAACTATAAAGCACTAATTTTATTTTATTTTTTTTATTGGTTGTTCAAAACATTACATAGTTCTTGATATATCATATTTCACACTTTGATTCAAGTGGGTTATGAACTCCCATTTTTACCCCGTATACAGATTGCAGAATCACATCAGTTACACTTCCACTGATTTACATATTGACATACTCATGTCTGTTGTATTCTGCTGCCTTTCCTATCCTCTACTATCCCCCCTCCCCTCCCCTCCCCTCCCCTCTTCTCTCTCTACCCCCTCTACTGTAATTCATTTCTCCCCCTTGTATTATTTTTTCCTTTCCCCTCACTTCCTCTTGTATGTAATTTTGTATAACCCTGAGGGTCTCCTTCCATTTCCAAGCAATTTCCCTTCTCTCTCCCTTTCCCTCCCACCTCTCATCCCTGTTTAATGTTAGTCATCTTCTCATGCTCTTCTTCCCTACTCTGTTCTTAGTTACTCTCCTTATATCAAAGAAGACATTTGGCCTTTGTTTTTTAGGGATTGGCTAGCTTCACTTAGCATAATCTGCTCAATGCCATCCATTTCCCTCCAAATTCTATAATTTTGTCATTTTTTAATGCAGAGTAATACTCCATTGTGTATAAATGCCACATTTTTTTTTTATCCATTCGTCTATTGAAGGGCATCTAGGTTGTTTCCACAGTCTTGCTATTGTGAATTGTGCTGCTATGAACATCAATGTAGCAGTGTCCCTGTAGCATGCTCTTTTTAGGTCTTTAGGGAATAGACCCAGAAGGGGAATAGCTGGGTCAAATGGTGGTTCCATTCCCAGCTTTCCAAGAAATCTCCATACTGCTTTCCAAATTGGCTGCACCAATTTGCAGTCCCACCAACAATGTACAAGTGTACCCTTTTCCCCACTTCCTCGCCAGCACTTGTTGTTGTTTGACTTCATAATGGCTGCTGATCTTACTGGAGTGAGATGGTATCTTAGGGTAATTTTGATTTGCATTTCTCTGACTGCTAGAGATGGTGAGCATTTTTTCATGTACTTGTTGATTGATTGTATGTCCTCCTCTGAGAAGGGGATTGTATGTCCTCCTCTGATAAAGGGGCTAAAAGCATGCAATGGAGGAAGGATAGCATCTTCAACAAATGGTGCTGGGAAAACTGGAAATCCATATGCAACAAAATGAAACTGAATCCCTTTCTCTCGCCATGCACAAAAGTTAACTCAAAATGGATCAAGGAGCTTGATATCAAATCAGAGACAATGCATCTGATAGAAGAAAAAGTTGGCTACGACCTACATACTGTGGGGTCGGGCTCCAAATTCCTCAATAGGACACCCATAGCATAAGAGTTAATATCTAGAATCAACAAATGGGACTTGCTCAAACTAAAAAGTTTTTTCTCAGCAAAAGAAACAATAAGAGAGGTAAATAGGGAGCCTACATCATGGGAACAAATCTTTACTCCTCACACTTCAGATAGAGCCCTAATATCCAGAGTATATAAAGAACTCAAAAAATTAGACAATAAGATAACAAATAACCCAATCAACAAATGGGCCAAGGACCTAAACAGACACTTCTTAAAGCACTAATTTTAAAAAAAGTATAAATAAATAGAAGTAAGGGGGACAGGGAAAAGTAGGAAGGGAAGAAAAGGGAAGTACTGAGGACTGAAGTAGAATAAATTATATTCCATGCATGTATGATTATGGCAAAATGAACATCGATATTATGCATAATTATAATGAACTAATAAAAACTTTAAAAATAGAAATATTGAGATAAAAGAGAGTTCATGCTTAGGAAACTATAGCAGATACAATGCATGATGCCACTGGATATACATAATAAAGATAATGAGGATCATCCCAGTTCTTAAATATAGTTAAGCAAATCCATAACAATTTCTACTGGCTGAGCTAAATCACAAGATCTAGTGCTTTACCAAAGCAATGTTAAGATAGAACAGATACAGACAACAAAGAAAGACAAGATTTTGGAATTTGGCTTGCTGATAAAGGTCTTTAAGTCAGGCTTGGCTGGAATTTTTCTGTGGAGTTGTAGTGCTTATTTGTATTAAGAATGTTTTGTGAAATAAGCTTTTGTACAACCCCAGCTTATATGCTCTTCATTGTTAGTGTCCTGCACTTCCAGTATCTTGGATTTCAGAGTTAAACATTATTTTGCTTTAAGTCTTTCTTTATGATTTGCCAGTTGCTTTTTTAGTATCAGTGAAACTAAAATAGCATACATCATGATTTTTTTTTTCTGGTAGAGCAAAGATCCATGCATGCAAGGATTTGGTTGAATTTGTCAACCCTCTGTCCTCAGCATATAGCTCAGTGACTCAAAAAGTGCTTATTAATGAATGAATGATCAAATTTTATTTAAAATACTAATTCTATACAGGAAGATGGAAGAAATGAGCTAGGCAATGAATCCTAATCTCCTCACCATACAGAAAGGAGGCAGGAAAGAAAAAGACTTGAAATTACAAAGTCTGAGACCTGGAGAGACTGAAGCTAGGATACCAGAGTAGAAAACAAACTCAAAGTCCCCTAACCCCAAAACTGGTGGTGAGAGAGAGGAGGGGCAACAGAGAAAAAAAGGGGGGAATTTTCTTAACTTCATCCACTCAGGAACAATTAGAAAGACAGACAAAATTTAAAGCACACAGTAACAGAGGGGTCCATAAAAAAGTGCAAACAATTTAAAACCAAATTGTGAAAAGAAAACTGCGCCAGTTGTTTGCAGCCCTCAGATGACCAAATGTCACCCCCTTAAATCAGCATGGCAGCATCTCGCCATGCACAGACAGCTGCAAATTAATCCAGAGGGAAGTCCCTTATAGTGGGAACTCTTAAGAATCCTGCCAGAAAGAACTTCTGAAAGGACCACTACTGGCCACAAAACATTAAAGCTCCCTCTCCTCCCTCTCACTACAGACAAGGGAACAATCAGGCTGGAGGGGACCTGTGCCCCATTAAACTCTGTGCAGTAACTTCTCCTTCAGCTTGGAGTGAGACAGCAATGAAGCAGCTTGGGCTCAGAACAAAGGAAAGTGGCTTCCCCAGGTCCTGATCACTGCCACTGGGGGTTGCACCATGAGAAGGAAAGGGATAGTCCCCAGGATCATGGGACCCTAGCAAAGAGAAACTGCCTGGACATCCAATGACACAGAGAACCAGCAGGAAAGTATCAGAGTCTACACAGCAGGAAGTGGCTGATCCTAGCCTTTGCTGGTGCACAGTCTGAACTGTGATTACAACTGGAAAGTGACAGGGCATGATTTGATACTTTCAAAATCTTGCATCAGACTTAGTAAACAGAGGGAATGAATGCCCACCACTCTCAACCTGGGTCAGTGGAATCTAAAGAACACCTGCAGTAAAACCATAATCACAGACAGCCAGGGGATCTTCACTACCATGAAACTGATCCTATAGAGGGGAGCAGGTGCATGGTGACTTACAACAATCACAGGGACACTCCAGAGCATGCATCCTGAACTACTGAACATAACAGAAACAGCAAACACAGAGCATGGCACCCTAAGAGCATTCAGCTGCAGGCCCCTGAGCTGACAAACCAGAAGCTGCTAGTAGGAGGCTCAGAGCAACTAGGGGATTGCCTCCTGTGCTTCTAGAACACAGGAGAATCCACAGCCAAAGATGGATGGTCCTATGCTAAATGTCCAAATCCCACTGAAATCCAAACCAACCTTAATGTCAACTCTTCAACTTGAACAATAATTGTTGACCCAATAGCCAACATTGTACCTTCAACATATTTGAATATAGTTCATCTGATATTTTAGAATATTAATTAGAATCAATCTTCATATCTTTGTTTTCCTATCTCTAGTTTATAACTACTTCTTATACTTCCAACTCAGCACCTTGCATTATGTGCTACCTCAAAATACCAACCATTTATTTATTTCTCCTTTCAACCTTGGTGTAAGTTATCCCTTTAAAGCTTCTTTTTCTTTCAACCTCCCCCCCCCCCCCACCAATCCTCTTCCTTTCTGTCTTTTTCCCTTATTTGGCCAATCTTTCTTCCTCCTCCCTAGCCCTCATTTAAAGTTATAGTAAGATTGCTAAATTTAACAACTAATTTTTGACATATTCCAGAACTTTATAGGTTTATACATGAATTTGAGGAATCACAAAAAAAAATTGAAACAATTTTTGTTTTTTATAAGGTTAAATAAAACAAGGTTTGGGGTGATTATAGTAATAGAGCTCAGTGGCGTTTCATAAAGTGGTGTAGATATTGGGATTGCTGAGGTCTCACACTGACATAAAATATTATTATCTGGATACTCATCTACCCCAGTCCTCTTAAGAAAAATAAGCTCACAAGGTAGTCCTCCACTTAAAATAAGTCAGAATGATGCTGAGAGATGGGTAGATATTCAAACAACATGAAAAAAAGCATTGGAAGAAACCATCCCAAACACCTCATAATGCTTCACAAGATTTCATTGACAGCACATGGAGAAAATGTCAAGGACTTGAGAATGTCAGAAGGATTTTAAAAGTTCGTAATTAAACTGTTCTGTGAGCTAAAAGAAGATGTAAGTGAAATCAGAGAGAAAATACAGGAAGTGAAAAACCACTTCAATATAGAAATTAAGATTCTATACATGAACTACTGAACATAACATTAAAGAATTAAATGGAAATCCTTAAAATTAATGAATCAATAAACCAAATTAAAATTTCAAAAAAGGCATCACCGATAGATTACAACACTTAGATAATAGATTTTTAGGCCTCAAAGACAAAGTATATAATCTTGAAAATAAAGTCAGCAAAAGAAAAAATGTTAAGAGACCATGAAGAAAATATTCAAGAAATTAAAAGGCCAATTTTTAAATTCAATGGGATAAAGACTCTGAAATACAAACTAAAGAAATGTGCAATCTTTTCAATGAAATAATAACAAAACATTTTCTAAACCTTAAGAATGAAATGGAAATTCAAGTGCAGGAGGTATATACCAAATCACAATAGATATACCAAATCACAATGGGTCCACTCCAAAACACATTATTATGAAAATGTCTAACGTACAGAAAAAAGATAGAACTTTAAAAGCTCAAAACTAAAACAATTTGTCACATTTAATGGTAAATCAATCAGATTTCAACTGAGTTTTCAACCCAGACCCTAAAAGTCTTGGTATATATTGGAATAATGTATTCCAAACTCTGAAGAAAAATGTATGCCAATCAAGAATATTTTACCAAAAAAAATTAAGTTTCAGAATTGAAGTTGATATAAAAGCCTTCCTTGATAAGCAAAAGCTAAAATAATTCATAACTAGAATTCCTGGTCTAAAAAACATACTCAATAAAATATTTCATGAAGAAAAAATAAGAAAATAAGAAACATGAAAACCAGTTTAGAGAGGAATTATATTAAAATAATAGTTAATTATAGGAGAATTAAGTCCAATTTAAACATTAAAACATCAAATAGCAGAAAATAAAAGTCAACTCAATAATAATATTGAGTATAAATTGTCTTAACCACACCACCTCAACACTGCCACACTGAAGACTAACTCACCAACACATGAACCCTTGGGGGGAAAAAACCATATTCAAACCAAAATAGGAGTTGTTTATGCAAACACATTCACACATTTCTCTTAACTCAAAAAATTTTAGATGTAAATGGTTAGGACTTCCTTTTTTCATGAGGACACAGGGAATAAAATAGTTTATGTATTTAAAATAAATTTCAACAAAGAAGACCAGTACTCTTAGAAATCAATTCATAAGTATACTGCTGAAAATACTGTTCAAATATATATTTAATGAAAATAAATAATTGCTACTAGAGAAAATGAGATTTTTCAAAAAGAGTAAAACTAAAAAAATTTTATTTTGAGGACCAGTTACTTACTGACTTTTTTCATTATCATTGACAAACATATGACACACTAACAATTTATATAATTTAATAGAAATTAATTAATTTGTAATTCATAATGGAAATGTTAATCTATTAGGATTTCAGCTTAGGTCTCACCTTCTATAACAACGATTTTTAAAAATTACATGGCTTTCTGATGAAAATATTTTTCTTTTTAAGATTTTACTGCAATACTAGTACTATATGAAAATCCTTATATTCCTTGTCTTCAGTATACACATGATAGTATTTTTTTTTAAATTCTCTTGTTCTTTAGCTCTTATTAAAATATAAAGATTTAACAAATTCTGTTTCTCTTTTCCTATTTAAATCTTCTAACTCTTCTGGTGCCTGTTAATAACATCCTTACTGGATTCAAATTTTATTCACTTTCAATTAGTATTTTCACTATGTCTTCAAAAATCCATCCTCTTCAGAAGGTCATCATTTTACAGCTTTTCTTTGACAAACTTCAACTTACATACATTTTCATTTGGTAAAAATAACTGAAAAAAATCACTTTGTTGTAATTAAGAGATAATTGTAAAACATCTTTTAATCTATAGATTATTAGATCTTCTAAGGTATTTTGGTACTGTAAGTGATATATTGTCAAGTTTATGACAAATATTTTTATGTGATGTACTTCCTTCTAACCTCACCAAAAATCCATGATGTAGTTATTTTTAATCCCTTTTATAAGTATCTGAAAAATAATCGAGATAACTGTTTAACTAGTTCAATAAATAAATACCCTCATTAAATGACATTTTTATTCCAAATTATATAATTTTTCTATCATATTATATTATCTTCTTTCTGCCTAAATTTTCACATACCCAAGACAAAAGGGTTCAAGGATTTTATCAAGATTGGGGAATCAGCACAAAGATCAGATGTCAAAATAAGCCCAAGTCCAGTTCCTAGGTACTACCAGATGTCATGGAAGACATTGGAGAACAAAGACATGATAGCTGCCACGCATTTCCTGCTCTTAATATTTCAGTTGGTTATAACTATACTATTAACTTAAAATGGCATGTGAATAACAAAATTAATGAGAACAGAGAGGAAAGAGACAGTTGATGCTTGGGGAAAGATAATTAAATTTGCACTGAGTTTCAATAACATGAGTATTAAATAGTGCAGACATAAAGGGAAGAAATGTATTTCAGGAAGAAATAATGGTCTAGGTGAAAAGGCAATATGGAGATGAGACAGCAATATGGAGATGAAACTGGGAAGTAATTCACAAATTTGCTGTAAAATGCTTTATATTCTGTGATGCAAGCCAAGTGGTTTGTGCTTTAGATATTGAGAATGGAAACTAGGACATCTCTCTTCTTTTAATTTTTTATTCCCAATGAAATAACATTTACAGCTTATGGTTTGAAAAACAACATGGGCAGCATTTTGAAAAGTTAACATTAAATTACATTGACATTTATATAATTAGAAAAAAATTTCATAGGAATAAATCTTTAGGGGATATAGACAAATAATGTGATGATTCTTTTTAATAGAGACCTAAGATTTAAATACCTAATACTGATGGATAGATATATAGAAATTAAAATTATATAATGAAAAGTTTATTTCTCTAAGAAGTATGTATATCATATATATAATAAATATATGTGTAATGTATATAAAAATTATATATATATGTGAATTATGTGTATGTATATGTGTATGTTTGTGTATGTATATACATATATTTATATAATAAGGTTTACACATGAGGTGTCCCCCAATTGCTTCTTGTGTGAAGCAATACAAAAATTTTCAGAGTGAAATGATTAGATTATGAGAGCTATAACCTAATCAGTGGATTAATCCACTGATATGGACTGATTGGCAGTAATTTTAGGTAGGTAGGTTGTTGCTGGAAGAAGTAGATCACTGGGGGTGTACCTTCAGGGTTTATATTTTGTCTCTGGTGAATAGAGCTCCCTCTGCTTCCTAGCTGTCCTAAACCGAGCTGCTATTCTGTCTTGTCCTTCTGCCATAACTTTCTGCCTCACTTAGGGGCCCAGAATTATGGAGTCAGCTGATCATGGACTAAACTTCTGAAACCATAAGCCAAGATAAACTTTTCCTCCTTCTACACTGTTCTTTTCAGGTTTTTGGTCACAGTGGCCCAAAGCTGACTAAAGTAATGTGTGTGTGTGTGTGTAATCTTAAAATACAATTCAACATCTAGCTGTAAAAATGTAAACAGTTTAAAGAAAATCAGAGAATCTGTAACTCTTTTTTTATGCCAACCCATTATGATTAACATAACTAACCCAGTAACACTATTAATCATTAAGTACAACTGACAGTTCCTTTAGATTCAATTCTAGATCACATGTTTGATTAAAATTTTAATATGTATATTTGTTTTAAAACAAATCAGAAATGACACATTAAATCACATTGATGATTCATTAGGCTAGCATACAGATTCTGACATTGTCACCAAAGGCTAACTTGTAATTTTTCCCATATATCAATAAGTGAATCTTAACCTAAAAATAAATAATCCAGTGTCCCTTGCAACCTTCACTAGCGATTTCTGGACTCAATTCTTCAACATGAGCACAAAGAACTTCAGTTGCAAAAGAATTGGAGAATAGGTAATTGCTTTGAAGCTTAATGTTGATGCAAAGAAGGATAATTTATTAATCTCCATGGCCACAGATGATGAAACTATAACCAAGGACAGAAAGAGCCTAGATAAATATTTTATTTTGCCATAAGGAAAGGCTATATAGATACTAAGATGTTGACTGAAAATATTCAGTGGATGGAGAATGAAAAAGAGGATGTATTTTCATAGCTATTCTATAAAGAGAATTAAATGCTATGTGAACAGACTGGACATTGGCTGTCAAGTGAGAAGAAAAGGCTCAAAGCAAAATAATTTAAGGCATTATTTGGAAAACATTTGTCCACTTTATCTTGATGAGCCTAATCCCCATGTTTCCAACCAGTTGTGAACCATTAAAATAGGCCTTTAAATATTTTACATCTCATGAATTCATTCTCAACTTGAACTAATTCAGGCTGATCCTTTACAAAGTATCAAATTTTTCTCATATTATTTCAAGCTTAAGATATTAACAGTAATGCCTGAGGTTTGGAAAAATAAAATCAATCCTATTCTCAAACCCCCAAACCACTTCCCAAATATAACTTGTTATATTTAAATTGAATAATGGTATTCAATTATATCTAGTCTCAAAGTTTTTATCTTCTCTACATGGAGACTTAATTTTTATAGTGTACTCAAGTGGAAAGCTGACTAATAGGCACAATTATAAATTTAGGAAGAGTCTTTAATTTTTAAATTTTTTTATTATTCCAATAAAATTTCACTTCCCTTCTGGAGCAGAAGACAAAAGTTTTAAACTTAGGTCATATAAAGTGAATTCTTCATCATAAAATGTCTAATTTGATGTATCTCTGGGTAACTGAAACAAGTACTAAGAAAATCATCATATTTGGGACAAATGTTTAATTAATAACTCTTTATTCTGCCATTTTTAGTTCCCATGGAAAAAAAATCAAAATAGCCCTCTCAATTAAAGTCTCAAGTAATCAGCACTGTTTAATAGACTTAAGCTAAAAATACTCTTGACAATAAATTGATCATAAGGAAAATATTCTTTTGTATTTGCAATATGAGCTCTAAATTAATCTAATATCATGAATCCTGAGCTTCATTAATGGAATTCTTCAATTAAAAATTTATCAACCATTAAAATGTGTCATAGTTTTAACGTTCATCCCCGGTTATTCCATCAAATAGTGCATGATGAAAATTAGCTTAAACAAATTAAAATTAACTCCATGAAGAAGCAAATACTTTGTTTGCTTAGGCATTAGCATACAACTACTTCCTCTAAATTTTAATCTCATTAATAAGACTAAAGCTCCAGTAATAGGTTTTAAAATAGATTTTTGCTAAGTATACATCATCATTTTAAGTGATATGTAAACTACTTATAAGCATCAGGCTTGTTCTGTGTTTATATGTATGCATGTGTCTATAGTGGTAAATGACGCCCCTGTTGACACAGTTTCTTCAAAATCTACTGAGCTGAGGAAACAAGATAAAATGGCTCCAAGACCAGACTGCCAGGTTTGATGCATTCCACCATAAAAGAGCTAAGAATTTTCTCAAATGCCAACTTAGAGTTTTCTGCAAGGATTGCAAATTATTGATAATACTGTTCTTTCTCTCTAGAGAACAGTACTGTTCTCTCTCAAATCTATTTGAGCAATATTTGCAAAAGTAAAAATTGCATATTAATCTATTAATTAGTCTTTAGACATGAGGTCAGGTTGAGAAGATTCTTGCCACAATTTTCAGTGAGTGTACTATATCAGTAAACACTGACCTTGATGAAGGCATTTGAATCTGCATACAGAAAAAAATATATATACTGAAGTATAAATTGACTTTACAGAGATACTACAGAAAAGTAATGATATTGCATTGACTGTAGTGAAAACTGATGAAATTCTTTTTTTATGTGAACCCTGCTGAACTGGTTTATACTCAACATAATGTATAAAATATAAATAGGTTACTAGTGCCACTGAGATCAGAGTTGTTTAGCATGAATGTAAACACTCTGCTTTAAATGTCAAGACTCCTGCAAGACAAGTGAAAAAATATGGTATCCAATTTGAAGGATGGGGCAGAGAATGATGATAATTTGCCTCATAAACTCTCGTCCTCCCCATCCCCCTTTTCACTTGTGAAATTTGGTCAGGTGTACCTTCCCACTTATAAATTTCTTTCCTGTTATTTTCTATATTAGTTTAGTTTCTATATTACTTTCTCTTTTCCTCTTTTAAGACAGTTTTAATTTTCACTTTTTATCTTAATAATTTATACACTTTTATACTCTCTTTCTAAACTAACTTGAAAGCAGTACTTGATTATCTTTTGTACCATGCTATACTTAGCCCTTTTTTGCATATAGTTACTTCTTAAAATATGGTTGAATAAACTCAGTGCCTTGGGAGATGTACTTACAAGCTACTGAAGAGATGGACTTGAGAAGATTTCAGAACTCCTAGGCTGTGCAGCAGAGAGGATTCTGAGATCAGTGCAAGCATCTCATGGTGAGGGAAGAGTGCACTCATCATTGCAGCCATGAGCACTCTTTACACAGAAATGTCAAAGAATACATCTTAGCTGACAGATATTTTGGTTACTTTTCTTTATTGATGACTTTTAAGAAAAAGAATACTAGAATTTGATGAGTAAGGCTATAAGATTTTGTTTGCACTTCCAAATGACTACATCTGAAATTACAGCAACTACCACTTTTTTCTGGTTGTACCTGACACTATGGCTGGTGTAGGAAAAAGACTGGATTCCATATTTCTATGGGAAATGCACCAGAAAACTCCACCACAGTGGGTAGAAAGAGTACAGACATTAGGGTTCAAAGACTGGCTTTTCTATTTGTTCTTCACACCAAATATTCCTGAGGGTTGATTTCCTCAACTACAGAACAAGACATATTATATGTCCTTTACTCAGATACTAGGGAAATACATATACTTTGAGTATCTTGCTAACAAGCTGTGTTTGAAAAAATAACTATGAGTAAATGGCAGAAAGATCAATACAGGGAAGGGAGCAGCAGGTGGGGAAAGGGAAGGGGAAGGACAGGTACTGGGGTCTGAATTAGAACATGATTTATTCCAGGCTTTTATTATTATGTCAAAACAGACATAATACTGTAATGTATAACTAAAGAGAACCATTAAAAATACAGATGTCAAGTAAAGAAAATCTTATTTTTCACTAATTATTGCTGATGTATTAAAAGGACATTATTTTTAAATATGTACTTTATAATGTGTCACTTTCCTGAATGTTTTGAGTCCTAAGAAGTTTTCAGTTGAATTGATTGGATTCTCAGGTAGACTATTTTGTACACAGATAATTTTTTGTTTCATGTTATAAAATAAATCTTTACTCTTGTTTTCTTTACTTATATTATCATCTGTATATATAGGCATATACATGCACAAAATATGATAAATATGTGCATAATACATTAATGGGCTTATTTAAAGAAAAGAGTGAAAGATGGGTATAAATAAAGCCTACATAAAATTAGATTGAATCTAAATTCCCTTCAGGTACTTCAGTTCTTGTACTTGCCTCATAAAATGACAATCCTGACGAAAAATCCTTTTAAAAATTTGAATATGCTCTATGTATGGTACTTGAGGGGTTGTAATTCTAATCCTATTATCTGAATTAAATACAATAAATTTTTACAAGATTCATCACAATAAATCAGCACAAGTTCTAAAATTAAAAATAAACAACAGATGGTTTTAACTACCTTAATTATTTTTCATATAAACCCACTGTTCCATAATCAGGGATGATATAACATATGGATTTATGACATTCAAGAATTATAATTATAAATTATCTTAAATATAATAGTGACAATTATGTTAAGAATGAGTTTTAATCTTCAAAAACTCTCATTATAAAGTATTATGGGTGAAATGATAGAGTGACTAGAATTTGCTTAAAACTAATTGAAAAGACTAGTTAGTGTATATAGATAAAGCAAAATTGGCCATCTGCTAAATTTGTTGAAGCTGGCTAGAAGGCATTGGAATCTCAGTATACTATTTTGTGCTACTTGAAAATTTTTATGATAAAATTTTTAATAAAAGAAAATAAGAGATAGGATTAAATTTCATTTCTGGATTGTTATATTGCCTGGCAACAGTATATGGGAATCTGTTTTTCTCATCTGAAAAAGCAGAGATTTGTAGAAGCCAATTAAACCCTCATCACTATGAAGTCAAGAATGGCTGATGAAAATTTATAAAATGGAAAAGTCCTGAAAAAGGCACTGGCAGCTGATATATGCCAGCATAAGTAGATAAACTCTTTGTCCAGATGTGAGGAGCAGTACTAGGAAAAAATAAGAAGGAAGCTGATTGGAAAACAGCAGCCACAGGAAGGACTAGAGCAAGATTTGTAAGCCAAAGCAATGATGATGGTAATAAGACATACAAATACCTCCACAGGAAATTTGTTAATCTTCAACTGGTTCACACAAATGAAGACAGACATATGGAAAGAAACATTTAACCTACAGCTTAAACAAGATCACAATGGGATTTCAGAAGGGTAAGACATTTCAAGACCAAGAAGACAAAGGAAACTGTGGAGTGTTGTATACAGCCTCTGAACATAGCAAATTAATGCTACCACATCTTTGATGAAGTAAAACTAGCAGATATATTATACTGCTGTGTGCTTGTTTGTCCGGGTATATCTTTATTAGTTATACATTCGTAGTTCAACTGGTATGTAAATTTCAAAATTATTTTCTCTACAATACTAATGTAGTGATATATTTCCACTAGAAAAAATACAACTACTTAACCCAATAAGATAGAATTCACACCAACTATTAAATAGTGGAACCAGGGCTTAATCCTAGTCAGCTGTAATAGTGTGCAGACTCTCACTTATGATAATGTAGGAAAAACAAACAAACAAAAAAACAAACAAACAAAAAAACCCTTCTGCTGGAACTATCTAGATGCACATAAACAATCCCAACAGGCAGTCATGTCCCTTACCAATGGTTATGTTTGGAGAAATGGTTTGTTAGGGGATTTTGTCATTGTGTCAACATTGGAGAGTGTACCTATGCAAACTAAGACAGGTACAGTGTCGTCAGGGCATATAATCTTATGGGACTACCAGCATAAATGCTGTTTGCTGTTGTTTCCAACTCTGTTATGCAGCACATAGCTATATAAAAGGACTTCCATCATAGAATATTTCTTTGATAAAATGGAATTAAATTAGGAAAAGTAATCTAGAAAATCACCAGTTAATTCAACATTAAACAGCATAGCTTTAAATAACACATGAATCAATAAAGCAATCGCAGGGAAAATTTTTAAAAACACATTTAACTTTAATTGTGTTTCTATTTCAGGTAATTTTATTTTTAACGATTTCAAGTAATTTTAGATTCACATGCAATTTAAAACTATAAATGCACACAGGTTCTTTGTAGCACTTGCCTTTTTTCACCCAATTGTAACATTTTGAAAATCTATTCTGCATTGTCATAACCAGAATTTTGAAGACAAAATATATATCATTCTCCCCCCTTTACTTTTAATCATATAATTGTGTATTCAAATTTATTTCATGTGTAATAGATTCATATACACAATATGAAGTAAGTGCTATAAAATACCTTGTGCTGCCCTTCCATAATCACATCCACTTTCCTTTCTCTCCACCTTCTTATCCATGGAAAACTTCTAAGTTCTTCATTTATGCATTTATTTAATTTTGAAAATGGTACATGATTAAAATCATAAGTAAGCAACACTTTTAGACTAGCTTTTTTTTCATTTAATTGAATTCCCTAATGATTAGTTTATGTTGTGTGTATCAATAATTTATTCCTTTTTATTGCCTCTTAGAACTCTACAGGATGATGTACCATGGTCTAATTTAATTTAATCATTAACCCATGAATATTATTCAGCTATTTCTAATTTTTGTCTATTATAAATGAAGATACATACACATTATATTTTAATATATAATTATATAATAAAATATGTTATAAAATACATTATATAAAATTAGATTTTAAAATTATATATATTTCCATACACACACAGAGACACATAAAAAGCAATGGTATAGATAAAAGAATCAAGATACAGAATCATACTTATGCATATGAGACCAATTAATTTTCAATGAAGATGACAAAATAATTTAGAAAGGAAAGAAACATCTTTTAAGGAATTTTGCTGAAATAACTTGATATTTTTATAGAAAAAAAAATTGAAAAATTCTCTCTGCCTTATACAACAATAATTTGGAATAAGTCATAGCCCTAAAGCTTCAATATAAATGTTTAGGAATTCCTAAAGAAATATAGATTAAAAACAAACTAACTTCTCCACATTGTAGTAGATAAAACTTGTTTTAAAAATTCTCCCCATAAAAGAAAAAAGATTTATAAATTGGATTTTATAAAAATTAAAATAAATTATTGTATGAAAGATATAATGAAAATCTCAAAGTATTCCTTATATACTGGAGAAAATTTGATATTTTACATGTTTATTAGTATGCTTCTTATCAGACCATCAACATCAGACATGAAATGAAAGACTAAGATACCAGTAACAAAAATAAGACAAGCACCTTTCCACTTTTCATCTAAAATTTGATCCTTGAACTTTTATTTCCACATAAAGGCCTTTAGAAAGCCTGCTTTATAAACAAGAATATGTGCATTTGAAAATTTGTCTTGCTTCTTTTTTTATTTGCCTGAATTATTTATATATTTGTGATAAAGGGTTTGTTTATTTACTTATGTACATTGTTATCTGTATTCTTAATACTTTCTTCCATCTGTAGTTTCCTTTTCCAATTGACTAATGTTATCTTTTATTAGCAGAATTTTTTCCTTTTTTAAAAATAGTCCTATTTGACTATTTTCCTATTTGGTAAATTAAATTAAACAAGTGTTTCTTCAATAAAGAAAGTTAAATGAACACCAAATATACAAAGGGCTATTGAATATCATCAGTAATGATGAGGCTTAAAATTCACAGCACCCAAATGTATAAAATTTGAATTGGTAAGGTGGTTTAGCAGGTAGAAATACCATACCCTGGGTCACATACAATGGTTCAACCATTTTGTAAAATTTTGTAAAATTTATTTGGCTGTCTCTAGTGAAAATAAATGTATCTTTTTTATTATTGAGCATTAATTTGCTTAGGTATATACCCTAGGATAATAATTATGTCCACAAAAGTGCATGTAAATAAATTGGTATCATAGCCTTTTACATAATAGCATGAAATTGAAAAAAAAATCAAACATCTCTCAACCAATATGTTGTGTTTCCAAACTATACAAAATTAATAAAAAAGAGTTCGTATTCATCAATACAAAACAAACAATGCATGGATATATCTAGCAACGTAAATGAATTTTAGAAACATATTGAGTAAAAGAAGCCAACAGAACAATTATAGACTGATTGATTCATATACACAAATTTCACAAGCAAGAAAACTAATTTATGGGGTTAAAAATCAGAATATTAGAAAAGTCATTGCCCTCTGGGTAATAGATGGAGAGGGGAATTGACTGGAGATGGGACTTGAGGAGTCTCTGCAGTATAATGGAAATGATTTGGAGGACAGAAACAGGAAAATGTGTTTGCCCACTTTCATCATTCTAAATTCATGATATGTGCATTTTATGGTATACAAAGTTTAACCTGAACTAAGTAGTGTTATGTTTCTCTTTTAATGAAATACATTTTTTAAAAGACTGAGCCTAAAATGGGTTTTCTCTGATAATTGTAGAGTTGAATTGACTTCAGTGTCTCTAAACATATTTTTAAAATATTTATTTATTTATTTATTTATTTTTGGTACTAGGGATTGAATCCAGGGGTGCTTAACCCCTAAGCCATGTCCCCAGTGCCCTCCCCCTTTTTTGTGACACAGGGCCTCACTGAGCTGCTGAGGCTGACCTGGAACTTTGGAACTTGTGATCCTCCTGCCTCAGCCTTCTGAGTCACTGGGAGTACAGATATTCACCACTGCCCCTGGCCATATCAAGTATTTTTAAATGATTATATTAGAATCAGATACTTTTAGATAGATATACATGGGAACTTCACTATCACCAATTCTAACTATAACTTTATAGACAAGGAAAATTAGATTCAAAGAAAATAACTGGTTTGAGTCCAGTGAAATATAAAGTGAAGGCAGGATTGGGACTCTTAGCCACTTCTTGTCTTCCCTAATGTTTCTGTGTCCAGTGTATTAAATTCTCTTTTAATACAAAGAGCTCCATTTTTTCTTCCATCTTTGTCTCGATTTAATTGCTATCTTTTTAGATACAGGAAAACAACAACAGCAAAGTGAAAAAGTTTTTCCTTATTAAATGCAAAGTTACATATATTTGGATCAATTTCATGAAGAATGCCTGTTAGGCTCTGAAGATTATTTAAAAGATTATATTAATCAAAGGTAAAGTATGGTAATATCTATCATTTAAAGCCAATACTCAATGTGGTGGTCTATGCTAGTAATCCCAGTGACTTGGGAAGATGGATCAGGAGGATCACAAGTCTGAGGTCAGCCTCTGCAAATTAGCAATATGCTGTCTTAAAAATCAAGTAACAAAGGGGCTGAGGATATACCTCAGAAGTGAAGCTCCCCTTGGTCCCATCCCCATTATGACAATAAATAAATACAAAAATGGTATATAAATGGAGTCCAAATTACAAGTATAAACGTCTACAGAACCAACATGTTGTGTTCTATTATCTATGAGGAATGTACATTCTTTTTTATGTTTCAAATTTTCTGACATGGGATATTTATTAAATTATACCTTTATGATAAATGTTAAGTTCATGCTCAAAATAAAATATCTTGCTATTACTATATAGAATTATAGAACAGTTGTCAAAAGCATGATTTCTAATTTTACCAATAGCACATATACTCTAACTTTCATTTTCAATTAATTGTGGTGACATTTATCTAGATTTAAATTTTTAAAAGGTAAAAATAAATGCAGAAAGAAATTGTCTGGATTTCAGGAAGAAACATTCTCAAATAAACAAATTTACAAAGTAGGTAAGTTGTTAGAAACTTTTCATAACAAAAAATGAAGAAAGTTATAATATCTATGGTGCAAAGAAATTAGAAAACTTCTATTCAATATCTTACAAATAAAAATAAATTCCTAATAATAAATTCAGAATGAGAGACTATTAGAAAATGTAACCTTAAATTTCCTATATCTATTATTCTTCCAATTTCAGTTTATAATTTTTAAAAGTATTTCTTCAATGTACTAAAAAATGGAAGAATGAGTAAAGCAGATTTATGACAAAATGTTTACCTACAAATTCACCAATTATTCTTAAATTCTCTTTTAATACAAAGAGCTCCATTTTTTCTTCCATCTTTGTCTCCATTTAATTGCTATATATTTCTTATCTGTTTCAAATTTCATTCATCTGCCTGAAATGAATATCACCTCTCCATCTATAATAGTCATTCTCATACACTGCCACTCATATCCCATCCTCTGTAAATCCTAACTTACCATAACTAGACTCTTAAGATCCATAGGGCGACACCTTTCTTAAAAAAATTATTATTTTGTTTAGTTTTCATTTCTCTGGCATCTTTTAATGGCTCCATGTTTCAGGCTCCACATATACATTTCAATTTGTTTTACTCAGCAATTGCCAGTTCTCACCAACTTCTTCAATGTAGGACTAATCTAATTATGTAGTAATGGAATCTCCTCAAGAATGTAACACCAAATCTTTAACTACTTTCTCTATTTGGTTCATTTATTGAACTTATCATGCATCAGTTACCTATAAAGTTATGGATATTTCTTTTTATTTCTGCAGTTGTTACTAATTTTGAACTATTCAAGCCTAGGTGTATACTGCTCACCATGTAGAACAGGGTTTTGCAAACTTTTTAATAAAGGACTAAACAGTACAAATTTTTGGCTTTATGGGCCATTTAGTCTGTGCCCTTAATGACTCACCTCTACAGTTGTAACATGAAAGCAGTCATAGACAAAATGTAAAGTAATTGCAGTGTTATTGTTAAAATAAAACTTTATTTATAAAAAGAGAAAATAGGTCTAATTTGACAAACAAGCTATAGTTTGCATGTCCATGATATAGAACCCGTGTGACAGAGACAGATCATTATTGTACCATTTTATCATCTTAATTAATTTATATCTATTTAGAGATGATGTAAATTTATATAATCAGAGCTAAGTACAGAGAGATGTAGACAGAGGTCTGATATTACCTAACATCTGTTAAATACCTATTACTGAACACATTACTCTAAAACTTTAGTACAGCAAATTACTCTAATACTTAGCAGCTTGAAACAATATACATTTATTAACTGTTAGTTTCTGTGTGTAAAAAAAAATCTAGAAGTAGGGGACTGGAGCTTCAATTCTCTGTGATCTGTCAACTGAAAGCTTCACTTCTTTCCATGTGGTGTCTCTCTCTCTCTCTCTCTCTCTCTCTCTCTCTCTGTGTGTGTGTGTGTGTGTGTGTGTGTGTGTATGTGTGTGTGTCTTTTGGTAAAGAACTCACGGGTCTTTACCACTGAGCTATACCCTCAGTCCTTTCAATATTTTTAGTTTGAAAGAGGATCTCGCTAAGTGATTCTCCTCCCAGTTGCTGCAATTATAGATATCTGTATATGCTCCTGACATCCCACATGGCATTTCTATAGTATGGTATCTGTTTTTCCCAGAGTAAATCTCTGAAACAAAGTAAGTAAGAAAGAGTATCCAAACCTGAACTATGGACTTCCAATAACAATTTTGGGGGTGAGATATTAACCCTTCTGATCTCTGTTATTGGCCACATGGACCATAGTTTTTAGGTATATGTTGTTTACTATTTATACATTATCTATTACTGCTAATCTGTAATTGAGCTAATTCTAAGTTTCTTCTTTCTACCAATAGGTTTGATGTGGGAAGGCACTATATAAGAGCATGAAGTCCAGGAGGCAGGGATCCTTGGAGTCTCTTTGGGAGATTGGCTACTGCAAAGTCCTAGATAGATCTTTATTAACTATACCTGAATCTTTTTCTGAATTTTCAAATTTTCAAAAGATTTTTGTTTCTTATGGTGATTAAAGTTTTTGCTTGCTTTATTCTATAAATCTTAAAAGCACAAAATCTGAGTATAGTGATTGAAAGAGCAAAGAGTAATCAAGTAAAATTGACTCTCAAGTATTTTATTCTCAAGAAGTAGTTGCTAGGTTGGAGGGCATTGAGACATAAGGTTCTGGTAGTTCAGTAAAGCAATAAAATTAAGCTGAATTGCTGCTAACCAAAGGACAAAGGGGGGAGGTTTCATACTGAAGTATCTCTGATCAGAATGAAACAGTAGAAGTAGAATTAAATAAAGCTCAATGTCAGATCCAGCTTGTTTTTCCTCCAATTAAAGATCAGAAAATAGTAGACATTTGCAAAAGAATACTTGAGGTAAATTGTACAAGATAATGTCTTCAATGGAATCCAATAAAAGCACTGAAACTATATCAAGAATATTTGATTAGTGGAAAGTTTGAGTATAAAAAATGCATGCTTATTATTACAATGTAAAGCACATTTGCTATATAATAGCTACAGCTACAGAGCAATTCTGACTTTCTTTAAAAAATCTGAATAAATCATGCTAACCAGGCCCAGGATAAAATACAGTTGTAAAACTCGAATGTCATTAGGTTTTGTCTTAAGGCAATAAATCATTTTAATAAAACTGCTGTTAAAATGCACAATGAATAGCATAAGGTTTTCTTTTTTCCCCATGAGTTGTTGAAATGAACTTCTTGCATGAACTAGATTTAAAATGATTCTAAATGATTGAGATATTAGAATATTTTTAATACTGAAAGGCAAAGACTTTAACTATGTATACACTGGTAAAACAAAAAATGCTGCACACAAAATTAATACAAATACTCATATATTCGCTCTTAGTTTTATTACACACTATGAGACACAGAATATATTAATTAAAGTATAAACGAAGTCAAAATTCTGAATTCTATGAAGTTCATCTATTTGCATTGTTTACTCAAACATCAATGTCCCATACTAAAATGAAAATTGCAATCTTACCAGATACTAATAATGTAATAACAGAGAGAAAAGAATATCCAATTTGCTAAATAATATGTAATCTTAGCTGATTACAGTATAAATTTTATAGTACCAATAAAGTAAAATATTTTGATGTAATGGCCCATTATTATGATCATTTTATATTTTATCTGCATAATGAAATTCTTCTTATTCATATCAGAGTAATTTTATGGTTGATAGGTGTTTTTGATTCAAATCACAGCTGAAATCACATTGTAGAAAGAAGGCATCTTAAACCAACATAGTGGTGAACTATTTTATTATTGGAATATATACATTTTTAGTGCCACCTATTGGTAGAAAGAAGAGATTTAAATATAATTATTTAATTTACATATTAGTAGTAATGGATAATGCATGTATATATAGTGAACAACATTTACCTAAAGATCTGATATCTTTGGGAATGGTTTTACAAATTGTCAATAGTAATTGTTCTTCATTTGTAAATGTGAGAAATTGCAATCAATTTAAGAGTCAAATGATTAAAGAAAATAACTTTTACATATAGTATTTTAAAATAAATTATTTTATTTTTATTCACTTTTGCATTAAGTCTAACATAAATTTAGAAGTGAATTCCTTTAGTTTTTTAAAAAATATTTTATGAAAATATTTAACTGTAATCTATTTTCACATCTAGGCATTTATCAAGTAACTAAAATATTATACTTATTTGTTTAAAATATTACATTGACATATAATTTGGAAATATTTCCATTACAAGTAATATTTTACTATATATTTGGAGATCCAATGGAAATCTTTTTGAGAGCTGAAACATTTATTATTTATAATTTATATTATATCAACAAAGTATCATTTGTCCTGCTAGTAAACAGTATTCAAATGAGTCATGTGGAACAATGTTTCATCTTCTATTTTGTTTCTATTTAAAAAATTTAAAAAGGCACCAGATATTTTTTCAATGCCTGCTTAGCATAGATGTTTACCAATGCTCATCACGCCCCTCTACCCCCCAAAAAACCTTATAACACACTAAAATGCGTATTCCTGCTATCAGATTCCCTTCAACATCACTAAAGTTCTATCTCTTCTTACTTTTCCCTGCCCCACCCCACAAAAGCACCAGATAATGCTTAAAGCATCAAATAAAATACAATAATATTACTGGTACTAACACTTATCAGGTAGGACTGAGGTGACATTATTTTGTGTTAAGACATGTTAATTGTACAAATGAATGGGTTTCATCGTGATATTTCACGTAGACATAGAGTATGTACCGATCCTGTCCAGATCCCTTCTACCTTCTATTGGTCCCTCTTATCTCCCCTCAACTCCTTTACCAGTTCCTAATAGTCTCTATTCTACTTTCAGATCATCCTTTTGTTTCAGTTTTCACATATGAGAGAAAACAGGCAATGCTTAATGCTTGTCTGACTTATTTCATTCAAGATGATGCCCTCCAGTTCCATACATTTTTATTCCACTGACAAGATTTCATTATGACTGAATAATACCCTATTGTGTATATATATATCATAATTTCCTTGTCCACTCAACAGTTAATGGGCTCATCCCTTGATTTCACACCTTGGTTATCGTTAATAGTGCTACAATAAATATGGGCATGCAGGTGTCTCTTTCATATGCTGACTTCTTTTACTTTGAATATATACCAGGAGTAGGATAGCTGGATCACGTGGTAGTTTTGTTTGTTTGCTTTGAGAAATCTCTGTACTGTTCTCTATAGTGGTTGTACCTTCCTGTTGACAGTGTTTAAGCATTCCTTTTTCTCCACTGTTTTTTTACCAACATTTGTCATTTTTTGTTGTTATTAGTAATAGCTATTCTGACTTGATTGAGATAGAATCTCAAAGTAGTTTTGGTTTGCATTTCCCTAGTGGGAAAAGGTATCAAACATTTTTTTGATGTATTTATTGGCCATATGTGTTTCTTCTTTTGAGAAATGTCTATTTAGGTAATTAGATTTGGGTTACCAGCTGTTTTGTCATTGGATTTTTTGAGTTCCTTATATGTATGTGTGTCCTGGATATTAATCCTCTGTCAGATGAATACCTGGTAAACATTTTCTCCCATTCTGTAGGTTCTGATTACTATGCAAAAGCTGTCTAGCCAACATACCTTATATACAAACAGAGGTATGAAAAATTGTGGTATTATGTGTATAAAGAATTGTAATGCCAAAAAAAGAGGTAGATGTATAATGGCAATAAATAAATAAATAAATAAGAAAGAAAGAAAGAAAACAAAACTGTCTAATTTGATATTACCCCACTTGTTAATTCTTTTTTTTATTTCCCTGATCTTTTGAGATCCTTTTGAGAAAATGGTTTGCCTGTGCCAATATCTCAAAGTATTTTCTCTATGTGCTCTTCTAGTGATATCAAAATTTGATGTCTTACATTAAAGTCTTTGATTCATTTTCATTTAATTTTTGTATAGGATGAGAGATTATATTATGAGAACTGTAATCTGTCACCTAATCAGTGGATTTATCCATTTGATGAATTAATAATTAGAATGGACTACTGGGTGGTAATGGACTATGAGGTAGCAGGTAGGGTGTTGCTGAAGGAAGTAGGTCATTGAGCATGTGCCATTAGGGATTATATTTTGTTCCTTGCTTTCTTTCCCTTCCCTCTGTGTCTGCCATGCTCTACCACCATGATGTTCTGACTTATCTCAAACCCAGAGCAATGGAGTTGGCTGACTATGGACTGAATGTAAATGCAAAATGTGAATTCAAAATAAACTTTTCCTCCTGTATATTTTGGTCAAAATGATAAAACACAATACACATATAATTGTTTACTGTAACTAATACAGTACACATGGGAATACTTCCTAGTGTTCGGGAAGTTTCATACCTGTTCAGGTCCAGGAGTCCTCTTTTTATGTTCTTTATGTTCAAATGTGACCTTGCTGGTTAACTTCATATCTATAACCACTAGAAAAAACATAGCAATGTTGGTGTTACTTAGCATTCCATGACCAATCTGAATCTATTTTTATTAAAATACTTGAGCCTTTTTTGTATTTGCAGTTGCATAATGTCATTTATTTAGTGCTGATCATATCCTTAATTCATGACATTGCAGCATCCATCAAGAAACCCATGCCTATAGCATCTAATGACCTTGTCAAGGTTGTTACTGTTCTTCATAGATGATGACAACAAATTCAAGTCTTACCTAGATTATGCAGGAAAGGGCAAATGATAACTTATTTTCCACTCACATTAAATTTACTCTTTACAATGTCATATACTGTAAGGTAGAACTGTTCAACCTTGTGATCTCTGGAGCTCTTCAGCTTGCAGTCACTGCATTCATAGGTCATGATCTGTTGATGTTGACCACACTCCTGTCTTTCATACCACATTACCAAAAAAAGCATTTTTTTTCTTTACTTATGTAAGCCACTCCCCTTCCTCATTGGCATCCGAGCAGTTACTGTAATCCTTCCATGATGTTTGGACTAGGCACCAAACATCAGTTATTATTTTGGGAATACCTGGACCTATATCCTTCTCTTTTATCCCCTGAATTAAAAAAAACAAAACAAAACAAAACAGGGCTGGGGATGTGGCTCAAGCAGTAGTGCGCTCACCTGGCATGGCGGAGCACTGGGTTCAATCCTCAGCACCACATAAAAATAAAATAAAGATGTTGTGTCCACCGGAAAAAAAAAAAAAAAAACTAAAAAATAAGTATTAAAAATTCTCTCTCTCTCTGTCTCTGTCTCTGTCTCTCTCTCTCTCTCTCTCTCTGTCTCTCTCTCTCTCTTTAAGAAACAAAACAAAACAAAAACCTAACAAAGAAAAAACAAACTAACAAACATGGTCCAGCACACATAACATAAAATTTAGCATCATAACCATTTTTAAGTGGTATTTAAGTTCAGTGGTATTAAATGCATTCATAGTGTTGCACAATCATCAATTTTACCATTTCCTGGAACATTTTTCATCTTGCAAAACTGAAACTCTATGCCCATTAAATAACACCTTCTTATTTCTGCCTCCCCCTGGTTCCTGGTAACCACCATTCTATTTCATGTCTTTATGAATTTGACTATTTTAAGTACTTATATCAGTGTATTCATGCAGCACAGACAGCCCACAATCTAATATGGTTCAAATTACAATTTCTCAGCTTTATAATGGTGTAAAAAATATGCATTTAGTAGAAACCATACCTTGAAATTTGAATTTGACCTCTTCCTAGACTAATGATCTGCTATAATACTCTCTGGTGATGCTGGGCAGAAAGCAGTGGACAGCAGCACTGAGCCACAGCCTCCAGTCAGAGGGTCTCAGAGGCAGACAACTGATATTCTCCAATGCACTGTGTTAAGTTTATGCCCATTAGGTTATGTTTATTAAATGCATTTTCATTTTAGAATATTTGCAATCTTCCCTAAGACCAAATCAAGCCGACTTTATTATTTTCTTTCCAAGTGATTCCCATCTAATATTTTAAAAACAAGGAAGGGAGCTTGTCTATTTCATTATCATTTCAAAAAAAAAAAAACTATTTTCTGCTCTATCTCTTGGCAATCATAGAGGAAACTTGTAAAGCCAAAAGTTTTGTGTTTCAAAAATAACTACAAAAAATGATAGTTTCAAAGTTTATTTTGGAAGTCATAAACTGAATATTGATCCTATTATTCTTGTTATTTCTTCTGTAAAATTCCTAATTCTTCAGAAAGGCATGTGGAAGCCCCTGGTTGTGAAAGAAAGGATCATGAGCAGAAAAGTAATTTAAAAATCCCAAAGGGGCTGGGACTGGAGATGCATCTCAGAGATAAAGCGCCTGACTTGTATGAGCAAGCCCTAGTTTCTTTCTCTGTCACCAAAAACAAACAGAAAAACAAACAAACAAACAAAACATCAAAGATTAATATCTGAAACATTAATATTAACAATTGTCCAGTTGTCCCTCATTTACTATTGGATTTCCTTAAGATCACAGAAGATCAAATTTGAATAACCTCTGTTCCAGATTAATTTTTCCCAAAACATGCCCTTTTTAATATTTTGAGATTAATCCTTCCAAGGACTTCATGAAATAAACATATATGATGTCCACTTTGTCAGTGAGAAAAGTGGACAAGGTATTTAATTTTGTGGTGACATTATATTGGGAAGTGTAAGTGACTGAATTTATGTCTCAGCTCTGTCACAGACTAATTGTGTGACTTTTGCAAGCATGTATCCTCTTTAAGACCTCAGTTACATTATGTATAACTTGTAAATTGAGGATGAAGTTTTTGTAAAAAGTAGTAAGAAAACATGTGAGTTGTTTAATTGTGAGTAGCAAATATTAATCAATAAAACAAAATTTATTTGAATTTCAAAAGTAAATACAGATTAACTAGCATATTAACTAACATACTTATACTAGAATATTGAATCAACTGCATTTTAAATTCCAGGTGTACCTGTTAGCATTGAAGGCTATGTTGAACCTGAAGTAGAAAAATTTGAGAGAATCAATGTACATATGATTATTTTTAAATGAATACTATTTATAAAGTAGAGGATGCCTGACTCACTGATAATGATGGCCATCATATATTCTGAGAGTGGAAACAGAAATTAAGAGATTGTTGTGGAAGTTCATAAAACTTTGAATAGAGTATAATTATTTCAAGATTCATTTCTTTGCTCTTAGAAAGAAAGAAAGAAAGAAAGGAAAAAGAAAAAAACTATTTATTATTGTTCTCCAGCTACCCCTTAGTTAAATTTTGAAAACCATTAAAATAACACAAGAAAGGAAAACTATTCTGGTCATTTAATTTCCTAATCTTGCCAACTCAAGTTCTGACTTTAAACAACAACAACAACAAAAAAGTAAATCTATGACTTAAATTAAATGTCTCTATAATGTCTGCCAAGCCATACATATCTTAAAAGGGGTGTAATAAATTGCCCATTTATCAATATTTACCTAGCAGTTTATTTTTAGAACCATGAAGAACAAAGGACACATTTATATTCAAAAAGAAAATCACTAGGAAAAAAAGATTTTTAATTATTCTGTTTAAATTAAGAATGTTACTTCAGAGAAAATAATCTTTGACTGAAAG